>NC_138575.1:146136891-147336891 GCF_964289735.1 Phaethon aethereus
TATACCAGTGATTACAGTGATAGCCACTTAGTCACTTGCTAACTGCTTTTTTTTCCCTGACTTTAATTATTAGATTCTTAATTCTCATGATTGAATACTGAGATGTTACTGAAGTATATACTAAGTTAATAAGAATTTAACCTAAGTAATTATGAAGTATATAATTGCTATTTGGTGAAGAAATTTGAGTAAAGCAATGAATGAAATGGCATCAATAATGAAGATGGCGGCTGCTTCTCTTTGATTCTTAAGTGGTAAATCTGAGAACTTGTACAGTATTGAATGTGGAAAGAATGAGTATACTGCTTATCTGACGAGTTGTAATTCAGACTGTTGTACTCTTGTGAACTAGACTTTAAGAGCTTTAAGTTGGAATAGTTGTAGTAAGATGACTGCCCTGCCTTTGAAATGAGAGTTAATTTTGCTACCTGTGTCCTCTTGCTGAAAATACAGCAAAGAATAAGATTACATTATTTGAATCAAACTAAATGTTAGTGTGTCATTTTTATTCATAGCTCTGTGCATATATTTCTTTTCATGCAAGCATTAACTTTTTTCAGTGCTTTAATTTGTGGGACAAGGTATCATACATTCTTAGTCCACTTTGGAACCTTACCAGATGTTCTCATTCCCCTGCTCCCCAAAAAGCAAGGTCTACCCACTCTTTCCTATACATCTTTATACACCTTTCCCCCATCCATGTTCTTGGTTAGTATAAAAAGAAATAATCTGTAGATGACTTGAACTATGTGAGGTTCCGTGCTGCTTTGGATGATAGATTCTGCTACCTATAATCTATTTCAAGTAGGGATGAGGATGGGGAGGATGTGATACATGTGGTTCACAATCCTTGTACTTTGTGAGTCCAAATCCCATACTTCATCACTAGATGGCAGCATTTCAAAAGATGTTGATTAAATTCAGACATGATGCAAGTGCTAGAAAATGGTAAACTAGTAAAAGAGTATTTGAAAATAAGACTTTTTTTTTTTTCTTACTGTATACAATACTCACTCAGAGAGCGTGCAATTGTTTAAAGAGAATGTAGTCTTTGATAACTTCGCATGTTTTGTATTAATTGTTTTCCCTGACTGTTCAGGTCAAAAAAATTTTAACTAGTTCATGAATTAAAAAAAAAAAACCAAAAACAAAACAGTATTTAAAATACACAGTTTTCATTTTGCTGGTTTGAAAAGAGAAAAGCCCTTTGACTTGCCTTTATTTGCTTGTTCCTGTGGTGTTTCAGACTTGTAGTTCCAGTGAAGCACCTCTCCAAGTTGTGTTTGTCATCTTTTCTGCAAATAAATGAAAACGATTGAGTCTTTTATTGTGAACAAAAACGAGCGATTTCTTTACAGGTGGAAGCTCTCCAGGGCTACCGTGTGATTGACATAGCCTGTGGCAGCGGAGATGCACAGACATTGTGCCTGACTGATGATGATACAGTCTGGTCCTGGGGTGATGGAGATTATGGAAAACTTGGGAGAGGAGGCAGTGATGGCTGTAAAGTACCAATGAAGGTATTTGAATACAATTTTTTCATTGTTTTAGAAACCATAAGGTTGACAGAGAATGCTGAAGACAGATTTGTCAATATGTGCAAACTTCTACTTAATATTTTGATTGTTGTAAGAACAAACTTTGTGGGCTACAATGACAAGTCTAAATTTTGTGCTGATTGTTAAAGTTGCACTTGGAAGTTTTTTCCGTGGAGAACATTGCTGGGTCCAGCAATATTTCTCGTTTTAATTTTGATTCCTGTCAAAACATTAGATTTTGCCAATAAATCTTCATATTTCCTTGTGTTAATAAATTTCCATAATACTGCTGAAGTCATAACTTTATTCCAGAAAGGGCTATCAATTGATTAAAAAGTAATCTTACTTTATATTAAACCTTTCATGTGAATGCATGGTTGACTTGGAATCTCTTCATCTGTTACAAATGAAATCCATGTAGCCATCTAATTTGAATTACAGCACTTGTCATGAAGATGAACATTGTTTGTGTTTGAGAAATGTGAGTGTCACTATGTATACCTGTGCACAGTGGATTTTAGGAATCACACTTTATCCCCTGGATACAGCTGTCCCAATTCTTTTTCCAAATGGACAAAGTCTACCAGCCTATCCCAAATAACATTTTTTATTGCATGATGTAACGCAATATGAAAACAGCTAGTTTATGTTTCATCTATCATCACTCCCATAGAATTGATGGTAAAGTGGCATAAAGACCTACACAGAATAAATATGAAGAGTGTACTGGAGGTTTAAATATTTTTTTCCTGTATTGGCAGAATCACATCTGTGTTGTACGAGAACTAGGTATGATTAATGTTGAGTATTTGGAGGCAAAGCCTTACCATTTCTACTAAGGAGCAATTGCTGAGTAACTATTGGCAAAACACTAGAGATGGTCTTCAACAGTTTGCCAAATCTGAGCTTTTTAATGTTTAAGTAGTAAATGGTAGAAAGATGAAAGGAGTAGAATTCTGTTAAATTATCTACATACACATTTTGCTTGTAAATGTAGACACTTATACACTTGCACATTATATATTGCTTAAGACAGTGCAGTTTGTGAAACTATAGCCTCCTTAATTAACTTCCATTTCATTTTATATTATTTTGCTAGATTGATTCCCTCACAGGCCTTGGAGTGGTTAAAGTAGAATGTGGATCACAATTTTCTGTGGCTCTTACGAAATCTGGAGCAGTATATACGTGGTAAGTATTTTGTATTAGTTGTTTTGACATTGTTAGATGTAACCTTGTATGCAACAGGTATTAGTGTTATACTGCCTTCACTGTTTTGATTTTCTTCCTCATCAAAAACTTTTTTGAGGTGCTCTGTCTTGATTAGTAATAAAGTCTGCCACTTTGAGGAACATTTCATAGTGCTATTTCAATGAAAATTCAAAGTATGTTGTCTTGGAGACCTAAGCACAGAGTTGTCATTCCAGGCATTGACAACTGCAAGATGCAGAAGTTCCAGGGGGGTCAGTAGAAGTATGAGCCTGAAGTGTCCTGCAGGGTGGAAGATGACAGCATAAATAACATTCTCATATCTTATCAAAATTGTGTATAGCTTGTGGTGGCTGTAGAAGTCTGAGAATTTGATTTTAGTTCATTGTTTGAATCTTTCTATGCTATTCTAAATTTTGTAGTTTAAACTACTAGACTAAAGTGTTTAAAAAGACTAAACAAAATACATTCCCAACATTCTTCTGCCCTCTTGGTTGCATGGCATGAGAGGTATCCTTAAACGGTACAAAGTTCCAGTCTTTGAGGTCAGTAAACGTACTGGTTTTGCAGAGAATGCTTCTAATATTTGATCCATTTAAGAGGAGAAAAAAAACAAACAACCCCCTGCAAAAGTGGTAAAAGGTCTTACACAAAACAGGAACAGCATAATGGAGGTTTAAGAATTTTTACTGTATCAGCAGAATGACATCCATGTCATACAAGCTAGGGATGATTAATATTGAATATTTGGACAATATTTTGGTATTGAACCATTCATAAATATGTGTACAGGCCAAATATCAGATACCGTCTGTTGTTCTGTTTACCCCACAATTAAAACACTATTTTGAAATGTTACCTTCTCTGTGTAGGGGCAAAGGAGATTATCATCGGTTAGGCCATGGATCTGATGACCATGTTAGAAGACCACGACAAGTGCAGGGACTGCAAGGAAAGAAAGTCATTGCAATTGCTACTGGGTCTTTGCACTGTGTTTGCTGCACTGAAGATGGTATAAAAATCAAATAATTTACTTAGTACTGAATTTGAAAAAATGAAACTTTATTTTTTTAGTCAGCTTTTGGAGGCTTGCTAAAAATTGTGGTCCTCTGTGTGCATGGACATATTTTGTGTTTGCAGATGTTGCATATTTCTTGAGCACAAAGCATGTCATTGATTTAAAATGATCATATAAAACCAACTGAAGGTTTTAAATTAATAAAAAATACAGAGTTTAAGTTTCATAAATGCTGATGGTCAAAGCAAAATCTAGAGCTCTAAAAGTAATTAGATTGGTCAAGCAGTAGAATGAATGGATTTGGCTTGTTTTTTTCTACAGGGTCTTCTGAGACTGCTGAGGTGTTTAACTTGCTAAAGGAAGCACTGCACAAACAATACTGCTTCTTACAGAACAGGTTGAAATACTGAATATTATTTGTAGCAGACTCATTCCCACATTTAATTAACAAGTCTGCACAATAACTGAATGTTATTGTTATAGTCTATTCTAATGTCCTATGTAGTAATACAGCCTATTATATGATGTTTTCTTCTCATACAAAACGTTAAGCCTTTTCTAATTTTTTTAATAACAGCTTTTTTTGCTATGAAACTATCAAATGCAGGCTGTTCCTGGTGTATCTTTTATTCTTCTGCTCCACCATTTCCTCCTGTTCTGGAACATAACTTATAACTTATACAAACTGTGAGGAAATAAATGCATCTTATACTAGCTGCTCTACATAGACTATGGGCCTAACTGTGTCATTCAGGGTTTATCTACTATAGACAGTGGATTTCAGGATGGCCATCAGTCTTAGAAATCTTGATTACAGTCCAAGAACTCATTCAGTTAAATGACTTATAAATGCTAATTAAAAAAAAAGGCAAAAAGCTTCTATCTTAGCTTTAGAACAATTAATTCTTTTTATCGGTTTAGGGGAAGTGTATACGTGGGGAGATAATGATGAAGGGCAGCTTGGAGATGGAACAACTAATGCCATCCAAAGACCACGCTTGGTTGCAGCACTTCAGGGTAAAAAGATCAACAGAGTAGCCTGTGGCTCAGCACATACTTTAGCTTGGTCAACCAGTAAGCCTGCTAATGCTGGCAAGCTCCCTACACAGGTAATATTTTTGGCTTTCTGCATTCAGATTTTAAACATACTTGGTATCCTTGTTGCTGGTCTTTCAGTAGACATATTTCCTTTCTAAATCCCTGCATAACCTCAGTGTGCTTTGATTTGGCTTTGAGTTTGAGCCAGTTACTTTGTTTTAGTTCCGTATTTCTAAAAAAGGATTCCAGTTTCCCAAGGTGAGAAAGACTCTTCATCCACTTGTTAATCCAATGCAGAATACTAACCGAGTTTGCAAATTGGCAGGAATTTTAATTCTGTATTCCAGCTATGAATATCTTCCAAGGGTTTTCTTCATTGCTTGCTTCATGTTGAGAAGATTGTTTTTTGAATATTTAATCTTTAAGCTCTAATGTCTGGGTGTAGTGATGACAGGATGTAAAATGTATCTCTTTATGGATAAAGAGAACTGTAAAATATGGAATAGTAAGAGTAACCAAACTGTCATGTTTCTAATACTTGTTTCAGTTTAGATGGATGCTATTAGTATGTTTTATAAACAACTGAAGTCTGTGTATTAAGTTTTGACAGTGTGAATAAGCAAATATCTGAATTTCTAATACAAATATATCTACAAATCTTATGAACTGTTGTTCTGTAATAATTCTAAATTACATTCAGATATTATTGTCTTACCATAGGTTCCTATGGAGTACAATCACCTGCAGGAAATTCCCATCATTTCATTGAGAAACAGGCTTCTGCTGTTGCATCACATTTCTGAACTCTTCTGTCCTTGCATTCCAATGTTTGATCTTGAAGGAAGGCTTGATGAAACTGGCCAAGGACCCTCAGTTGGGTTTGACACATTACGGGGAATACTGATATCACAGGGAAAGGTATTTATCAGAATGGTTTTAAGGGAGTTATTTGTAACTTTAAGTGAAATGTACTGTTTAAACTCTTTCTGAAGAAACTATAGCTATATATCTCAATTTGTTCTGTAACTTGTGCATCAAATATTTGCATTCTGATTATGCAGCGTTCTTTGTGAATGTGTTCTTATTTTTTTTCAGTTCATCATAGTGCTGTTGTGTGTTGATCTTAAAAATAACTTTACACTGTAAATCTTCAGTTTGTGGTATAGTCAAGTTCTTCTAGAGTATTCAGTAGATGCTATCCTTGAAAAAAATGTAAGATAGGTATGAAATGGTCATTGTCTGCTTTTTGTATTACAGTTGTCATGATCAGGTGATATACTAGTTGATCCAAAGCTCTATGCTGGTACAAACTTCTTTTAGACTGGGCTAAAAGTGAGGACAATATCTAGGAGTTCAATCTCAAATTGGTAAAGAAAGTGTATTTTTATAGCTGTAAGTGAAGTCAGTCATGAGAAAATCTAGATAATTATAATGCTTGAGGGCTACAACAGTTACTCAAAACTGCAGATACGGAAAACCTTTAAAAAAATGAGTTGCCATCAGTATGATCATCAATTTTGGATCTAAATTTTCCAACAAAAAATTATAACCTTATATAAACAGCCAAAATCTGCTGGGAGAGATATATTAGAAGAGAGAAGCAATTAAGTTTTCCTCTGTAATGCTGTTCTATGTCCTTAAATAAGATGCGTAGACTGTAACTAGACTCCTTAGCATGTATTGTCTCAAGGTCTCTTTCTCTAGACTCCAATAAAATTGTGTAGTAGACCAATCCAGCAGAATACATGCTTCACAGACAAAGAGAAGACCACACATGTTTCGTCAAAACCTAAACTGGAAAAAAGGAAAAGGAAATCCTAGCTATTCTGTTCATGACACTTTTATATGCCAGTGCTCTTAATAGGGAGTCTTCAGGCTTATGATGTTAAGTATAGGAATGGGTTTGCAGGAGGCACGTTCAACATAATTTACTTTAAGAGTCTGCATAAAAGTTACAGAAAGGCTTCAGATATAAGATAAAACATGATATCAGGCATATTTTATGTTAAAAGCATTGAACAGTGACACCAGAAGCTGCAATTCCATATTCATATTTAGGTATTCAAGTCAGGCATACCTTCAGAGATTCTAAAGTCTTAATAATCTTCTTAAAGCTTGCTTGAAGCTGACAGTGTAACATTTGATCCAAATATTTAGTGAGAGGACCTCACATACTTGAATTCACATGAAAAGTATATTTTTTAATTTTTATTTGTTGTTTATTCCCATCCCTGGAAACATTCTTTTCTATTCTATTTATTACCTTCCATAGCAAGGTGATGTCATCTTTGGCTTTTTTGGATTGTTTTTCTCTGACACTAATTATTCTCTATATATGTATATTAATCTGGTATAAACTGTTTTATACCTGCACTCAGCAGCATGTTGGTTGCTCAGTAATAACTGAATCTGGGTGAAGTACAACCTTTCAAGCCATGGTTTTGAGTGATAAGGGAGAGACTTTATTCTTTACTTTTTCAGTATCCTAGCTGTTCCGGGCTTGAATTGTGTTGCACAAATAACATGATCCTTAACTAGCATCTCACAGCTTTATCTTCCGTTGCTTTTACTTAATTTTAGTATTTCAAAAGTATTTCATGCTTTTTTCCATTTCTTCTTAAGAAACACTCAAAGGTATTATGCCTTTTCTGGTGTTTTGTAATGTAGTCAGTATTGCTGAAGGATAGTATTGCAGGATCAGTTTCTCTCTTCTGCTGAAGAGTCTTTTATTTCCTCAGTAAAACTAAGTATGTGTTCATCTAAGTATGTGTGAAATATGTGCAGCTTTCTTATTTGATTGCAGTTTTGCCACTATTTTAATTTTTTATATTTTCCTTTTTTAGGAGGCAGCTTTCAGAAAAGTTGTGCAAGCAACTATGGTGAGAGATCGTCAGCATGGGCCAGTTGTAGAGCTCAACAGAATACAGGTAACTTAAGCTGAAGTTTTGATTTTAGTATCTGTATGTTTAGCCCACAGTGCTATACGTTTGTCAAGTCCCTTTATGTTTCAGCTGTTTGGTATATGAGTACTGAAGAATTGAATTTTTATCAGAGAATCAAACAATGAAGAAGTGAATGTAGCAAGGGCTGTTCATTTTCCTTTCAGTATGTTTTCATCCACACTGTAGTTGTTTGGGGGGAGGGGGACACTTGTTGCAATATTAAGCGAATGATTTATACTCTAATGAGCAAAGTATGTCCTGCTTGACAAAGAACCATTTTTTCAAAACTCGCTATGTTAGATAATTTAAGAGAATAGTGATTCTGATGCCTGTCTTACCTTTGCAAATGATCTAATGAATTATTCAGCTGTTGCTATTGTAACAGAGAACAGGAAGGGGAAAAAAAAAGCACCCTTGAATATAATTAAAAATCAGCCTGATAAACTCTTGTACTTTGCTGGTCATCACATGTGGTCATATTGATTGCAGAACTGTTTGATACAAAAGGGCTTTATGCCCTATCATTGACGTTAGAAAATGTAATGTAGTGCCTTAGGCCAGATATGTCTCTCTTTCCATAGATATTTCTGTAACATAGAATAGTAAAACACTGTTTTCATTTAAATGGACTGAAGCCTGGTCTTACAGAATCCTCATGCATTTCTTTCCTTTAGTGGTGGTTTTCTTTTTTTTGTATATTGTCAGAAGTAAGAAAACCTACTCTTTGTAAGGCTAGAATGGAGAAATTGTGAAAGTTTTGACTGACTAATTTTCTCTTAGTGAACAGAAGTACATCCTGTTGTGGCTGGACCCTGTTTCTGCTTCTTTGCCGTTTTCTATGGGCACTTAAACTAAAACACCACCTTTTAATCACATAATTTTATTATTTGGGAAGTTGAAGCTGAAGAGAGTGTCACAGATTGTCTCATGATTTTTTGTGTGTGTGTTTGAATTCAGAAAGTCCAATAAAGCAGTGCAAGTATTTAACTTTAAGCAGGAAACTAGTGAGTAGGTGTTAGGCTCATTTCCTAGTGTCTTCTTTCTACTGTTGAGTTCATTAAGACAGGCTTTCTCTTGTGTTCCAGTTCGTTACTTGAATCTGTGTCTCAGTTTTATGCTAAAGAAATACCAGGCTGGCACTTAAGTGAGTTTTATGCTTTGAGGTGTAGCATGAGGGCAAGTTTGAATGCACAGAGACAGTTTGGGACACTGTTGGAGGACTCTGAAGGGCAGAAGAAACCAAACTTGATGCAGTTTTACCCATACTATTTTTGGGGAATGGCTATTAAGTAAAATGTTCCAAAACAGCACCTGGGCCTTGGTCTGGAAAGGTGCAATAGAAGTAGTTGAAGATTGAGCCAGAAAGTGAACTAACAGTTACATGTCTAGATGGGGCTTCAGTGCTCAGGATTACTTACTGACCTTCTTACTAGCAGATCAGATTTTTCTAGTATTTAAGTACTGGTGTAGCTTATCTGGTGTCAAAAGGACAGTGTGTTATGACCTACAGGCAGTCACATTCATAATGCTGTTAAATCATATCTTGCCTTTGGATGAAAGAGATTATCACAGCAGTTGAAAGCAATTTCCCCGTTTTAAAAGGGAAACAAATTTCAGTTACTAAGGAGAAGTGTCTACTTTCAGGAATATAATATTGCAAAGGATCTCCTGGTTCAATGTTTTCTACTGTCATGGGAGGAATGTCACACAGATATATTAAATCCCACCTCAAGAATAGTTTCTTCCTCCTCACTAGCGCTCTTTATTAAATGCTGGTTATAGAAATCTCACTAGCATGATGATTAAAAATGCTCTGATCTTAAAGTAGGCACAGCATATCAATGAATGAATTCTTTGTTGTTTTGTGAGTGTTACACTTCAGTTTAAAAACATTCCTCCTTCCTGGTTATTGTCTTCTCCCTTATCAAATGTGCTCTTAAAGAACACTCATTTCATGACAGCCTTCATTTTCCTACACTGATCAGGCTAAGCTCTTTTTTGTCTGCTTGTGTAGAATAGTCTTTCTCTACTACTCATCTTTTTATACTGTATTTTTTCTGTAGCATTTCAGTTTAAGCATAGATAACTGAAACCTCGGGGTACAGGTGAGACTGTGTCTGTGCTCTTGTAATTATCACACTGATACTTCTCTACCTCTTCTGGAGATTGATTACATGACATGCTTGAATTGTGTTTGTTTTATTCATAGATCTGTCTTCTATGTAAACAGAACATATTTCTGCTTCTTAGCTGATTCCAACTAATAAGCTGTCATCTTTTTGTAAACTTTATTAGTCTCTGAGTGTATGGCTTTATGTGCTACATTTCTGCCAAGTTCTGGTGGGTTGGAAAGAGTCCTACAGGATGGCCAGTATTTCAGTGGGTGCTGAGGCTGCTTGAGACAAATAGAAAGTTTTCTTCTTCAGATTCAGAGATAGAATTTAAATTTTGGTCTTCATCACTTCAAAATGCTTTAACCAGATTACAGATTGACTTGAGTGCCTCTCACCCTTTGTTGCAACAGTTCTGTCACAATAAGCAATGATTCACTGAGGCATGCTCTTGAACTTGATTCTTCCACACTTCACTGTATGCTGCATTTCTCTTTGGTCCAAGAAAAGTTGGTTTTCCAAAAGCTGGTATCTTCTGATGGCAGACTGTTTTATGAAAATCCTTCTTGGTCTCTAATCAACAATAGTATTTTTTTTTTTTTTTTTTTTGCTAAAAAGTTATCTCATCAGCCAGAAGGCTAGAACTGCATTTTAAAAACTTGAGATGCATCATGTGTGTTCAATAAGTCATGTATTCAGTGAGGGTTATATCTGACCCTATTCAACCTATTCAATAACATAGATTTCACAGGATACTTATGTATCTAAAGGGTATGATTTGGAAACATGAGCAAGATGCTGTGCTCCAGACCTCTACAATAAAAACTTAAACACCTGTAGTGGATTGTGGCCTAAACATATTTGTATGAATTTTTCTCATTTTTCAGTGAAGTGTTTTACTCTTTGCTAATAATCTAATAAATTTTAATGTGAGCATCTGTCTTTGTCAGCAAGCAATATATTATGGTGCTGGCAGCATTATCAATAATCCTTCATGGCATTCTTACATTGCTTTGTTAAAAGTCAAATTGTAACTATTCCTGCATCTGAATGATCAGATTAAATGAAAATTTTGTGTTGCTATTAAACAAATACTAAACTAAACATATAATAGCAAATATGCATGCCACCCTATTCAATTCAGGCAGGATTGCTGCCTTTTTATTGTCACTTGAGTAATTTGTATTTTAGGTCTGAGGTTTGAAAAAACAGTGAATTAACTACTGGTTTCATAGACCTTCTGCTTATACTTTCCTCTTTTTAAGAGAAGACCTGGTGTTTTCTCAACTTAAAACTTTGTGGGCATCCATATTTTTAAATTAAAACCAGCTTGTATTGATACAGAACATCTTATACATGAGGAGGACTTGGGTGTGTCAGCCTTTCAATAAAACCTAACAGAAATCTGGTGGATGTTTTATCCAGGGCATCAGAAATATGCAGCATCAGAACTGGATTTTGAGATGCACTGTAGCTTGGAGTGGGACCAAATACAGATTAGTGGGGGTGAATCTGGGTTATTTTTGAATGAACAATCTCATGGATATTAGTGAACTATGTGCACTGTAGGAGTCCCTTTGCTGTCAGGGCAGGTTGAGAATATAAATTGCAGAACACCAAGGGGGAAAAAAACATCTTGGGTTTCTCCAGCCTTCTGTTTACTTTCCATTTCTTTCCTCTCTATACTGGTGAAATGCTTTTTGTATTCTTATCCACTTCGTGTGCATCTCTTGCAGCAATATACACGGGATTTTCCTTGCATGTCATTATTATGGATCTTCATCAAACCTTAAAATACACTTTTTCTGTAGGTGCCTAAGAAACACATTACTCTGTGTGCCTGTATATACACATACATATTTTGGTAGTGCTTACTCAATTTTTAGAGGATCCTAGTAAGTATCATAGATGCATATTTAAATATTATCATTAATGAATATAAGAAGAACGTATTCTGTTTTCTGACCAACAACACAGCCTCTGATCTGTCTTACATATGAAAAACTTACTCAAATTTGAAAATTGAATATATGAGTAGAGATAGGATGCATTAACTAAGTGGATTGCAACCCAGAAAAACTGAATTTACCACGGCATTGGCTGCTTCTTTGGAAATAGAGGAAGAAAACTTTATCAACAAATTTTATCATTGATAGCCCTCTGTCTTTCCCTTTTCCTTTAAAGACGAACAGATACAATGCTGAGTAAAGACAGATGAACAATGAATTGTTTGAAATTAAAGATAAGTAAGGTGTTGGTGTTTGGGGGAACATAAAATTCCTCATCTAGGGACAAAAGCCCACAGAGTTGTCAACTGAACTGGTAAGAATCATTCTGTCTAGGTGCAATGAGCACACCTACTGTTTTTGCAGGTTTCCAGCTCTAACAGTAAAATTACTAAGGGCTAATCAACCTCCAAATTTTTAGTTTTAATTAAAAAATAATCATCATTATTGTGGTCAGCTGTGTTCGAACTGAGACTGTCTCAAGTAGTTATAACTATGTCAGGTCATAGAAATTACCTAGAACAATCATTCAGCGTTGTGAGGTCAGTTCAGGACATGTAGGGGAAGCATCTAGATGGGAAGCATCTAGATGGGAAGCATCTAGATAACCAGAAACATGTTTTTCATGTGTGTGTAAATCAGCATTAGCTGAAAAATTTAACAGAGGCACTGGAATTTGCAGTGCTTGTAAATGGTGATAATTGTAGCAATCACTGACAGTTAAACTGCTATGTCACAGAGATAGGACCTATTGCAGAAGGTGCAGTGCAGCCTATCATGGAACCAGTAACTCTTTCTTCTTAATGTTTAGGTATGTCCTATTTTTATATTAGAAACTAGCTGACCAAGTATGGGCTGGATGAACAGACAGTGAGGTGGGTTGAAAACTGGCTGAATGGCTGGGTCCAGAGGGTGGTGATCAGTGGCATGAAGGCTAGTTGAAAGCTGTTAAATAGCGGTGTACCCTAGGGATCAACATCTTCATTAGTGATCTAGATGATGGGGCAGAGTGTACCCATGCAAGTTTGCTGATGATACAAAACTGAGAGGAGTGGCTGATACACCAGAGAGTCATGCTGCCATCCAGAGGGACCTCAACAGGATGGAGAAATGGGCTGACAGGAACCTCATAAAGTTCAACAAGGAGAAGTGCAAAATCTTCCACCTGGGGAGGAACAACCTCAAGCAGCAGTACATGCTCGGGGCCATCCAGCTGGAAAGCAGCTTTGTAGAAAAGAACATGGGGGTCCCAGTGGGCACCAAGTTGAGCATGGGCCACCAATGAGCCCTTGTCACAAAGAAAGCGAATGGTATCCTGGGCTGCATGAGGAGTGTTGCCAGCAGGTCGAGGGAGGTGATCCTACCCCTCTACTCAGCCCTGGTGAGGCCATACCTGGAACACTGGATCCAGTGCTGGGCTCCCCAGTACAAGAGACATGGACATGCTGGAGAGAGTCCAACAGAGGGCCAAGTTGATGATTAAGGGATGGGAACATCTCTCCTATGAGGAAAGGCTGAGAGAGCTGGGACTGTTCAGCCTGGAGAAGAGAAGGCTCTGGGGGTATCTCATATAGTGTATATTTTTGCATACCTGAAGGGAGGGTGCAAAGAAGAGGGAGCCAGGCTCTTTTCAGTGGTGCTCAGTGACAGGACCAGAAGCAATGGGCACAAACTGAAACACAGGACGTTCCCTCTGACCATCAGGAAACAATTTTTCACTGTGAGGGTGACCAAGCACTAGCGCAGGTTGCCCAGGCAGGCTGTGGAGTCTCCATTCTTAGAGATATTTGAAAGCTGTCTGGACAATTTCCTGGGCAGCTGGCTCTAGGTGGCCCTGCTTGATCAGGGGAGTTGGACCAGATAAGCTCCAGAGATCCCTTCTGACCTGAACCGTCATGCGATTCTGAAGTAGTTCTAGGCTCCTAATAGCCTGAGATTTTAAGTGCTTTCATCCTCCTGGAGAGGATTGGGATATGTAATAGGAGTCTGTGATACCTATATCTAGGGATGGATATTAGATGGTACTGAAAAATATTGTAATGCTGTAATTTGAAATTTGGTTGTTCTTCTGTATATGTCACAGACACAGAAGATACACTGTGGACCTCTGCAAATGTTTCGCTGAGCACATTAGTATTGTATAAACATTAATCTTACGGTCTGATCTGTGCAGCGACTCCAGCTGAAATGTGTTCTTACAGTGACTTCTATAATGTGCTTACTCAATAGGTAAAACGTTCTAGGAGTAAAGGAGGACTGGCTGGGCCTGATGGTACAAAGTCAGTGTTTGGACAGATGTGTGCTAAAATGAGTTCCTTCAGCCCTGATAGCCTTCTGCTTCCTCATCGTGTTTGGAAAGTCAAGTTTGTTGGTAAGAGGATTCTCAATGCCCCCACCTATTTTGCACTTAACTTTACAGTTTTCTTCAGATTTAATTTTTTGGAGGACCTGAAGGATGGAAGGGATGTAGGAAAACGTGTGTAGGCAGAGGAAGGTGCTTAAAATGTTAGGAAGTAAAAAAGCCTTTTAAAGTGATTTCATAAAAAATCTCAAGATTAGTGGAAATATGTCTGTAATTCTCCTCAAATTCCGAGGGCAAGTCTTCTGCTTACAACAAACATTTGCAAAACCTAAACCTGTTCTTCAGTTGTCTGAATTGGTAATAGTCTTGGCTAGCTGGTTTTACTGGTAGAGTTGTCTTTACAATTCACATATCACTTTGAGCTTTTTGAGGAAAAATATTTTAGATTGAAGAGCCATTCTGTCTACTTGGTATAAGAGAGATAAAATATATCTACTTTAAAATGTTACTTAGGAATCATGTTGCTTTGCTTTCTTTTTCTACCTCTATTCTACTTTATAACACAAAAATGTTAGTTACACTCTGGCAAAATAGTATTTTTGACACTGCCATATGTTGTATAATGTTCTAAATAATAGAATTTACAATGAACTGGAAATACCCCAATATAAAGCAAAACAGAAAAGGTTTTCATATGAACAGATATGACAATGTAGCTTTTAGTAAACTTTTGTTTACTCAGTCATCCCTGTGGAAGGAAACACAGTTTATTTCAATACTTCATTTATTTTTGAAGGAACATTTAATTTTGAGACTTTTTTTCTTCTCCAAGGTGAATCTGTGGATGATTGCGGTGGAGGTTATAGTGAATCAATAGCAGAAATGTGCGAGGAGCTTCAGAATGGGCTGACCCCGCTGTTAATTGTGACACCAAATGGAAGAGATGAATCTGGAGCAAACAGAGATTGTTTCCTATTAAATCCTGCTGCCAAGTCACTTTTGCATATGAACATGTTTCGTTTTCTTGGTAATTTCTTAGCAACATTGTGATGTTGTACTTGCATTACATGATCAGAATATTGGGAATCTAAAAAAAAAAAAAAAAAATTAAAAAGACTGTGTTTCAACTTACAGGTGTACTTCTGGGCATTGCTATCCGGACTGGCAGCCCTCTGAGCCTCAACCTAGCTGAGCCAGTGTGGAAACAGCTTGCAGGAATGAACCTAACAATTGCTGATCTCAGTGAGGTAAGTATGAAGTTCTTAAGTCAGATATAATGTACAGAAGACAAGCAGACTCTAGCATAAATTTTTCTTCAGTGATTGGCTTCCTGGATTTCTATATACTTGTATTTGACTGGCCTTTCACATTTCGAGTCAGTATATAAGGATGACTTGTACTTACTGTTAAAACTGTAAATTTAAGTAATTCAGAAGTAGTTAAATAAGCTATTAGAATTCTAGAGCATTCTGAAATCTTCTCATGGGTTTGACTAGACAAATGTTTGTGGTTGAACTCCTACTTTCCAGTAGACCTTTCTGTAGCTGTTACTGTCTGTTGTGCCAAGATGCAATAACGGATTGGGTGCACATGCCTACACTGTTTTGAAGTAAAAGAAAATGAGTTCAAACTACTACTAAAAATAGTTTGTGCCCACATGCTGAACATCACAAACTTTCAATTTCTGTTTACTGAGCTCAGTAAATGTGAAGTAAGAGTTAGGTCTTCATTGTGAAGAAGAGTTCCTTCTCAAATACTGTCATGTAGAAATGTACTTACTGTAACAGCATTGAGTCATTTACTTGTCAGTAAGGGGATTCCTTTTGTACCAAAACCAGCATTGGACTTTGTAGAAATTATTACGGTTTTAAGCTTTAAATCCATTTTGTTGTATAATAGAGTTTCTTGGCAAATGTTCCCCGAAAGGATTGAAACCTAGAACACATGCACCCTCCCACATCCCAGCATAATGAAATTTTATGTAAAATACTAAGCCATTTTATGCCTTCGAAATTAAGTTGGGTGGGTTGTGGTCAGACATTTGACAATGCTTTTGGTAGATGACACATGATGCACTGCTTTTGGTATGCAAGAGATGCTGTTGTATAGTGCTAGTAAACTGACTTTAACTTGGGCTTGTTATTTTCAAAAGGTTGATAAAGATTTTATTCCTGGGCTTATGTACATTCGAGACAACGAAGCTACTTCAGAAGAGTTTGAAGCTATGAGCCTTCCATTCACTGTGCCTAATGCAAGTGGTCAAGATATTCAGCTGAGTTCCAAGTACACCCATATTACACTGGATAATAGAGCTGAATATGTGAGGCTGGCAATAAACTACAGGTTTGTTGAATAAGTCATTCAAATTATTGACATGAATAAGCATTTTTTTAAATATGTAAAAGCTTTTAAACAGTATACTACTTTAACCTCTTGTGTACAAGTATTTTAATTTTTTCATGTGATTACAGTGTTGATTTTCTGATTTATTTTAATCTATCCAAGGAGAAAAGGCTAAACTTAATTTTTAGGAAACAAAATAAACTAGCAGGTATGGCTTTAGATTTGAATAGCTTTCCCGATAGAGCAGTTTTGGCAGCCAGTTTTACAGGTAGAGAAATGCCCCATCCATCTAGTTCTTCCTGTGCAATGAAGTAATAGGCTTGATAATTAAGTTCTTGTAAAGAGAACTTAGATTTAGTACTACTGCTCCTGCAGTTTTTCATATCAGAGCAGTCCCACCTGAATTCTTACTCTGTTCTTATCTAAGTTGGAATACACAAACCAAAATGTTCATTACTTGGACACCATAAAATAAGTCTGACACCTATGTGCAGACAAGTAAATGCACTCACAGGTGCCAAAAGCTGAACATTGCCCTGAAAACAGTAGAAAATAATTGCTCAGTATTTGAGAAGATAGGCCTTTGGTTACTTAAATACCTGGATAGCTAATCTAGACAAGTAAATCTAGGAAGCAACCATAGGCATCTTGTTACATGAGGCAGTGGGCCTCGTGCCTATTGAAATATGGAAATTTAGATAATTTGGATGAGAAACTGATTCATAGTTGTTTTAGTCTGTCCATCATAGTTAACTGTTTTAGAGAGTGCTTGAGCAAGACTGTATCATCACTACATACTTGCTTAATAGTTTGTAGTTATAGTGTCTTCCAACAACTACTGAATTATAGTCTTTGTTTCTCTTTTCTTTTTCCTATAAATGGTTATGAACCAATAATTATAGGTTCATAACTTATTTTTGACGGTAGAGAGAAATTCCATTTGGAATGGATAAATGATATGTCTATATAAAATGTTATATTCCTTTGAAGAAATAGTTTTGTTCTCTTGCCGATTCTGGCTATCCTCGAAGGACGCGAGCAGTTCTAAAGCATTTTACGGTTAAATGGCCTTTGGAAGAAACATTTAAATGTTTAGATTAAGTATCAAGTTTTTTAATTATATGAAGCCTTTGAGAGAAAAACTAGCACCTGAATAGAATCCATGTGAAAAAGTGGATGCAGAAGACCAAGTTTGTCTTGACATCTTTATTTATTTTGGTGATGTCAAGCCTGAGGACAGGACTTGTCTATGAAGTGAATTTCTGCTCTGGATAGTTCTGTAAAACATCTCAGAAATTACTTGACAGAGGAGAAGAAAAGAGCAAAACACAACTCATGGGTGGCAGCAGAAGCAGCAAAATGTTAGACTTACCTGTGTCTGTCTTGAAATACAACTCCTGTCCCCTCAGACATCATGTTTTAGTTCAGACCCATTTTTCTCTTACCATAATGTCTGTCTACTGTTGGGAATGTTTGAGGGCAGGGTTTCAAAGCACAGTGCTCTTTTCCCAAGAGTATGTTGTTTCCAAATGGCGTATTGGTTTGTTCTTGCCAGGCACAGCATATGAATAATCCTGGAAATAAAAAGATCCTAAATGTTGGGAGATAGCTCTCCATACTGAGCTTGCTGTGCAATATGAATTGGTGTAGAAACTGTTATAAGTCAAGTATCTTGTGTGATAAATATTTATTAATGTGCCTTGGTACCTACCTGGAGACTTGAGGAGAATGGTTAAAGTTTCCTTGATATTACAGTAATTGCTAGAAATAATTGCTAGAAATGGCATTCACAGAAACTGTGAAAATGTGTCTCTGCAGACTTCATGAGTTTGATGAACAAGTTGCAGCAGTTCGTGAGGGGATGGCTCGTGTTGTTCCAGTTCCTCTGCTTTCACTCTTTACAGGATATGAACTGGAAACTATGGTATCAATTTTTGCTTTGCTACCTCTGTCATACTAACTTGGAGTGAGATTCTTCACTTACTTTTTACTAATCCAAAATGCACATTAAATACTATTTACAGTGATTGCTCTGTAATTGCAAACATTTTGTCCAAGGAAAGACTAGAAAGTGTTTAATTGCCCTCTTGGTGTTAGTAAGGTTATTTTGATACAGCTGAGCAGTGTTGTTAATGAATCATTTCTGGAAAAAACAAACAAACAAAAAAACCCCCCACAAAACAGGGACCTAGGATGTCACTTGGAGATATTAATCCCAAGAAAAATGTTTAATTCTTTATGTGATTCAGGAATATGAAAGAAGGTTCATTGTTGTCCCCTGATGGGAAGATGCATATTTAGCATTATTGTAATGGACTATGCACATAGCACTTCAAATATTTGAGTGTTCATTTTTGTCAGTGTAAAAGCTGATTAAATATTTTAAAGAATGGAGGGAACATATCACCTGTAATTTATTTGATCAGACTTTTGTAGCCTATCACTGTATTTTATTTTTCAGGTATGTGGGAGCCCAGATATTCCACTTCACCTTCTGAAATCTGTAGCAACTTACAAAGGCATTGAACCAACTGCTTCCTTGATACAGTGGTTCTGGGAAGTGATGGAGTCCTTCTCCAATACAGAGCGATCTCTCTTCCTGCGTTTTGTGTGGGGCAGAACAAGGCTGCCCAGGACTATTGCAGACTTTAGAGGGAGGGACTTTGTTATTCAGGTAAAGTGTATGGGATAGGGTGTGGGGTTTTTATTTTAAAAAGGTGGTAGTGGAGAAGTAGTAGCATGACATAACAAGAGAACAGGCTGATTTAATTAAATTGTTTATGCAACATTACCTTGTAGGTGCAACAAGAGACCTCTAATGTACAGAAATACTTTTCTCTCTTGACTTGGGCAAGTGGATATTAGTTTCATTTCCCAGCCATTTGCTTCTCTGGATTTTGATAGTTCTGCACTGTCAGTCATCAACTGTTTTTGCTGGCATTTATTTAGAATTTCATTCAGCTTACTTAATCATTTCATCTAAATTAAAAACCGTCAATCTTCAAATCATATTTTGTTTTTTGCTGAAGTATTATAATCTTTTTTAGATTGTTCCCAACCACATATTCATAATCAAAGCAGCTCATATATGCCTGGTTTTATTTATTTACTTAATGTAGGGAAAATGGATTTGGTCTTTTCATTGTTCTTTCAAGAAACTTCGGCATCGGCATCACAAATCTAACATGCTGTTTAAAAAAACTCTCAAGTATTATTTTGGTATTTATTTGTGATTCAGACAGTGAGTCAGAAATGTTATGGTTTTTGTTTTCAACAGGTATTGGATAAATACAATCCTCCAGACCACTTCCTTCCTGAGTCCTACACTTGCTTCTTTCTCCTGAAGCTGCCCAGGTATTCCTGTAAGCAAGTACTAGAGGAAAAACTGAAGTACGCCATTCACTTCTGCAAGTCTATAGACACGGATGATTATGCCCGGATAGCGCTGACAGGAGAGCCAGCAGCTGATGACAGTAGTGATGATTCTGATAATGAAGATGCAGATTCCTTTGCTTCAGATTCTACGCAGGACTACTTAACAGGACATTAAAAAAAATAATAGAAGGGATAGTTGTCACAAGCACTGAGGCAAAATGCCACAATGACAATGAAGCCAAGGACAGTTCTAGGTCTCAGAATATAGTGTGTAGTCAGAGGGATGGTTATCTTCTGAACATGGGGAAAGCATGTTTGCTACTCACAGTAGGAATTAAGGGTTACAGCTTAAACCATCAGCTTAGAATAAATGGCACAGTATATGGGCATTTAACATTTATTTTAAGAGCTGAAAGTGGCCCCCCATAATGCTGCACTACATTTAGAACCTTTGTGTTTACTGAAGTGTTGTAAATGTTTATATAAATATGGTAGTGCAGCATCCAAAAGGCAGTGAAACCTTTAAATTGTGGGTGCAATAGTTTTTTTCATATTAAGTGTGGTGTTCTGTGCATCTTCTTGATTGTATATTGGAAATACTGTGCAACAACTGAATAGTATTATAAATATTTCAATTAACTTTACTAGAAGTTTGTTAAAACTTTTTGAACATTGAATTAACATTATTCCTTGAAATTATTCTATAGAAAATAAAAATGGCCAATAGTTTCACCTCCACCCCTGGTTTGTATATTTTAGCTTATGCATTATTTATCTCAAATTTGATACCTTTCTGTGAACAGCATCATAATTCTTATCATGGAAAGTGTACTGTATATAATTTGTGCCATGTAAATGCAAAAGTTATAATTTCCCTCCAAATAAAAGTTCTGCCAACAGAAAAAAATAGTGTGTGTTTTTAATGGTAACACAGCTGCTACATGGGATGAATGTTGCAATGGCTCTACTAAGAGATGTTTCTGCAATTTACAGCTGTTGACCAAATGTTGCTGGTGCTGCTCCACCAGTAGTAGGTGCATTGCCATAGACAGAACATGAGCTATAGTAAACTCGGAGCAAGTCTACCCAACACGCTAGTGGTAGCGATTAGGTACACTTTGTTTATGCAGTTGTTCCTAATGCTACTGTTGTCAGTAATGGTAAATTTGTTCTTGGACACCTAGGGAAAAAAATTACTTTTGAGGAAGCGTTAAGGGACAGATGTCTTCAAGTACCTGAATGTGAGTGAGAAGAATATGATGACAGTTGTATAACAGTGAGAAAATTAAATTATTTTACAAGGCTTGATCATGAAACATTGTGCATCCAGTGTAGCCTGTTGGAATAACTCATTGAAGTAAAGTGGCATCGGGGCAGGCATTATGTGTTTACTACACAGTGTATGCACTAGTTTTTCAAAGTAGGAAAATATGATTTTGCTGTGCCAAAGCACTAATATTTTACTTTAAAACGCACCAGAAGGTGATGTGATACCATTTCTTCACTAGTTATTAGAATAGGTATATGCAATATTTAACATTTTACAATTCAGAGGTGATTAATTTGTTTTAGTGTGTACATTTGGCTTCTATTCCAACTTCTGTAAATTTAAATACTGTGGTCGTGAAGTAAGTTTTCCCGAGACACACTTGATATCTCAAAGTGATGAAACTGTATTTTTGTTGTTAAGATATCAGAGTTTTGTAATTCATTGGCTTTAGAGGCCTCTATTTAGTGCTGAGGATCTCTTGCAAGAAATGCTTCTGTCCTGATCCTCAGTCTTGCTGGAGATTCCAAAAGTCAGGCCTGTGCCCTGTCCTCCAGATTTTCTGTCTGCTGATGAGAAATGCGGAGTCTTTTCTGAGTCTTAAAAAAAGATGCAAAACCCAGGAACCTTAAGCAACCTCTTTTGTATTTGTTGACAAATTGAATTTCTCCTGAGGTAAACGGTGGAGAATCTAGTATAGAAGTGCTCATGTGGTCGTCTGCTGCCTTTCGCCATGGTAACACCGGAGCCATGTAGGCATCCAACTTGATCAAAGAGATTCTGTAGTTGGCTTTTCAGGAGATAGGATAGATGAGTCATGCCCAAATGCCACAAGTCCAAGGACTGAGACTGAGTTCTGTTGCTATTCTTAAATTTCAAATCCCGTTTCAGGAGCGTATGAACTACTATAACATGAAGCAGTTTTATAATTGGCTTAAGAAAGAAAAAGAATGTCAGAGATTTTCTACCAAGAAAAGCAAAAAGGAGGTATCCTTTACGTAAGGAAGCAGCTTACGTTGTTAATTAGTGAACTGCATAAAAGAAGTGTTTTAAGCCTTCCTTCTTTGCTTTCCCATCCTAATGGAAGCGTCTCAGATGCCCTTTTACAGTATGAAATGCTTGTCACCTATGGCCTGACTTACAGTGTTTCTGAGTAGCCAGTTGTCGTTCTTGGAAAACCATTGTTTCAAGTGGTCCAAAAATGGGGTTTGCTCTTAATTGGCTTTTAGATGCAAATTCCTGGTCTGAGAAGTAAAAGGACCCAGCCTTGCAAATGAGGAATTGCTAGTGCTAGTGCTCCTTTCCCTTCATATGTTACTTCCCTGTAAAACCTAAGGTAATTTTTTTTTTTATTATAAAGCTTTGCTATTAGGAAATTGCAGAAGACTGCAAAAAAAAAAAAAAAAAAAAAATCCCTTCCTGTGTTCAAAATTGTTCTCTGTTGCCTGGGTAAATTCCTGATACTTCTAAAACCACCTAACGGCTGCTAAACAGCCTGTGAATGAGGAGAGAAGGTCACTGAGGGTCATCAGGGAGTTTAGGGAATATGTACCATTTATAATCATGTTTTTTGTTCCTTAACATTATGTTAGCCAAAAAAGTCTTCAGACCAGCATATATAGGTACTTGTCTCCCCTGCAAGCATCATACACTGTCAGCAGTGTATGTGCAAAACTAAGCCATGTAGCACTCTTCTAGAAAAAAGGGAAGCAGTGGCTTCCAAAGATCTCATTGATTAAAATATTTTCACTTTTTTAGTTTAAAGATGTCCAGATGTGTATTTTCCTGTAGATGTTGCCTTTGAAGGTTAATCTCCCAATGAATCTTACAGTTAAATAATACAGTGTTAACTAAAACATGCCAGCATTGTTCTTTTACTCAGCTGGGATCCAAGGGTGTGAGATTGGTGGAAAAGTTATTCTGTTGTGGAGTCATGTCCTCAGTGAAAACTGCAGCAGAGCAACGCAACTGTGAATGTGACACACAAGCTATTTGCGAATCGATGCTCCTAATACTTGGGAAAGGTTCTGCTGATTCACACGTTCGTCTCAAATGTGAATGTTGATGCTCTATCTGCAAGGCACCGTTCTTCAGCTATGCATTTAGTCATCTGATGGCCAACGAGTAACATTGTGCAAAGGTCTCACAGAAACACAGAGTAGAATTGTCTCAGCTGTTTCCTGACTGTGGTCATCCTTGATCAGCTCTCACCAGTGAGTTTGGGTGTGGTGCACTAGCATCATGACCTGAAAAAGGCTTCGGCAGAAGCGTTTTGAGAAGTTTGTTTGGAGGATGTGGAGTCATGCACATGATACAATACAAAACCCTCTAGTATCCTCTAGTGTGATCTGAAGATCTCTTTTTCGTAAATGAGTCAGCACTAAGTGAAAAGAAATTACATTCTCATTGGGCACTTGCATAGGCTCACTGCTGATGATAAGCCTTAATATGGATGGGGTACAGCACTTGTAGAAAATACAAGTCCAAGATGGGACTACACCTTATTTCACTGTGACAACTTTATCAGCGTGTGTGGGCAAATAGTGCCAATGTGGTTCTGTTTCGGGGGTCAGCTGAGCTTTGTTACCCTGTTTGAAAGCAACTCACAGGAAAAGAAAATAAAGTGCAAAATCAAAATGCACAAAAATAGGACACTTGTAGCCATAGGAGGCTGCTCTTCCTTCTCGCTTATTAGGAAAAGTTTGACCTGTGGCCAAGATGTGACAGTCATGTTTCTTCCCAAACCAGCGTGCCCTTTTAAATGTCCAAAATGGGAGAAATTAAAGGAATGTCCAAGTAGATGAAGCTGTGATCTGTTTTCCTAGAAAACAGACTTTTGAATTAATCCTTTTGCGTAAAGTATTTCACCACTATTTTGAAGAAAATATGCTCTTTAGCTTCAGAAATTGATCTGTTTTGAGCAAGTTCTTTCCATAATTTCAAAGTGCAATTTTCCCAATGTTTGTTCTGATATACTTTGACATTTGTGGAACGGACATGAGATTTGTCATCCACAAATTGTGAAACCATTCTAATGGATCTGCTTTATTATGGCTTTTGATACTCTCTCTTCCTTTGTTACATTCTTTTATAAGTAAACTAAGAAGACTTCTTAAATGAGGTGGAAGTAAAGTTGCATGTAAAGTTTTAAGGTCCCTCCTAAACCAGAAAAAAATTTTTGACTGACACTCCTGCATGTGTCCTTCCTGGTCCTGCTGCTTCTTGTTTTTCATCAGTTCCATCACATCGACTTAGAAGCACCCCTAAAAATAAACTAGAGAACAGGGTCCATGTTCAAAGTGAAGCTGGTAGGAGGAGGCTGTCTGCCCTGAGCAATGCAAAGGTCCATGGATTATGAAATGCTGTGTGTAGGAGGAAGAAATCAAGTGCAGGAAATACTTGTGTATGGGGGCCAGGTGGGATTTGGGCTGGCCTGAGTGAGTTGCTTTTCCTCCATGCTCCTGCAGAGAATGGGGGATTCCTGGAGGAGAACTGGCTGGGCAAAACTGGGAAGGAAACTGGGAGGAGTGGCTGGAGAGCTGCCTGGCAGAAATGGCCCCAGGGGTGCTGGCTGATACTGAAGTGCTGGAGTGTGTCCAGAGAAGGGCAGTGAAGCTGGTGAAGGGTCTAGAGACCAAGTCTTCTGAGGAACAGCTGAGGGAACTGGGGTTGTTCCGCCTGAGAAAAGGAGGCTGAGGGGAGATCTTGCTGCTCTCTACAACTACCGGAAAGGGGGTTGTAGCAAGACGGGTGTCAGTCTCTTCTCCCAAGTAACAAGTCATAGGACAAGGGGAAACAGCCTCAATTTGAGCCAGGGGAGGTTTAAATTGGTTATTAGGAAAAATGTCTTCACCAAAAGCATCATTAAGCATTGGAAAAGGCTGCCCAGGGAAGTGGTTGAGTCACCATCCCTGGAGGTATTTAAAAGACGTGTAGATGTGGTTCTTAGGGACATGGTTTAGTGGTGGACTTGACAGTGCTAGGTTAATGGTTGGTCTTGATGATCTTAAAGGTCTTTTCCAACCTAAATGATTCTATGATTCTATAATTTCTTGAGTAGGCACTGCTAGCAGAGAAAGGGAGTGAGGACTGCAGACCAAACAATTTAGCAATGACGAGCAGTTACAAAAGAAGCAAGTATCCTTCCAGGGGAGTTGCACTGGCATTCAGAGGCAGAAAGTCCATTTTAACTTGATAATGAATAAAACCTTGGCTGGAGTAGTCCTGAGTATTCCCTAAGACACAAGCATCCTCCCTGGAGAAATTACAAAGGGAACCACATCTCTGGCAGTGTTAGAAAACAGAGATGAAGGAGAGGTTGAAAAGAGTGAGAATGTCTGATGCAGAAAAGCTGGATAAAAACACAACGGTAAATCTTTCAGTATGTAAAACACTGGGATAAAAAATGAAATGACCAGTTGTCCACAGTTATCCAAAGCAGATTGGGAAAAATAGAATCCTTACAGTAGAGATACTTGACACCCCACCTCTCCTACTTCCTAACTTTAGACACAGTTAACCACCAGAATGGCTGGTCTAGGCAGATCATGAATTTTGTCAATAAGAGTTTTTAAAACCTTGTTAGACATCTTTTGGTGATGATCTGACAATACTTATCTACCCTCAGCCATGCAGCTGCCCAAACCTATTTCTCGAGTTCTCTCAGCTTATTTTTTATTCCTGCAATGCTCTACTCATTATTAGTGTCTCTAAAGATGAATTTCTAGTAGGTAGAATAGACTCCACAATGTTACCCCGTCCATCATGTTCTAACCAAGGTGCCTTGAGACATCCAAACTTACTGTAGACAAGACCCTTGAAATATTTTATCAGCTACTAAGAGTGAAGACACTGAAGATTTTCAGCTGCCTGTTTTTCTAGTGTGGATCTGCACTGCCTCAACAGGATCTTTTCTTTTTTAATAACGGCCTCCTCAACCCGATGCCAACTCCTCTGCTCTCCCTGACCCCAAGCAGGGCTTGCTGATCAGTTAGGATGAAGACAGGCTGCCATTCTGAGCTGCAAGAGTCCTCTAGCACCTTCCTGCAGCTCCAGCCAGAGCCATGCGTCTGCTGGCGAATGCCACCGCTCTGGCTGAGCATGCTGTCGTGGGACGAGCGGTCTCCTCCGCCCCAGGTGAGCCTAGCTCGCACAGCACCCCACGCAGGGCTGCTTCTGGTTCGTGGCCTTACGGCGTGGCTGCTCACAGCTACGTTAAACTGAGCACGGGCAACAGAGGGTCAGCACCCGCCTCAGTCTAATACAGCTGTGTGGACGTGCCTGTCAGCCTGGGGGGAGAAACCAAATGGCGGAGCCATGAAGCAGCACGTGACAGCCCTCCAGGCAGTTCTGGAACCAACGGTTGAGTCAAGCCGTTGCGCCGGCATTTTGTTTTTTCAAGGACCACATCTGCACTAAAAGGCGAGTGAAAGCCACAGAGGGGTGTCCCCTCGGCCTGCCCCCGGCCCTGGCTGGGCTGTGGTGCCGCTCTCTCGGCGCGGGCGAGACCCCTACGCTGGACTGATAAAGCGGCTCCTTCCTCAGCCCTGCCCGAAAGCTGCGGGCGGCTGTTTTTCAATGGGATTGTTTCTTTTCTCTGGTTTATTAGGTGGCTCCACAACTCGTTGCCCTGGCCCAGTAAGGTGGGGATGGGAGAGCAAGCACTGCTAAGCCAGCCCTGCTCTTGAGTCCTTGTCATGCATCTTCAGCAGTCCCCTGAGACTGCAGGTGCCTGCCAAAATGCCTGGTCTCCTCCCGAGTGCAAAGGCTGTGTGCCGGCCATGGCCGTTTCTTTTACAGGAGCCCCGCTGAGCTGTGAGCACGCTGCTTGTCGGCGAAGCGCACCCTCACCGACAGCCGCCGCTTCGGTCACTGGAGAATGGGATGCATCGAGGCTGGAGGCCGGCTGGCCGGGGGGAAGCGGCGGGAGCACGCGGCTGCGTGCAGGGCATGGTGAGGGGGCAAGGCTGCCTCCGTCCTCCCCAGCAGACAGATCCTCCCGGTGCCCCCGGAGAGGCAGGGAGGCCATGGACAAGGGAGGCCATCAGGTAAAGAGGGTGGTGCTGGGGGAGCCCCTGCAACACAGGGGTGCTTGGGTGCCTCCAGCATTTTGGAACTGCCTCGTTTTGCTGTTTCCGATATTTTTTTTTTTTTTTCCTCCTTAGTACTTCTGGCTTGTGGAAGCCTTTCATCTTGATCCCGTTTGCAGACTCAGTGTTTGCATCCTAGCTGGCTCCTTTGCTGGGATAATCCAGCACTGTTGGGTCAGGGGGCTGGAAGTCCATCTTCAAGGCTTTTACTGTCAGATCAAAAATGCCACAGCTCCATGGCATGGATAACTAAAAGTTGTGTAGACTCATTTTACCAATTCAAACTTGCTGAAATGATTACAGTGGTGGGTAAAGTAAATGTTATCAAGTTCAGTGTAAGGTTAGTTATCATCTGTCCTGGAGCCAGTATGAAGCTGACCCAAATTTTGTATTGTGGGCCTTGTCTTCTTCAGTGGGAATGCCATCCTGTGGCCAGGTAATTTGTCTTTCTAGTTCGTTATCCACAAATCCAAATAGTTTGTTGTGAAAATGGCAACTGTTTTCAATGGTAGTAGTCTATTTAACCTTTTCTGGGCACTATCAGAAGACAAATATTGTGCATTATATGTGTCAGGGGAGGAGAGCCCCTGGGATTAAGAAACGTGTTTGCTATAAAGTTCTTCATAAAAACAGGCAAGTATGACTCCAGGTGACAATTGTCTTGGCTCCAGGTGAAATCACTTTTGGCTTAAGCCCTGGGTTTGCCCCTCAGTTTTGGTTCAACAAATAAAACTGCCTGCATGCTGCAGGATGTCAATACCATTTTGATGTTTGCTTCCAAGATGGTCTTGCTAGGTCCTAGGCATTTTGCAGTGGTATAAGATACCCATGTGTAGGCATGACCAGGGGAGGAGAAGCCTGTGGGAGATTTTCAAGCTTCCTCTGTGGTTAAGGCACAGGACCAGGAGTCAGGAGATTGAAGTTCCTGCGTTGTACAGAAAAGCTATTTCAACACATAGACTGCATTGATAAAAGTGATCTTGTAGGAGTGCTACACACATTTCTTTGATGGGGCCAAGGCCGTGCACTGCAGAGAATTGGCTCCTTCCACCCAGAAAAGGCTGCTGTCCTGAAAAGGAAGCAAGGACAAACGGTACCGATGCACACCGGTCCGGTAACATGTACATCGCTACCCCCATGAAAGCAGCCTCAAAGTGTTGAGCGCTGAGTGGGAAGAGGAAAGAGAAGGCAAAAGGTGACCGTGCTTACTTGTGTGTCACAAGAGTTGGGAAGGATGTGGTCAGCATAAACACAGTCAAGAAATGCAAGTAGGATTGCCCTTAAATATTTATAAACAAATTAATGTTGATCTGGATATTGTTTTCCAAAGATGTGGGAGTTAGAGAATGTGGAGATGATTAATGGAAAACAGTTTGAGCAAATATTTGTTTATGGTAGCTGGCCACAGAAACGGCTCATGTGCTCAGAGTATGCTTTTGGGATATTCATTTATGCAAGGCTTTGAGGGGAGAGGTGGGGAGACAAAATCCCTAGGCAGAACTTCCTTACAGGCTGTTTAATTTGAAAGATAGCTGTACAAGCTGTTTTCCTCCATTTGAGAATGATACAAACTGTCTCATCACCTTCTCATCTCTTACAGAGTGGTGACAATTGCTGCTGAGGCCTAACGGGACATGGTAAAACAACTGCTCTGTGGCACCTCTGGCAGATTCAGGTTATTTTGTAGTCTCAAAACTACTCTGAGACAGCAGTGTTTGCAGGAGTAGTCAGTGCCCCCTCTACCCTTCAGAGCCTAGATCCAGCTTTCCTGCTGCTTTTAGGGAAGTGCTGAATTGCAGCTACTGAGCACTCCTTTACTGATGCAGCTGGTCTTGGAGTCATTTCATGAGTTTTCAGTAACTTGTCTGTTGCCTGAAGAAGACAGTAGCTCCTAATAATATCATAACCATGCTACTCCTGTGGTGGGAGAGGTTGCAAGGTATCTGCTCTTGTTTAAATATCAACTAGGCTGAAAAGCCACCTTGGGGATGACAGACTGCTCTAAGTGGCTATACTATGTGAGGGTGGGTTTTTGGCATGACAGAGGTCTTTCGTCTGTTGAGTTATGAATTGTCCCCTGAGACAACTCCCTCGGGTTGCCCAAGTTGAGCAGTACTCAGCACCCTGTATGATGAGATCCACCCTTCAAAGATGAGCATTTATATGTAACTCAGAAATGCAAGGTCGGCCGTGGTCCCTGGAGGATGCCACTGGTGATGGTCCGGAGCTAGTTTCCTTTCAGTATGGCTTTTGGTCTGATGAAGTTACATTGTGGAATAGAGTTTTTACTAAATCCTTAATCACTCATCATAAACGTGCAGTTTTCACTTATAGGATACAGGAAGAAAAACTGTCAGGAAGAAAAACTGTGAAGTGAGATGAAAGTGTCTTGTGAAATACACGTCTCTTCCATTCAAATCTGATGTGGAGATGAGGGCTTATGGTAAAATGAACTTATAGGCGAGCTTACAGGAGTCAGCTATGCTTTAAAGAGTCTGGAAAGAAAATTCTTTTCACCAGTTTGGCAAACATTGAGTTAAACCCTGCAGAGGTGGAGATGTTTCTGCTCAACCAGACGAACACCATGGATTCTGTGAAGTGGGGCTGGGACATAGTAGGTAATGTGTTATGGTGTTGTAATTTTCCTAGCAGAATTGTATAAAAAGTATGTGTGTATTATTAATTCTCATTATTAGCTATTATTAGCTATACACATTTATGGTAACAAAATAGGAGAGGAATATGTAACTCTGATGGGAAGAAAAAACCTTGTGAACTGCTGTTAAGCTTTACTGAGAAATCATAGCAGTCAAATACCTGCTTTTATGAAAATTCAGAAAACTTCCCAGTTTAAGCAAACTAGTTTCACATCTGCTAGAGATATATTCTCCACTCTGCCTGACACACAGAAATAATGGCTCCATAACCCTATCTAAGCCTGCAATTTCCTTCTGCATGGACACCAGCATAACTATCCTGGAGTAATTATTTTTCTCACTCCACTCCAGACCAGTGCAGGGTGGGGAAGTGGAGAGTGGGCATATGTGGTTACTCTGGAATAGATGGGGAGGCTAGCATAGGTGCAGAGAGATGCAGAATTTGGAGCCACTCAGTATTTGTTTCTTTATGTAGATGAGAGATTCGCACAGATAAAGATTTATCTTTGTATTGCCTCAGCTGAGTTATGATTAACCCTAAGGATATGGGATGACTTTTGAACATGAAGCTGCTCTTGTGCAATGAATACTGTCTCATGCTTGTTTTGACGTAGGTGCTCATGCATAAAAGGGTGTTTGCTCTTGTAATTGCATCTTCTTATACAGAGGGTCATGCAATGGTCCTAGTAGCCCTCTGTGTGTCACCTGGATGCTGCTCTCCTGTCCTTGGGCCCCTGAAGATGTCCAGCAGCTCCCTGGCCTGCAAAGATGGGCAACGTTTGGCGTGCGGGGCGGCTGTGATGGCCAGGGGCTAGAGCCAGGAGCAGGAGCAGTGTTGGGCAGGCAGTGAATGCCACCTTTCAGGGCCCAGAGCTGAAAGGGTACCATTGTTATCTGCATCCCTCCCTGACTGCATCCCATGACCTGCTGTGTGGAGCCTTTCACAGTGGACCCAGGCACAGACAACAGGGCTGGGATGCGCACCCGTCTCCTTGCCAGCAGTATGCTGTGAGCAAGGATCAAAAGTTCATGGGTGCTCTCCTCTTCCTTACGCCCCCGCCCCCCCCCCCCCCGCCCCGCTGGTGAGGCACGCTGGGTGCTGGGCTGACCAGTGTGACGAAAACCGTAGCTTGATATGAAACGCTCAGAGACCTCCAATAGTAGAGTCCATACAGAGTGTGGGGTAGGTTTGTTTAATGTCGCTGGGGTCTGAATGACAGGACCACCATGTCTTAGCCTCACCCTGAAAGAAAAAGATCACGGGGTTGGCTGCTAGAGATGCATTCCCTCTGGTTTTCCTTGCTGCAGCCCTGGCTGGAGTGACTGCTTGTTCCTGCGTGCTCCAGAAGGTGAATCCTTCACTTAAGTTTGCTGGTTAATTGAGTTTGTTTTCTTCAGCTCTGGCATATATCACAACAGGCTTCTTGGATGGTGTCGCGGTATAACCCCAGCCGGCAACTAAGCACCACACAGCCACTCGCTCACTCCCTCACGGTGCGATGGGGGGAAGAGAATTGGAAGGGTAAAGGGAGAAAACTCGTGGTTTGAGATAAAGACAGTTTAACAGGAAAAGCAAAAGACGCACACACAAGCAAAGCAAAACAAGGAATTCCTTCACCACTCCCCATGGGCAGGCAGGTGTTCAGCCATCTCCAGGGAAACAGGGCTCCATCACACGTAACGGTTACTTGGGAAGACAGACGGCATCATTCTGAATGTCCCCCCCCTTCCTTCTTCTTCCCCAAGCTTTATATGCTGAGCATGATGTCATATGGTGTGGAGTATCCCTTTGGTCAGTTGGGGTCAGCTGTCCCAGCTGTGTCCCCTCCCAACTTCTTGTGCACCCCCAGCCTCCTCGCTGGTGGGGTTGGTGTGAGAAGCAGCAAAGGCCTTGACTTCGTGTAAGCACTGCTCAGCAATAATGAAAACATCTCTATATTATCAGCACTGTTTTCAGCACAAGTACAAAACATAATGTCATACTAGCTACTCAGAGGAAAATTAACTCTATTCCAGCCAAAATCAGGACAGATGGTCAATTCAAGGTGGTAAATCAACATCCAACTATTAACTTGCCACTGAGCGGGCGGCGTTGCTGGAAAACTGTACTGTTCCTGTTCAGTAGCAGCAGAGGAAGCCAGCCAGTTGTCACACTCACTACCACTGGATGGTTTGCAGGTATAAACCGTAGACTAGATTTCCTCCTCTCACCGCCATGTCTTTCACCTTTCTACTTTCCCTTCTGAAAAAAGTTACGCTGTTCAGGTTGGTGTTGAGCAAATGGACTTTGCTGCCCCTGTGTTTTCACCAGTTCTCGCTTCCATTCTCACCATCCTTCTCCCTTCCAGATTTCATCTATATTGCAGACAGGCCCTCACAGGGGTAGGAAACAAGAGTAAGAGCCAGGAGCATACAAGAAAAATGATAACTAGAGGAGAAAGGAACAGATGAGGCAGATGAGGAAGGAGCCCAGGCACAGCTGGACTCGGGCTTGTCTGATCCTGGCATGCATTTGCTCAGGGCAGCTCCAGGGAACACGGGGAAACAGCAGTGCAGCTACAGCGGGGTGCATGTGAACACCTCCCTTAGGGGGACCAAATCGTTCCTGGTTACAAAGATCCCTTGCAAAGGCATTTCCCTCTTCCTGCTCATTATGCAGGACATGTAGGAATCCCCCTCCAGGGAACCACTAAACTGTGTCACCTTCATCCCTTCTAAATCTAGGTGTCTAAGGCAGAAGTGTCCACATGTGAACTTGGTGTCTGTTCTCCCCATTTTGGGCACAGAGACTTCATCCATACAGTCGATACAGCCTGGAGAGCTTTTAATCTCATCCTGCAGTAGACACTTAGCTGTGGTTGGGGGTCCCTTTCTTAGACTGCTGACTGCCTTGGCCCTGCATCTCCAGGAAATACAAGTGGGAGTACAGACCTCTGTTTTTTGTGTAGACACCAAAATTTTGCCATCATGAACCCCTCCCTGCTTTAGGCTGGGATGATTTGTCCGTTAGAGGTGTCTGTATCTTTATTTATTTAGGCTAGACACCTAGGTCTCACACAGGACGGCAACGCAGCAGGAGGGTATGAGACGGTGGGTGGAGGAGTCGCCCCTTCCATGGGTGGAGGCCACCACCAGTGGGATTCCCCACTGTCCCCCTACGCCCTCAGCCCCCAGGGTCAATCAGGCAGCACTCTCCCGCCTGGAAAATCAATCAGGAATGCAAAAGCCCCTCCCTGTTGGTCTGAGCTACGCAAGTGTCACACAACGGCCAGCCTGTTTGCAGGCATGTTATTCCCTACTGAAACAAGTGTTTATCCACTGCTACAGCAGGGACTTGTTTAGCGTACATGGGCTAAATTAATTTTTAATAAAATTTGCTAATTTATTAAATAAATAAATAAATAATATCTATTTATTTATTTACCTATCTTAACGTGAAAAACAGAAGCACATGGTGATTCGCCTCATGAAAACATTTATAGGAGGTGCTGGAAACCAAGATTTTGCTCTGAAAAAAACAGATAATGAAACTAAAACCAAACCTGGTCTGCCACCTAGCCCTGGTCAGTATTAGTTTGTGGAAGCTGAGAAGTTTCAAAACTCAGTATTAGAAAAAAGATCAGTTTGAGTCCAGACCCCAGTTAGCTTCACTGTACAGACTGAGGGACGTGAAATCCTAAGTCAAACTGAGCAACATCACAGCTTTCTCTCTGTAGTTTTTTCTAGATGTGATTTCATGATTTAATTGCTTATGTTTTTACCCCCATTGCAGATTCTTCTGCAAGCACAAGGTGTGCTCTTCCATGTAGTTCATCAGCAGCACGACGAATGCATTGTTTTCAGAGACTTGAGGTATATGCTAAGCATCACTTTCTCTAGTACAATTATATAAATTATCTTGCTGCTTTTTCCTTAATTTACTAATACAATTAAGGAAGCAAAATAATCGTGTGACCTTCAGTGTCCTGTGCACTTCTGATCGCCTGAGCCTCCTCCAGCCTTTCAGTCTTCATTTGGATCTCTTTGTGGACACCTCCTCGGTCTCTGCTTTCCAACATTAATTTGTAAGCCTGTCTGACCCAGCTGTCCACTGGTTGCATTCTCCCCTTAACCTCTTCCCCTCAGCCACCCTTTGATTGTCTTGCTAGGAGTAGACTTTTTATACAACTGACTGGACTTGACTTATTGATTCATCCCTTTTAGACTTCTGCCTGCTTTATACTCCAGCCTCTGCATTGACACCTGCATCTCTATAACCCATAAAGCCATTCACATACTTGGTGTTTCTGTTGTGCCACAGCTTTGGTCAAGACCTGTCTGGATGCTGGCCCTACATCTCATGGTCTGCACAGCTCTGGGAGGTGGTTTTGCCTGGTTTTGCATGCTTTTGCTAAGTTCCTATTGCCCTTGATTTACAGATCTAGGAAAATAATAATAAGCCCTAGATGTATTTCCTTCTTGTTTCTCATCATGCTCAGACATCAGCCTTAGTTTCTCAGGACCCAACTCAGCCTACTGAAGTGTATCTGATGTCTTCTGAACTATGGAGTCCTTCAGGCCTGCTCAGCTGCTCTTTGCAGAGTATCTGCAGCTGACCTACTTCTAAAACCTCTTTCTACCATAAGGTGCACTTAAGGTGCTCCCCATTTTTTTTTTGTCCCATGTATCCTGAGTGCCTTGAGTTCATCTTTATCTGTTTTCCCTAAGGATGCCTTAGCTCCTATTTTTGATGCTGGGCAACTTTCTGCTGCTGCTGCAGAATGGTGAGAATCACTTCAGTTAATCTCTTCAGTACACTTGTCTGGGTAGTCTTGACTCTTCCAGGCTTTTTAATAACCTGGGAGGGAAATGCTGCAGCTCCTTCCAACCTGGTGGTGTACACAGTTTCAGAAAGTCTGAAAGAGCACAGAGAGTCCATGGCATCAGCAGGAACTTGTAGTTTCTGTGTGCACAGTGGCCTCCAAATTGTCATGCATTTATATGCAGATTTTAGGTTAGTTGTATATTTACCAGGCAATGCCCTCACTTCTATGGCTAGGTCTCCAGTTAAAGGTTTATAGGAAACAGATTAAAAAGCATGACTTTATTTCCCATTTCACTAGAGTGCGTGAAGTTGCTTATTTAACAAATAAACTTCACAGGAAACATTTCTTCTGACTTCTTGGGTTTTCTGCTTGGCCTTCCACTGTTAATATGGCTCAGTGATGTACCACAAATCTTAATGGAAATATAGGTTAAATGAGGTGATGGGTGTTTGGTGAACTCTTATGGCAAACACGATCGTCTGCATCCCTTTGATGTATCCCTCTTGAAATACTACAATTACTATGCAGATCAGCGATGTCTTACTCGCTCCTTGATATCAACTTGATACCAACTGTATCATCTTTTTCTCTGTTTTTACAGCATCTCCTGGTTTGGGGTCCTCAGCCATGGCTGAAGCATCTAAGCAATAGAAACACAAATAAATTATTATAAAGTCAGAGGTGAATAATTTATCTTAATAAAGGGATTCCTTTTTGTATCAGAATAATCTTGGAAAGGAGAACTGGATTCACTTTTCTGCATAAAATCAGATGGGAAGACATCTGTATGTTTATAATGTATCTGTAAATTAATATTTTCATTGAAATTACATTTTCTGTGATTAAAAAGGCCTGTCTCATGCTGGCAGGTCTGTTGCCACACTAGAGCAGTCAGGGTAGCTGTCCTGTGATACCGGGATAGGTATAAATAGGTTTGCATTCACAAAACGTGACCAGGCACTTCCTGAGTTACGGGGGTGTAAATAACTTCCTAGAGCCTAAACTATTGTCACCTTGGTGTTTGTAGACAATCAGATTAAACTAGAACCCATTTTACAATAGAAGAGCAGCCATTACATGTGCTCTACAGCCTAGGAGTGAAAAAAAAAGCTTTGAAGAACACACTACACACTTTTGGACAATTAAGTGCCTCCAGCAGCAGCACAAATGGAACACTTTAATAGCAGCTGCACAATGGTCCACTTTATTGCATTCCCTCACCGGACTCGTGTAGTGAGTGCCTCTCCCCAGCAGTGAGAGACGAGACAGTCCGTGAATGCACATCCGTGATGCACATCAAATGAGAACATTGGAGTTAGATAACTATTGATGACCTTATGGATAATTCTGCGGGAGCTGGAAGTGTGCGTCTCTGCCTTGAGCCTCAGAAGGTCAAAAATTGTTACTCATCTTTCAAGAGCAATTGCTTCTTTAGGAAGGCTCAGCTAGCAGAAACTATCATTACTACTTAATAACATGCAGTTCTTCCAGGCAAAATGTCAATAGCATCATTCTCTTTGTGAAGAATGAGTTTTGTATTATTTTCCTTTGTGTTATTCTGCTTGTAGCTATGATATTAAAGTAGCATCTGTTTCTCCAGTTGGCATATACTGGATGGGGAATGTAGATTATATTATCTTTTATCAGTTTTTGTCTGACACAGGCAAAAAGAGTTTGGCTGGTGTGATGCTTAATTATCATTACATTGAGTACTGCAGTGTAATTCATAAATCTTTGAAATTCCAGTACAAAGAAAGAGAACGAGTGTTTGTCAGGATAATCTTTTTAGTACTTGCTGATGGCAGAAAAAGTGAATTTTTCCGGCCAGTTTTTCATAGCGAGAGCTGTTAAATCAGCTCTTTTATAACTTCTGTGGCAGTTTAACAATGGTACTTTTACTCTGTTCTCCTCCAGCTTCCTGCCCAAACTCAGGGCAACGCGTGAAGTCTCTGCTCAGTGAAGCTAGCCATGGTCTGTGTAGTCTTTCTCTCTTTGCCACTTGTTACAACCATCTCAGGCTTCTGAAGGGCTGTGTTTGGGCAGGGAGTAACGGGTGCTGGGAGTAAGTCAAGTGCTAGTTCCTCACTGAGATCACATGATGGCAAATCTGGGAATTCCTGCTTCATTTATGAGTGTGCACAGGATGCAATGTCACTCTCTCCTCATCCAGAGATGCTTACTACAAAGAACTGAGCTGAATTCCACAGCGACAAAGTCATTTACCCAAATAAACTCTCTATTCAGAAAACACCAGGCATCTTGCAGCTCCCTCAGCTGAACCAAGTCTTTAACATCTGTGCACCTTCTTTTTTTTTTTTTTTTTTTCATTTTGGAGGTTTTTATTTTCGAACAAAAGAACCGCTTCAAGAATTCTTCAAAAAAGCAGGTAAAATGCAATCTTTCTACCAGAAACGTTTTCTAGAATAGTTTAATGTAGTTCTGTTATTTTGAGAGGATTTTTTATATGTGCAATCAAATACTACATGTGAAAAATTAGTCAAATTTTGCAAGTAGTGCAGTGTGTCTAGACAGCATTTATATGTACTTGAGCATTCAGCATTTTAAAACATCAGTGAGACACATCAGGTATATGCTATAATATTGAATGGTTCTTTTAGTTACATTTTCTTTTATCTTTACATTGTCTCAAACATTAACTTTCCCCAGAATATTAAATAGTTATAGGATTGTTTTAACTTACTTTAGACTGTAGATTCTTTAGGGACTCAAACTTATTGTCATTTTTTTATGTATATTTTTTGCCCCTCCTGTTCTATTTATGTGTAAGGGAAGTAGTTCAGGCTTACTTTTTTGGGCTACATGGTCTGCAAAACATGAATCTTCATGCTTAAAAAGTATATTTCGGTCTACGTGTTGAGATAACATATTGATGCTGCAGAGCGAATACATCTCTCAAGTAAAATGGTTTAATAAAAAATGAGTGAAGCAGGTATATACTCCCCCTACTTTTCTGAAGCATTCCTTTCCTTGGATTTTACTCATGTTGGCTGTGTTTGTAACAAACTGTTGTGATTTTTCCAGTCATCTTGCTGGAGCAGTCTGCCAGCAAGAGCGCGGTCTGCAGACCAACAATGGGCTGGTCTGTTCTGCTCAGCACTGCTTTTGCTGCAGGAGGAAGAGGGTGAAACTGTCCCACTTCCCGAGAGCCTGAGATTTTACAAACTAGCTGTGAATGTTTGGTTTTCAATGAAACTTAAAGCAAGAGGTCAGGGGATTAGCTACTTAAATTTAGCTCCATGATTTTTATGGGGAATATTAGTAAGCTTTTTTCTTTTGAGAATAAAATCTATGACTCATATAAACAGATGTTGAAGAGCTGCAGCTTTCAAGAGATATGGTTCAGCTGGTGTGTAAGAACCTTTCTGTATTTCTTAATGCAGTCATAGATGGAAAACAGGCACTTATTTGCTACCTGAACTCTCACAAAAGAAGTTGGTCTCCTCACATGCTACCATCAGAGTTCCTGGTAGCTTCATGAGGGCAGCTCCTGAATTGTTGCCGAAATCTTAGCTTTCGATGCAGGCTTTGGTCTACCGGTGGGAGACTAATTTGGACCTCATCAGTTGTCTCTTGAAGCACCCATATGCTTTCTTCTGAGTTAAGCAGGTCACCACGAGTTAGTCTTAAACATCACTGGAACAAAGAAGGGAAACCATGTGTGACAGAATTGTGGAAATTTAGGGCTGGTGAGTTAATGAGAAGAATTGTCTGGGTTATGGGCTTTTCCTACAGCTAAATCTAGGAGGAGAAGTTGTTCCTCATTGCAGGCCTTTGGGGATGCTGTTTGAGTAGGAAGAGAAGAAAAAATTTAGTCTTGTGGCCATGTGAAACTGCTGTCGAGGGACAAAAGGGGATGAGAATAGTGTAAGTCTAAGGGATTTGCCTATGATTTTCTTTTCAGAAGGTGTGTTAAATAAAGCTATAGCCTACTAGGAGAACTGAGAAATTTAAACTTTTGCCCTCTTTTTCATTGGTAGAGAAGTAAAGTACAAAAGTGATAAAAGGTATCATGTAAGAAGAGCCTTGTTGGTCCAAGATAATGCAACACATTTCTATAATGTTTCCCAATAACAATAGCTGCAGAAATACTGAGAAAAAAACCCACAATCTAATGATTTTTTTTTTTCTTTCTGTGACTGAATGCTTTTGCCAGATCACATTTTCCCCTGAGGATTAACTTTGAACTGCCAATTAAAAGTTATTGCTAAATCCTGTTACAGCAGAAAGCCTTCAGGTTCTTACTGTTAAGCTTTGGCCATTGTCTCTCTCAGAATAAACTGCGGGGCTTTTGGTAAATTACTTTTGTAGAACAGCCACATAGCCAATATATTTTTTAGGGGAAGAGTAACGACTGTATTCAGTTCATGTTATTTCATTCAATTAAAAAACAAAGGGAAAAAATCAGAAATAGAGACAAGAGCAAATATTAGCACATTGTGTTAATAGTGGAATAAAGTTTGCCTATCCATACAGTAATGACTCAGTTTCTTCTTCAAGAGCTTTACAAAACCCCGTCAGCCTGTCCTACTTACAAAAGAAAGTAACTGGAATCTGGATGACCTTTCCTACCATTTTGGGGGAAAGGAGCTAGAACACTGCAATAATGCTACCATTTTCCGACAGGCAGATGCTGTGTGTGACACTGCTCTGAGCAGGGACAAATGGAGCATTATCTCAGAAACCGCTGGGTGCTAATGGTTGGCAGATGTTTGCTTTTTTAACGTGGTCACTGTAGGATCATCATCCACTCTAAAATCTGTGCGTCCAGCTAGGAACAGATCAAACAGGAGAGAGCAATGAACCCACTGATGTTTTAATTTCCCTGAGAGAAGAAAGAAAACATTCCGCGTTCATTAGAAGAGCTACATAGTGCTGCCAAAACCATCCATTCACTCTAAGATGTGTGGAACATAAACACTGTATTCAGCCATAAATCAACATTCAGGCTTTCATGTTCCTCGCATTTCAGTGCTTTAGCCCTGATCCTAGACCTGTGATCTTCTTGAAAATATTGAAATTCTTGATCTCTGCAGGAATGTAACTGCACCCAACATTCTGCTATCAAAAAGAGCAGAAAAAGGGGTGTCTTTTTAGAGGAAAAATGGTAGCCTAGAATTAAAGAAAAGTTGCATTTCTGTTCAGCAAATGAATGGGTGAACCTGCTCCTATGCAGCATACAGCATCTTCTGGTTGATTGATGACTTTTTCTTGCGTGCATTACCTTGGTTTGAAGCCATCTTCATGACACCTGTTGAGAGAAGACTTAGGCTGGCAGAAATCCTTCTGCAGCATTCAATGGGTTTAGGTACCGGGTCTGCGGTATTTCAGGTTCCTATAAAAAAAGAGTGAAACAAGTACCGAAGAGGGGACTTTGATAATTGGTAGCATCAGCCACAGTGGGGATTTCTGGGGCTCTGGACTTCTCTCCCAGTGTTGCAGAGCCTGAGTAAGTGCAACACATAGAGCTTCAGTAAGTGCAAAAGGTACCTGCCGCAGGGGCTGTTGAAGTCTCATAAAAGACTCTCATGAGCTCTGTGGCACAGGACCAGGGTACGGAGGCATCTGTCCTCCACAGGTTTTTTAGTCTGCTTGCAATTCACCAGCCTCCCCCCGCCATCAACAGCAGATACCTGTATCTTCTTCCATGGTCGTATGTCACTTCGGAGACTTGCAGTGTCAGCTGGCTCAACACTGTAGAGATCTCATTTGACGCTCATTGCCTTTTACTGATTTGCATAAACACATGACTTCTTTTACTCTCTTGGGAGGGCTAATTATTGTTGCATTTATTTGATCTATGAAACTACCAGCACACCCTGCGGATGCTATGCTTGAGGTCTCCTCTAACCATTTCTCTTCTCTAACATAAGCTGCTTGTAGCAGAGAACTTCACCTCTTTTACATGTGTCATTACAATTATTAGTTTAATTTAACGTGGAAAATCAATCTGCTACATTTCTGTTCTAATTAAATAAAGCATCTTGGCATGATGAGCCTTATAGCTTGTAATTTCAAAACCGACAACAGCATTGATTATTCTTTTTCAATAGACAGGGCTATGATCTCTCTGATTGTTCCACACAAAGGGACAGCAGGGCTTTTTTGTTTGTTTCGCTGGGTATTTCTTCTTGCACTAGTTCCCAGCTATTGAATTCTGGTCAGCCCCAGCAAAACTTCTTTCTGCTAATATTGCTGTAGTATCGCGGCTTGCAGCTCAGCCACCAGCGGTTTGGATGTGGGGAACGAGGTAGTGCCCCCCCCTGCAGCTACTGCCACAGCTTGGCTGCAGTTCTCAGCCGCCTCCCAGAGATTGCCTGCACGGAGCTCTTCTCCAGCAGGATTGGAGTTGGTGCCATCACTTTTCCCTGGCTGAAGAAATGACCCCTGAGAAATGTTTAGTCAAACATAATGGAGAGAGACTTGGTCGTGCTGGGGTGCCCTGGGGCTGCCCCAAAGCCAGAGGCTTGCTCTGGTCTCAGGCCTTGCATTGGACTGTGTAGCATTTTCCTTCCCGTTCTTCACGGGACCATTTGTTAAAACCTCATTTTTTTACCTGTCATCAGAGCAGGAGGACTTGAAGCATACGTCTTCACACCCAGTCCAGCAGCAGAAAGCCGATGTGGTTACATGGCTTCGTTTGGATTTGTGGATTCGTGGGCAGCGGCTGCCCAGGAGGCTCAGGGCGCAGCCGGGGCGCGGCCCGTGCTCTGCCAGCGAGCGTCAGCGCGGGCAGGCGCCTCTCCCGGCACTTGCCGGGGTGGGAGCCGCTTCAGCGGGGATGCCAGGAAGTTTGCTGGAAGGGAATCTGTTTGAAACTAAATCAAAGCAGAAATGCAAGTGTGACATTTGGCACCGGTCCCCGTTCCTTGAACACCCACAAAGGGCATTTATGGGTGATTTTCCCTCTGGAAGAGGTTCTCTCTCAGAGAAGTAACGAAACACAGCACTTACTTTGTAATCGCTTGTCCTAGAAATAAATTTTTGTTATGGTTTTTTAGATTTATAAGTTTGTAATTTGTTTTTTGAGCAGAACAGCTGGATTGATTAAAATGCTTTGTGAAAACTCTACTTAAGTCATAACACAAGAGCCACAAATATTTAAGATTTTTTCAGTTTTCTTGGGAACTGGGCAGTGTTCAAGGTGAAAAATGCCAAAAGATACATTAAGTACAAATTGGAGAGATGTTGCAACTGTTCAGGATCTAGCACTACAAGCTACTCTCAAACTACTACTGCTCTTAAACTACAGCCTCTCCTATGTCAGATATTAATCATAACCTATAGGTGTACGCACAGTTGAGACAATATGTCTTCATCTGTAGAGACATCATCCAATAACTGTATGATTATGAAGGAGGCATTTCAGTGTTTGCACATCTATCCCTAGTGATTGATCTTTACAAACAGTGTCTTTTAATTTTGGTCATTGTGGCTCTTTGCAAGGACACTTAATTTCAGCTCCTAGTAGAATTCATGCTATAGAAGATGCTGCAAATTTCACAACACTGTGGAGATCTCATGATAGATGGGCAATTTAGAAGTTTGCTTTAATCAAGGTAACCAGAGTTCTGTAGGCAGAAATATTTGTCAAAGCGGTATCATTTATCATCAGTAATGTTCATACCATAAAGCACTTTTGAATATTTGCCATTTGTATTTAGGAATGCAAGAAGATTTATGGTTAAGGGGTCTGTTTAAAGCAAGAATAGTTTCTGTTTGGTAGCTCTGGCAATATGTTTTCTTTTATCTTTTCAAGGACACAATGCACCTTCATAAATCTCTGTTAATTATCTTCTAATTTCCTGATTAGGTAATTAAACTTTCTTGTTCTGTCTCATCAGTAGCAGGGAGAATTTTACCTGGCAATTGTGAAGGCCAGTGGGCTAATTACAAGGTCTTGAATACAAATATCACTGAAAAAATTGGGAAAAACCCACAAAGTAAGGCTTGGGATATATGTGGATGAGTCAGCTGTGAGCCTCAGAGCTAAAGCTCCTGAAAATTGGTGAGGGAGGGAGGGGCAGAGGCACTTCAGCAGCACTTCTGTAGAAAATGAGGCAGCTGAACACACTCACTCACTAATAGGCACAAGAAAACTTACCAGGGAGCCTTAAATACCCTCAAACATGGCTCAAGCTTCAGTTAAAGACCTGACTTTTTCAACAACAAACTCAATCTCTTACAATCCATTGAAAGCAAGGGCGCCTTAGTGTTTTGCGCTGGTGTTTTATACTTGCTTTTGTAACTGTTAATACATTTTTTCAAAACGGACAGTCTTGTGCTTGTGTGCCCTTGCTTGATTTACTTTAAAATTCCATAGTGCACTGAATGGGACTAATTTAATTTATAAACTGGTGTTTCACCCTGCAGATACAATTTCCCGTAGAAATTATTTTTCCTGGTGCATTACACTAAGAAGCTCAGAAGCACAGGAGAAAGAGTGCTTAGCTATACCAGTAGTGGACAATTATCTTTCATCTGCGCTGGAGCTCAATGAACGTGCTACTCATGGGTGACCCTTCAGCTCAAGGCTCCAGTAGAGCAGGGAATCAGGGCGGGTTGGTGTAGGGGTACAGGGAAATGTAGGGTCTATTCACAAATCCCTGCCTCCTCCCACAGCGGATTTTGCATCCAACTGCTCCTCAGACCATCTGTGTCTAACCAGGAATGCCTCATCACCGTCTGAGGAATTTTACATAATGGTCAGGCCGGTCAGCTGAGGGACGAGCATCAGCCAAAAGCTCTCGCTGCTGTCATGTGCGCCAGGGTCTGGCCCTCGCCTGGTACGGTTTGTTACAGGCATCACCAATTTGTTTTAAGTAAACATCCTTCTAGGCAGACTGAGGCCCAGCCGATGGTGTAGTTTCAGGTGGTGGCTTGTGGGGATGGAGTGGAGGATAAACTTTCAGAAGTGCCTTGGTGAAATAAGTTCCTAGATTAGCTTTGAAAACTGACCTTATGGATTGATAGGAGACACCCAATTCTGCCTATACTCTTCCAGACAGGTAATTAGGCTTCTGTTCCTCAGACACTATGACACTTCAAAACATTTACCATTGGTGTTTAGGTGAAACAAAGAATTTGGGAATAAAAGGCAGATGAAGACCTCCCGAAGGAAGCTTAGTGGATGCGCTGATGAGCTTGGCCACAGGAGACACAAACTCCATGCCTGTGTCTCCCAGGAGCCATAACCTACCAGCAACTGGGAGCCCATTCCCTTCTTACATTGGGTTCACCTACTCAGGGGGTGCCTGGCCCAAATGCTGGGCTGCTTTGGGTACCCCAACTGATATTGGGGTCTATTATCTGCCTGATCTAGCTTTGAAGCCAGGCCTGATTTGAGCAAGAGCTGGACTAGGTGATCTTCAGAGATCCCTCCCAACCTGGACTGTTCTTGATTCTGTATCCTCCTTTCCAATGGGTCTTCAGGTTGCTTCAAATCTTCCAGGAAAGAAAGAAACTTCAAGCTACATCTTACCCACAGGAAATCAATGCCCTGACTACAAGCTGCCAAGTCTCCTTTTCCCCAACCCAAGAGATATGCAGAAACTGGTATAGTTGACCAGTTTGAGAAACTGATACAGCTCCAACAGCTTGTACTAGTAGATACCAGCAGCAGAATACCCAAAGTCAGGTCAAATGCTGGGCTGGTGGGACATTCAGATGCAAATCTAGTTTTGGACCAGAGATGTCAACCCAGCTCCTCTGTATTCCCAATGAGCCCTTGGTCTTTTTGATGCCTTAGGGTCCCTCTTTCAGTCTGGTTTTGACCAGAATGTCTGCAATTGTCCAGGAAAAACCTTCTTCTAATAAAATATCACTTACAATGTCGTGTCTCGGACCAGGAGATCTTTGCAACAGGAATTTGTGAATACTTGACATTTTCATGGGTTCAAAAGGTGGCTGGACATGTTCATGCCATGGAAGTCCAAGAAGGGCTGTGGAGAACAAAGCTACCTGCTCAGGAGCTGCATATCACTGGAGACTGGGGAAGGCAGGACATGGGACTCAGGGTGAGGGAAGGTACCTTTGAGCTACACTGGGATGGCCAGCCTGTAACCAACGGCCCTGGGTGTCTATGAACAGATTTGCTGAGCTGTGCCTTAACCTTAACCTTAACCTTGCTGCATTTCAGCAGCAGCACTGTGGTTCTTCCTCCACAGATTGCATCCTAACACGATCACGTATCCTAATGACAGTCTTACAACCTAATGTACATGTTTTGCAGAAGAAATGTTTTTGCAAACACTTCTTCTATATCCCTGACTTCAACTGAGGACAGGAATGAAAGGGAAGTTGCTTGTGTCATTGTCTATTTACTGCTTTGTTAGGTTGCAGACTCTTCATTGCATACGTAAGTTTAGGCAGCAGCTAGTGCATCGTGCTTGTGCCTGACTCTGAGCAATTTTCCTAGCTGAGTAAAACTGAAGAACAGGAAACGAAAGGAGTTTAAATCAAGTAAATGTGAATTTAGACAGAAAGAAGCATCTTCATTGAAAAGCAGATACAACAGTCACACACACATAACGACTTACAATTAGAACCTTTATTTGCTTTAAGAATTTAAGGGCTGTTTCTTCATGTTTGTATCCCCAGTGACCTCTGATGAGCTTTTCATAGAGAGAGACTGTCAGGCTGTGAGGGAACACTCCTTCCCTCCTGAGCATTGTACAATGCTGTAACATTTTTCTCCTGAAGGGGGAAGTTGAGTAATTTCCATGAACACTATAGTCTTTGATATCAATGAATAATCTAATCGAGTTCTTTTAGGCACCGTGTGGTAAGGAATTTTTCTTCTTCATGACAATTTTATCTGGATCTGCCCAAGTGGAGAGGATGCCTTTCCTCAGTCCATCCTTGAAGACAATTGTTCAGGTGTTCTTAACAAATGGTGGTTATAGCTGTAAGTTTGTCTTTGTAGTCTTTCTCTTCGGGATGTGGGTGCTAGTTTTTGCGCACATTTTTCTTTCCTCCATTTTATGAGACAACCCATAGGTGCTGGTTCCAGTCTTACTGGGAGCATTTTAAAGTGGATCAGAAATGCATGCCTGAACTCAATCTCCCCTCCTGTGCTTTGGTTCGTGTGGTGGAGCAGTCTCAGAGTGCACAAACTGGATTTCTTTTGGCTGAAATTAAACAAAGAGATGTGCTCTCACCGCTGATGGGGATTCAGTCCACAGGACCAAACTAAGGCTAGTCCAAACTAAAACTTTCTGAGATGTGTATCTTGTGGACTTTAGGTCCTTAGCATCAATCCTTCACCCTACGGATGTATTCCTGTTACTAACTACTTACTAACACACATGTAGCCACAGACAGCTCAGGGAGTATTTTTGTCCTCTTTTATTACTATTTGGTGCAATAGAGTCAGTGCAGGGTAATATATGAGATATTGTAATGTGCTTCTGTTCTTCTCCTGGTGTTTTTCCAGCCCTGGTGTTTTCCAGACCAGGACAAACGTGCTTCTCTCTTTATTAGGTCAGTTCTCTAATATTTCTCTTTGGCCATGTTGACAGCGACTTTTGCTTCCCTTTTATATTGTGATGCACTCAAATGCAGTTGATGTTTGAATGCCTGATAGAAAAGCAAAGTCTCTGAACCTCCTCACCAGGCAAACTATGCTTTGCAGGAGCACTGGATGCTTTAGCTATAGGCCAGAAAATCTCTTTCTCAATAATCTAAGTGGTAACTGGTCTTCAAAAAAAATGGAGTAACTTTACATACAGTCACACCTAACTTGGTCTGGGGTTGAGCAGGGACCTGATGTATCAGGAGACAATCCTCATACAATCCTTTTTTCTGTTTTCAAGGAATTTCTCAGCAGGTAAGTGCTAATTTATGCAGTGCATCACTTGATCACTTGTCTTTGGCTGGCATGGGACATCTTTGGTGTTGTATACACAGACTCTAGCACCCATACATGACAAATATATGAAAGTTATAACTTCAGAGTGTGTATCTTTACAAAGACTGCATGGTCATAATGTCCCCAGAATACCACTTTCTGCTAATGTTTTCTGTGCATCAAGTTTTCATTACACAGCCCTTTTCTTGTCTTGGACCATACAGGTTGTTCAAGCGCTAAAGCCCAATGTGTTTGGGTAAAAGTCTGTAAGGAAATCATCTTAGGAGGCATGTCCAAGATCCTGATGAAACTCCTTGCAGGTATGGAAGATTTTATGACTGAGGATGTCAGCAGTGACTCTGTTTTGTACATTCCCTCTCACTCCCCTCATAGCACTTTTTTGCATCTCTTTGTTATCTTACTGTTTATGGCAGTTTATGGCATTACTGTGGCAAATTTCAGCAGTGAGCTTAAGTCCCAACTTTGTCACAACATACATGCTTCAGCTTCACTAACTTAAATGCTCCAAATTAAATAACAGTAAACCAGTTCATTTGCATGCAGGTAAGGAACCGCAATGAAACTAAGTCATTACAGCCTGGCTGAAACTATGAAGCTGCAGACAGCTTCATTTTGGTTTCAGAAGGGTGTATTTTTATGTTTTGCCAGAGATATAAAGAAGGAAATATTTGCCACTGACTTTAATAAGGACAAATTTCTTCTAATGTCATGGGAACCAAGGTTTCATCCAAAGCGTTTTCCTGAAGCAGCTTTATGAATGATAAATTCACATTATGAATACCCAAGGATACGAATACCCAAGAAGTTATTGGAGGAAGAGCTACCGTGAGACACTGAACGTGTCCAGTGTTTTGCAGTAGGCGCCTCTGCGGTCGCCCATCCCCAGGTCTGACATGGGGGTCCCAGTGGGGATGGTCAGAGGGGCAACGCTGGTGCACCGTGACTGCTCTCCCAGGTTTGCAGTGACAGCGTGCTTGTATGTTCCCATCTGAAGACTGTCATCCCACAGCTTGTGATTTCCCCCTTGCTAGCTTCAGGTGCTAGCTGGCAAATGAATTATTTTATGGTGTGTATCACATAGTAAAGTGAGAAAGCAGCCTGCTCTGAATCAGCCTGCTTGTATTCTGAGCGTGAAAGGGAAGCAAAGCCACTCTATGTTCATTTTCCAGAATCCCTTCTTGTGCCATGCAGGGAATTAAAACACCAACGCGGGTCAGTGACATGCTCTGCCAGGCTGCTGGACAGACCCTGCTCGCGCGCGCGGGCACCCAGGGGCGGGAGCGCGCCCGGACGAGGGAGGCTGCCTTCCCGGCACTGCAGCTGCCCAAGGCCAGTGCCTGTGGGTCCCGCTGGCCCCACTGAGCTCCCCTGGGGTGCAAGGACCAGTTTTAGCAGCTTCCCAAGGAGGAGAAGCAGGGGCGGAGGTATTTCAGGTTTGAGCAAGAGCTGGGTTGGCGAGAGGAGCACATAACAAAGCCTCTTTCAAGTACAGCCTATTGGAAGGAATTTTGGCAGGTTCAGCAGCTTGGGAATGGGAAGGCACCAGCACTCTCCTCTGCAGGGTGGATGAGGAGTCATGAGGAGCGAAGATCTGGAGATATCCCATTGGCTACAGGGGCTCCAAGGGAAAGAGCAAAGTCACTCCTTCTCCTCCCTCAGATGGTTGGTTTAAGAGTCTTCTGCTCTTACTGCTGGAAAATCCAATTAAAATGGACACCAAAAAAGTGTCTGGCTAAACTTGGTATCTTCATTGCAAAAGCATAATGAGCTCTTTGCATTTTGTGTGTCTCTCAGCTAATGAGTTCTCCCCTTTTATACAGAAGCTCTGAAGTCAGATTTTTATTATCTTTTTTAGTATTGTTAAGAAAGGAAAAAAAGATAGTCTGAATACAGTACTTCTCAGACATCCTGCCCATGTCAAGGGCTGCCAAAACATGAGGAGTGTGATTACAGCTTCCTATTTCATTGCTGAAGTGGCTCTATAAATAACAGTGTTCAATGAAAATTGCTGGCAGAAGCATTGCTTTTTAAGCATGAAAATGTACAAAATAATCTCCATAACTAGATGCTATTTTTCGCCTAAGACTCCTAAAGGTTTTATGGATCCAAAAGGAACAGATTACTGTAAAGATTTTGGACACAATTTTTTCTACTGTGATAACCATTTCTGTTGTCCTTCGTTGTTATCAAAGATCTGCAAAGCCAAGGTCTAAAAACCAAATTCCAGTTGATAATGACACAGATTTATTTCCTGAGCTGGAAAATTAACCCCAAATGATTTTGAGATCATGGACTGAAAGGAAATGTGTACAGCCAGACTTTCATAGCACTTGGGGCTCAATGAGGACTCTTGACTCCAACTCTCACATTTTTATCACACATTTGCACATTTCAGACAGTTTTCCAAGTGCTGGACTGAGTGCTGTGCCTTGTCTAAGCAGATATCCTAATGATAACTCTAGTCGAGAAGACATTGCCAGGCTGCTGTCCTCCGTAGTTTGTTTCAGTAGTTAATCAATGTGACGACTTAAAAAAAAAGTCATAAAAATTGTGCTGTATTTTCTGTTTGAATTTATCCAGCTTCAGCTTCCAGCCATCAGTTTCTGTCATGCCTTGTTCACTGCTCAAGAGCCTTTTAGTACCAGATATTTTCTCTCTGTGAAGGTGGCCAAGTAACTGTGCTCCATCTTTTTTTTTTTTTTTTAAATGGGACACACTGAATACCTTTGGTCTTTCTTGCAGTAAGGCATTTCTCCAGCCCTTGAATTATTTTCATTGTTGCTTTTTTTTCTGCACTGCCTCCCTTCTTCCAAATTCCTTTCCAAAACGGGAGCCCCAGCACTGTATCCAGCACTTGGTGGGTAACACCTCAATTCCTGCACACTATTTGGACTTACGCCTTCAAGGATTAAATTTGTCCTTTTTTTGCTACATGGTGCAGGAGATTGTAGGCTTTCTTTGTCTATTAAGTGCTAGAGCATTTTTCAGGGCCGTTGCTCCTTGCTATGTAGCTTCATTTTCTGTAAATAGACTGCATTCCTTGTTCCTAGACCTATTATTTGCATAGGTCTGTATGCAGACATGCTTGCTTTGAATGGGTCCAGATGACTTTTAAAAAGAGTTTATAATCATAAAAAGTTCAAAAGGCAATGCTGTCCATTAAGCAAAGGGTACCTCATTAATTCTGAGGACATATAACCCCAAGGTGAAGGTGTCTGTGTTTTCAAAGGGACACTTCTCACACCAGTTCCAGGCAATGCAATACTTGGGCTAAGCAGCTCTTACTGTTTTTCCTTACATGTTGAAAGGAACAAACTAACTTATGCATTCTTTTACAAATGCTTTAGATATGTTTATTCACAGATTATAGACACCTTTTCTCCTCTTCATGTGAATTTGGTTTCTTTAGCAACTTATTCTCTGCTCTAGAAATCAACCCAGAGGTCCAACTTTTTGGCTTTAACGAAACAGAGGAGAAACAGTATTTTTTTTGGCAAACAGATTATTCTGCATCTACCCACAGACTGCTTTAAAGTCCCATAAATCAGAAAAAATGCTTGACATACTGAATGTAACACATTTCATGAACACTTTCAAAAAAGTTGAATGGAATAAACGTAACTCTTTTTGGACTTCACTAAGCGATAAATTAGTTGAGCTACAACTCTGAGCACCAGAGAGACTTGATTTACTTTCAAATAACTGACATTTAGCTTTAAAATGCAGACTACGTGGATGTCAGAGAGAGTTAATAATTCAGAATTTTTTGTTGCTCTGTTACTATTTCTGCTCTGAGGTAACTTTTGTGAACTTTGATAAATGAAAAGATGACTATTTTATCTAACAATTATCTATAATCTAGCAATTATCTTGTATGAAGCAAAAGCAACAAATGTCTGCAGTTTGATGTGAAATTCATATATATCTTTGAATAATATGTCTCCTGAAGTATGATCCATGATTAAATTAAAGACTAGTCATTGTCTTCCACTTGCTTATGACTGCTAGGGTGAGATTTCCAAATTGTATCGGGGTAAAGAAAATTCTGTTCCAGTGAAATTGCTGAGAAGTTTAGATAGATCAAATTATATCTTTGAAGATAATAGTCCTTATTCCCACCAACCCTGGCATTCATTTACACTGCTTTGGCTGTGAAAAGAGGATCTAGAGTAAGTGCAAATGCATCTTGCTCTGGCTTTACGGTAGGGAGAAGAGTCCTTACTGTGAGTGTCAGGCCCAACAGTTTTATCTCTTTTTCTCCTTCTTATTTGTACCTGTGTCCCACAGTGGGAATGGGGTGTCATCTTCCGAATATAAGGATAAGGACCAAGAGCAGAGTGGAGCCAATTGTCACACAACAAGGTGATAGTTTCTTCCAGCCCTCTATTGAGCTCTGTGACCTGTAAATCATATTTTTCAGGGGCTATTTTTCAATAGGGATTTTTAAAGGGATAGTATGATGATGGAGGGCTAGAGTTAGAGATGAAACAAACTCATCTGAACTTTTCTAAAGCTCAGAGCTGGCTGTGCCCGTGGGTCTGCCCTGACACGAGGTCATCGTGATGCACACGCGTGCTCAGGGCAATGCCCTTGCTCTCCATGCGGGCTGCCGCATGAGGCCGGGGAAGGCAGCCCGTTGTTGCCCGGCCAGTGTGCTGCCCTGCACGACAGCCAGAGTTGCTGTGGGACATCTCCACTTCCACCTGAGCTGTTAAAGGCTAAAATACTTTGAATGAGAATAAAGAAAGAAAGGGAAAAGTGGGTGCACATCTACCTCCCCTCCTCTGTTTAACTCTCAAAACGTTGCATTGCTCTGTTGGTCAACGGTGAGTTTTTGATTGTATAAGGCTGTCATGTCACGTTGGACTTAGCATTTGAAAAGCCAAAAATACTCGAGGGACTGGAGGATCATGTGGCTATTCTTCCAGCCAAGTTTCCCTCAGATCTTTAAGCAGCTGCTTCAGAAATGCATTCTTGCCGCAGACCTTCTGGAGACTTAGAGGGATTCACAGAAGGGCTCGCTAATGATTCTTCTGTGCAGTGAACTTTCTGCCCAGGAACGCACTGTCTTCCGCGCATGCCAGCGAACGTAATCACTCATCAGGGGCGGTTTGTTTAAGATAATCTCAACAGAGAGGTCACCCTTGGTCCTACTTTCAGGGAAACATACTCAGGTGTACTCTCAGGCATAGTCCAAACATTTTGATGAGCAATGGCAGTTACTTTTACTATTATAAGACGCTTACTCAAAATCTGAAAATAATGTACAACTTTGCTGAATGAAACCTACTGGACAAATGTTATTTAGCAGACAACACACACCTTAGCCCTGAGACAAGCCTAAACACATAGTAAAGAAGGGAACAGAAAATCCTGTCTCTTGTCTCCAGTCTTATGGCAGCTGCTAGGCTGGGCTTCACCCTCTCCTCTTAAATGCTTAAAGCAACCCCTGGTTGCTGGAACATTTAAATTGCTCGATCACTTTGAAGATTTTCTTGCTCTTCCTTTTTATTGTGCTAGGAAAGCTCTGTTTCTGTGCTATATTTAAAATATCTTCTTCCTGGGGACACTTAAATAAAATCATCATGACATTCCCACCAGCATGAAAAGAATGTCTGCCATGGGTGAGGGAGGAGGAAACACTGTGGTCTCCAGGCAGAAAAATTTCCAGAAAAATGGAAGTGCATCAGTTGCAACAGTCCTATTCATAGACCTCCTCTTCCGATATGGATCAGGGTTGGTCTGGTGTCCTTCCCTTCCTGGTTTTCCTCTGCCCGTGTCCATGGGGCCGACTTGCCAGTACGATGGTTGCAGTCTCTTTGTGTGATTTTGTCCTTCTGGCCCTGAGGTTGTGTAGTTCAGCCTTCCCCTTGGAGTCACGGATTTGGGCAACTTATATTTGTAACCAAATATATCTCACAAGCTAAGCATTTCAAGCCTGTTTTACATCTTTGAAGGGCTTGGTCCAAAGCCGAGTGAAGTCAGTGGAAGGGCTCTTGCTAGCCTCGGTGCATTTTGGATAAAGCCCTGAGACGAGGCTCACATTCCATACATTTTAGCTTGGATTTGGATTTTCATAAGCTTTAACACTCCAGAAAGCTGCCAGCTTCACAAATCTACATCCCATAGTGTGTGCTTTCAGCCTCTTAGTTTTTTAAGAATGCTTTAAAGCTGCAAGAGAAGTTAATGAATTTGTCAGGACTATAACATGAACCAGTAGCATCAACAGCACAGAAACACCAGTTTTCATTGAAGATGCTGTGTTTCCTTCTAGTGCATGATTGTTTGCATCTAAGAAATGTGAATATATGTAAAAGCAGGTTCATTTGCAACATGAGACAGGTAAAAAGCTGTGTGTAGCAGTAAGGCACTAATGGAGTGCTCAAATCCAGAAAACAAAGTTCTAAGTATGTCTGTTTTCATTTTCAGCCCTGCTTACTCAGTATAGGCTCCGTCAATTTTTGATTCATAGCAGAGCAGGTCATTAGAATAGCACTGAAATTTCTAATCCAAACTGAGACTTATTAGCTCAATCAGGTCTGACCCTGTCCTAGCTAAAATCAAAGCAAAACTTTGATAGGAACAGAACCAAATCCCTTCAGCTGGCTGGAAAGAAGAATAAGTACTAACAATGCCTGAAAACAGTACAGCTACGCCCATTTACAGGGTCATTGTCTGGCTCCTGGAATGCTCTGCTCTTTGCCATGGCTGTCTCAGAAAAGTACTATTTTTGCATTCATTGCTTTGTAAAACAGGAAATAGTTTTGTCCTGTGGTGATGATTAATTTCCGAATATAGCCATGCAACTATTTAATACAGGAAGGAAACATTTTTTAAATAAAATAAAATAATTTTTTAAAAGTAAACAAATCTCCACCTCTTTTGAGCATCGAATATGGAAATGGATCTACACAAAATACTTAACTAGCTCCCTTAATGTCCCCTCTTTGGTTTAATTATCTTGGAAGTATTATGGCCAATGTCAACAAATCATACGGCAGTTATTTTTACCTACAGTGAAGTAAAAATCCCAGCCATACTAGCAGGCTATGAAAAATTTACGTTCATTTTGAAAAGTATAATCATATGTAGTATACTGCTTTGTCAGTTGGAATATTTGCTGCACCAAAGGGCACTTCAGAAACCAAACTCCAGTCCGATAATACTAAAAAAGACCAGCTAAAAACTGCTAATTCTGTCTCACTGCTACCTCCATTTGCACTTGGGTCCTGTAGGAAAAAGACCTTATTCTGCTTTGCTGCATGTTTGGAATAAAGGAGAAACCAGCAATACTGTGAACTCTGCTCTTCTGCACCTGTTGGCATTATCTTTTTTCATGGTACAGCTGCCAAGGCATATGGAGGTTCTAATTCCTTTGTGCAAAGAGCCTCCTTATCATCATCTTTTCTGTGAAGTAAATTTAGGCTAACAACAGACAGGAGAAATGCGACTTGAACGCTTATTGTGTATCAGTATTCTAGCTGCTGCAGCAATTTCAAGCACCTGCAGTTTATCAAGTTAGACATAAGAACGACTGACACTGTGGAAATAACAATCATCTAGACATGTCATTCGGGGGGCAATAACACATTTTTTCCTGCACTTTGTTTTAGGGAGCCTGGTGTTCAGCTTGAAAGTCTGTAGAATAATGTGTTAAGAACTTGTAACATTTATTAGTAGAGTATGGCCATGAAAATAGACACCCCCCACCCCCAATATTGGTGTTCCTTTTCCACTTGGCAACCTGCATTTTCTTTTTTTCTGAAGCAGAGCTGAAACTAGCCAGGCTTACTTTAATGCTTTCAAAATATATTGTCAATTAATCAACCTTTTCCTACTGTCTTGCTCATTACTGAAAAGAGATATAAAGACCTTTATTTGCACCGAATAACAGAATAGAGCACTGCTATATACTTAGCCTGACATGTCTGAAGGATAAAGAACCCAAAGTAAAAATAACAATACCACCAGTCTGTAAAAATCAATAAAAAGCCATCAGAAGACATTTAAGATTTCAGAATACTCTTTCCTAACAGCCATTCCTGCCTGGGTTGCTGTCACCCTGTGCTGCCTTTGCTTGCAGCAGCTGGGGAGACCCAAGGCAGGGCTGGGCGTTTCTTGCCTGTCTCTACCTTGAGACCTTAGCAGTTACCCACAGGAGCTCTTCAACGTGATCTGAGAAGACGAAATCTCAGTGCTCTCCCATAACCGTGGAATGATGGGTTACGAAAGTACAATAGAGAAGTACCAAGCTCTCAACGGTCCTCTAGCAAGACTGTAGTGCTGGAGTTTCACCCATCAGTGTGAATGATTTAATGTCCTTGCACAGAGGTGCAGTGAAAGGCCTTGGGTGTTTTGGCAAGCTATTTACCTTTCTTGAGACATGGTATTTGCTGTTGATCTCAGTTTTAAAAGAATGCAGAAACATGAACTTTATGGCATAAAAAGCAACTCTTATAGCCTAAGGAGAGGAGAAAACCCTCTCTGGGTTGACACTTGGGTCATGACAGGACGGAGGCTGTTTTTTCTTTCAAAGCTGCCTGGTTTCTCAGCGTCTCTGAATCAGAGCAAGCTGCATGTGCCAAATGGTTTCCAGCTACATTTTGCAAGTCTTTCCTAGGGTCTCTGTTTTTTTCCCCAAAGTAAGACCTAAATCCAAAAAAGTCTATTTCAAAGTTGCACCATTTTCCTTCTGATACAGCCTGCTTCTAACACAGCCTCCTGTATCTCTGGGCTCATTAACACAGATTGTATTTAGCTGCTTAGTATTTCGCTGCTATGCTCTCCCATTCGTCTAAGATGTGGGCACCATTTTGGTTCCAGTGAGGGTGCCTCACTGGCCCTGTGCACAGATGACGCAATTATCATGCTTGAGTGCTGTTGGCCGAGGAAGTGGCTTGTTGTGTTAATACTGACGTTCACCCTCCTTCCCCCTCTACTTGCTCAGCTTACCAGCAAGAAATCTACCTCAGCGTATGCACTGGTTCAGTGGTGTAACAGCATTAAGTGCGTCTTCAATTGGCCAAGCCCCAGAGCTGGTTCTAGTAACTGTACGGCATTACTTGGTGCTAGAGGTTCCATGTTCCCAGTGATTCCAGTCTTGGGCACAAAGCTACTGACATTTGCTGGAAATTAGCTCACCGAAGCTGAGATGTCTTTACAGCCCACCTCTCCCTCAGCGCCGGGTCCCTTTGTAGTTGCGGGGGGGGGTGCTACCGGCACTTCCAGAGCATGGTGCATCGATCATGTCTCAGGGGTCCACTGTAGCATGAGTTGGGTGGGGGCCTGGAGTCAGTGCCTGTCTCCCTCCACAGGCTCTATGGGGACCTAGGATGTAAAGGTGGCGGTGGGGGTGAGGTCTAACCTTACAGTATGTCACAGCTTAGTTATCTGTCTCTAGACACTTTAAGAGTCTGTCTATTGACTTGAATGGGCTTTGAATTGACCCCTTTGACAACTGCAATAAGAAAGGAAATGGGAAATTACTGTTTTATCAGGATTTTTTTCTTTTTTTTTTTCTGGTAGCTGGTCTGCTTGATTATCATTGTGCCTGCAGTGCTCCCTGCTCCTAATGACCAAGCTGATAGCTCTTCACTGACGTTCTTCCTTCAGCAAAGGCTGCTTCTAGAATGCTCCCCAAACCAACTCTTCAGACTAAACACCGAGCAAGAGCAGTGTGTTGGCACATAGACATTCAGGGCCAGAGTGTTTTCTTTAAAAAAATCACAGAATCACAGAATCACTAAGGTTGGAAAGGACCTTCAAGATCATCAAGTCCAACCATTAATCCAGCGCCACCATGTCCCTTAAACCATGTTCTGAAGCACCACATCCACATGTTTTTTGAACACTTCCAGAGATGGTGACTCCACCACCTCCCTGGGCAGCCTGTTCCAATACTTGACCACCCTCTCGGTGAAGAAGTTTTTCCTAATATCTAGTCTAAACCTTCCCTGGTGCAACTTGAGGTCATTTCCTCTCGCCCTATCACTAGTTACTTGGGAGAAGAGGCCAACACCCTCGTCACTACAACTCCCTTTCAGGTAGTTGTAGAGAGCAATAAGGTCTCCCCTCAGCCTCCTCTTCTCCAGACTGAACAACCCCAGTTCCCTCAGCCGCTCCTCATAAGACTTGTGCTCCAGACCCCTCACCAGCTTCGTTGCCCTTCTCTGGACACGCTCCAGCACCTCAGCATCCTTCTTGTAGTGAGGGACCCAAAACTGAACACAGGATTCAAGGTGCGGCCTCACCAGTGCCGAGTACAGGGGCACAATCACTTCCCTACTCCTGCTGGCCACACTATTTCTGATACAGGCAAGGACGCTGTTGGCCTTCTTGGCTACCTGGGCACACAATCCTAATTTTTGGGGATGTTTTGCATAGGGTAATGCTTACAGGGGCAACTGAATCTCTGGAACAGGATGATCGCTTACTGCCTGGTTGATGATGGGAGTCTGTGTCAGTGCCATCTTCAGGTGAACCAGATGAGACTCCCTAAACTGTTTTTTTCCTAAATTCTTAAAACCCAGGGGGCCCGACTGCTGTAGCACGTGCATGACCCACTGCTACCGATTACCTTAAGATACGTACAAACCACTTCCTACGCACCCACGAAGGACTGCCCTACCAGACCATTCCCTCCCACGCAAGAAACCGTTTCTGCCGACTGACGACAGGTGTTTCATCCGGTTCCAGTGGGGTGAACGCTGTAGCGGGGGCTGCCGCGAGGGACCCAATCTCCTCCTCCCAGCCGCTGAGCGGCTCGCCTCGACCGCGCAGCCTGCGCGCTTAGCCCCGCGCCGCACCCCCCGGCACACCCGGCTTAAAAACGGGCTCTCCTCTAACTGGCTTTTTTTTTTTGTTTTGTTTCCCCGGGGAAAACCCGTTTCTGGCCGGCGGTTAGACTGCCAGCAGGGGTCAGGCTGTGCCCGCCTATGCGCCTCCCGGGGCCGGGGCCGGGGCCGGGGCCGGGGCCGGGGCCGGGGCCGGGGCCGGGGCCGGGGCCGGGGCCGGGGCCGGGGCCGGGGCCGGGGCCGGGGCCGGGGCCGGGGCCGGGGAGCACAAGGCTGCGGCCGTTTTGAGTGAATACCCGAGGCTGTCGGCGGCACGGAAACTCTTTTGCCGATGTTTAGTGCTGCCCCGCAGAACTACCCCGAAAGCATCCGGAAAGCACTACCCACGCCACGCGTGAAGGCTCTCCTGCCGGACGCAGGCGCTGAGATGCCACTCAGGAAAGACACGGTCTTCAATTCGATGTTTTGCTGGCAGGACGTCTTTTAAAAGCGTTACCAAATTGTGTCAACGCTGTTTTCTCTCCGTGTTCCATCTCCTCTGGCGCGTTGACTTGCCGCAACCCGCTTCTCACCTACCGCGCTTAGTGCGGCAGCCGGATGGCTTTGTGCTTCCTTGGGGTGCAGATAGACAATGCTTATTCTTTCTGCAGGGGGTCCCACCTGGGCTGCTTGCTCTTGCTCCTGCGCCCGGAGGTTTGCTGTCCAGACAGTTGCATCGATGCAACTGACTGTGGGGCTGCGTTATAAAAAACCCACAAAGTTGTTATCTTTTGTCTGCTGGCCTGCAAGTGGTTTCTCCAAAATGTTACTTTTCTTTTGTCTTGTGGCCTGCAAATGGTCTCCCCTCTTAAGCTGTTTGAATTGTATTTGTACAATAAGCTTGTCCCCAGGGCAGCCCCCTCTATCATGACCATCGTCATCATGACCGATCCTGAACTTCCTCCATGCACCGAGTCACCAGCCATGCCCAAACCCCTCCCAGCTTCCCTTGCCACTCATCCCAGCACAGACCTCCCACTGACGCACTCTGGCTCTCCAGCCCAATTTGCCCGTTCCCTTCCCCACTGAGGGCTTCTGAGCGCAGCCACCACCTCACTGCAGTGAGGCACCTCCATCCTGCGAGGCCTCTGCTCCCACATTTCCCCTGAGCTCTGGGGGTGTCTAGTGAATGCTAGTCCCCAGGAGGCAAGACCATGTCTCCAGGCATAGTAGCTGCTGGACTGGAGCCTGGGGACTTCACCATGTGCGCAGGCCAGGTTCTGACTAAGCACAGCAGGGTTTTTCCTGTGTGCTGTTAAGATTGGAGTCCTCGGGTGAAGCTGTGGTGCTGGATCCCCATCAGCCTTGTTGAGCTCCGTGAGCAGTGAGGGAGACAAGCAGCCCAGGCACTAACAAAGTCAAGGTCTTGTGCGTGCACCAGGGGCTGCTGCCCTAACACAGCTGTAAGGTCTGAGCTGCTGAGCAGCAGGATTGGGGCAGCAAGGTCCAAGCAGCAGGGTCGAAGCAGCAAGGTCTGAACAGCAAAGTGTCAGAGGTCTTGCTGAACTAGGAAGTCCAGAAGAGCTGTGATCCAACGCAGGCTGCCTCCCGGCTGCAGGAAGCCATCAAAGGGGCAGCAGGGACTGTCTTGCCCCAAGGTTTAGGGACTTCCACTAAATTCCTACAAGGTGCTGCAGCTGGAGCCTTTCCTCACTTTCCTGGACACATGAGTGCCCATCCCAGCTTGACAATGTAAAACAAGAGGCCATGGCAAACAGTTCCATGCTGCCAAACCTCCAGCAGATCTGGCCATGTAGTACCTGGATTAGGAAAGCACATTACTCTCAGCCAGACACCTTCCTCATGACTAAGGAAATACAGCAACTTTTTGGAAACTGTGAAATTCTGCCAGTTCATAACTGTGGTATTTAAACACTTTCCAACCTGATGAGAGAAAATAGAAGGTATCTGGTCTTTAATGTTTGTTGTGTTTGAGAACCACCACCTGGGAACAGCTCTCATGGGAACAATTTGAAGAAAATTCTTCTTGGGCAGGCCAATGGAGACAAAGCTTCTTATAGCCCGTCACCCTGCTTCTACCTGCCAAATAGCCCTCTCTGCAGCCCTGGGCCAAGAATTCGTGGGGAACATAAATAAGGAGTCTTATTCATCTTAGACAGGAGCCTCAGGCAGTCTTATTTGTACGGTTGGTGCATAATGATAAAGGTTTATCCATGTCATTCCTCTTGCCACTGATGGGCAGCAAGACACAAGTACGGAAGAGTCAGCGGTGACAATCTGCCATGGCCTGCCCTGCAGCCCCACTCTGCACACCATGCTCCCTTGTCTTCCCACTCGGTCATGCTGGGGAGGGCTGCTCTGCACAGCATTATTCTGTGCGATCCCTAACACCGCCCTGTGGGGTAATGGGGATCCTATATGTAGGGTAGGCAGGGTTTTTGTGGGAAAAAGCTGCACTGGAACTGTGAAATCCTGGATGTCAAAGTAATTTGTTATCCCCAGTATGCCCAAACCGGTCTTACCTCATTCCTACAGTTAGAAACACTTTCTATTTATAAGAGAAAACACACCAGTTAGGAAATACTGAGAGTTCTTGCTTGCACATCACAGCATTAGACACCGCAGTACCCTTCCTTTACTCTGCATAAATAAATACAAATAAGTGTGTTTTGGCAGTGGTAGTGTAGGAGCATGTGTGTGCGTGTGGTGTCTCGTTTTTAGATTGTGGCTCCACAGATAGGTTTTCAGCTGAGTTTTCATCTAGTAGTCCTGAGAATGGTTCTTCCCTGTCCCCAGGATGGCAGGGTCAGGGATACGTGTGACAACCGCCTTGCAAGGACAAGCCTGCGATGAGAGGATTTTGGAGATGTAGTGCTGAAGCCCTGCTCTGTCTCTCCGGACCACAGGCTAAGAATAACGACCCTTCTCCCTGCTTCTGAGACCGTTTTAAGGTGCCTTTGCCACAGGAGGCCAGTACGACATCACCTGTCTGACTCGTGGGGAAGCTGTGGGGAGATGCGTGTCTGGAGGGAGACGCGGGTATAGAAAGGTGCCTCGGTGGCACGCCTGCCTCGGCACGCTCTGCCAGCGCGAGGCTGCGCGAGCTTCCTCGCAGCAGCTCATACCCGTGGCCTCCTCAGTGCTCCTGGCACAGGGGCACGAGGAGTCGGAGCAGGCGACAAGTTTATTTAGTCTCAGATGCTACAGAGAGACAGGCGAGATTTGGCTTGACGTTTCCTTCAGAGAGAGAGGCTCCCTGGCAGATGCAAGCTCTGGGGGCTGAGCGTGAGTGCTGCTTCAAGAGCCATGTTCTCCTTCCCCCAGCACCCTCCCTCTTCAGCTAGTTATTTTTTAGAATTCAGTATATTTTTCTGCCTGATAATAGGAAGGTGACTTAGTGCAGAGATACTTTTTCCACTCTTGGTGGGAGAAAGGCTTTGATGGATAATAAGATGCACAAGACAGGAAACGTGCTATTTATGAGTACTACCTGGAGCAGATGTGATATTTTGTAGCCTCACGGCTACTTAATTTTTGATTGCAAAAATGCTATGCTGTGCTTATTGATACTCAGGAAAATAATATTTTAAATGATGATGTATTACCAGCTACTTTATTTGCCGCCAGCACTTTGTTTTGCAACCAAAAAGCAGGCTACACAAGCTTCTTAAATAACTTAGCCTGTTGATCTTACTAGCACTGAAAAGTTGAAGAAAAGATGAATTCTGTACTAGTACTTTAAAAGTGGATGTTCAGCTGCTTGGACTGGGATGAAAGGGATGAAAAGGGATAACAAACATGGCTTAAATACTGTCAAACTCTGGATGGGTGGTTGCTGGGTCAATTTCTATCTGTGGCTAAAAAACCCTTGCTGGTGCATGGTGCCAGAGAGATGAACCCGAAATGAGTTTTCCTTGGCTAAAATCTCTCCTCAGCTTCACGTGATAACATCTCACCTATGTCTCATTGCTGGTGGAGGCATTGCAAGATAAGAAAAAGGAAGAAGAATTAAAAGTGAAGAAAAGTTCTGTAACTACAAAGAAATGTGATCATTTGAGAATTTCTTGAACAGTAAATGCACTGATCCCTTAGAAGCTTAGATACCATGGTGACAGTTGCCTTAGCAATGTTTTAGCTACGTAGGTAATCACAATCAAACCTGTCTCATGGCAAAATGATGCTGTATTTTTTTTTTAAAGCTTTTGTGAATGTGCAATAATGTGGTTTATGGTTTTGTATCTAGGTGTCATGTTTTCTCTCAAGCTTCTTGTCCTTGGGATTCTTTTATTTTTTCACTGATATTAATTATGAAAATAAGTGTCTTTCATGCTAAGGCTTGGTACATATGAAAGCCTGACTAATTTAGTCCTTAGTTACCTCAAGATAAAAAATTCCCACTTTTGGGGTGAAACAGGATCATTTTTAGAGGTCATGTTCAGGTTCTCATCTTTTAAAAACTAGTACAGCCTGACAACAACTAGTACTAGTTGCTGCAGGCTTACTGCTCACGTTTCCACAGCCTGACATCATTTAAAAATCTGTGTGTTTTCACAGCAGGTGCTCAGACAAAGCAACTGTTACGAAAAACGGAATAAGTGGGCAGATATCTCAATTATGATTTACAGAGTGTCTTAAAACATATGAAGTGAGATTGAAGACAAGAGCAATTATCTTTTCCATTTGGAGTTGAAGGTATTTGCATTTCAAAGTTACCTATTAGAAGGGAAGGCAGTTTGGGATTTTAGCATAGGCAAAACTCGCTGCCTGGTGGGGCAGCAGGCTGTGAGAGGTGAGAAGAAGGGCTTGGTGGGGCAGTGGTGGCCCCCGCGTGGTGTGCGTTGACCCTCCAGCCTCAGATCCCACGGTGCAGGAGTGGAAAACCTGGCTTTCCAGAACTCTCACTCAGGATTTTGTCTTGGATCACCAAAATTCAGGGCTTTCCGGGCTATGGAGAAGCCCCGAACCAGCTCAGTGACAGTGTGTTTGGTATTACATCAGCCATGCTTGTGCTCCTTACACTGTGTGACGATGGGGCTTGTCCCTTTAAGAAAATATCTGGGGGAGAGGTATTATCCATTGAAAATCGAAGTACCTTTAGTGTTTCTTGATGTATGCCAGCCACATAAAAAAATGTGAGCCCTGTGAAGCCAATAGCTGCCACCTTCTTCTTTCAGTAATTCACCACACACTCTCTACCTTCCTTTTCTTTTTTCTCCCTTTCAAGAAAACCGAGAAAGAACAGGTAAGCAAAGGCTTATTTATGCTGTTGTTTTCCAGGCTGCTAATCATAGACTCAAAGAGCAGCTCAGGTTGGAGGGGACCTCAAAAGACCCTCTGGTCCAACCTTTCATGGGAAAGGAAGCCTAGATGAGATTATCTATCAAGCTGTTCAGTCACATCTTCAAAACCTCCAGTGATGGGGACTCTACCATGTTCCTGGGGAGGTTGTTCTACTGGTAATTGCTCTCACTGTAAAAAATTTCCTTCTTATATTGAGGTGAAACCTCTCCCAGTGCAACTTGTACCCATTGCCCCTTGTCTTCTCCATGTGGCTCCTTGTAAAGAGAGAGTCTCTGTCCTCTTTGTAGACCTCCTTTAAGTACTGGGATACTGTGATAGGATCATCCCTGAGCCTTCTCTTCTCCTGGGAGAAGAGACCTAACTCCATCAGTCTTTCCTCACAGGGTGGGTTCTCCAGCCCTTTTATCATCTTTGTGGCCCTCCTTTGGATTCCCTCCATTCTGTCTGCATCTTTTTTGAATTGTGCAGACCAGGATCAGACACAGTGCTCCAGCTACTGTGTAATGATGGGAAGAGTCAAGTTAGTCAATTTACTTGTAAGGACAGGTGAAGAAGATTAGTATATGAGGACTAAGGGCATTGAAATAAAAAATGGGCAGAAAAATAAATGCAGGACTGGAGAAGGAAATGCCATCTGCGGAAATTCTGGTTTAGATTTGGTTAGCAAGCCTGCCTTTGCTTGGAGCCAAGATCTGCATTTGTGGTGACTTCTATGTTCAGCCTTTTCTTTCAGGAGCCTCTGTTCCCCTCTAGCCTGCAAAGCCATGAGAGCTCAAAGCTGCACAAAATCATCACTAGCTTTTTATTATTTCTGTTTCTAGTGATTTCTCCTGCTGGGACCAAAGCAGAACCTATTTCCTATTACTGTGCTATTTTTGCCCCACAGCCCTGCAGACCTACTGGCATGTCCTGTGCTGAGGTCTCTGCAGGGAGGAGCAGGTGTGTGCTCCGAAAAGGCTGCTCTTCCCGCTGCGGGGACATCGGAGGCTGACGGGCCCTTTTCCTGTCCTGTCCTCTGTGGTGGCTTCGACACTTTATGCTGAAATATTCCCGTGATTAGACTCCACAGTGAGCATTTAAGACAGGCTGGTCTTTAACTCAGCCTTCGTGTCCGATTTGTGCACTTTGTGGCATTCTGAATTGTTTTTTATAACTTTTCACACTGAATTTTAAGGATGAGACTATAAAAGCTTTTTGACTGTTATGCACTAAGTTTTATTATAATCGCCACTAAGTTTTATTATAATCACCATTTATAATCATATAATAGAACCTAATTTTTGTCAAGGTTTGATTCACATTTCATAAATGCTGCTGGCAACTGCTGAAATGGCACATTGTCTCCATAAAACTCGATTACCTGTTCTGCCTAACGAGGGGCCGTCAGCTGTGGCAGAGCTCCAGGGCGACTGCAGTTTTCGGGGGGGGGGGGGGCGCGGGCTGGGAGGAGAACGGTGGCGTTGGCAGGGCTGCTGCCACCACAGCTCCTGGAGAAAAACCATGTCATGGTGGTGAAACAGTGCTGTTATAAGCCAGGAAGATGTTCTGCACCAGTGGCTCTTGCGCCTCCGATCTGGAGATTTTTGGCTTACTCTGTGGGATAGGCCAGTGCAGGTTTCTAGGAAATTTATGGGAGAAAATCATGGTAGACATGGAAAAAGTAGAAGAGCCTTCTCTTTATGTATTTCAATGGTTTTTATAATGGCTAATTTTGAAGTTGTAGAGAGGTTTAAAACATTAGAATCATTCCTAGTGGAAATAAACCAACAAGAGAAATATCCGAAGGTGCACAAAAAATCTTCTGCTTGGCATTTTTAACACGCTTGTACTGAAGTAAACATCGAGTCAATTCAATTTAGTCCTAATATATCTGTTTTCACTTTCTTTAGGAGAACATCCCCCAGGGACAGATGTACTTGGATAACAAAGATGACAGTACAATTTCTAGACAAGAAGAGATGGACCTGAATCAGACGTCTTTACATCAAACCAGTTTATCTCCGAAGGTGGCAGCCAAACCGGTGACCAGAGGTTGCAATGAGCTGTGGTTGTTAAAAGAATATCATGGCATGGTAGCGAGTCTTGGAGAGCCACAGGCCCCGTGTGAAAAACCAGCAATAGGGGAGGATGGCTGCGTTGCTGTGGGGAAGGATTTCACGTCTGTCCCCATGCAGGGAAGGTAAAAAATAAGGGCAAAGAGAATATTTTTTCTCCTAATCCAACTGAATTTTTATTTCCTTGCAGAGCAGATACGTATGTTCATTAAGTGAATATTGTTTCTCCCACACAGAGAACAGGAAGCTTAATGGGACATCAGAGGAGTCTTAATTGTCATGGTGGGGGGGTTGTGGATCACTGTATTTCTGAACTAATCTCAGCTTTAATAGCAGCCATGGGCCAATTTTGCTGTGCTTTCAAGATCAGACACATGGCTTTTCCTCCCTACTTGGTGTCACCAAGTGTCATAAAACACACAGAGATAAAGCCGATTTCATGTTCCACCCCTCACCTCTTTCAGAAGAATGCATCATAAGGCCACAAACTGAATCACTACGGCTGGGACCAGGAACACTAGAATGGCACTAGTAACGCAACGGTGACAGCTGACACGCCACATACCAAGTGCCCAAGGAGCCTGTGCTCTTTGTGTGTCCTCTCCTGCATCAGGGAAGGTGCAGGTTTGGGGGCGGGGGTGCTAGTCTTCCCCATCGCGACAACGTCAGCGATTCTATTTGTAAGTGGTTAGAAACATTTTATAGACCCCAAAATATTGCAGGTGGCTTTTAAAATCCTTCTTGTTCACACGTTCGCTTTGTTAAACCCCTTTGGCAGCTGGATGGAGCAAACTTCGCACCAGCAGCCACCACAGCGTGTGGAAGGCAGCCAGGGTGGACTGCCAACCTTTTCGGGTGGTGGTGAGAATTTGTAGAGGTAACTTGACAGAGCCTAAAGTGAGAGCAATGCTGTACCTAGCCTGAGCTCCTGCAGAGCACAGGCCTTGAAACGCTGCCCGGGAAAGTCGGCATTGAGCAAGGCAGTGTACACTGCGGTGGTGAAGTAGGGTGCCAGCACAATTTCCAGAACCTGATGCTGGAGGCACTTGTTGCGCTGCTACAAGTCAGGAAAAAACATGGTAGATTTCAAAGCAGTTTAATGTTTAAATCAGATTATTTTTGAAAATAATTAAAGATAAATAAACATAAAAATACAGTTTATTTAATGACTGAATTAAAGTGGGTCAGAAGTGTAATGCAGATCAGAATTCTGGGTAAGTCTTACCTGTAGTCAGCTAGACTTTTCATCCAAAGAACAGAATTTTCTTTTTTTTTCTCTCCCTCCTCCTCTTTGTGTGGTTCTCCACAGCTGTTCAGGGAGGGTGGGAGGTGCAGTCCTGGGAGCTCCCCACAGTTCTGGGCATGGTGGTCACATCCTTGAATTGCTGGGAAAGGCTGAGGTCTGTCCTGTGCCACTGCATCTCATTTAGAAGGAAATGTGCTTATACTGGGAGCAAAGGAGGTTTGGGGCCTGTTGGCAAGTTCCCTGGTCCAGGCAAGGGGGAGCTGGGTGAGCTGGGTGAGGTTTGCTGCACCCCTTACTTACCTACAGTGTGTGTCCTATGAGTCTCCAGCAAACCAAGTCAAGGTTTTATGTATGTCTGAAAGTATTTCTATCAGGGTGAGAACTGGAAATTATTATAGCTACGCTTTCTAAATATTAAAAAAATAATCAAATTGACAGCTTGACCACAAAATCCATATAAATCCTTTAGAAATGATTTTTGGAGTATTTGAGGATTTGTTGTATTGACTAAGAGTTTTACTGACAGAATTAAATCTTGTAAAAGTTCTTCAGTTCAGCATGTGGTGGGGGTGAGTTAATGTTGTCTTGCTTTGAAAGAGCAGGGCAAGTACAACGTATATGTGGGGATGACAGGCAGGCAGGGAAAGGGAAGGACCGAGTGCATCCGGAGATAAGATTTTTCTTTTGCAAATTCACATATATATCTCGCTACAGGTGTGTTTACCAGTGCTATTTACTGTCCTGTTAATGATCCTGGTACAGAAACAAAACCCATGATTTTGTTCTTACGGACCAGCTCCCACTCTTCTAGCTAAACATCTTCCTGTTATTTTCCGATGGGTGATAGGAATTTGTGTACCGGTGATACTGTGAACCTATGAACCGCAGCCTGGCAATTGTGGTCACAGGTGCCAGAGATGAAGAATACTAAATCACGAGTGAGCCCACCTTCCTGCAAGTGCAGGCAGTAGCTCCAGGTCTTTTGATAACACCATTTTCCTGCTGAGGAACCTGTAGTCACTGTGCATGATTTAAGAATAGAGGTACAATTAAAGAGCCATCCCCATGCTCCCTTACAGACAAATGTGTATCTAATCTTCTATAGTAATATATTAGGGCTTAGGAAAGGATCTCCTGAAATTTCTCCTTGTTCATCTTTACCTCTCTTGCTCCTCCAATATTGATTTTTTTGCATGGAGGTGAATCTTATCTGGCTCTTCTTAGCATGTCTTTTAGCCAATGTACATTAGGTGCAGTTAAAATACTGATGTGATCTGTGTGACCCCTCTAGTATGAGTAGTTACCCTTAAATTGTTGGGACTACTCAACAGAATGCAGATAAAAACATGGATAAACCTTTGCAGATGCACAAGTTGTTTGATTAGTTTCATTAGAATGAGAATTAGTTTTTAATGTAAATTGGTCTTTTGCTTGCAAAGAAAGCTACTAATGATTAAAAAGAGGATACCAAATCAGTTTTTTTTTTTTTCTGTAAAGAGGTTCACTAAATTGGTATGTCTGTATAGTTTGCTTTAATGCATCTACTTAACTTAAATTGCTGAATTATCTTTCAGGCATAGGATTCCCAGGTTCTCTAAATTGTTCAAATGTACACTGAGACAAGACTTTCCAAAGAATCTATTTAACAGAGCAGGGCATTTATCTTGGTCTCTAAAATTACCTTTAAGAAAATGTCCTTGAGTTAACCGGGGCCCTTTTCCCAGGGAGATAGATGTCCACTCTATTCTGGACTGAACATTTCCATTCGACTGCAGTGCAATCCTGCAGGCATTCTGTGGCTGCTGTGTGTGTTGTCTCGGGCTGCCTGCCTGTCAAAATGCCTTCTCATTTACCTCGCGTATTGAAGAACAGTACCTTCTGACGCCAGCTTCTCCTGCATTGCCTAGGGTTGAACCCATGCTGCCCGGGCTCTGCGTGAGGAGGTCTGGACCGTCCGCAGTGGTCAGTCCAATTACTTTGTCTTTCCAGAGCATCCTTCCCCCTGAAATAATCCTGCCAGACTTCTCGTGAGCAACATGCTTCCTTCAGTCCTGCTGCGGGAAATACAGGCATGTGTCTTCCAAGTGGACTACGAATCAGCTCCAGTGGCGTTCAGTGGGAATGCCTGGTGTCTGTCTACACTGAATGGCATTATGCAATCTAGTTTGGTCTATCAGAAATATAGCGTTTAAACAGTGCAAAACAGCAGTGAAGTCTGGATATTGATTTTGTACTTCTTACATTCTCCTCAGCCTTTAAACAATGGATTAACCAGGCTCTTTTTTTTCATTACAGTTACATGGAAGTGGCTTTTGCAGTCAATAGACATTGGTCCAAGCCACCTTCCTGAGCCCCTTAACTTGCAGGAAGATTTCATGCTGCTCTGTGGCTGCATGGACAATGCTCCTCAGATCAGCCCTTGACATCTCCAAAAGCACAGGCTACTTCCTTCCAGCATGTCTTCTCTGCACTTACAGGAGATGGCCACAAAAAAGGACCCTCGGTTGCCTTGGTCCCATCAGCATCAGTGCTACTTCCATGGGAAAAGCCTAACGGCATGACTTTATATCAGCCAAAATCTGAAATCCTCCTTTGTGGTCCACAGGAAGGGGGTGAAGTCAGCTGTTTCCCGCTTAGGAGTTAGTGAGCTTCAAAGGCCATCTATAGAAATGAGATGAATAGTAAGTCTTAATTGTATGTAACAAATTAGGTTTTTGTTGCTATTTAAAACTATGTTTCTGAAAAAATAAGGGCATTCACTGGAATATAAAAATGGTGGAGGGTGGTGGAAGAGAGTGGTAATAGAGTAACTAGACCCTGTGGCATTCATTTCCTATTGCCTTTTGGTCCCTTCCTTTCTTTGATGTAGTTGCTGGCTGTACCTCCCTTAGGTGGTTCGATAATAACATTATCTTCTCAGGAAAAAAAAAGGTTGGCAGTTGTGCATTCATTATGCTGTGAACTTTTCATGAGAAATTAAACTGTAAAAGGAAGGTGATGAAACCAAGCCCTAACCTTACTCCACTGAAGTTATATTTGGATGAATTCAGCCCTGAATTTGCTGGTCATTTAATATGATAGTCCTTGAAAGTATTTTTCTTTAATCTTTGTGCCTCATTAAGAAGAATAATCTCAGAGGTAACAAAAAATAATATATTTTTACGAATGTACTTGAACTTGTGTTTCATCAAGCAAAACTATTTCTCTCAGCATTTCTCCTGTAATGCTCACTTACGTAAGAAAAAGTAAAAACAGTCAACCAAACCCAACTCTTCCTTTGCCCTGAATCTGTGGTCCCAGGATCAATAGAGAGATTGGTTTGCAACGAGAAAGACAGTGAGTTAAAAATGTCTGTTGAATTCTTGGTTTGCAGCAATACAATGGAGAGCTTGCAATTGTATTTCCTGTTAGTTGGAGAAGCTGGGGGAGGATAAGCTGTTATAAAGTAAGAAGTCAATATGAAAGTGAAGTTGTGCCTTTAGCAGTGAGGGATTATAAATCTCAATTTTGATTTTTAATTATGTTGATGCATTGCTACTATTAAAGGACATTTATGAGACTTAGATGTCAAGAAGACATGGTTACTGTCTAAATAAGTAAAATTTATGTGACAATTTAAAAGCTTCTTCAGACAAGGGAAAAAGACTGAGGAAAAAAAGAACTCAAAAACATTTAAAACACATTTTTTGTGTGTCCTAAGACTAATTTTGATATTTGGCTATTAGAATAAAATGGGATCATCTTCTGTTCAACAGTCAAACAGGGAAAGCAGTCATTTTCACATCATAATTGCATGTTTGTGTAGGAACCATTCATTTTTTTTATGTCAATCACACAGATGTTAGAGAAGAGTCCAGGACAAATAGATGACTTCACAGCAAACTGCCACATTCATCATTCTCATGTGGCTTCTGGTGATCTTGCTTGTTGCCTCAATGGTGACACTTACGGCTTTCTTTCCATTTCTTATTTGAAGTGAATGTTTCTGAGTTTTGATTCCCCACGAGGATCTTTAAATGCTATGATGCTGCAGTGAACAAATAATATTAAAGAACTTTTAAAGTCACAACTTTACTAATTGATTTAATTTGGTTCATTTTTTTTTTGAATATACTCTCTTAAGCACTTGTTGCTAACACGGAGGTGTGTGACCGCAACATAGCTTGTCATGAGCGAACGGTGTAGGGGCATGGGACTGTTGAGACTCTCTTAGATCGGATCACAGCTTCCTGCTGTTGCCCGTACTACATCACAAAACACCATTCAAAACCTGAAAAACTCAAAAGAAGCAATAAGCAGCTGCAGCAAACCTTTAGCTTGAATGGTAGGAAGTATAATAAAAAACCAATATTATGCACAATAGGCAAATAAATAAGTTATTGGAAAATTCTGCTGCTCCCTTCTAACTTGCTGTTCCTTATTTCCTGGAAAAAAGCATCTTGGAGTGATAACGGAAGGAAGACAGAAATGTGGTTATATGACAACTTAAAGAGAGCATTTAGCTTCATTTGAGCAAAAGATGTGTGTTCAGCAAAAGATTGATTTTAACTTAGTTTTTGCTGTTGATGAAACACACAGAGAGAGACCTCACTCATGATAAATTTCTTTGTGTTCAGAGTTATTTAATTTCTCTGTTGCTGCGGACTGTTCATCATCTCAGTGCTTATTTCTTATAATTATTCATCATATCTCAGATTGGTCATGTATTCCAGTTTCTCTTCTGTCATCGGTAGACTAAAACCATAACACTCCCATGTAGCCACTCAAATGCTTTTCGATTCTGACAGGACATTTTGGTAAACAAAAATCCACCATTATTAATTTTTGTTTCTAAGTAAGTGCTCTGTTGAAACAATTAGGGTGTGCTAATTGACTGCTTCACACTTTTCCCACTGTCAGGCTAAAAACTGAACTCAGCACCGAGTGAAAAATTTGCAGTCTACCAACCTCCAAACATCAAATGTTTCAACTGAGTCGCTGTGACATTGCACAAAACTGTTGAATTTTGCAAGCAGCTGCTCTCTTCCTAATGGTTAATAATATGGTTATGTGGGGTTCGTCTTCATTAGACCTCTTAGGCCAACTGTGGAAAGATGCCACTAACACACAAGCTTCAATCCTCTTTGGGGTTGGACAGCTGTTTCCTCATGTAAACCTCTGTTTGAACGGGGGAAGGCTTTTAATGTCAGCAATGATTTTTTTACATTATAAGGTTGAAGGGTTAAGCCAACCAGACAGCCAGACTTCGAAAAGAAACGTGTTGCACAGAGGCAGTCACAGTTGAGCAGGAGGGCACGCATGGGGCTTAAATAGCTGACGTGAGGAGTAGCTATCCATGTAAGATGAAGCAAATAACTCAGTCACTCAGTATCCCTCAATGAAGCTTTTTCTTTGAAAAAAAGTGTTCTGTGTGCTTCGCTCCTGGCCGATGTGCCTATGTGTGGGCGGCAGCTCTGACATGCTAAACAATTTGTGGGAATCTGAACTTTGCACTAGCAGGTGGTCAAATGATACTAATTAATAAGAACTGAGTTTTGTCCCCAGTTTTCTGCCACGTAGGTGTGCTTTACGTGGGGAAGAGCAATTGAGTCTTTGCTGACAGTGACTAGGGAGAAGGAAAACAAAACATTGGAAATCAGCGGCCCTTACATGTACCGCTGCATCAGGTGGGCATGTCGATAGGCAGCCACTGCGGCGCTGCTTTTGGGTGGTAAATGGTCTGCGTCATAACGCGGCAACTTTTCCGTGGGCCCAGGCCCTGCGGTTGAAGGATAGAGCAAGAAAAAACCTGAAAGTGCAACCAAAAATAGTTGAGAAAGGAAGTCACGGAGAGGAATCTGATGTTTGACAGTAGGTTTGGACCATTTGGCTTTAAAGCCTAAACGTCAGTGAGCCTAAGGTAGGGCAGGAGCCCGTGAAGTTTGCAGAGCGTGGGAGTAGTGATCCCAGGACAAAGGCAGCTTGGTTTTACAATTCAATCAAAAAAGAAGTAATGCCAGTGGGGCTCCCTTACTGTAAATGTTCTGTAGGAGGTGGATGTATAATATCCACTCTGCTCTGAGGGATAGTAAACACACACCTCCTAATTCTTGAGTAAGTGTATGGGCCACCAGGCTCCAAGGCACTCTTATTTTTTTTGTTCTTTCAGTTTATCACTCTAAATAAACAACAAAACTTCGATTGAAACAGCAACTGTGACTCAGGTATTCTAAGTAAATTTCTTGATAATCAACATTGTTTTGTTTATGTCCTCCTCTTGCTTCTTCTTCCAGTGACTATTATTTTGTTGAAAATACAAGGGCCTGAAGGAAGAGGAGAAGAAGGGTTTGCAGGCTACTGTTTTTCCTAGTAGTCAGGATAGTCAGATGAGAGCTTGGGAAGCTTAGTTCATACTGAGCATTTGCCCAAAAATATTGGCTTAGCCTTTGCCCAGGCTACTGGAGATCTGCTGCCAAGCCTGGAGCGAGGAGACAGGACTCTGAGACACAGGTGGAAGGAGCAGCATCTGGAAGGAGAGAGACCAATAAAATGCAGAGACAGTAGGAATAGTGAGAAGGATGAATGGAAACCCTTTCATGCAGCTACGGAGGGACACTGGCTGAGGCTGAAATACAGTGTGAAATACAGAGCCAGAGCGGGGTGTAGTAAGATATGGAGTGGGATAGATAAAAGCAAGTTAATGCTGTGGTTGTAAGCCAGACTCTGATGCAATCAGTCCTCAGTTTGATAGGACGAGAGAAAATGGCTTCAAGTTGCGCCAGGGGAAGTTTTGATTGGATATTAGGAAAAATTTCTTTACTGAAAGAGTGGTCAAGCATTGGCACAGGCTGCCCAGGGTGGGGCACCTGGTGGAGTCACCATAACTGTAGATGTTCAAAGAATGTGTAGACATGGTACTTCAGGATATGGTTTAGTGGACATGGTGGTGTTGGGTTGACGGTTGACTTGGTGGTCTTAGAGGTCTTTTCCAACCTTAATGATTCTATGATTTGGTGATTTCCATTCTGTGATAAAAAATCCTAACTCCACCCAAAGCTGCAGTTAACAAAAGAATACAAAACTGTCAGTCCCAAACCTTGAAGTGAGGCAGCCAAGTTAACGGCATTCCTTGCTTACCCTGAATGCCTTGCACTAGGGAGTACTTACAGCTTGGTCTTCCAAACAAAAATAAGACATGTTAACAAGACAAAAACATGGAATCCCATGATCCCTCAAAAAAGAAAACAATCCCACCCTGCAAGGTGTGCAGAAAGAAACCTACCCACCTTTTTTTTTTTTTTTTCCCATAGCTTACTGTTACAAGCACATGTTTTAGAGCTTAGTTCTGCTCTGGTGATAGAGATGTGTTTCAGCCTGCCCAACACTTTAAATGTCTCTCCGATTAGAATTAATTAACATCAGAGTGGTTTGTTGTCTTGTGTTAGAAGCACTGGAAATCATTCCTCAGCCATAGCAAAAATTTCCAGGATAGGGGTGGTCATACATTTAAGAACTGAAGTTCATGTTAAATTGCATGTAGTTGATGGAAAAGTAGATTAATGCAGATGGAAGAAATTAGCCAGTGAATTAAAAAAAAAAGGTCACACTCTGTAGTCTGGCAAATCATATGGCTTTTTTTTTTAAAACCTGCTATTCATAAGGAGCTCAAGTGATTTACTCTCTGAAATACAGCAAAAGCTGATAAATGAGTCACCAAAAGGCTTACAGACAGTGACCAAGCAAGCAATTCTCTGCTTGATAGGTACTAATGGGACTGCAGGGGCAACCTGCCATAATTGTGCTAATGGACCAGCAGAAGTCAGAGACCACGCAGAGCTCTGTCCACAGCAGGTCGGAGCTAAGTCAAGGACAGCACAGTGGGTTGGAGCCAGGTCTGTCAGAACTGAGTAGGCGCAGAAGTAATGCACTTGGGTTTATCTATTTTTCTTTTTTCCCATTGCACATTTTTATATGATTTCTTTTGGGCAGGGTGAAATAGAGAACAGATTGGCAGTTACAGCAACTCACAGTTTTCGGAAGTGCAGCAGAAGATCCTGACTCGGTACTGTCTGTGGATTAGCATCATTCAGAATCAGCTGTGAAAGGCTGAAGGTTTTGCTCACACTTCCTGAGCTACTCCCTTTTCCGTGCCGGTCGGTAAGGACAGTAAACACAGCCCATCTGCCATTCACTCCCCGGTTTTCTTGAGCAGAGTTTCATTTCTCTCAGATGGCCATGCTGGCAGTTACATCGAACCAGTACGTCTGGCAGGGCATTGTGCTTGCTGTTTGAGGAGGAAGCGCTATGCTATTGATGAATTTACAGTAAGAAGTCTAATCCTGGATTAATACGATACTTCCTTGAATAGGGTGGGTAAATATTTTGCGGTGACTTTTCCACCCACTCTTGTGGTTTTATGTAATTTATTTTCTCTACTGCTGAGAAAATAAAAAGATAAAAGCAGCTTCAAATATTCTTTTGTCTCTAATCTTTCTAGGAGTGATAGGAGCAACTCTACCTCCTCAGCCACGTCAATGACGTGAGCTGCAATCCTCTTTAGGAGTCTATTGACAGCTGGTTCATCATGTAAACCTCTTAAAGTGAAAAGCGTGAACCTGAATTTAGTGAATCTGCCTGATAAAAGGAAGAGTAAACCCAGAATGGAGGGTAATAAGGAATGCAATTCTGTTCTCTCTGATGTGCCTTTAATTGTGTAAGCTAAACCAGCAGGGCTATGTTGTAATACTATGTAAATACACAGTTTTGTTGCACCCGTTGGCAGCATGTGGCCTCTTTGCTGAGCCGCTCCGTGCTGTACGCTGTGCCTCCCTAGTGCATTTCCAGCACAGGCCAACAAGAGCAAATGCTCTATGCAGAAGTGGCACAACAGAATTTGTGCATTTTAGACATTGTTTTTGGCTCGCATTTTAGTCTGTGCCCAAGCTAAGCCAGAACTGTAAGGAATAGTGACGTTTCAGAGTAAAAATTTTGAACATCATCATGTGGAAAACTATTGTTTCTAACCACAAATAAAATGGCAACAAGCACCCATTACAAACCTGTTCATAGTTGTATGACAGTATCGAAGAGGATGATAGGGCCAGAAATATTCCAAGTAGCCTATTTTGACAGAAGACAGACTGTCCTTGGCAGAAAAGAATGACAGATTGTCATAAGGATTTGTATGTATGGGTATTGTGCTAATCAGAGTTTTGAACTTATAGGTCTGTCAAGAAAAGTTGAAAGACCTCCACTGATGTCATTAGACCTGTCATGCTTTCCTTCAGCTGGAAATCTGATGTTTGTGAGACAGAACACACAAGTACTACACATCAAAAGCAGCTAACAAATGTACCAATTTATTTACAATTTAGAGTAGGACTGATCATTTAATTTTCTCTATATGTCAATCCAACAAATGTTTTAGGCTCAAGCAGACAGGATGGAGAAAAGGGAATTCTGGCTCTTCATCCTTGTTAAACATAGTATGAATCTGGGGAGATTTAGGTCATACATATAATGCCTTGAGATCATTAAGTATTGACACCAACTTCCTTATATGTAATGGATTTTATTTACTCACAGAATTAATCATGAGGGCCCTACCAGTGTTGCATATGTATCTCTTCAGGGACAAGGTCTTCATGGTATCATGGTCTACATCGCATTTAGTCTTCATTAATAAGAAAGTAGGAGCATATCTTGTTCTACTGAGGTTACATTATTTGTTATTGATCAAAATCAATTAATATATAAACTGGAATAACACTGCAGAGCTGAGACTCTAACCATACCTCTTGCAACAAAGAACAAATGTTGATGGAGTCTATCCTTCCTTTCTAAATCAATGGCCTTTTTTAAATTTAATGTGCTTTGTCTTAAGTTAAAATCTGTTCTTTTAGCTCTGCCATGTGTCATGACATTTTTCCTCTGCAGCCCACGCTTTTCCCTAATGCTTCTGGAGGAGATAATTCCCATAGCTTTAGTTCTTCCACTATTCTGATTAACTTGCACATTGCATAACCTTAAAATAGTACAAAATGATCTTTTTCTCTGTGACAATGTGCTGTGGACTTCTGCTTCTCATAAACATTTCTTTGTTTGTTTTTAAAACATTTCTTTGCAATTGTAACCTACTTCTAAGTGACATGACTTGAATGTGATTGCATTATTTGTCCTTTAAAGCTGTTATTTTTGTGTAGAGGAACAACTATTATTCTGTGTTGATTCTTGAGGTGCAGAAGAGCTACCTCTACTTTAACTTTTAAGAGCAATGTCTGGTTATGGGCATTTTAATCTCTCTCTCTTTCTCCTTTTTTTGTTACTTCGGTTACTGCTCCACTGCCTAGAGTATCCACTTAGCTTTTTCCTTTGCATTTCCCTATTGTCAGAGTATCCTTCAGTTTTCCTGCTATGTCACACTCTAAGAATAATTTATTTTTGCAAACTGCCTGTGCAGACTGTATTAAAAAGACATTTGTTAGTGCAGTGGCTGTTTATCTTGGAAACAGTCTCTGGAGCTGTTTTATTCAAAAGATATATGTAAGAAGCTGTGTTTTGTTAGTACTTTGTCCGACATTCAGGCATCTGATGAGTGTTTCAGGCTTCTCTTATTTGGAGGCACTGTTAATTCAAGAGCACTAAACCTTTCGATCTGTTTGAGTTTATAATCAAATAGCTGTGTAACTGTCTGGTCCAATACATAGCAAAGGATGAGCTTTGCTTTTTTTTATGAAAAACCTGTTTTTTCACGCTTTTTTTCAAATGCTAGCAAGTGTTTTTGACTGCAAATTAATAGATTATCTGCCTAAAGAAACAAAACACTTGTAAACTTTCTTCTGTCTTTAACAGTCTGAATTATCTGTGCTCCACAGTATCTCTGACAGGGTGGGACCAGTAACAGAGATCCTTCGTCTCAATCTTCTGCTTTTGGAGACAGACGTATCTGTCTTGCTTCTTTAATGGGGTTCATTTGTAAGGACCTACTGTTTTTTTCCCTCTCTCTCTTTGTATAGCAACTTGGAGCCTTCTGCCTTAATAAGGAGAAGAAGACAGAAAGAAGCTGATGACAATGGGCAACCATGTCAGCATGGGGTTTCCCCTTTTCTGCAGATAATCTCTTGCTGAAGAATTTTTTTTTTTTTTTAAGTCAACAGCACTGACACTTCTCCTTTTCTCTTTTCTTTTTCTTTGGGAGCACAGAATGAAGTTTTATTTATGTAATATTATGTCTGGATGGCCAGAAGTTTTCATGCGTATGCAAAGACTTACTGTCCATATGGCTACTGAGCAGGATCCTGTCTTTTTTTTAGTAATCAATGTCCAGGATTTATTTAGCTTTGGGACAGTGTTGACTTTCAGAACATGCATAGCAAATATTGTGGCATTTTTGACCAAGAATATGATATTTCAGGAGCTAGATGGAAGGAAATAAACTCTGTGAGACTATGGAGTAACCAGAGTGTCACTCTCTATAGGGCTAAAGGAAACGCAGTGTTTGAGAAGAAAGAGTCTGGCATCTGTGTGACTGGGAGGGAAGATGTGCATTATTGCTATCAAGAAATATGATGTAGAGATAAACTGTGTTGCCAGAGCAAAGCCATCTGCCATGTAGGAAAAGGAATTTCCTTCTGAACTGTGAGAGGCATGATTTTGTTTTTTTGACTTTTCAGTGCACAGGAGTATGTTCTTACCTGGAGAAGGATTACAGCTTAAATCAGGAAGAAGGGAAGCTGAAATGGCATCATCATTCTTTGTTTTTGTGATGTTTCCCCACATGGGGGGGGCTCTTACTTACATGCTACTCTGCATGAGACAAGGAAATTCTCAGTTTTTTTGGAATGCATTATTTATAACCCTTCAGTTTTGGATTTGATTCTTCCTTTTTTTTTCCTTTGAGAATCTCAGTTAAATGTGTTTATGGACTCAGATCTTGTGTTTCAAATTCATCTCCCATTGGCACTGAATGAAAAAGCTGTGTTTTAAAGGTGCTTGTTAACAAAAATTAGATAGATAGCTCCTTCTCTGACACAGTAGCCTTGAGGTATCTATAGATATCTGACGCCTTTCAAGGTGGAAAAAAATGTCTAGTAGCAAAATGGAACTGTGGAATGAGTTTTGTGAGGTTTGTAAACTGCATAAGTTAGTGTGTTACAGTGATCTTACTGAAGGGCTGTTGCAGAGAAGAACATCATCTTCGTGAGATAAAAGTGCATTTATTCTTGAATGGTTTCACTGAATATTCTCTAAATGTAAAAGCAAATATTGTATTATTATCAGCTACCTTTTTGTTCTGTTTGGTTTTCTTAATTTGTTCCTTTGGGATTTTCAGTAAAGATTTTTGTCTCTGATATAATTCGAGGTGGAATGCCATGACCAGTGATGTGGATTTACTCTGTATTGGAAGTTACTTTTTAGGAAGTTATAAGGAAACCCTGTTTGGAAGGACTTTTTGGTAGATCTTCGTATTTCTAATAAACAGTGAATAACTTTTTTAGTGAAGTTTTCTGTATGAAAAAGAGATTTCACCTAAGAGCAAACAAAATGTACATGAAAAAGGTATTTTCTGGTACACTGTAATATAGACTTTGTTTGTGTGAGGCGTGTACATTATTTAGTGAAGAAGTCTTTCTCTTATCTCAAAGTTAATCCTCCAGGTTCCTTGTATAGCCAACATGGAGACACGGAGGATGAAGATGATTTGAAGAGGTCTGTCTCTTGCCAGTGACTATAACTATCCTAGACCAGATTTCTAGATGGCAAAAGTTATATGAATAACCTCAGTGTCTTATGCTCAGTCAGAACCTGAAAAGGAGTTCTTAATACCTCCATTATAATTAAAATAACAACAAGAACAAAAAAATAGAATGGAAAGACTTCCATTATAGTGAAAAAATACCCATTATTTTATCAACTTAGTAGTGTTATTTCAATACATGATAGCTATAGCTCCCCCTACAAATTATTTATCTTAAAATTTTACTGCTGTTTCTTCTCTGTCCACTCTGAGTACTGTGTCTCATGCCCCAGCTTTGGAGCAAATTTTAGCATTTTTGCTGGGTCCAGTCCACTGAGATCAGGATCTACATAAAGGCCATATAAGTTGTCCTAGTTATATTGCGATACCTTACAAGAACCCGACTATTTACCAGATATGAAGGTTCTTGAACTTGCCTTGTTTCATTTTATTGTGACCAAAGGACAAAGTGCAAGTCCCAGGAAGCTTACAATAGTTGGGATCCATCATGGTTTTTTTTTGAAAACAAATTTGATGATAACTTAATTGCGGTGGCCTGTTGCTTGCCTTCACCTCCTCTCTCTAACATCTCTCCAGACACAGAAATCAGTCACGTTTTTTCATATTGTTAATGATCTTTTTTTGTAGATCTGTCTGGCTTTTTTTTTTTTTTTAACTCTAAGCAGTGCAGACGCTTTGTTTTTAGAGACTGTTAATTTTTTTCTTCAAAAGTTGCAGGTATGAATAATGTTATCTCCAAATTCTTGGAACTAAACGTATGGAACTACAATTTTTAAAGAAATGTTTAAAAAAGAAGAAAAATAGCTTCGTCATGACTTCATCTTTAAGTATAGCTCACTAATTACTCTTTTCAATCTCCAAAACTGGGGTGAGTGGCATAAGAGTATATTATAAGACTATGCAAGGCCAGAAGCACAATTAAGTGTGACAGCTTGTCAGTACATCGCTTGGATTAAGGAAAATTGCAGCAAAATAATCCCATTTCACCATTTTGGAGGAAAGTGTTCCCTTATCTGGGAAGTGGCCAATGGTCATCTTTTCATAGCGCTTCCTTTTCTTGGATCATCCTTAAATTCAGCTAGTCTGAAAGTGAATCTTCATACTTCAACATATGTTCCCCCAAACCTTTGAGAGTACAACATCATATCGCTGTATGGTCACATCATCCAGTTGTTTCTCAGACCTATCTTTCTGTTTGTGTTTCTGTCATCCAAGAGCCCCCTATTGCATCTTTAAAAGAGTCTGATCAGATACAAAGTTAAAGCAATAAGTTGTGACCACTTTCCTAACCTTTGAGATTCTTGGAATTGCCTCACAGACTACAAAAAAAGTGTGAACCAGCCTTTATTTGTCATAAATTCAGTTAACACCAGAGCTGATTAAGCTAAAAGCCCATCATGAATGCCAAAGAGAAATGCTGGCATTTAAAAGCCAAGGTTGCAGGATATGCTAAAGTATTACAAGTGCAGCCTTATATAGTGTTGCTGATAAATTGCTTCCTTATAGCAGATTCATTTTTCAGTGTGCCCCACGGCATTTGAGAGTAATACCTCTTAACAGGTTATCTGTGTAATCCATAGAGAAACTGGGGTTTTGGAATTTGGACCACTACCAATACCAGCTACTTCTGCCTATTTCGAATTTGCAGCTTGCTGGCAGTTGCCAACAGCTAAACTGTTTTGGCAGTACTTGCTCCTGAAATGTATTTTCTCCTTCAGACTGTCTGCAGTTTTTGCATGTTCTCTCCTGTAGCTTTCCAATTTTCTTTGCTGAAGCAGAAAATGGAGAGGAGGAAACAGCAGCTATGCCTTTTCAGTGCAACTTCTCAATCCTTCAAAGGGTAGACTTTTTGGACCTGCCCCATCACTGGGCCCTGCTGGATAGTCATGAAGATCTGAGCTGGCCTGGATCCCCATCCCTGTCCCATCCCTCTGCCCTCACTGGGTGTGTGGAACTGATTGGGGAGGTCATGGTCCCTGGTTGAGGAGGTCATGGCCCCGCCAGACCCATGGCCACCCTCTGCTCCTGGCTCCCTCCCACAGGGCAGCCGGACCTCATGGTGCCCTGACAGGGGAGTGGAAAATGTGTGGAGAACAGCTTAGTCCTCTTAGGTAGAGTCAGAGGAGCTTCAGGGCAGCTTAAGCATCAAGTACTTTCTTTTAGTTTCACCCACTGCAGTTAGGTCCTGGTCTGTTAACCACATCCCGATGTCTTCTTGGTGGAGACAGAGGCAGGCAAAGATTCCTGAGGAAAAGGAGTTACCAAGTCCTGGAGGTGTCTGAAAATTTCATTTTTCAGGGAATTACACTAACCCTACAAAACCTGATTTGATTTTAAAAAAAAAGAAACACCGGAAGCACTCTATTTTCCAAGCTATTTCTGAACTTAAAATTGCCCTACTTCTTAAAATAGCAGAAATGAAGGAGGAGCACAAATGAAGGAGGAGCGACTACCACAGGCTCTTGGAAGACATATTCACTCTCCAAATCCAGCAGAAGTGAATGAAGCAAGCACATTGTCTGTGCCCTATATAAGGAACAGTTTCTGTGGAAAAGCTCAGCACACGTTTCACTACATCTTTCTTAAGCATGTTCTTTATTTTCCTGGGGTCTTGGCAGACACTTCTCAATATGAGACCTGCCGGTTGGCTGTGCCTCTTGCCGTGTGTTGCTGTCAGGTAGCGCCAACACCGCAGTCCTCTGGGGAATCCTGTACAGTCCTGTCTAATAGAAAATTAGGAAAGTCAAAGAGAAAATGAGTCTGTATCGAGTAATGCTTTCATTGCTAAATTTTTCTGACATCTTAATGGTGCCTGCTTTTAAAGGGTCTAAGGGTTATTTGCTGATTTAGTTGAAGCTACATAAAGCAGTCATCAGAAAACCTCTGGAGCCTGTTTAGAGATGTGAGCTCTGGAGTCTTTGATCCCTCCCTTGACTCTTAGTATATCAGTTGACCGTACTTCATTTGTGATGGGTAGTCATAACAATTCCCCCATGATGTGCTACCACTGAAGAGAAAACATGATGGAGGGTTGTGTCTCTGTGTGGGCATATGTGTCATAATGTTGATGGATGTATGTATATAGCTGCTTAGTACACAGTAAGTGTTTAAAAGCTAAAGGCTATGATGTTGGTCAGCACAGTTTGTGCCATGTAGTCCAAAAATGGACCTTATCAGAGACTGACAAATTCCAAATCTGGTGGAAGAATATGTTTCAAGTGCGGTCAAAAACTGGTGTGGGTTTTTGTGTTTTTTTTTTTTTTCCTTTGGTTGCTTTTTCGTAAAAGCCTCTGTTTTTCAATTTATTTCTGGATTGTGCTTGTTTATGGTTATGATAAGAGTAATTAGTTCGGTACATATGATTTGTATAAATATTCTCTATTCAGGGAAGGTGATGCTTCTGAAATTAGGCTTTGGCCTATTAGAATGTAGAAATGATAAATTAAAGTCTTACTGTTGTTACTAGTCTCCTGTATGATTAATTATCTCTCATATTCCTACTCTGGCCTTTCTCCTCCTCTAGGAAACTTTGCTTAAATTTTTGTTGCAATTGTTCTAATTTCTTAGCACAGTAGTATTCTTGGACTTTTGCTTAAGAGGCAACCTCAGACTTATAATGATTTTAGTGATTACTAATTCAGGGAAGCATGCTAACTTTTTTTTCCTGTAGAGATTCTGCTTTTAATTTTTTAAAAATTTTTTTATACAGTGAAATTTCCAGTAAGTTATGTTCAAAACTCTTGATGTTCTTGCATAGTACGTATGCTCCAATATCTACCTCTTCTTCAATTGTGACCAAATCCTTCCTGTAGAAGTGGGAATTATTTCTTTACGTTGTCATAAAAATAGCTCTTTTACTGATAGTTGCATGCACGACATAGCATATGGCAGATGAAACATTATATTAGCTCATGTTTAAAATGTATGTTTTTTATTATAGGGAGTGAAAAAAGTCATTGCGTAGCATGATTAATCTTTTCAACACAAGGCTAAATAATAGATTCCAGCCAAAACTAGTGATTATTTCAAGTGTTTGCCAGCTAACTAGGATGAGTGCTGTCTTTTCCTTTCTCAGGTTCTTGTAGGATGCTTACCCTGCTGTATTGTATTTGGGATTAAAATGTTGCTTATTGCTGAACGACAGTTCCTACCACAAAGTCTTCCTTTTCCTTTTGTTTAAAGTGGCATGTGTAAACGCATTAGGAAATGTCTGAAAATGGGGGGGGGGACGACACACAGGTCTGATGCTCAATGGCAGGAATTGAGTTCTCTCTTTGGACTTGCAGGTGATAACTACCAAAGTCCCCTGAAGACTTTGGAAGTTATCACCTGCAGGTAGTGGGAAGCAGTGGTGTGTTGTAAGTGGAACCTGCAGCACTCTTCAGCCACCGACTCTGAATAACGTCCGAGGAGTCATCAGCCCATCAGTGGGAGCAACTAGAACCTCCCACATCCTTTCTTTTCTTCTCCTGCTCTCCATGTACCTCTCCACGTGGCCAGGAGGGCAGGGGGAGCCTGCTTCTCCTTAAACTGCTCAAATAAGTGTAGAAGATGTGGTCATATCTCTGCTGTACAGCTCTAGAGAAGTACAAATTGCCACCAAAAGAGTGTGAACCTTGCTCGTACATGGGAGCAGTGGCACAGCCACTGGTTGTGGGGGTTTCTACAATAGATGCCGGGGAGTTGCATTTGGACCCTCATATTTTTTAATCCTGTGGGTGAGATTCTTCTCCAGCTGCTGTCAGGAAACTGGAGCTTCATCTGTGGACACCTCCATGACTTGGCAGGACCTGCTGTATCATCTGGGGTGTAGACAACTCTCCTAGGACGCTGGTTCCTCTTTTGAGTTACTATGGAGGCAGTCAGAAATTATAATTGCTTGAAAGATTAGCGATGGGAATGTATGACTTTGACTGGAAGTAACTAGCTCAGAAAACATACTTCCTCCGCACAAACCTTTACTCCTACAGAGAAAGCCAAAATCTGTATATACGACTGTCACAGCAGCAGCCAAGTGGTTAAGAACACAGTCTGCTCTTTGAAAGGTTTCTCTTAATTAAAAAAAACATGCCCAACTGTAGCAAATGTGAGAATGAATGTGGCCACAGCTGTGGCTGTACAGGAGGCAGGACATGCTCTTTCTGATGTTAATTCTACATGGATTTTTCCTTACGAGTGATGCTGTGTAAGTCTTTGAAGAAGTCCTTGTCAAACACTTTTTTCCATAGATTTTGGTTTTAGGTTTCTCCCATCACTTTTGAATGAAAGGGAAATGACAATGTTGATTTTTTCTGTGAACATCTATGTGCATATCTACATATAAATGTATACATTTGTAAACATAATTATTTCATGTCTCTTCTCATATTTGATGTATAAAATACTAATGATTTTTGACTCTGAACCATGAGAGAAGAGTGGACACAACCGGTGTTGAGCTTCCCAGCTCCTCACCTGCACAGAGTATAAACCCAGAGCAGTCTTCGCAGTCTATGAACAGGTCTGTCCACAGTGGGCTAACGAGCTGACCTGGTGGTTAGCTCCTTGGTAATGTTGCTGAAGTAGAGATAGATGGCACTTCATTCTAGCATGTAGGTATAACCAAAGTTTCTAGCTCTTTTGATTGTGAAGAAACATTCGAAGTATAAATTGATCCTAGGTTTTGAAATGTGTCACACTGATTTCTTTCCTTTTATAGTGTCACAATTGCCAGCCACTTGCAGGGTTGAGCAGCACGAAGAATGATGCTAAGAGGGTTTTGAGCACTACAGACTCGCGCCTCTAATAGTAGAGGGTCTGTGGGCCTTCCTAAGTTTTGCTTGCAGATGATCTCTGTTATCATTTGATGAAGTGGGTGACTAAATCGCACCAAAAGTGTCTCTGCAGAAGTATGAGATGCACAGAGGGGCTTGCATTAGGCTCCCCATTCAGCGATGACTTTCATTTTTATAATCCGTGCTATTTCTTCATGATATTTTTTCAACCTTCCTTTCTAGAGCTTTCAGCCTTCAAGATTCTTTTATGCCCTAATTAGCTTTATTGTTTATATTACTCTCATTCTCTAATTAGAGTAATCACATCACGGGGGAGTTGAGGCTCTTCTGCTTTTTCTCTAATTATTTTTCTTTTGTCAAGCCTGGCTGTTTCCTGCTGCTTATTCTTGTCCATGTGTTTTTACTCTCTGTAAATTGATGTCGTCATGTACTAATTGTTTTCACTTTAACCAAAGACCTTTTCCATTTTTACTGTATTGACCATTCTTGGCAATCTGTGAAGCCTGCAGTTCCATTTAAAAGCGGCAAGACCTATACCAGCAAGTGGGGATAAACAAATATGAGAAAGAAAGTGAAGGTGATGTCTTTAACTAGCCTTCTGGATTCCTCACCTCAAGTTCTGTCCTTTAAACCACCTTCCCCCAAATCTTTATCCTCTGTCGCAGTAGTTACTTTGCCTTTCAGCACTCTGCATACTGGTCACTCACAGTAGTGGTGAAGACTTGCTGAGGTGGAGGATTGTCAGTAGATACACGCATGCCTACGTAACGTAAAGCAGTGTTGGTATCAACCTCTAACAATTAGAAGAAAATGGAAGTTTTTGTAGAAAGTCTTCTTGTTACTAATCTCAGATTTTGCACATGTCCTAGGAGGAAAAGAAGTAAAGTAAGTGTGGAAAGGCTAATGGTATGCGCAATGTGAGTTTAGCTCAGAACAGCATATAGTATATATTATTTGTAGCCTTTTTTGTGAAACAAGTGGCACAATTTTGTTTAAAAGCAGAAACAGCTAATCAGTCTTTGCATGAGTTAAAATTTCTGAATGGACAAGATCAAGGTTCACCATCACAATTCTTATTAACATTATCACCTTTGGATGCAAACTTTGAATGTACTGGGATGCCAGGATTAGCCAGGAGCATATTAGTAATGCTTGGTGAGCACACATTTAAAGTCCTGATAGTGTTCTTGCTACCCTTATGGAGTCCATTTTGTAAAAGCTCGTGGTGGGTTGACCCAGGTGCCCACCAAAGCTGCTCTGTCACTGCTCTCCTCAGCTGGGCAGGGGAGAGAAAATGTAACAAAAAGCTTGGGTGTCAAGATAAGAATAGGGAGAGATCACTCAGCAATTACTGTCATGGGCAAAACAGACTCAGCTTGGGGAAATTAATTTCATTTATTGCCAAACAAAATCAGAGTAGGTAATGAGAAGTAGGGTAAAACAGAGTAGGGTAATGAGAACTAAAACCAAATCTTAAAACACCTCCCCGCCCCGCCCCTTCTTTCTTCCTGGGCTCAACTTTATTCCAAATTTTCTCTACCTTCTCCCCCACCAGTGGCGCAGAGGGATGGGGAATGGGGGTTGTGGTCAGGTCATCACATGTCGTCTCTGCCGTTCCTTCCTTCTCAGGGGGAGGACTCCTCACACCCTTCCCCTGCTCCAGCCTGGGGCCCCTCCCACAGGAGACAGTCCTCCATGAACTTCTCCCACGCGGATCCTTCCCACGGGCTGCAGTTCTTCATGAACTGCCCCAGCCTGGGTCCCCCCACGGGTGCCGTCCTTCAGGAACAGATGGCTACAGCTTGGGTCCCCCACGGGGTCACAAGTCCTGCCAGCAACCCTGCTCCAGCCTGGGCTCCTCTCCCCACGGGGCCACAGGCCCTGCCAGGAGCCGGCTCCAGCGTGGGCTGCCCACGGGGTCACGGCCTCCTTTGGGCATCCCCCTGCTCCGGCGTGGGGCTCTCCCTGGGTGCAGGTGGAGATCTGCTCCCCCGGGTAGAGATCTGCTCCCCTGTGGAGCTCCATGGCTGCAGGGGCACAGCCGGCCTCACCGTGGGCTTCCCCAGGGGCTGCCGGGGAACCTCTGCTCCGGCGCCTGGAGCCCCTCCTGCCCCTCCTGCTCTGACCTGGGGGCTGCAGGGCTGTTCCTCTCACACATTCTCACTCCTCTCTTCCGCTGCAAATTGCTGCTTGTGGTGCGTGTCCCCCGCCCCGTTCTTAACTCCGCTACCCTAGAGGTGCTGCCACCATCGCTGATGGGCTCGGCCTTGACCAGCGGCGAGTCCATTTTGGGAGCTGGCTGGCACTGGCTCTGTCGGACACAGGGGAAGCTTCTGGCAGCTCCTCACAGAAGCCACCCCTGTAAGCCACCCCCCCAAACCTGGCCATGCAAACCCAGTACAAAGCTCTAGGTAATCTTTTACATCTAAGGCCATGATAAGATTAGAACAGCACTTGCTTCAAAATACCAGTTTCTCCACTTAAACCTTTCGTGTGAATGGCATTTTCCTATTTAAAAAAGGAAGCACTTCGATAGCTTCAGCGTGACGAAGCGTCGCAGACGAAGCGTCGGTGCAGCGTAGCACCTGAATTGCAACCTGCCCAACGTTTGACCTGAGGTACTGGAGAGCTCAGTCCCTCTAACTCACCCAGTCTCCTCCGTTGAGATGGCGAACACAGTGCTTGCAGCAGAGTTTGAACGAGCGTTGTGGCCACTCAAGGCTGAAACAACCATATCCAGTTGCTCCACGCCTAGCATGGCCTCTGAGGCAAGCTGAAGCATTAACTGGAGGTTTTAATTTTACAAAGTCTGAGTTCATGCATACCTATACGCATTGCAAGAAGTGCCACTGTCTTCCAGTGTGTTACAAAGTTAAAGACACAGATCCTTCTTTTTGGACTGGCCTTATATTTAGACTATTGAATTACCAGTCACCTTTGTATATTTATTTAGTTGTCTATGTTTTTATAATTTCTTTCCCCTCACAGTCCAGCAATATCAGAAGGTATTTTAGGCTTCCTCTAAGCATCCCTGGGAGTAACGAGACCTGCGTATTGACTGGAGGTCTAGCAGATTTCTTTGGGACTTTCTGGTGGTGGGCGGCTGCAGTTTTGAATGGAGTAAATCTGAGTGCGTCTGAATAATGGTGGTTTTGATGGGAAATGTCTCCGGAAGGGCCAGGTCTTGAAAAGTGTTCTAAAATGGCTCAGTTATTTAATACTTCCCAGAAGCCTGCCCCAAAGCCAGACCCCTGTGATTGTGCTTGATTCTTTTCAGATGTTTCTTAAGCTTTGGGATTTATATTTTAGGAAAAGTCTTCTTAACAATGCTCAGCTGCAACATGGCTAGAAGTAGCTTACTGTCTGTTAATTATCTGCAGCACCAGGACTAAGACTTGGCAGAAACTGTATTGAAGGAATTGTGCTGCAGGAATGAAGTACTTGTACTTCAGATAAAGCTTTATTCCCTAATATGAAGGATGCTGATGTTGCTGTAGAGATTAGTAGGTTTCTGGTGATCCATGTATCAAATGACACTTACAGGACAGAAATTATTTTATTATTTTATGTTTTATGAAGTATTAATGTGAATTTATATGGATATATGTAATTATTTACATTAAGAATGTTGCTTCACTGATATTACAATGCAGTTGTTCCACTGTAAGTTTAGGTGTCTAAAATATAAGCATGTGAGTTAGATGTCTGTTGCTCTTCTGGTGTTCAGAGGGACTTTAATTGACTATTTCAGATGCTGCTTTTAGAATAAGTAAATTTCTCTTGTTTTATGCAGTAGAGTCCCCCATGACTATAAGGAAGTAACTACCATGACTGGTTCAAACTTAATGAAAACCTTAATTTGGGTGAACACCGTTCTTAAAGAATATTTAACTAGTCAGATGTACTTGTAGCAAAATATTCTGTAGAACTGTAGTGACTCCTTGCACTGCAGACTTACTGGGGTTTTTTTTCCCTCCAAAGATATCACTTCAATTTTTCCAAATTATTCAGCTCAAGGTCAAAAAACACTGGCTTTACAGAGAAGACACCACTACTGAAGGTTTCCTCAGAGGAAAATGGGTGAGTTACTTTCATTTTACTAGAAATATATATTTTTTTTAAGTTCCTTTCTATTTAATTGTGCATGGTTCATTCTTATATCCTGACACCAAACCTGCTGGGAAATAAAGTGAATGCCAGGGGTTGTGAGCAGAGAATTAATCTGGAGGAACTTGAGTGGAAAGAAGGGGGTGTAAATGGGGAAGGGAAGGATGTAAGGTCTGAGGTCAGGGTGATTAGATAGCCCTAAGGATAGGTAACTGCGGATTGTGTGCTCCTGTTTCCTCAATGTGATGTTACATCAGGTGCACTGAAAGACACAGCAGTTTACACACCAAATCCTGAGGTACATCCACCTGGTACATCAGAGGGCTGGTTCTCCCAGGTGCTCCTAAACGTCCTGGGGTCTTTGTTCTTGCTCTGCAGTCTACCCAGCTGGGTCACCAGGGGGAGCTCAGTCTGTACTGAATAAATCTCTTTCTATTAATTTCTCCATTAAAATCTCTCACAGTGAACCTAAGGATATGCAAGGTCAGCTGCATCTACTACCTGGTGAAATAAACCACTGTTTTGTTTTATTATGTTCACTGAAAATGTGTGACAGGTTGCAGTGCATGGCTCTTCATAATCCAGATTTTACCACAGATGACGATTCATGGGACAACAGTTCTGCAGAGTTTGAGCAAAGATTTCAACTGGGAACTGAAATGACAAGTTTGTCCAGATCTGCTTCTTCTGAGAAATATGAAATCTTGGACAGCCTTCATGTCAAGTTCAATTTAACAAAGATGAGGTCTGAATTCAAACATTAATTTATTTCTTTTTCCATTTTTTTTTTTTAAATTTCTTCAGGGATTAATTTTTAAGTATAGATGTCTAGAAAATGATTTATTTTCTGCAAATGAATAAAATTACACTCCATATTTGGGACATATCTTGCCATTGATACTTTATAAATAAACACTGGTGAAATTGATTACAGCCTCTACCCAATGATCAATAGCCCCTTGTTCTTAGAAGCATCAATCATAGCACCTATTCTAAATTTATAATTAAATACTTCCTATAGAGCTTTTAACATTTCTTTGAAACCATTTCTTAATGCCCCTTGGTTGATTCCACATCTTTATTCTTCAGTGTTTTGTTGCTTTTATGAAATACTTCACTTTAATTAAAATATGTATCTAACAGGAATTTCTGTATCTATCTACCACAAATTTCTGTACTCATTATGGTAGCTTTTCCATATACAAAATGCCAAATCTAACTAAGCATTTTTCTATTTTTAAGTGCGTTAATATATTTCACTCTTTACCTCAAAGTACTCTTTTACCTCATTTACACATGGAGGAAGTTGAATCTGTTAATATATTAAAAGATACCAATATGATAAGTTCAAATTTTCTCAGATATTTTTGCCTGGGATTTAACTAGTAAACGCTTTAATCTTTGGATACTAATTCTCTCTGCTCCTTCAAGAGATTCAACACTTTTTACTAGTTTGGTTTGTCTTCTGCAAATAGCTCTGCAGGTTTGCATGGAGCCTAGCACTGCATGTCCGCATCTCTGTGTTGATCTGCAGAACCTTTCCGAGGAGATATCCATGCATCTTTTCCCAATCTGTATGTTGTCTTAGCTCATCACTTCACAGTTGTTTTCCTCCTTTCATTGTGCATATGGTGTTGTGTGGGGTGCCGCTCTCCTGCACTGCTGCTGAACAAATAGAGCAGGGGAATTTCAATGGCTGCAATTAGTGCAATATAAGCAGATGTGAAGAAGTTTGGCAGGCATCTGTCTTCATGCTTGTGGTAGCTTTCCTCGGTATTTGATGGAACAAAGGCATTGAGCAGGAATGTAGAAACCATTGTTTCTAGTACAGTGTAGGATTATAATCTGGGGAGCAGCACATTTTTCTGGCAGAACTTCCTGTAAAATACTTCCATTGCTATAGTGCCGGCTGTACATATGGGGCCAGTAAATCAAGATAACTCGTAAATCAAGATAACTCTGCTGAGATAATAAATGGAGCTAAACTGCCTGACACCACACGCAGATCAGACCAAGAATCATTTGGTTTAGAACAGGGGTGACTTCATTTCCAACTGAAGTGAAATAGTATTATGCTGGAAGCATATATCGGCATGGGATTTGCCATAGGGTTTGTACTTGCATCACTGTGCCAGATTAGGACTGTAGGAAGAGACAGATTGTGAACCATGGGCGAGTCAAAGGCTGATCACTTCTCAACTGTAAGCTGTTAAAAACGCTGCTTCCCTAGTACAAAATACCATGAAAACAAACAGATGGAAGGAAAGGAGCCTTCTAAATTCTACATTTAATAAAATAACCATTTCCAAAAGCTTTTATATTATATCTTGCCAGGTCCTTTAGATGAATTTCTGTTATTTGCAGACAAGTGGTTATGAATTTATAAAGGCTTAATTAATGTTTTTTGATTTCTCTTATGTCTTAAAATCGAGTTATTGCTGTTTCTTGTTTCAATAATAATTTGAAATATTATTATTATTAGAAATGACAATTTCAAAGTACAAACAGAAAATATCAAGTACATTAAAACGGAACCAATTTGGACTGGGCTTTAGTAATTCATAACATAATAAATTCTCAAAAATACCAGAACAGAACTGTAATGTAGAGACTGGGAACAATAGACAAGCAGGATAGATGATGCATGACTAAGCTGGCACTAGGTATTTTCCATAAATCACACGGTACCAAAAGATGTTATCAGTTATAAAGTGCTGATAATGGCTTTTGCTGTCATTCCTCTCTTTTCAAGCCTCTATTATCGTCTTCCCCCTCCCTGCCACCTTGTTTTTCAGTAGAGCAGGGCTACCTGGCATTTCTGGAAGAAGCCACCTAACTGGCTTCCTTCCCCTCTTCCTCTGCATTCTCTAGATTTGTATGCTGTGCAAAGTTTGTGTAAACGTGCTACCACTTGTTTTTCATAGGATATTGTAGCCCCTTTGTACCAGTTTGTCTGTGGCAACATATTTTTGTTAGCTGCCTTTTTTTTTTTTTTTTTGGCTGCCTGTTTGGAGAATTCTAAAGAGTAAGAGGTCTTTGGAAAACAATGTTTTGTTTTTCAAAAATAGGTCTCCAGTCACTTATGTTGCTTTCAGTCAATGAACTTGATTTAGGGACTTATTTCCACTGTGATTAAAATTATTTCTGACTCTCTTCAGACTCCTCTGCTTTAATATTTTGTTCTGTAGCATCTGTCAATGCAGCTATTTATTGCAGTTCCCTTCTCAACTAATTATCCTAGTAACTTGAAATGTTTTCCTTCTTGCTTGTCATTAGGCTTAAATCAAACCTTACATTTGTCATTCTGTCAGAAAAGCCGTTTGAATGTTTACTTTTGAAAAAATGGAATAAGAACATCAATGTCTTTGATTTAATGAAAAGATGTAATAAGGGCAAATCACCAAAAAGAGTTCTGTAAGTTAAGATAGCTGTGTAACATACTGATGGGCAGCCAGAAAATAATTAGTTAAGAGTTGGTTCTATGGTAAGATTAAAAAAATGGTAATTTAAAAGTGCTAAATCTCAAGTTTTCTTACTTGAGAGCATGCATTTTCAACATCTACATTTTAATTTAGAGTTATTCTTGCATAACTCAGTAGTAAGCTCTGACACTTCAGAAGATTTGGTGGCATCACATCTCCAGATTTGGGCATTCCTTCAAAGGGCACAGATGTGCTATGGAAAACATGTCTAGTTTTGCTAGTTGTTTTATCTGGAGATGCTCATGAAGTATATTTGGTTTAAAGAGACATTATTAAAACCCAGAGATTCTTAAAGCTTGTTCTCATCTCAAAACTGCCTTTTCCCAATACCTTTCAGGATGTATATTAGAAATCCAGTTTTGAGGAAGTCATTCATTGGCACCACCCCTCTATGCAACAAGCTGTGCTTTCTGCTCGGCCATGCCACATCCCTGCAGTGGCAAGGCTCCTTTGGCTCCCTGGGAGAGACCAGGGCAAGTTGATGGGGCTTTGGGTCTGCCGGGGGCCTGCAGTAGCAGTGGAGAAGTGGCTCCAGGTCCCAGCCACCAGCTCATGCTGCAGCCTTCCCTCGGCTTTCCCAAGGGGTAAAACCTCCTTCCCATGCAATGAGACCCAGCTGGCAGCAGACCTGGGGCAGGAGCCCTTACAGTCACCGAGGCTTCCCAAGTTCCCAAGCCCCTGCTGACCCTGCATTGTGGTGTCCATACTCTGATGTGATATATTATCACCCATAAGTGCTTACCATGATGCTTCTGAAATGTCAGAGCTATTAAGAGAACAGAAAAGATTTGTTTTAAACTAGCCATCCAGTAAATACATGTTTCTTACATTTCAGATGCTGTCTAAAATTCCTAAAAGTTTCAGGCCTTTTTATCTTTGTAGTTGTCTGCTCTGTAAGTATTGAATTTGCAATCTTCCCCCGGCTCCCATTTCCTTAGAATTTGTTCAAAATAAGGTGTGATATTTGGTCTTAGCTAATAAAAAATGTCTCGAGAGTGGGGGCAAGGTGGCAAAAAATGAAAATATTATGCAGGGCTTCATGCCTAATCAGACCACTGTTTGGTGCACTAACCACCATCCTGGACAATATGGTAGGGTAAGGAGTTGAGTTTGAGGAGGCAGCTTAAACTCAGATTTGTATGTCCTTTACAGTTGCTTGTTGAATTTAGGATGGGTCATTAGATACTGGCTAACATTTGAGGAATGTTCATAGGAAAAGCCGTGCTGGGGAGGATGCACCAGCAATGGCAGCACTCCATGGTGTGAAAGGCAGAAGGCCACGGGGACGTAGGCAGCGGCCTACTGGGGCTGCCGGAGTACTGCCCTCTCCTCCAAAATCTTCAAAATCAGCAAGATCTTAGACTGCAAAACTTGAGAAACATTTCAAAAAGCTGGAGTTTATCCTTTTAACTGCTATGAGGAACTCTTCTTTGGCTAGCAGGGCTTCTGTATCAAAGACAAAATAGATGACACTCTGTATTTCCTCAGATGTGGATGTTGCTTTCTAGATAGAGCCTTAAGATACAACTTTGTCCTAAGAGACACTTGGATAAAATACATCGAATATGAGACTTTGGCAATAAGTTTATAGAAGGAATATTACTCATCCTTGTTAAGTATCCCAGGGCTGCTTTTCAGCTGTGGTGGAAACATACCTGAAAATACTGAAAGCAATATTACAATTTAATGTACAGTTTGAAAGAGTCTTGTTTAAGTATTTGAGATAGGCTCAACAGGTATTTTTTCAGTTTTTGTGTTATAATGAATGTTTTTTTATCCTTGCCCTAGATTTTATTTGGCATTTATCCAGATCAAGGTGTGTCCTGGCAGATGTTGGCTGTATCACCTCTGGAAAGTTTCTGTATCCTTTTTTCACTGAAAAAACCCCAAAACAAACCACCAACCCCAGACTGAAGTTTCATTGATAAACTGGTTGAATGGATGGGTGTTTTCTGTCTTATATCCTGAGAGGACTGGGTGCCCTCAGAGCCTTAGACTTGTCCTTTGGCAGAGGCCACAGTCGTGCTCCCTATCCAAGTCGTACTGAATGGCACCTGTCTGGGGTGCCTTGTGGTGCCCATCCAGTCCTTGTGTCCAGCCTCTGCATGAAGCCAAGAGTGTGCAACTGGGCTGCAGACCCAGTGGGATCAAGGCCCAGCAAATCCCTGGGACCATAGCTAGGACGTGCGCCTGGCTGCAGCAACTGCACCCCAGAGCACAGATGTATACTGTCATCTGTAACATATCTGTAGTGTGTACTTGGGCCATGATGTTACCCAGTGAACTCCTTCAAAAGCAGGAAACCTTCATGGATACGTTTCCAGAATAGCTTAGTCCAGCCTTATGTATAGATTTGTAGATGTGTAGATATTTTTTAGTGGAGGTGTGGATTCCTTTACAAATTTTCCATGTAAAATTGCTCAATAATGAATTTAAGTCCACAGGTTGCCAAGAAACTGTTCACAAGAATAAACAATAGAATAACCCCCCCAAAAAAAGATTCATCACAGGTGAATGCAGACCTGAATGTGAAAAGTCTTTGAGGGATGAACGTTCAGTTAATAAACATACAAAAACTTTTCAAAATAAATTACATTTCTTGTTCCCACTATATTTCTAGTTTAATCAGTCTGGTCCGCAATATGCTTGACTAGTATTAAAACATGATTCACCTACAGACCTATTTCATAAGCTCCTGGGAGGTCTCTTGTTTTGAAAAGGTGTGGTAGGATTTAATTTTTGAAGTGCTAATTTTTCCTGTTCAACTGGGCAGTTCCATGGCTTTGAATAGGGAGAGTCCATTTTAAATAGATTTGATTATTCGCATTCTCACTGTCACCAATAATGACACAATATAACACAATAATTAGTAGGGTAAATGAGGAAGAAAAAGTTAGTCCTTGAGAACCCTTTATAATTAAAAGTTGAGATTGCCTTTTGGAGGAAAGCAAGTGAACATTTAGTAGGACCAGTGACAACTTCAACCGTAAACTCCCATCCATGTCCTGTTCACATCAATACTTTTGTCCTCCTTGAAACTCTTGTTGAAAGCTCCTATATATCTGTAGTGTTGAACAGCACCAGGGTGTCATGGCCCAGTCTGCCAAATGAGGGTGTACTGGCAGCGAGTCTTTAGTTGAAGTTTTAGTCAACTCATGGTGTAGCTTGAGGATTTCTTCTCTTTCCACAGACCTTGGGTTGGAACCATAGCTGCTGCATTGTACACATTGATGCTGCAACCAGTTATTCTTTTTGTTTGTTTCGGGGAAGTGCTGGTGGGACTAGGATTTGTGCATAAACAACTGTTCCTATATTTCACATTTTACCTATCACATCAGGATGCTTTGAGCCAAATAACTGTCAGACAGTCAAAATATAGTGTTTCCCTTTCTTACTTGACAAACCTGGAGATGAAGCTTCTTAGTTTGTCATGCATGTTGAAAACTGGATGTTCTGTCCCCTACCTGAGGTCACTGAGCTGGGGAAAAATATGTGAGAGGCAAGCAATCCAGAAAGCCATGCTTCATTTTCAAGGTAATATGGTAATTCAAGCAGAAGGGTCAAGGAGAAAGATTGCATTTTTAAATGCAGTTTGGAAAATGACAAGTAATTTTGAATGTCATCTCACCGATGCTGCTGGTCTTCATTTGTGCAGAAGTAAGCTTACATGGTTGTTCTCCACTTTGTTGCACAGTGAAGAAAGAATTCATCTTTTTGGCTAGGGTTGGATAACATTAGCCATTTGCACAGCAGTGTTGAAGACGTGATCTATGCTGGCTGATAGACTGCAGTATTCCCAATGGATGTTATGTGCTACTCTCTGAATGTCTAAAAGAATTTCATGGTAGGCTGGGAGGTGTGCTGCAGTAGTCCTTGTCGCAAAATCCTTAGAGGTTATTATATGAGACTGCTTTGGGTGGAAAATAAGTCTGTTAGCTCATATGCCAAATTATGCAAATGAACACTCTTCACCTCTTGCTTATGCCTCGAAAGCTGTTAAGAAGTATTGAACAGGTACCAACCACTATATAATTTTCTTCTTTTTTTAAATTCCTTCCTCTCATTTTCTACTTTTTTCCAGAAATACTCATACACATTGATGTGTGTGTTACGAGTGTGTGCTCATGCATACAATGTGTCTGCATACACTAGAAAAATAAAAAAAAGTTTGAAATGTTTTTAAAAACCAAATCAAACGATCCCCTTTGGACTTCATATCCTTTGTCATCCTGGTGTCACTTAGATATCTGTGGTTTTTCTGCCATGCCCACTAGACCTCAGGCTCACTCAGAGGCAGGACTTTCTGTCTCTGCTGGTGGGAGAGACCAGCTAGCATGGGGGTGACCTGCTTTTCATATGACATCTCTTTATCACTTTTCCACTTGCTCTAGTTCCCACTTGTTTCTGTTTCTATACCTTTATCTCTTGTTTGGATTTACTCTAGCTGTTTTTCTTCCCATTATCTTCTTTTTTATTAGCCCACTTGTATCTCCTGTTGCTTTGCCTGTCCCCATGGGTGCAAACTTGACATGTAGCACTGAGGTGTGTTGGCTGCATTTTCTGAAAACCAGATCTTGCCTCCTGTGAATTAAGAGGAGGTTTTTGAGTCTGTGAAGTTGTTCTTTTTTTTTTTTTAAATATTGATTTCCCTATTGGCACCAGCTACAAATTCAGTGGATTTAGTACAGTTTTTCAAAGTAGTGGTAATATCGTTCCTTTTTGACAACACTTGGGATTTATTGGCTTATAAATTCTAACAGTCAGCGCTCTAATACCAGAAGGAAGTAAGTTTATACTGAAGCCTTGCTAGAGGACGCTTTTCTGCAGGAAGCAAGATTCAATACCCTTACTGATGTACATGTGTGAAGCATTTTCAGATCTTTTGCTCAAAGGCTGTATGTTAAGTGGGGAGCATCAATAATTAATAATATGATGTGCCTTTGGAAAGTAGTTTATAAAAATAGAAGAGATATAGAGTCTGAATAAATTCCAGCATTTCTTAGTTTAGTTACATGCACCTATTCTAAGACATGAACAGTTTTATTTTCTGTAACTGTTTGGCCATTCAAATCTTAGGTAACTTCTCTCCATTAACTGGTTGACCAAAGAGTGAATGAGAGGTATTCCTGTTCTTCTCCACAGGTTACATAGGTTTTCAGACTTAAGAATCTTCTGAAATGCTAAATATACTCCACGTTTGTTCCTCTGTTTCTAGTAACTTCTGCTCTGATCTAAGCAAAATTTTAAAATTTTCTCCAGCAACGGGGGACAACTGAGGCAGAACTGTGCACTAACTTTTTGAATTGAACTAGGCTTTATGAAATTAAAAAGTAATGGGGATTCATGGATGCTGTTAGGGAATTATGCAATCAAACTCTATGCTACCTCACTGTCATGTAAAGAAGTGTCTGTCTCCCTGATACAGTACCTTCTTTTCTTTCAGTGTATCTGATACAATTATTGCTATTTCTGCACTTCTCAATAGTGGAAACATTTTCATTTTGCAAGAAAAGGTAAATCTTCTTCCAGCACATTTCTGTGCAATGGGTCTCACATCTACCTCGTTGAGCTGTGAATTTCCATCTTTACTCTGTCCTTGACAAGTGTTTAAATCACAATCTTGTCTGCCTCCCTCTCAGCCTCTGTACTTGTGTCAGTTCCTGTTAGAGGAGAGGGAAAGTTAGATCAGTCTAGGTGAAGCAATTCCATTTTCCTTTTTCAGACTGATTGTCAGAACTTCCTTTTCTTGGACCTGAAACCTGATAGTAACTGGAGAGTGGATTGTGAATTCTTTCTGAGTCTGGCCAAGGATCTTGCATTTCTAGAAATATATTTTAAAGCCTTTCAGTCCTGATCTGATTGTTTGCTTTAAATGTTTAATATCTCCTCAGTAAAAATTTTGGAGCAAGGGCTGACTTTTTGCAGGGTATGTATTTGCACAGCAGCCAGTGTGAAGGGTTCCATACTCAGTTGCTCTTTACATGCAAAACAAAACTTAATGAAAATACAGCATCTCAAGTCATGGCTGAACGGATCTCCAGTCAGTCCAAATCAGACCAACCAGAGATGTCAAATTGACTAGTCAGTGGCCATTTTTGCTGACTTATCTCCCTACTCAGTAACTCTGAGAGACTTCATCACATCCAGTCCAGGACTGAGATCTCAAATTCAGAAAGTAGAAGATGTAGCTCAGTAACAATGATATGTTGAAATTTACATCATAGGCAAGACTTTAATTTCATTTGGATTCAGTGGAACTGTTTAGAACAATTCCACATATGGACATTGATGGGGAGGCTGAGCAGACATAAGATGGGTAAATGTGCTGACTTTATTACCAAATTTCTTGCTGAAGTTGCATGAGTTTGAATGATTGGTGTAACTGTGTTAATCATGGAGGAAGAAGGTTACTAGGAAAACTTGTAATCATACCATGACCATTAGAGACACTGAAAATCTCCTTTCTCACTCCATGAACCACAGGTACATATAGAAAGACTGTGAGGCAAAGGATGTAGTCAGATTTTAGCAGACTTTTCAGCTTCCATGGAGGTCCTAAAAATGGGTTCTTCTCCCAGGGAGCATATATTAAATTAATGAATGAAACAATCTCTCTAATCCCTTTAGTTCTTTTTCCCCTTTGATTTTTTTTTTTTTTTTAAATCTTGTAACTCTAGTTCTCTACTGTCAGACCCTCCTCCACCATTTTCCCTTGCAGAACACATTTAAAAATCATTTGTGTTTGTTGATGCTGTTGGAAAAACGTACTAAGCATTTTGGCCTGCAGACAATGTTCAAGCTGCTAAGTACATGAATGAAGACCAGGACCACATGCAGAGGCAGGCAAAGAAGCAGAATCTGAAAGCACCATTGAGAAAATGCTGTAGAAAAGAGAGTTTATTAAAGACTCACAAAATTTCTAGAACTGATGTAGCACAGAGAGAAAGGATGGATCCAATGTAGACAAAAATGGAACCAGATTGCTGACACTCCAAAAAGGAGAAAAAAGTTATGGAGCATGCTTCAGATGAGGAAACCAATAAGTATAGGAAAGCATGTGGTTCAACTTGGTATATTGTGAAGGGATGATGTGAAAACAACCTCTTGATCTACAAACAGGGATAGGACATCAAAAGAGAAATCTGCAAAGAGTGCTGCAGAAATAACCTCAGTTGAGGACAACATGTAACAATAGATGCTAAGACCCAGGCAAAATACCCTCTTTAAAGTGGTAATATCCTAGAGAAACTAGCATGAGTGACCTGGTCATAAATCGGGATCAATAGTATATAAGCACCTCAGAAACTTGGTGAAAAATAATCAATAGACATAGTATTCTCAAGGCATGTTTTACAGTAAGCAGAGCAGGTGATAAAAGTAGATGTTAGAGAAAGCATAAAGTCTGCATGCAAATATAACAGAGAATCTCTGTCAATCGTGGCTTTTCAACTGGCTTTGTACATACTGACTTAATGGCATGATGGAGGGTAGAGCAGGGACACAGTAGCTAGGGAGTGACTGATCTCAGCTATACCTGAGTTAGTCATCCTAGGCTCTCTTTATGGTTAACGGAGAGAACTGATGCTTCTCATGAGTGATTCCTCTCATCTTTGTGTGGTGGTCTAAAATGAAGCAATGAATTCCATCTTAAAAATGCCCTCTTCTCACTGATTTTAAGGGAATAATCAACTCAGATGCAAATGTCTGCAGTACAGAATTATAAACTCTGGTGAAGGAATACCGATGAAAATGTTTAGCCACTGCATCCGTCATGTTGTCTACATCGCTACAAAAAAGTAAAGTGACATGAGGTGACTCTTGCACATCCTTCAATACCTTCTAGGAGCAGCTAGTCAGAAAACCAAGATCATCACTGTGTGATGGTGCACAAAGCATACACAAACCAAAATTCCTTGACAGTATAATTCACAGCAGTAATATAACTTCAAGAATGGAACTACATAAAGATGAGGCAGCTTAGCTGAAGTGAAATAAAAAAATAACAACTCTGGCTGTAAATCTTCTCAGGGAGATTTTTTGCTTTAAAGGCACACACTGGAGGCCACGTTACAAAAAAAGTTCAGAAAAGCGAACAGTCCCAGCATGGCTAAATTCCACAATAAAAGGGGATATTAGAGGTAAAAAGATAGTTTTCCCAAAAGTTAGTCACATCTGAATGATTAAAATATAGACAAGATCACATTCTGGCAATTTAAGGGAAATATAAAACCAAGATAAGGCAGAACAAAAATATTCTGAAGAGCAGCTTGATAAAAAAAATCACATTTTGATTCATATAAGTGTGGCTGAAGTTTTCTTCTGGTTTATTTTGATTCCATTTTTCATAAAGGCTGTGATTTGTTTCAGTCTAACAATGGAATTATGACAGAGTCTCTAAATACTGTTTGGAGAAAAGGTAACTCTGATGGGATTTCAGAGCCTTACTGCAGACTGGTGAATGATGTTCAGTTCCACTTGCAGTCAAAGGAGAACTTGTTTTGCTAGGGCTCTTTCTGATGGTTTTATAAAAGCACAGAAAGGAACGGAAAAACTTTTGAAGTATCCTTATAGGAAAAGAAGGAAGGAACCACTCTTCTTGAAAATAACGTTTAATGTTTTTCCCCTTTAATTTTAAACATCCTTTATAATAGCACCTGAATGTGTCAGCTAGGTAATTACAGGATTTATCTTAAAAGTATTGCTTAAAAGGAAGCTGCCATAATTATATGCACCTGAAGCTTTTCAAGACATAAATTACTGGCTACACTCCTAACAAAAGCCAGACTGTCAAGAGCTGTCCCAAGTCATTGGGTTAATGACTTCAGGTCAGCAAACCTTTTAGAAAGTATAATTAATGTCTCTAGTTAAAGGTGTGCTATAGCTCCAGTTGAGACTAATATTATGTAATAATTAGGACACAGAAAACCTATGATGCCAAATCACACTTAAAACCTTCAGAACTAGAAGAGAACTGTTGTAATTTGTATTTACACTTGCTAAGGGCTCTGTGTGTGTGTCGTGGTTTAGCCCCAGCCGGCAACTACGCACCACGCAACCGCTCGTTCACTCCCCCACGGTGGGACGGGGGAGAGAATCGGAAGAGTAAAAGTGAGGAAACTCATGGTTTGAGGTAAAGACAGTTTAATAAGTAAAGCAAAAGCCGTGCATGCAAGCAAAGCAAAACAAGGAATTTGTTCACCACTCCCCATGGGCAGGCAGGTGTTCAGCCATCTCCAGGGAAGCAGGGCTCCGTCACGTGTAATGGTTTCTTGGGAAGACAGACGCCATAACTCCGAACGTCCCTCCACCCCTTCCTTCTTCTTTGTCCCAGCTTTATATACTGAGCATGACGTTATATGGTATGGAATATCTCTTTGGCCAGCCTGGGTCAGCTGTCCCAGCTGTGTCCCCTCCCAGCTCCCCGTGCACCCCCAGCCTGCTCGCTGGCAGGCCAGCACGAGAAGCTGGACTGTCCTTGACTACTTAGCAACAACTCAAAACATCAGCACCTTATCAACATTTTCTCATCCCAAATCCAAAACACAGCCTCATGCTAGCTTCTATGAAGAAAATTAAGTCTACCCTGGCTGAAACCAGGACATTATGTAAATTCTGACTGGAGTTGGTCTCCTGAGTTGTTGCCTCTGAGGTTACTTTTTTATCCTTTCCTGTGTAATTCCTTTAAGCAAATAGATGCTTGGGAGGTTCATTCTTAATGAACAGTATGTGGGTGACACTGGTGGTGATTGCTCTGTTCACTGTGCTAAGCAGTGACATTTACATTACTTTGCAACGCATTGGCTGCTCACCTGCTACTGGATCCACTAGGGCCTTTTTTGGGTTAGTGTGACAGATGTCTCTTTTCGAGATCCAGTTCTCCTGCTGGGAACGTGGACAGATGCACCAACTCTTCTAAAGATGAAAGAGCCCTGCATAACATCACAAAGTTTTCCCCATTAGAGACTGGTCTACCATGGATGGCCTTACTGGGGCTCACTGGGAAGCACTGCCCTGAGTCCCCTCTAACTATACTGTATTTTTTCTTCTGTTAAAGTCACTGAGTTCTGTGGCCAACAAAAGGTCTTTCTGGGAAAATTCTTCTGGTAGGTATATGATCTTGTACATTTTTTGCAACCAATTCACTCCTTGTAGTATGCTCAATTAAATGTCAGATGTTAAAACTGTCAAGATACTCAAGCAGTGTGATTAAGTCACACTGTTTCAACAGAACATGTATGTGTAAAATCAATTCTTTTTTCCTTTTTTTTTTTTTTTGGTGGTGATGCCTTATCTTTCTATCTGGTCACAGATAGGAGCAGAACAATTACAATATCGCTCTATTATAGTAACAAATGGACTGTGAAGGCCTTAAAAGCTCAGGCTTTCCCTTTTCCTCAAACCCCCAGGGATGCTTCTTCCTTAACCATGCCAGAAGTGGACTATCGCAATACTAAGTTTAAATAGTCCTAGATGTATTGGGACTAACAAAGCCAGACTTCCAATGGATTTGTGGATCACGGTTGTCTGATTTCTCAATTATATTAGACTAGGAATGTGGTTTGACCATACCTCATACTAGATATCCCAAAGAGAAAGAAAGAAAAAGTAGATCAGGGTGCTGATCTGTGAGTACTCCAACCGAGAGGAGCTTGAAAATGTTTTTCAGATGTTTGAAAAATTGTGAGTAAAATTTTGACCAAACAGCAAATCCTCTGCCATGAATAGGATGTTGATTCTGGTTTAGTTTCCCCCAAGGTTGGAGCTTCCACAGTGTTTTCCCCAGTACAAGTTCCATGATATTTAAATTGCTGAGCTAATGATGCAGTGTTTCATCTAGAACAAACACTTAAAGAGCTTTACTTCTCTGTCTCTCTGTATATTTCCATATGCTATTTTGGAGCTTTAGTGCATCTACAGTGTCAGCTGAAAGCACTTGTGATCTCAAAAGTCACTAGGAAAGGACAGATGTATTTGTTCTGAACCCATAACTTCCTGTTTCCTTAGGAAACTCATCTGGAACAGTGCTACTTGGTGAGGAAGAAGACATCTATTTTCTTTTTTTCATAGTTTCTTAAGCATTTTGGCTGAAGAATATGTTTTTCAATATAAGTTAACTAATCTATATTTTTTTTTTACTGGAATTTGTACAGCCTATACTAATTTTTACTGGGAATTTGCACCTTAACAACTTTATTATCAGCTATGAATCTGACTGATTTTCGTGATTCTGCTCTGTTGAAGTTAGACATAGGAGGACCATTTGTAGTTGATGTAGTTGATCAGCAAACAGAGGAATACATTGTAGTACAAATAAGCCAAACTGAAGATGCTGGATCAAGGAGGAGACACCAGCCACAGGTGATGGTCTTTCACTTTTTTTTTCTTTAATTTTTTCTGAGACATATTTTATCACTTATAATTCTATCACCATTGTGTGGATTAAGTGGCCATGCTTTTTGCTGGTGTGAAGTGTGTCCATGTCAGCATTAGAAAACTTATTCTAATGAGAATAAAGTTACATTTTCTTTTGTCTTTATGAGACCTCCTTTAGCTTCCTATGTTAAAATTTTGTAAAACTTATGCCCCTTGGTTGACACTTTGCATGGAAGTTCTTGTGTTTAAAATTGGCAACATTTCAAAAGTTGTCAGAAGGAAGGAAGAAGTGCAAAGTGCCTTTTTGCACTCACTGAAATACATTTTCACATTCTGTTGCAAATTATTTTCTTAAATGTGTCACATTTATTGGCTTTATTTCTCTTAAGGCTTTCTCATTGTTGATGTGGTTTGTAACAAGTTCCTGCTGCTCTGTCCCAGAAAACTTGGTGAAGGAATATCTGCAGCCTGTCATTGTATATCACTGAAAAATAAGCTTCATCATTTAATAAATGGCACTGTCGTACAAACAACTGCCTCTCATTCTGTACACATGACAGGATGGCCTGCCTCTACCAGTGACAGCACAGCTTAACAACGCCATCAGTATTCCTGCTTACACCCAATCTCAGTCTACAGCAAAAGATTAGTTCCTCAGCATGGTGAATAATACCATAATGGCAATTATTCTCTTAAATCACCACCCTTGTGATGAGGAGACTGCTGTAACCTGTGCTGCTGTGAGGCAGCCAGCACACAGTTGCACTGTGTTGTGGGCATGCCAGCGGTGGTCCTGACATGAGCAAAGGAGTAGGTGGCCAAATTAACCTTCCCTGCCTGCATGCTCCTCAGGCATTTCTCTGTGTCAGATGTTCCATGGCTGATTAAGTTGTTTTTGGTCTGCACTTTGTATCATACAGGGTCAATGGAGGCTTAGGATTTAGGCTACAATTAACCAGACTTGAAGTTTTTAAAGTACCTCTTCTTTAAAAAAAAAGGATCTCTGTAGCTACATTTAAAAAGTATATTTTGCTAAACTTGCATGAATACCAATGTGTAGTAATGGGCAAAGTTTCAGAAAGTGTTCATATTCTGAAGATTTTTTTATTTGTTTTTGCTAGAAGATCAGCTAACAAGAATTTTGTTTACTGAAATTCTACCATGTCCTCTTCATAATGTCCGGGGGTATGACGTTGCTCCTGGGCCTTTCATCATCTGTACCTCGTGTTTGGTCATTTTCTTCCCAGGCAGTCTTTGGGAGGGAACCATATTGTTGTCTCTGAGCCCAGCTGCCCTAGATGCTCCTTATAGTCAATGCAAGGCGTGATTTGGCATCTCCTTTCTGGAACACCTCCTGGAGGTCTTTCTCACTTCATTGATTGAGTGAGGAAATGAGGATGCGTTTGCTCCAACCTGAGTGCTTGTAACATATCTACTCAGGTGGAATTAATTTAGGCTGCTTTGTGTTATGCCCCGTTCACAAAAATTTCTCCTAAATGGACAGGAGAGAGAATAAAGAAGAATAAAACCCTAGATCAGAGACATATCACTTTCACTAACTTTTATTAATATTGCCAAATATGATTCTCTTGCAGGTGGTATACAACTGGTCTCTACCCTTAAGTTCAAGAAGAAATCAGCAAATCATCACAACTAGAACCTTTCAGATACAAAACAGGTTAGCTATGAGACTGAGAAATAATCCATTGAAGTAGTAATTTACATAGCCTTGACTACAAAGGAATAGATAATATTTTAAAAATAATCTATCATTGCCTGTTTCAGCGGGGCTGGAATGGATGACTTCTTGTTGCTTTTAAAATGGACTTACAAGGCTGGTTTGTACTTGAGTTACTTTCCAAACAATGCTATTTAGAAAGACAGAGTGTAAATGTTTGAAAAATTACTTGTAATTATATAACACATATACATATATTTATAGGTACTCAATATAAACCTAATGCATAAATAAAACTAAAGGTATTTAATTCTAGAAATTAGCAAAACTTCTCTTTTTTTCACCAGAGGCACCATCTTCATAAACATTCAAGCTTTCCTACAGGAGCCTGGAAGTGTTCCTCTCTCCATGAAGCATCAATACCTTCATGCAAATATAGAGGCACAAGTAACAATTGCATCCATCATCTTAGTAGGTGTCTACGTGCTGATCATATTGGAAGTAAGCAGTTCTGTACTTTTTATTTTTCCCCTACATTATAAATGGAGGACAAGGAAGGGTTTCATTCTTGGGCTTTAATATACTTTTAAAATGTGTATATGAATCCTTGCTGTACCATCAGTGTTCCTAATAGCATAAGGTATATGCGAGTAAATTGTAACTGAATTTGGCAAGTTCTATTAACTTACAGTGGTCTTGTGTATTTTTCTATTAGTACCTATTAGTGTTTTAACATTTTAATAGGATTATAGTTTGTGAGAATGAAAATAAGTCTGGGTTATAAAAGGTGTGGAAAATCTGATTTTAGTTAATTATTTTTTAAGATAAGGTAAAAGAAAAAAAAAGCTTTGGTTATTCCCTTCTTTAAGACACCTCAAACTACAGATTTAGTGTACTTTTAAAGGATCACTTTTTAATGAGTGACATTTAGAAATTCTTTTACTGTGTTATTTAAAGAGGAGATGGAGTCTGAGTTAAGATGAAGTTAAGGGACAGGGAACTTTAAACATATACTGCAACATCATTCCAAAGCATTCAGGTACCAAACCCAATGAAAATACATTGCATCAGCACTAAGGATAGAAAACACATCACAAACAACATGGGGCTCCAACTGACTTTGAACTGAAAGCACTTGCTGTCTGATTATCTTGAAATAAAAAACAGATATGGGGCGGGGAACATTGGATTTTTATTATGCATGTAAGTGTCCACATTATCAATGAACTCTCCAAGTTGAATCACACCTGATTTACACTAGTATGAAACAGAAGTGAATCAAATCAAGTCTACTAGGTGCTCCATAGTAAGTATGTCCAGCATGCTAATTTTTCCTCCACATCCCTTGCTTATTTTAAACATTTCATCCTCTTACCTGTTGAAATGGTAAGATAGTTGAACACATTCTCATTAAATATCAATAATGGGCATACACAACATGACAGATTCTTTTAGATTATGTTGTTCAGCAATGGTGATTTGTTTATGAAGCTGAAAATGCCTCTATGTACTTTATAAATGAGCAGAGATATAATGTTAAGCGTGGACGGGGATTGGACTAGATTTTACTATACATATATGTAGGCATGCAGCACAGCACCAAAATAACCTTAATACTTTTAAATGCAGCTTTTATTTTCGGAAACCCCCAACTATACAACCCTTTAGCAATTACAAAAACATTAGGTTTTTAATGTATGTAAAGAGTGATTTTGTGTTTGCATCCTGGAAAGCTGCTTTGGAACAATTCTACGTAAAAGGAAATAAAGGCTTGAAACTGAAAAGCAAAGCCAAGGAAAGCATGCATTTTCCCATTGTTTTCAAGAAAAAGATTTAAAACAGCTCATTAACTTATTGTTTCTGTGAAAAGATCAAGGAAACATTTCTGTTGTTGGCAGAAAAATTATTTCTGCAAATTCAAATGTAGAAACGAATTCTTGTGAGTAAACTCTTTGGAATTTTAGAATGTGTAATGTCACCTCTTGCACCGTGATGTTAGCTGTTTTCTCCATAACGTCAATGACAAATGCTACAGCCAGAGTAAATTTTAAACTCTAGGTATATAAGCTGGAAATGGCTATCATAGAAACAAAACTTGACTGTTGTTTGGTTCCCTCATGGATCTTTGGAAAAGATGGATGTTAATATTGTTAGAATATGTAATAGTGGCTTACCTTATGTACAGTCTTTATAACTTTGGTGCCTGAAGTCCTGCTTTCTCAACAAATTGCACTCTGTACTCCATTAGCAGTTACCACTGTTAGAGACATCAATTGGTGTTGCTGCAGGAGCGATCTTTCATGGATTTTCTTTTTCAGTGTTGCTGCTCCCCATCTTTTATCAGTCTTTATTAGTTTCATATGTTTTATTCACTATCATTGGCAATACAGATTTAACTTCAGGCAGTGTGGATGCCCAAATAAGTTTTAGAGCTCTTATTTTCACATATTTTCTTATAACAATGAAGAAAGAGGAAGCATTTTATCTGTTACAACTCACAAGAGCCAGCTGAAGGCGTGCCGCTTACTCCTCCCGCACATCCCTTTTCCCCAAACACGAATCATAGATCTTGTGCCCACAACCTCCTCAACCTCACTGTCCTCATCTTTTAATCCTTCCTTCCCCTTTTCTCCTTGCCCTTTGCTACCTTAGTCACTAGGGAGTGTGCAGAACAGGCTGCAATGGCTTCTGCCTTCTACAAATAGAGATGATAGGAAAAGCTGGTGAAGTAAGAGGTTCCAGCTGGAAAGTGAAGCCCATTTACTGTAAACTGTCATCTTCTCCAAACTTGCACCACTGTAAAGACACAGGGTAAATTCTGCTTTGAGGCAGCTGTTTGCCTCTTGTTGGCATCAAATTTCTAGGAAGTCAATGTATGTCAAGTACCAGTCCTTGTCTGTGGAGAAGTCTTACTGTCTCAGGATGTGCTGTTCTTTAGAAAACACATTAAGCTGTTGCAGTTCATTGCTTCAGACATTTATTTTAATTGTTGTTTCTTTTGAAACTGATTACGTGTTACATATTCATAAAATCCAAATATGTTTCTGGTAGAAGATGATGCCTCTTTTTCCTCTTTAATTTCGAATGATTTCTTTTTTATGCTTACCACAAATATGAATATTTTCTTACTTTACAATCCTACTCTGCCCCTTGAAATTTTGGTATATTGCTTTAATTCTCTTTAGATGGATATTCTTCAGTATGAAGGTGGTGAGACAGTGGAACAGGTTGCCCAGAGAAGTTGTGGATGCCCCATCCCTGGAAATGTTCAAGGCCAAGTTAGACGGAGCTTTGAGCAACCTGGTCTAGTGGAATGTGTTCCTGCCTATGGCAGGGGGGTTGGAACTAGGTGATCTTTAAGGTCCCTTCCAATTCAAACGATTCTATGAATCTCATAGTTACATTTTCTCTTTCAAATCTGTGTGCTTTTTCTTTTTTTCCCTATGTAATCATCCATTCCTTCAGTAACTAGACATTCATTCTCTTGAAATTGATTTTTCTTCAAATACCGATCAGTTCCTTCTTTGTGTTTCAGTCTTCTGTCCCTCCCCTTCTCTCAGAGGAGAAAAGAGAAAAAAATTCTGCTTCTTCTGGTATTTTTTAATTAATCTAATCTATACTATTTTGTAGACTTGTTGAAAACAATGAATTATTTAATTTTGTTCTTGGAAGCCTACACTGCACAGGAAATTAAAGCAAGTGTATGTTTAAAAAAAAAGTGTGCCAGGTTTACCTTTGTTGATCTCAGTTCTACCATCTGACCCTTCAGGATTACTGAGGAACATGGGTGAGAAAGATGTTCTATAAGTATGTTTTCACATTGGTCTACAGGGGCATCTGGTGTAAAGTGCTGATGTACAGAGTTCTACACTGATGTTGCTGTACTAAATTAGTTCACAATGTATTTCAAGATTGGCTCTTTCTAGTTTTGATCCTCAAAATGTGTAGCCTCTTTTGACTGAGAACTTGAAAAAATGCAAACAAAAAAATCTTAGAAAATTTAATTTTTACACTTTTCTGCTCCAAAATCTTTGTTCTTTCAGCTGAGAGTGTGTTTTGTCTTTTGCCACCTTTGATTTCCATTCTTTTTCCAGCAAAGCCTTTTTCTATGTATATAAGTAAAGTGACTATTTACACCCCATTCACTGAGATTCAATAAGCAGTGGCATATGGTTGTTTCTGGTGATACAGCATAGTCAAGGAAATGTAGTGTGAATAAAATCTCATTGTTTCCTCTTTGCAATACAGTAAGCTTTTATTTCTCCCCTTTTGCCTTTATTTCTATACACAGAGAATGGAATACTACACTGGTTACCCTGAAAAGAAATCTATTTCTCTGCCCATCTACATCTTAAAATATCTGTTAATATTACAAAGTTTTACTGTTTTTTTGAAAAGTTTCCTGAGTTGATAAATGCTTATTAGTAATTATTAACTGCATATTTGCAGCTATGCTGGAGCTGCATTAATTAGAAATATGTAAGGAGGAATGTTAAACATTTATTATTGAAGTACAGAGCTCACTAATTTGAATGAACAATTGTGTGAACTTGTCTGATCTTGTCCTTTAATAATATATTTGTTTTGTGTTGTGTGTTAAAATGGAGTGTTAGGTGTTTATGATACTAAAATGAGGCAGCAGAAACAAATATGGAGGTAATGGCCTTTTTGAAGCTATTTTATAAAACATATTATTTAGTCAGGAGAAAAGGCAGAATAACATTCATTTTAATAAATTAAAAAAAAAGAGATACCAATAACACATCAAATGGCAGAAAAATCATACCAGCAACTACCAGAAATTCTGTGAGAGCCTCCATAGGGCTTGTTCTATCACAGGAGCTATAATTTCATTTCATATCCTGTCTTGTAGTTAGCCCTAAGAAAGATCTTTCCATGATCTTTCAAATGGTATTTTAATCATCTGACATCTTGAATAACATTTACATGCCTGTATTTCTCCTTAAAACACAAATACTTGAAAGTGCAAGATCTGGCCTTAAAAGCTCCAGCTTCTTACTAGCATGAAGTATGGGCTTATAATCACAATTTTTATTACTATAATGGAAATGGAGAGTGTCAGTTTCTCTCCGTATTACTTTTCTATTATTAACTAGCTTAAATTATGAATAAACATCCCCTAAGCTTAATTTCTTTAACTCAAAGCAGAGTGATTTTTAATAGCATCTAACCAGCAGAAATTAGCTGCAGACAGCAAAACTTTTATGTGGTTCAGTCTGACCATTTTTCTAATCTTGTGGGCTAGTTGAACCAGTGTTTCCTCGCAGGAAACGTTTTTACAAATGAAATAAGATGTTTTTTATTATTGCTCACACAGTCGAGTTTTTGCTTATTTCCAGTAATGAGGCTATTTATTTGCACATGGAAAATTATGCTTCAGAGATGGAATAGGAAAACAGAAGGAATAGTCACTGATATACAAAACATAATACTAAATGATGGCAATAGGCTAATCTTAAGGGAGAATATTTCTGATGAGGAAAGTCACAGAAACTAGTGATCAGCTTACTCAGCATGGTTTCTCACTTCCCATCCATTCTCATATTGATCTGTCTTTAAATATAGACAGAGTGTGGATTAGCGTGTTCCCACCTCCACATATATCCTACCAAAAAGATCGGTAGTAAAGGGACGGAAGAAAATCCATAGTCTTTATTGGAAAAGACAGTGTAAGAAAAGAGAATTGTAGTTGCTGGCCTCTGTGGGAGAGAATATATTCCTGCTGCTATTGCTTTCATCTGTGCTAGGGTGGAAAAAATGTGAAGAGGAATTAAAAAACTACTGTAGGGGTTGGCAGAAAATTAGAGGCAGATTATCAGAACAAACCCTCAGACTTCTTTGGTGAAGAGTTCGAGCCGTACCTCATGGGGCAAGAATAAAAGTTTGCCCTCATCTGCCCTCCTGTCTGGGGATGGGAGAGGTTGGGGAAGAGCAGGAAAGCCAGTGCCCCTGGGTGTTCTGAGCAGCTTCCAGCGGGGCAAGGATGCTCTCCTGTACACCTTTCCTTCCTTGAGAGACTACTGGTCCTGCCAGGGGAGAGAGAAAGCTGCCTTTATACTGTCCTGTTTATCTGCGGTGTTTCACAGTGAGGTAGAAATGGAGTCTGGAGGTAGGACCTGGAGAGTGAACTTCCCAGCCTGAGGCGGAAATCATAAATGTTGTGACTCTGGGGGTTGCATGGAACCTGAATCCAGTGTAGTGAAACCTAAACCACACAATCCAGTAGAAGAACTTAGCTTGATGAAAAATCTAGCTCCCACTGGAGCAGACTAGCTGCATCCTTCCTTGTCTGGTTGTGGGTCTGGTTTGGTGTCCCCATAACCCTAAAGCACCGTTACTATTCAAAATTCTGCTCTTTTTTTCTCCCCCCCCCCTTTTTTTTTTCCAGCTGAAAATGTGCAATATAATGAGGGCAGTCTTGCAGTCCCCACAAATAATGCTTTTAGGACATAAACTGAGGGTGTGCACTGGGAGTAGTATTGAGGTGTGTGGAACAGATGCAGGCAGCAAAGCCTGCTGAGATAGGTGCTGGAGGACTGGATTGAACAAGGGGATCCAGACATGGGGTGGATCCATCTGTCCTGTCCCCCAAAGTGAAATATTCACCAAACAGTACCCTAGATGTTCTTCCAGAGAGAACTGCCTGTGTCTGAGCTAGCAATAAATCAGTATGGACTATCAAGGCTTATGGTCATAAGGAGGAGGGTGTGCATTTTGAGAGGCTCAAAATAACTTTAAAGCAGCTGTGTGAGAACAAGTTGCTCCTTATGAGGAGCATTGGGTCAGTATCCCTGAGGTGCCGGGATTTCTACCGCTTGAGTAGAGCAGAGCCACTGCCACCAACGAGGAGGCTCCAACATGACAAGAGCCAACACCAGTTAGATAAACTACAGTCATTTTTACCTGCCATAACCGCAACAAAGGAAGTGTAAAGGAAGCAGAGTGCTGTAGGACAAAGATGAGTTTAAATTCAAACAAAAATACAGTATAACAGCAAGCAAAATCCTCAGCTGGATCCCAGCTTGATCTGTTATAACAACAGTTTTGTATTATTAATCCAATATGAATATTGATTTTACACTGACTATTGCCTGTCTAATTGTTAGATCTATCTTGGTAGAAGTCTGGTTCTGCTCTGAATATGTGTGCTTTAAGGAAAAATAACTTCTTTTGGGTGCTATGGTACATCTGTAGCATGTAAACGGGCCTTAATTAAAAACTTAATAGGAAAAAATTGCCACTGGATGGTGCTGCTTGCTATACTAAGAACTTGGTAGGCTTGTCTGCTTTAAAGGACGCTGTCACCCAAGCTCCACTTTTTGCAGAAAGCTATTTTTTGAAATAATAGGAGTCATATTTTCAATACTAAGTGTAAAAACTAATTTCCAAATGTCCATTTTCTATTTTCTATTGCCTTTTAAAACTAATTTTGAACTGTATTTTGTTCAATACATGAAAAACTGTCAAGCACAAATGTGTTGCTCTACCTTGCATATTATGTATGTTGTAGGTTGGCTTTTTTTTTCTTTTCTGTTTGAGACAGGCAATAGAACATTAAATTAGCTTAATTGAATGCTGCTGTTCAGCTTCTACCCTGCCTACGGCAACCACAGGGGTAGAGAGCCATGAAGTCTTAAAATTTTAACAAGGTGTTAGAACACACATACACTTCTAAAGCACACAAACAGGGATGAGAACCACTCAGTTTCTTTTGGGGCCGCTAACGATGATCTCCTTCAGCAAGAGCAAGGGCAAAAGTGTATGAAGAAAAATGAGAGTGTGTAGGGGACATGATTCGAGGGAGATGTGATGGCATGATCTAAAGAGGAAAAAAAATCCAGAGAAGAAAACTGGAGTGAGAAACAGAGATGTCAGGGATGAAAGACTCTTCAGAGGAACTACTGGCTAGAGCAGAAAGCTCTCTGTAAAGGTAATGCAAGTGCTGCAGTTTGCTGTACCTTTCTTCGTAGTGCACAACTGTAATTCGGTATTGTCCTAATATTATGAGAAGGCTGACAAAGATTCACACAGGGAAAGTAAAATAGGTTTGCCCTTAATTTTTGTGATTTGCTCCATGTAATTTCTTTACTAGAAATTCACAGTCTCATTAGTCATGAGGATGCTGAGATAACTGGGGAAATGCACATGGTGGCATCTTCTTCAAACATAAAGAGGGCCGTGCAGTCCCCTCAAATAATGCTTTTGGGACACAAAAATAAGGGTGTGCATTGGGAATGATATCAAGGCACGTAGAGTGGATGGAGGCAGCAAAGCCTGCTGAGATAGGTGCTGGAGGACTGGATTGACCCTTGCAAAAGTGTCTTGCAAAAGGGTTTTGCAAAACTGAAAGCTTGTTGCCAGGCCAGGCTGTCGATGTACGCCTTTGGTCATGCCAGCCCACAGTAGCAGTCTGGTTTATCATCTTGTAGGTAGCAACATTAGTCCTTTACTGGCTCATGACCAGATCTCTCTAGTCATATAACAAATGGTTTTTGTACCTAAAATATTACAGGAGTGGGGTGCCTTGGCACATAAAAATGATTGCCATCATATCTTCCCACAGGGCTCCGCTTTCTATTAATCTGACCAGACTCAAGGCCCTAATTTACAGAACACCAGCTCATTCATCTCTGTGTGCATCTGTCCAATTTCACATTAAGAAAAAAAACCCCAAATTCGTAGCAAATAAAAAGATTCACTTTTAAAATTTGACTCTGAGGGGCTCTCAAACTATCAGATGTTACTGGATATTCCCTTTCAGATGTTTCCTGGAGGTGTATAAAAATAATTTTCTCACATCAGAGCCATCCCAACAGGTAGAGGCTGGAAAACATCCACCTGTGGCTGTAATGACATAGGTATGGCGGACTCCTCTTTTTTGTATGAAACTGATAGAAATATTTACTATGTATGATGCTATACCTTTTTATCCCTAGTTCTCATTAACAATATTCTGAGGTGGGAGATTATTTCAAAACGAGACTCAAATTAGAAGTCAAGCAGTCATTTCAACCTTTGTCGTATATGAATAAACTCTCTTCTGAATCCTCTGGCCAGCATCTGTACAAATGCTGTTTTCCTCCTTTCCTTCCTGGCTCTACTCTCTTTTCTCAAGCTTTGCTTTCCCCCCACGTTTCCAAGGCATGAAAATACAAGGGTTTCAATAGTTTTGTTCATCTCATGCACTAAGGATATGCTTATCCTTGCGTCATTTGAGGGCTACTTTGAACCAATTAATTCAATGTTCCATATCGGCATGAAGCTTTAGACCATCCAGTTTCCTCTACAAACAACAAGCAGTGATATCGCTGAGGAAGAAAGCTCGTAGGCAGTGTAATATTGCAAATTGATCATTCAAAGCCTTTGATAGACCTGTGGAGTAACAAATACCTGTGCAGAATCTAGAATCAACTTAGATTTTCTATACAGAAGAGGAGAATGAATTTATCAGGTAATTTATTCACAGGAAATAATTTGGTCTCCTTAAGTGTCTCTCTCTTTTTCTCTCTCTCTCTCTCTCTCTCTCCTTCTATGCCTGGTGTTTTACATATAGAAAGAATTGATGTCAGCTGGTGAAACTTCATGTAGTTACTTAATTGTAGAATTTCAGGTCTATCTTTCCTAGACAAAACTCCCAAGATATCCCTACCTTGTATTTCTCAGCCTGTTCAGTCAACATACCACAGGAATAAAAGTGAACTAACACAGGCATTAACTTGTCTTGGATAGTATTACTTCTAATCACCTTCTATTTAAGATAATCATCTTGTGTAGTGAAATCTTATATTTTGAAGCGTTGCATTAGGAAGTGGCAAATTGCTGCCTTCTATGCCTTTCTCTAAGGCAGGGTCGTTTATACCATGACTTTCTCCACTGACATTGAATGAGAACAAGTAATTTGGCACACTATCTGAGCGAAAACAGATATTATAGCAGAATGTCATAGATGGGTGTTTTCTTACCTTGGGGTTGTGTAGATGTTCTTCAGGAGTTACACAGTTTGCTATAGAATCTAATATTTCTATTTAAAAAAACCCAAGTCTTTTAGGGTTGAGAATTTGTCTGTAAAAAGAGCTTATTGAATGTATATGGAATGTTATTTTCACAGAGTTACAGGGATCAGCCATTTATTGTGCAATTAATAGGAACGGGTGTTATTACTAAAATACGCAGCTAATGTCTCCAAGTCCACAGACCTCTTCAGTCTGTACTCTTGACTGATCTTAGGCACATATTCATGCATGTGGTAGTACTATAATACTGAATAATACTACTATTACACTGAATCACCATTGAATTCTTGTAAAAATGAGTAAGCTGTTGGTCCAGGGTTTTGTTGTTTTGTTTTTTTTCAAGCAAGGGATACTTGTACAGTGATGCTGTACAAGTTTTGACATATTTTGACTTACAAAAATGAGATTAATAATAAGATTTTCTAAAAATCTAACCTAGTGTAAAGTCTTATTTTATAATTTGCATGTCTGCCTGTAGAGAATAGATAGTGTCCTAATCTGCAGATGAAGATACTAATAGCTGTTCTTTCTGTCACTGATTTTTGTGATGCTTGTCACCACTTTGGGATGCTTGAAGTGCATCATCTTTCAGCAGCTGTACCCTACGTGCTTGCCTCAAGAGCTGCTTTAGTCCATCCCTGAATACTGCATCAGTATAAGTCATACTTTCTAAACTATGTCAAGCAACTCCCTTTTGCTTCATTAAAATCCCTACAGAATTTACTTGCTACTGCTTAACTAAGTAATTCTAAGACAATTAATTTTCCATTATCATTCATTTTGCATTAGCTGTTGAGACACATCCCATGTAAGGGGTTCTCATGTGCTGGGAAGGGTGCCCCGTGGCTGAAGAAGTTGCAGAACTGCTTCTGCAGAGCTCGTGGAGGGAGCAAACAGAGGGGAGGAAGGGGAGGAGGTAAAGCATTAGCTGCCATCACCAGCTGAAGGGGAGGTATGCTGCTATGCCTTCACTAACTGGTATTGCTTAAACAGTCTCTTTAATATAGGCAAGCACAAAGAAAATAAAATAAAAATGTCTGGCTCCACTGACCTTCCTTTTCTACTGCTCTGATCTCATCTGTACCTGACTATATCCCGTATTTCTAGTCTATTGGTTTATATTCTGTCCAGATTGTGCAATTTGCCAGAAGTAAAGCAAATTTTCATGAATTCAGAATTTGATGCCGTTCAGCTTTGAAGTAGATCTACTGCAGGGCAGAGTTCAAATATTGACCCTTGCTTTTTTTAGCATAAACCCAAATTTTAAGTTATGTTGCTTGACAGAGTTAGGAAAAAATAAATTAGTTATCTGAATTACCAATGTTTTTCTGCAAATTTCAGTTTTGACTTCAGCTTCTGATGCCAGTTTTGGGCTTCAGCTGTTAATTTTCCAGACTGTAAGTGAATCAAATACCTGTAACATGAAAGACTGAAGTTCTGTCTGTATCCTGCTAAAACAGCTGGAATAGTAGAAGGCAAAGAAGACCACCAAAATTTGTAAAGTATGTGACAGCAAATGATAAGATAATCTCCATCAAGGGATCTGACCGAGAAACATGTTTCCAGAGGCGGTCAAACTAACACTGTCTTAATTATCTTTAAGAAAAACAAACTCTTTGTCTTTGAAGAAAACCTCTTCCACTGCTGAAGATATCTTCTTTTAACCAAATAAACCCTACTAAAACATAAAAAGGAATAGGTATAAAACATAAAGGCAGAAAAAGCTATCCTAGAGCAAATTTTACTCCCCTTCTCTCCCTCCTTGTCCCCTGAGAATAAAGAATTGAACTAGAGACTTTACAAAGTCTAAGAGGGATTTGGCTGTTATTTTATAGGGAAGGTCTCAGCTACTCTGGAGGTAGGTGGAAAATGCATAAAACCCATATGTGGATATAGGCTTGGGAATAACCACCTCCTGTTGAAATGCAACAATGCTGCCACTCTATCAAATGAAAATTAATTTCTCAGTAAAATAAGTAGTTTAGTGCAACCAGCTTCACGGGAGAAAAAATGCATAAGAAATGAATTGAGGCTGCACTTGAAGCTTTACATTAAAGTCACTGACAGTCATCTTTCAACTGCCATTTATCACTTATAAAGAAGAACTTGTGGAAATAAAGTGTTTAGTACGAAGTTTAGCATGCCTTGGGAGGCAGTTCTGAAGGGCAAAGGAGTCCAGGAAAGCTGGACATTCTTCAAGAAAGAAATCTTAAAGGCACAGGAACAGGCCGTCCCCATGTGCCAAAAGATGAACTGGTGGGGAAGACTGGCCTGGCTGAAGAGAGAGCTTTGGCTGGAACTCAGGAAAAAACATTTATGACCTTTGGATGAAGGAGCAGGCAACTTAGGAGGACCACAAGGATGTTGTGAGGTTATGCAGGGAGAAAATTAGAAAGGCCAAAGTCCAACAAGAACTTAATCTGGCTACTGCCATAAGAGATGATAAAAAATGTTACTATAAATACATTAACAAAAGAAGGGCTAGGAGAATCTTCATCCTTTACTGGATGTGGATGGAAACAGTGATAAAGGATGAAGAAAAGGCTGAGGTACTTAAAGCCTTCTTTGCCTCAGTCATTAATGGTAAGACCAGTTGTTCTCTGGGTACCCAGCCCCCTGAGTTGGAAGACAAGGATGGGGAACAGAATGAAGTCCCCATAATCCAAGGGGAAATGGTTAATGACCTGCTAGCCCACACACACGAGTCTATAGGGCTGGATGGTATCCACCCAAGGGTACTGAGGGAACTGGTGGAGGAACTCACCAAGCCACTTTCCATCATTTTTCAGCAGTCCTGGCTAATCATAGAATGCTTGGGTTGGAAGGGACCTTTAAAGATCATCTAGTCCAACCCCCTGCAATGAGTAGAGACATCTTCAACTAGTCGGAGGGGCCCCCACTGACTGGAAGTTAGCAAACATGATGCCCATTTACAAGAAGGGCTGGAAGGAGGATCTGGGGAGCTACAGGCCCGTCAGTCTGACCTTGGTGCTGAGGAAGGTTATGGAGCGGATTATCCTGAGTGCCATCACACGGCGTGTCCAGGACAACCAGATGATCAGGCCCAGTCAGCCTGGGTTTATGAAAGGCAGGTCCTGCTTGACCAACCTGATCTCCTATGACAAGGTGACCTGCTTAGTGGATGAGGGAAAGGCTGTGGATGTTGTCTACCTGGACTTGAGGAAAGCCTTTGACACAATTTCCCACAGCATTCTCCTGGAGAAACTGGTGGCTTGTGGCTTGGACAGGTGTACTCTTCGCTGGGTTAAAAACTGTCTGGCTGGCTGGACCCAGAGAGTTGTGGTGAACAGAGTTAAATCCAGTTGGTAGCTGGTCACAAGTGGTGTTGCCCAGGGCTCAGTTTTGGGGCCGGTCTTGTTCTATATCTTTATCGATGATCTGGATGAGGGGATCAAGTGCTCCCTCAGTAAGTTTACAGATGACACTAAGTTGGGCGGGAGTGTTGATCTGCTTGAGGGCAGGAAAGCTCTGCAGAGGGATCTGGACAGGATGGATTGATGGGCCGAGGCCAGCTGTATGAGATTCAACAAGGGTATGCTGAGTCCTGCACTTTGGTCACAACAACCCCCTGCAACGCTACAGGCTTGAGGAAGAGTGGCTGGAAAGCTGTCCAGTGGAAAAGGACCTGGGGGTGTTGGTCAACACTCACCTGAATATGAGCTGGCAGTGTGTCCAGGTGGCCAAGAAGGCCAATAGCATCCTGGCCTGTATGAGAAATAGTGTGGCCAGCAGGAGTAGGGAAGTGATTGCGCCCCTGTATTTGGTACTGGTGAGGCTGCATGTTGAATCCTGTGTTCAGTTTTGGGCCCCTCACTACAAGAAGGATGTTGAGGTGCTGGAGTGTGTCCAAAGAAGGTCTACAAAGCTGGGGAAGGGTCTAGAGCCGAAGTCTTATGAGGAGCTGCTGAGGGAACTGGAGTTGTTTTGCACAGAGCAAAGGAGGCTGAGGGGAGAGCTTATCGCTCTCTACAACTGCCTGAAAAGGAGTTGTAGCAAGGTGGGTGTCAGTCTCTTCTCCCAAGTAACAAGCAATAGGACAAGAGGAAATGGCCTCAAGTTGCGCCAGGGGAGGTTTAGATTGGATATTAGGAAAAATGTTTTCACTGAAAGGGTTGTCAAGCACTGGAACAGGCTGCCCAGGGAAGTGGTTGAGTCACCATCCCTGGAGATATTTAAAAGACATGTAGGTGTAGATGTGGTGTTTAGGGACATAGTTTAGTGGTGGACTTGGCAGTGCTAGGTTAACTGTTGGACTTGATGATCTTAAAGGTCTTTTCCAACCTAAATGATTCTCTGATTCTGTATATCATTTATCAAATATCTTCAGAAGCACATTTTGGAAATATGCCCTGGATTTCAGCTGGGAAATGTATGCTGTGAAATAGCATACAGGTGACCGTTCAACTGGCTTCTAGATAATTTCCTTTTACCTCCTGGAGCACTGTAGAAGATAAGGTGTTTGGAATTTTTAATCATTTTTATAAGGATGCTGTTGCAGTCTGCCAAAAGATTTGATGAATTTTGTGCAAACATTCCACTTTCAGATAGATAAAGAAATTTAAACCTGGAGAACATCCAGGTTGTCTAAATCCAGTTTGCATTATATCTCTGGAAATGTATATTTTTAATTAATATCAAACACAAAGACTTGTGGCGTAAATGATTTGGGTTGCTTTAATTTCTTACTTTAAAAGTAACTCCTGAATAAAGAGTATGGAAACTATCATACAGAACCAGCATTCAGCACATTGTGTTTATCACACAGCAGGCAATTATGAGACAAACTTTCTACAGATAATTATGAAACAAAATCACTATAGAAGTTTTTCCTAATTTTGCCATTCTGAATTGACCCTATAGCATGGTCCTGTGATGTTGCTATCACCACACCTACATTGTTCATGTTATTTTTAAGAGCCTCCATTGTTGCAACTTTGGGTGTTTTCATTATTGATATAAAATTCTGTAAATATCCATTCTCTTTTTTGGAATCTCTTCAGCTCTCAGCCTAGCGATATCCTGTTATCAGTGAGCTCTATGACCGAATTGTGCAGTATAAAGAGTGAAATCTGGGCTGCACTGTTTTCAGTAGCCGTTTGTATTGAAGTAACTGTCCTTTAGTAAAAGGCAAGCACCATTCTTTGCTGTTTCATTAAGTCAACACTACTAGGCATTCTTCAGACAAAAATAAAGATAATGCTGCTGATGAAGGTGAAGAGATTACAAAGTTTGTAGTTGGGTTGGAGTTGGGGAGCTCTAGCATGCAAACTGATAGACTAAGAGCTTTGTATCTTCCTTGCCTATTCTGTCATTTTTGTCTCAATGCCATTGCTTGTTTTTTTAAGAAACCTTTCCAGGAAATGAGGCAAGGAACTTTTATAATAAGTATTTTACAGAGTATGGTGAAACTGACTGAATCATTGAAATGTGGGGATCCAATTATGGGATGCAAGAAATAAGGGGGAGAAGAAAATAAGAGGTGAATTTGACATGTGGCTTTGACAGAATGAGAAGGGCCAGAGAGGATGGGAACATGTGAAGAGGTATTTATGTGCAAGACAGTGGAAACAGGTATGAGGCAAGTTGGAGAGAGAATGAAAGGTGAAACAGAAGAAGAGCTGTTATGTGATGTGCAGGATGGAAAGAATTTTAGTTATGGTTTTTGTTGAAGGAATGAGTACTGTGTAGCTGAACAGCGGTCCAGGCAAGAGTTTAGCAGTGCTGGGACATGGATTTTGAAAAGGAGGGATGAAATAGAGAGGAAAATGTAGGTACCGTAGTAAGATCCACAAGAGGTTTTGACTACTTCAGTGTCTTTGATGAGGATACATCATGCTGAGTTTTGTACCCGAGTTCAGTCACTTGCTGCTGAAGTAACTTTTGGTCCACCATTACCTTCTGCTTCTGTTCCTGCTTGTAAAATGAAAACTCTACCCAGTCAGGCTGATGCAGCCAACCCAAATTTGTGATCTTATAGGCAATTCCTATTTGAAAGAGAAGCTTGTTGTGAATCTGGGTTCTTTCAGTGTAACTGCTTACTAGAGAATCCACAAAGGTATGCACTTTCTCAAGCATGAGAAAGATCACATGAAAACAGTTGACTTCTCACTTAAACTTTCAAAGTGTATTTAGATTCAGGAGTCTACCAAATTTCTCAGCTTTCCTGGGGTTAGATTTCTGTGATAATTTATTTCTGAGCTCTTTCAGTTGCATACCTGAGCTTTTGTTTACGGATACACTCTGAGATTCATCCTGAAATGATACTCATCCTCATGCCAGGCTTCAAAAGGGTTTGGATGAGATCCGTACTATTTTCAAAAAGAATAATAATGGAATTTTACCTAATATAATGCCCTCCAAATGTGTATCACAGAATCACAGAATCATTTATGTTGGAAAAGATCATCAAGTCCAACCACCAACCCAACACCACCATGCCCACTAAACCATATCCTGAAGTAGATTAGATTAGATTAGTTTAGTTTAGTTTAGATTAGATGGAACTGTGGTTCAATGAGTGTATAGTTTACAACCTGCATCTCTTAATCTCTCCATTTGTAAGCTTTAAAAAATGCTTTTACAAATATATTCTTTGTTTTGGGTTTGCTTTATGTGAAAAGAAAATGAAAGAGCAATCCATTCTTTCCCAAACATCACCAAATCTCAACTTTTGAATATTTACATGTCTTGGAGTTTATGTAAGTGTGCTTTCTAGGTTTTATGTTACTGTGTAACTTCCACTTGATAGTTTGCTGGAATGAAGAGCTGTACATTTGACAAATTTTTTGTAATAGCGCTTTGCATCTGAATAGTCTTTTTTCATTCTTCAGGATATACTTTTGTATATCCTTCCTGAAAAATGACCAGGATGAAGGAACTGACAGATGACTCCATTTGTACAGAATTTTTTCCCATCTTTCCACAGAAATTAAAGCAAATTTCACCCATAGGTGACAGCAAATTCTTGGAAACTGAAAATGCAGTCAACCCAGTGTATGCAATTAAGTATACAATGGTGACAGTAAAAATGCTTATGTGGAAATATGAAAAAAATCTAAAGCAAATCAAGTCTCAGAAACCCCATGATATCCTTCTGAGAATTGCAAAAGAGCTATCTAACATGGGTGGTGATTAGATGAGGACAAAGCCTCCAGTCTGAGGCTGGCTGAGGATTCCCCAGTAGCTTACCCTTGAACTTCGCCCTGATAAACAGCTGGTCCCCTTCCCTAACTGACACCTCTGCTTCATGTCTTTTGCTGGAGAGAACTGTATGGTCTAATTGCTGCATCCCGTCCTCAGCCACAGCACTATCAGATGTTATCCAATGCTCCTCACCTTTGCAGAATCACAAGGGCCATACATGTGTACTCATATCAATACTCTGAAGCTGGAAATCAAAGATGAAACAGTGACATTTCACACACATTTCTGTGGGAGCTGGTGGGAACCGTAATCTGTGCTGTCTACTTTTAGGTCATTAGGACATAAAAAGCTTGGTCTGATCTTCTGCTTTATCACTATGAATAGGTTATTCTCCCCTGCATTTTGAAGAAAACCATAGGAGAACAAGACAGATTTTTATTTTGACTCCCAAATTAGTCATGTATATATCTATTTTTCTAGTAATTTGGTAAATTGCTTGGTTGTTTACCATTACCAAATCTTTCCTTTTTTCTTTTCCTTTACAAGCGGGCAGTAGGGCCTTGAGATGTCTGCATCCTATTGTTTCTTATCAGCAAAATATTTCTTACGAAATTAGCAGCAAATGAAATATTTCTAGACTGCCTTACTTCTTTCTCAGATATAATTCTGACTTGTGTCTGAATAATATTTAAACACATTAATAGTAACTGCTGTTAATTAGATTTGATCTTCTGTAGTGTGATTTTCATTAATTACATTCATACTTTAACTGAGTTATTTTACACAATCTGTGATCTCCCAGACGTGGTGAATTAAATAACTACAAATGAGCACTTGGATGAAAAAGCACATTTTCAGGGCATGCTTGCATTTATACTTTCTCCTCGAGAATTTTAAGTGCAGTTTATTCATTAGGTACATAGACATGGACAAATGTCCATATACTGTAGTAATTGTTGCAGTATTAAATGAATGAATGTGTTGTGATCAGAGGTTTAGATGCTATTTTCAGAGGCATTGCTTGTATTCTAGAGAAACATTAGAGATGGAGGACAAGCACTGCTCAAGGCTGGGTGAAAGCAGCTTTTGATGAACTGAGGAGACTGCAGCAAAGGTGTCTAGCAGATTTTAGCTGAAGTATATGGCTTTCTTGAAGCCAAAACACGTTGTAGAGAAAATGCTGATGTAAGAAACCACTTTATGAAGGAAGAAAACTCTGTGTGTGTGAGAGACAGAAAGTAGGTGCACAGGCTTGACAGATCTATCTGTGCCCCAGGCCACAAACTGGACCTGGGAACTGAAAGTCTGTGTATGTGTAGGATGCGTCTGCCCCAGGTCTGAGCTATTTGCTTGGGAATTGCTTTGCAGACATTGAAGATGAACTAGAACCTATAAAGAACGAGGTGGATCACCTCCTGGGCATGTGTCTTCTTCCCATGGGCTGTGAAGGGAAGCCAACAGGACTAGGCTTTTTAATCCTTAAGTTAGGGAAGACAAATTGCTTTCCTTCTTGGGTCACCCATTGGCAAATATAAGAAACTGGTGCTGAAGTCCCTTCACTGCCTTGAGATCAGAGCTGAGACTTCCTTGCAGAGTTTCGCACAGGAATGGCCTTTTCTTTTTTTTTTTTTAAATAACATCCTATAGTGATGTGGCAAAGTAATGGGCCATTCTCTGGTCAGGTCTTTTTGAAAGGGGGTGGAATAAGGAAAAAAATCCCAAACAAACGAAGAAAAGAATCAACTACAGGAATTTTTATTCTTGTCCCTCCTCCATTTTAATAATAAGGAGATGTTTTGAGGAGTCTCTGGTCAATTCTTACCCTTTGTTGCAGATTGTTCACAGGACCCTTGCAGCGATGCTGGGCTCTTTGGCAGCTTTAGCTGCCTTAGCTACTGTTGGGGAGGTAAGTTATCAAACTGCAAGTGCTCACTTTGTTTCTGAGTATGATATCATAATGTCTTTGTTTTCCCTGTTGTGACTGGGACGTGAGAGAGCAGTGTTTTTTAACAGAGAGATGGTAGGGCAGATATTGGGATGGGGAAGCATCTTGGGGAAAACAAGTCAGCTGGTGGTATAGACAAGAAGAACAGAAAAAAGTCAGTTGATACTATTTTATTCTTATTTGCAGGAAGCTGAGTACAACCATTTTCAGCTTAATTCAGAGTTACTTTACCACTGTTATTTTCAGTAATGTTAGGTTACCAAGCAAACCTAAATGGAAATACTTTGCCTTACACTACCCTAAATAATTACACCTCACGCTTACAACTTCCAGTCCTTTTATTTCCCCCTGACTTACTCTTGGTTGATATTTAGTGAAACTTCTGATTGATTTTCTGTTTTTCTCATAACTGTTCACCACATCACTGTTATGTTCCTTTAAATTCCCTCCAGTTTGTTCAGAGGTGAAGTGGTATGCTTTTGTTTTTTTCCCAAAAAGGAAACTGGGGTGTAGCATATGAATTGGTTATCTTTTATTTCTGTAATGCTACATAAGGAATAACTAGATAAACCAATAGCCTAATATAGGCTTTTGATAATGACTGACTTAGGATGCCAGCAGTACTTTGAGTTAGTAATAGCAATAATAGTAATAATGATAATAATAAAGAACCTTTTTTGTGTACCTTGTAGGAACACTTATTAATTTCTGTCATAGCTTACTTAAATGGTTCATCAATTAAGTGGAATTTCTATTTCATAGTTAATCATGAACCAGCTGTTTCGTGGCATTCAGTGATAATTGTATTTTTTGATTGTAGAGGCCAAGTATGGCCAAAGTGGTGGAGTGGATTGATTATGAGACACTGGCGCTGCTGTTTGGAATGGTAACCAAAATGTATCTTTTTCTCTAAATGTGCTGAAATAATCACATTCTATATATATATGTTTCCCTTTTAAATTTTTTGTTAATTGCATGTTACTGAGATGTGTTATGATGAAAATTTGGGCCTTAAGGAATTTATCAAAAAGGAGGATGATGAGACGTCTGAAGGAGCCTTTTGAAAACGTTGATCCTTTTATTTATTTATTTTTCAATCTGTAAAATTATGTTGGTAACATACTAAAAACATTCTTGAGGTCTGTAAATGGAAAGACCTGTTTAAGTGCCAAGTATTACCACTCTCATTTATCTTGTTAATTTTGTTTACTCAACACCGTCCTCAAACACACTCTGCTGGAAAAGTGGTTTTCTTTGTCTTAGTCAGTACTATGTTTGGAGCCAAAAAAAGCAAACCAGAAATGGAGGAGAAATATCTGATTAGATTATAATAACAGATTTTTTTAATCACTTTGCCCATAGCTATTTATGGTAAAAAGAGTTGTCCAAGTGCTATTAAACTCTAACACAAAATACACAATACACAGGGACAAAATTACAATTATCTGTTGCCATTCTGAGCTTTTCTGACACTGGTCCCCACTCCCCTGCCCACCCCACAGAAAAAGAAAGAAAAAAAATCTGTTGGGAGCAAAGATGGAAGCACAGGAAACCTAGAAATGTGGGAAAATACAAGTAATTATTAGAGCTGCTACCTTCTGCACTCTGTAGAGCATTACGGCAAAAGCAAACACACTGGATTTTCTTGATTAATGACATAAGGGTGATACATTAAGTACTTAATGTATGATGCCCACTTAGTCACTACAAATAAAAATTCAACCAGACTAGTATGACATTTACAGACTATTTATGTGAAGAACTAAATTTCTCCGTATGACACGTTAACAAGAGATATCTGGCAGCTGTACTGGATATCCTAATACGAAGGTAATCAGATTCTCAGAGCTGTGTCAGATAAGAAGGACTTTTGTCAGGATCTCAAACTACATCACTTTGGTTCTGTGTAATAATTCAGTTGCAAGATATTCTTTTTCTTCATCTTTTGGTAGATGGTTTTGGTGGCCATATTTTCAGAGACTGGATTCTTTGACTACTGTGCAGTAAAGGTAGGCTTGTTTTGGTACTCTTAATTATTACTGCATTAATCGATTTATTATTTAATCAGATCTGTTACACCAAGCACTATCTTTGAAGAACCTTTCTTAGGGCAGTGTGTACTTACCATATTAGAAATGACAGTGGTCAATTTGTAATTTTGAAAAATCTCCTAGGGACAAAAGGAAGCCCTTAAGATAATTCTGTTTCTACAGGCGAAAGGCAAAGACCCCCAGTAGGGCACGCAGGCATATGGACAATATAAGGCTGAGTTATTCCACTGACTTCCCCAGGACTGCAGTTCTGCTGTAACTGAAATCTGTATTTATGGCTTGGCAGTGGGAGAGAGGAAGTATGGGAACTATGATTAGCTTTACGATCACACGTGATAAATGGCCAGAGACCTTTGCACAGTAACAGAATCAAAGATTACATGAAAAGGGTAATTCTGATGGATTGGTTATAAAGCAAGTATTACCTGTGGTGTGGGACTCCTTCACCTGCTGCAAAGATTAATTTTCTTGAGAAGGGTGGAAAGAAAGAAAACAAAAGTGACAAGGAGGACTTCTTTGAGCACAGAACCTCTAAAGAAAACACAGGTGGACACAACCCCTGCCTACATAGATGCCCAGAGTGTGTAGCCCCAGCAGGGCTGCTCTGAGGATGGGGACAATGTCCCAGCCTGCGGCGGGGCTGGGAGGTCTGAACTGTATTAGTCCACCTGGGCATGCAGGCAGAAGGTGGGGGCTCAGCCTGCCACAGACCCCCTTTGTGCCTGGTAGTGGAGCACTGTCTCTCTTCAGACTTGTTTTTTCCTCTGCATGATGGAAATGTTTTCCCACTTCCAAGAAGTGTTTTATTGCTAAATTAATTAATATTGGAGAGGGTGCTGTTGGAGGTACATGGATTAGTAAATGCTCTGAGATAACTATTGTCTCATCCTTGAAGAGACATTATTATTATTATCTATAATTTTTTGAAAAATAAGGTGGATTGATTTAGTCCCTTAATTTTGTTTCTGTTTCTTTTATTAGGCTTATCGATTCTCTAGAGGCAAGGTGTGGGCCATGATTACGCTTCTGTGCCTCATTGCTGCAATTCTTTCTGCATTTTTGGACAATGTTACCACTATGCTGCTCTTTACTCCAGTAACCATAAGGTACTTTATTGTTATGGTTTTGGATTTGGTCTTTTATAGCCAGCAATCAGTAGTAGACTGGTGTGCAAAATGCTTGTTTGGACTTTTTTTGATCATCTAAATGGAAATCAAAATTTCAAATACTCCTATTGCAGTAGGCTAAACAGCTAACATTTTCAAAGGGATTGGTTGCCTTTTCACTCTGTGTTAATAGCGAGCACATATCTGAAGCTTCTTATACTGCCTTGGAAGCTAACTATTCTGGTTTGTCTCCATATCTGAACTGCAATAGCATATTGCACCAAATGCTCCCTAGTAGATGAAATGTTTTTCCTGTAAGCAGGGAGAATTTTTTAGTTAAAGCTGCCTTGTCCTTTACTGGCTAATATCTATATACAATTTTAGGTAATAATTTATGTTTTAGTGAAGTTGTTATCCCTTCAAATACTAGTGACAAATAAATTGAAAAAATCTCCAGATTTTAACTAAAAGCTTTGGAATATGAGATGCTGAATTTTCATCCTGCTGGTGATCATCATATTGGTAGAGCCACTGGTTAATTCTACATTTTGAGATTAGATATTTGGAACTGTATAGAGAGTAATGAATAACACATGATTTGCATGTTTTGTATTGCACATTTAATCAATATGTGATTAGAAATTACTGTTTAACCTGAATTTAACCTGTGCCTAGCCAGGCAAATCTGGTTAATCCAGTTCAGTTTTCGAAAGATCTAGTGTGTTTTTAAAATGATCCTGGCTGATATAATGCTTGCAGTCATTATCACATTAATGCACGCAAAACTCTATTAAGATATGCTCCCACTTTAAAATGTAGTGTAAAACAGTAAAACCCAGTTTTGCGCGTGGAATTTATTCTAGATTGGGAAACAGCTGGTAAATGAAAGCTCCATTTGTCTTTTGTCCAATTATATTTTAAAGAGATCGCTTTTCCTTACTCCAGTCAATAATTTCATCTCTAGCAGTAAGCAACACTGGAACTATTAAAAACCAAGTTTTCTTTAGCTGTGTTGCACAATATTTTGAATTAACTATAATTGGGAATAGATTGAAATCCAGACATCAATGCATCCTGAACTACTGTCCACAGGCAGAGCTACTGCAGCATTCATTCAATTTTCAAAGAATCATAGAATAGGCCAGGTCGGAAGGGACCTCGAAAGACCCTCTGGTCCAACCTTTCATGACGAAGGGAGCCTACATGAGATTATCTATCAAGCTGTTCAGTCGCATCTTGAAAACCTCCAGTGATGGGGACTCTGTCATGTCCCTGGAGTGGTTGTTCCAGTGGTTAATTATTGTCAACATAAAAAATTATTTTCTTATGTTGAGATGAAATCTCTGCCAGTGCAGCTTGTAGTCATTGCCACTTGTTTTCTCCATGTGGCTCCTTGTGAAGAGAGAACCTCTGCCTTTGTAGCCACCCTTTAAGTACTTCAGTTTTATACTAAATGAGTTAGTAAACCTGAAGAAGGGAAAACTTGGTATGCGGGAAACATTTGTACTTGAATCACTATCAAAGCTAAAATATTTTTTTTTTTTTGCCTAGTAAAACCAAGTAATTGCATATTTCTAAAAGCTTCACCTTGGGGGTCATTTTTTGTTTTTATCTTACTTATTGTCTTCAGTCCTTGTCTACAGCTTCACTACATTGCACTGTGCTGTCATTGCCATGGAGATAAAGCTTGCAGGAAAATCCTGCTGACTCTATGAACATAAGGATTTATATTTCCATTAATAAGGTGTAAAACATGATACTTGTTTCTCTCCACATTTTGTAGTAAGCTGATAAAAAATTAATAACTACCCCTTTTTAGCTATATTTTATTTCCAAGATAATTTGTTATTGGGAACTGGAAAAGGCTAATGGCTTTTCACATGGGGAACTGTATAACTAGGGTAGGTAAACTGAAGAAGTTTGATCCTACCGTAAAGCTAACACATTCTGGTGGTTTTATACTTTGGGCTTGACCTTTCTTCGTGTATGTCAGAGGTTCTTTCTTCAAGCTATCACTAGGCCCACCAAAAAGAAAGAATCACCAAAGAAAAGTTAAGGTTATATTTTGAAACATTCAGAAAAGAAGCAGTGATGAAGTTAAAATTGCAAGTACGATTGTGGTCTTGTACCACAATTGATACGATCAGGCCAGTTGTACTACTTAACTGCATAATTTTATGCTGTTGGGGAAATAATGTACTTTTGCACAGTTATTTTGTTCTGGAGTTTTTATGTGCTGACATATGTGTCATCTGGCAGTGTTTTTTCTGAGTTCTAAATTGACACTCTTGGTGACAGCATAAGTGTATCAAGTTAAGCTTTTGTGCAATACACTCTTTTCTCTTTGAAATATAGGCTTTAATAATACAGACTTAGACTGAACAGTACAGCTCAACTCTTCCTTCAGGGAAACGTGTGACAGCACTACAGTGAAAGCAATATTGAGAAAGTATTCTTGCTGCCCGCTCTTCCCCACACCCTGTCTTAGGTAGAGGGGGCAATAATCTAAGCGCGGCCTCCATCTCTACACACTGGAGCAACGCTTTGATAAGCCGTGAGCAGGAAAGCAGTCGTTCCTTATTCCTAAGCGCTTAGGTGTGACCTTAACTTTCAGCCTTTAATACCACAGCCCAAGTTTAAAGTCAAAGGTGTACTTCAGAAATGAGCAGATTGTGCAGATCTGTGTGTAAATGTAATTTGTGCAAGCTGAAGTAATCTGTGTGAAGATTACTGTGTGTAAGTGGGCTCTGAGTTGAAATGGATCATGAGGTTACTGAGTCAATTCCAGTATTTGCCAGAGCACTTTAAGACGCTTCGTATTAAAGAAGCATTTTACTTTGTCTTATTAAAGAAGCACCTTAATAAAGAAGCATTAAATATTTTTGAACTGCTAAAAACATGGTGAGATTTTTTTTTAATAATGAGGAATGTGTATTTTCTGCTCTTGCTGCGTTACAAATAGAAGTACTCATGATCGAGCTTTAGAGAAGGGGAAAAAATAGGAACAGAATAAACGTGATAAACCTAGGCTGAAAGCTGAGGTCTCTAATAGATGATTCGTGGCTAATAGGCTGCCTGCGCAATCCCCTACCGCTGCTCCCCACACGCAAGTTAACAGCTGATGCGGAGCGCAGAGCCTGTGGTTACCCAGAATAGGTTTGCATAGGTCAGCGTAGCCTGGGGACCATGGTTTAAAAAATTGTATGACACCAAATATTTGAAATGCTGTTTTCTGTGTAGTCCAACTCTTGTTTAATGAAATACTTTTTAAAATGCATCAACTTTGTTACCATTAACTATTGCATTATAAATGTAGAAAAATCTATCTTTTTTGCATTTATATTGCTGTAATTACTGTAGCACATACACAATTAAAACTTTGACAATACACACACACAAATATTATGTATAAAATCCTGCAATTTTTCAGTGGAATGACTGCATTTTGTGAATTTTATAAGTTTAAGGTAATTTAGGTATAAGGTGAGAGGTTAATTTCATTCTCTTTATACCACAGACTCTGCGAAGTACTTAATCTTGATCCTAGGCATGTCCTGATTGCAGAAGTAATCTTCACAAATATTGGGGGGGCTGCCACAGCTGTTGGGGATCCTCCAAATGTGATTATTGTTTCAAAGCAGGAGCTGAGGAAGAAGGTATGTATTGCAAGCAGTTCGGCTAATAAAATTAATACTGATGTTGACTTACGCAGTCTCTTCCCCCAGACAGCCATATAAACAGACATAGTCCACTTCTTCTGCCATGCTATTTCTTTCTTAGTAGGATGATCAGATAGAACAGAGGGATCTTTTGGGGACAAAATTATGATGAAGAATAGACTTTTTGATATGGACTGAGAATCCCCGTTTCCTTTTTTTGTGTGTATGTGGAGGAGGGTTTTCTTGTTAATGGCAAAGTGAAGAAGCAAAACAGTGGAGGGCTGTAGAGAGAGGGCAGCAAGTTGGAAAAAAAAGAAACATGTGAAAATGAAGATGAAAATCCAAACTTTTCTTCAGAATAGGCTTTTTTTTCTCAGAAGTTAAATGTGTTGAGACAATTCAATTCCTTTTCAGAAATTTCAAACCAGAAATAATCGTCCATATGCAAAACCCCATGATGTGAGAGGCTGTGTTGCCCCTGTAGACCCATGTCGTACACAACCTCGCTGCAGGAAGAGACCTTGTCCTTCAGCCACAGCCCAAGGGGATGTGGGGAGTGAGAGGAGAACAGGGGTCCTCTCAGCACCGGCCGCAGCTGGCTCCCCACCTCCTGCCAACATTTTGGTATCCCCAGGCTGCAATGACAGATTTTAACTTCCAGCACTTGGCTCTTCTGTTGTTTCATTTTGCTGGGTGCTTGGTGCCAAAGGGAAGACTCCAGTGCTTGGTGCTGGGTGGGACTGCAGGACTCCATACATCTGCCAGCAGGACTGTCCCAGTCCCACCATTTCCTCCCACCTACAGGGCCCTCTTTGCCCTGTGGATGGCAGAACCCCTGCTGGTGGATGTTCACATTTGTAGCCTTCAGCTTCTGCATGGAGCTGGCGTTTGCATGAGTTTTCCATGCTTTCAGCTATCCCTGCCACCCCTGCACAGGAGGTCATCAAGTCCCATTTCTGCCTCTGGCACTGTGCTCCCTGGTATCCCTTGGTGCATCACCCGTCTCTGGTGCGCTGGGGGTAGCAGGGAGGCCGTCTGCCTAGGGTGCAAGGGGCAGACCCTCCTGGGATGGGGCAGCTCTGCTCTACTTCTGAGCCCGTGCCACCACCACCAGGCTGCAGGATGAAAAGGGCAGTAATGTAATGGGCAAGTCTGCAGGGGCACTGGGCATGTGTTTTCTGTTTTGGCCAGGTGTCATAAACCCTCCAAATAGATAAATTCAAAAGAATTCAGTGTAGTGTATGGGCTAGTGTGAAAATATCCGTGCAAGTCGGATGAGGGAATTGTAGTATAAAAGTCTATATTTTTTTTATTTGGAGTCAATTATGTTTCTATTGCTGTACCAGAAAAGGATTTCTTCTAATTAACTGAATAGACTCAAATTAATTAAGTACTGCTCAGGTTGGAAAATGTCTTTAGAAGTTCATAGTATTTAATAAATTGAATGTTTACTTTCAAAATATTTGAAATGTGCTGCAATTAGTTTGTTTGGATGATGACTTTGGAGACTCTGTAATATTCCTGGTTGAGGATTTGATAGCTAAATTTTACATTTTTGAATGTGAAATCTGTGCAACTCTTTAAATGTTCTTTTCTAAAAGAGAATAATTAACACTTGCCATACAGGTCATTTTCCCTGTGTACTCAGAGATTCACAGTCTCTGTTGAACCTTTAGATGTGGCTACAAACATGGGAAGCAATTAAACAATCACGTTGAAAGAAAACATTTCTACATTTCTCTTGAATGACATACTGATAATTTTAGGAGGACTCAGATGTATATATAACCTAGCAAACATGACATAGCAAATTCTGTATTTGTAACAAGCACAAAAACTTTCCAAATGTTTTCTCTCTGGATTGTTTTCAGATCTTTTGTTGCATCACAGAAATAAGGATGTAATAAAATAGATAAGATTCAACATGGGACCACGGGACCTGTACTGCTTCTTTCCTATATTCTCAACTGTCATACCTATGTATATAAACAAAAGAGGGTCAAAGACCTATCCTTGGCTCTGAGGCTGAGTGGCGTGGGCTGGTTTATGTCCTCGCTGCTCAGGGCTCACGCCCTCTGAAGGAGATTTGCCTGGGACGGTGCTGGCGGGAGTAACAGGGTAACGCCGAGAGTGAGGGCAGAGGGGGAGCTGGACCATCTGGCTGCTTACAGCCTGCGCTGTTGGACCAACAGCTGGATTCCTAATTTTGTCCACCTGCTCCAGCATGCTCGCTGCTGTTCAGAAGAAGAACCATAGACATTGTTGTCTTGTTTCTTAAAATACTTCTAGCAAAGGTTGCTCTGAGGAAGGGTTATACGATCAGCTCCAAATCTGCCTCTAAAATGCTGCTATAGTGTCTGCTATATTTGTTCCAAGTAAAATTTACTTTCTTTTTTAAAAGTGTTTCAGAGGTAAAAGTTCTCGAATGCAATAATGGCGTTTCGGAAACAGCATTTCATGCAGTATTTGTTATAGTATCTATTATGATGTTTTCTACAGAAAATACCTGGTTTTTTACCTCTTCTTAGCATTATGGTCATGTTTTTGCCATTCTAGGAAATTTTTTCCTTGACATTGTCATTGTAATTCCCCTTTTCACCCCTTTGCACTTCCTTTTCAGTGTTATTTTTGCATAGTAAGTACACGAGTACTTGGACAACTGCCCCTGTAGGAGGCTGAATAGTGTATTGCACTATGTAGATGATTGGTTTTTCTATTTTATCAGGTGTGATCAGGAGGAGAATTTCACCAATTTTCCTGAACTTTTACTGTTGTACATTAACCTCTAAAAGCAGCCTAGTAAGATATTCTGTAACTTATACTTTCTTAGGAAACCTTTTTTTTTAAATCGGTACAGAATGAAGTACAGCCTTGTTACTTTGAGTGCTGTTATTGGGTTATAGCATTAGAAATGCTTTACTCTGTTTACTGCAGTGCTGGAGAGATTTTTCTCCCTAGGTTCTGGGGAAAACTCATGTCATATTAAGGATATTTTATTTAAAGTATGTTTGAATAAACAAGTTTTTGTTACAGTTTACTCATTAAAATGTAGGGATAAATCTGTTTATTTGTCTTGAGATGCAAACGGATGCCAAAAGGATTTTTTCGTTGTAGCAGTGGTTAATTTATAATACTGACATATTTCCTATCATCACGCCTGGAATCAGTGGAACATTTGCATAACAGGAGAGGAAGATTTGTTGTACTCTTGCTTGTTCTTAGTCAGAATTGGAAGAAGTTTCACAGAATAGCATTTATGTTGCAATTTTAGGGAAGGAAAGTAAGAGTTTTCATTAAGGGCAAATGGAAAACTCATTCAGTGAATACAAAACTTTGTTTAAAAGTTTTCATTACCTTCAGAGTACTGCTACTGAGTGGCCATTGCTAGCAAAACTATGTTTTTATCTTGAAAAGATATATGTTTCAGACTTCGGGAACTCCATTTTTATATGCACAATAGGGCATGAACTGGTTCAAAATGGTCATTGCTTTAATCTGCCTAAAAGAGGTGATGATAAGAGCAAAGGCAGTTTTAGCATATGCTAGCCACTGGATTATATTCTCCTGTTTACTGTCTTTCGTAGCATGTGATAAAGCTTGTACTGTTAATCAGATGTTTGCTGAGGATTTTGGGGTTTCAGAGTTATTCCTGCCATTTAACAGGAATTCCCTGGAACATGGACAGCCATCAGGTTCTCCTGTTCTGCCTTTTGGAGACATTCAGCCTTCATGCTGAAATATAGCATTATGCAATATTAGTTGATTATAGCTCATGAAAAATTGTGGTACCAAAAATTTATGGATAAAAGCAGATAATTCTGAAAAATAGAAGAGAGAAACTCCTATATATGAATCTATAAAGGTATTTCAAGCACTGGCAGATTGTGAAATGGATTCCCATAGATTACTAGGTTATTTTTTTCAGTTTTTTGGATACAAGCTTGTTTAAACTTTTAATCAAGTTGTAGAACTCCTACTATTTCTGTTGATGTTTCATTGATTCCTTTTCTCAGGAAAAAATGAAATCCTAGGTAAGGTATATGAAATAAAATTTATGGGTTCATGGCTGATTTCAGATTTTTTCCTCTCTCTGCATGTAGTAATCATTAAAGAGTATAGTGCAAGACAAAAAAGGAGGTTTGCCAGGTTTGCCATTCTCAGATAAGCATTATCTTCATGTAACTGTGTTAGACTATCAGTGATTTCTCGCTCAGCGATGTCATGAGCAGTTGCCCCTGAGACAAGAAGGGATGTTTAAACCAGTGTAGAAATAATAAATTACTCTTGCTCGTCCTTATTTTATTACTTTTAAAATATTAAGTAAAGGGCATTTTGGTTAGAAGCACAGTATTTGCTGCTCTCTGAATTGCTGCACCCAGCTATAATTTTTGCTTTCTCTTTGCTCTAAAAGGGCAGATGTCTTCTGGAAAGGACTGAATGACTAGAATTTAATTTCACACCTGCAAAAGCAATAAAATAAATAGTCAGGGTGATAGAAAGTTAGTATTTTAGGAAAACAGTTTGATACTTCTTCCTAACATGAAATTTGACTTTGCATTTAAAAAAATTAACCAAGGAAAGATGCCCTCTCTGTTTCAGCTCTGAATCTGTAGGCAGTGGAACCTTTAGGTTCTCTTCTAAACAAAACAAAATCTTTATATTGTCTGTTGACTGGGGAACGGGTGAAATTTAACACAATCAGCAGAGCCTCAAGTAAGGGACATTGAAACATGTATTATATTTATCTGATGGATTGAAATCTCCTGGAGGAAAACTATTTCTTGCCTATTGTGCATGTCAATTCTATTTCAGTCTGTTGTGCAGGAAAAAGAAAATCTTTATGAAAATGACATTTTGTTGTATGCAGCAGACGTGTGGAGCCCTTCAGTGTTTTTTTACAATGCTGAACCCTGGCCCCAGCAGTGCAGAGGACTCAGGAGGGTTAAAATGTGTTATCCACAGCCACAAAGGGTATGAATGTAGGCTCTGTGGAGATGTTGCATCCCCTTTTTAGGGTGTGAGAAAGGGAGCAGGAGCAACTGGTGAAGTAACTGAAGTAATCTCCGTATCCTCTGCTGCATCATTTGTATCTGTAGTACAATGTAAACCCTTTAGTCTCTTAAAGCTCTCCAGAGGCTGCCAGTTGACTGCTAGTTACCTGACAATAGCTGGTGTGAAATCTGCCTTCTCCCTCCCTGAAAGCATATTCTGTGTGCTGCAGAGAGGCTGGTGCTAAGGACCCAGCCCAAAGCATCAGGGAGGGCAGTGGTCTGTTTTTCACCATGAGCCCTTCTAACATCAGCCATAAAAAGGAGTGCACTTGGTAGTCCTCAGCCTCCTCATGGCTAGACGGTCCAAGTTGTCCAAGGCTAGTGATCATCAGGTTTCACTTTTACATGCTGGTTCCTGTGGCTCGTTGCAGGGAGGAAACAGGCAAGAAAGCCAGGAGCAAGGGACAGGAGGAGAATTGAATCCATCCTTGCACTATCACGGGCAATCCTGTCGTGCAAGCTCTTACCTGAGATAAGCACGCTCCGTGTTAGAAAATGGCTTGTTTTAGCTGAATTGGAAAGCTGTTCTGCAGTCGCAGCAGAGCAGCATGGTTTCTTTTTCCGCAGGGATCTCAGAGATAAGAAAGATCGATAGGGTGATATTATAAAGTTTAACAAAATCCTGAATCTCAGCTCAGCTACTCTTTGAAAAGTTTGGGTAAGCTCCTGGACAGTATGACAAAAAATCTAGTAGACAATTCTTTTTTCCTTATGATTGTGTCTCCAAATCACTTTTAGGCCTTAGCTATGCCAGCTCTTATGTCATAAAGCTGTGTTAATCTTGATTTTAAAAAAAAAGATTACTGTGACCTCAATTTCATTAAAATTCCTTTCAGCTATCAGTCATATCTGAGATCTTCTTCTTAAACTCAGCATTTTAGTGTGCCTTCTAGGTTGATGTGATTTTCCTTTTCACAGAGAAATTAGTTTTGTGGGTTTCAAGGGGCACACTTCTAGTGCTGTATTTTTTGTTTGAGAAGTTTCTGCATTGTGGCATTTCAGTAACAAAGTGCAATTTTTTTGCGCTGAAATTAGTGTGATATTCAAAATGTAGAAGCAAGTGACTTTGTAAATCTTTGCAGTTGTTTGCAATAAGCCACTTCTTAAAATTCAAGTTTCCTTAACATGATGGAGACATCGCATACTTAAAGTTGAGAGTTTCCAAGGATTCTTTGGGTTCCTGTTTCTCTTTTTTATTATTACATTAGCAATTAAGTTTATGCCTGAGTATCTCTGCAGAGAATTTCTGCTGGCATATTCTACCTGGTAGCTGGTATGCTTCTTCATGATGTGGGCACATTGCTGCCAGCCTGAGAAAAGCTTCATGTCCACTGCTCTTTTTAAGACTAGGTTGAATACAAAAGTAATTTTCCTGCTTCTGGTATTTCTGTGTTGAGTATATTCTGACCATGTCTAACTACTTTATTGCTACTCAACTAGCTATTTCCCAGTCATTTCATTTTTCAGAGGATAACTTTTTTTCCAGTCATATTTAGGCACTGCTATTTTAGCTGCTGTAGCTTTGGTGTTTATACAGCTTAATTCTGTTCAGCTTCCTACCGCTCCTTACCTCATTTTAAAGACCATACAAAACTGAATACTTATTTTCCATACTTCCTGAACTGTTTAATAGCACATTGTCAATAAACTGAGCAATTTCCAAACCAAGGCCAGTTCACCATGCTTTTAAGGATTCTGATTTTATTGGCCAAAATTGTCTGATTTTTTTTTTTTGGCTATAATCTTAGAGGCAACACATATATAAATTAGATTTATTTTCAGTTTTAAATGGCTGTAATTAAGGAAATGTACATGAGGGATATGGGCTTTATATACCTTGGGGGCAGGTCTTACAAACATTAAGCCTTTGCAGGATTTAAATTATTTTTTTTCTCATTGATATTTGTAAATTTTCTAGAGTCATGAATGTTGATTTCATCCTTCACAGAAATGTCTCCTGTAGCTCTGAATCTTGACTTGATGCCCAAAGGCCAATCTTTCTAAGTATTTATAAAAATTGACTTGTAAAGTCTGTCTTGCAGAGATGTCAGACATTTGTCTGGCTGACCTATTATGCAGGCAAACTGAATGAAGGTATATTATTTTCCTTTGTGGTGTCATGTCACTCGGTTTTTATATCCCATTCTTAAAATAGTCTTATTCCAATTCCTGAAGAGTCTTCTTTCTACTTTCACAAAAGAAAGAAATAGCAATAGCTGAGTAATAATGAAAGAACAGCAAATGAACAAGTATACAGTTTCACCTTTTAGTGGCTGGAGAGTAGAAGATGTAAGGAATCTACTATTAAATAGCAACTAGGGATGGTTTTCTATAGCTCATGAAGCTGAAACCTATATTTTTCATAGGATCAGATTCTAATCCTGGGTGTGCATATTTATGTTTGAGATTTATTTAACTCTCTGCAGACTATGGATTTTTTGCAAAAGACCACTAATCTTTATTGGCTGCAAAAGTACTTGAAGACTTCAATCATCTTCTTCTGTTGTGTATTTTTTATTATGCCCTGTGTGTAATGGGGAAACTTTTTTATCCTTTTTGGAACTGGAAACATTTTGGCTGGGTCATTTCCACATAAATTCTTTTAGTTGGAGACAATATAGCTGTTTTTAATTTGTCTTGGCATTGCAGAAGTGTCTATAGGTAGCGAACAGGTATTTGGTAAATGGCAACTCACTATCATCTTTGTAGAGACATAGAGGTGTGGCACAGGGAGATCCCATGACTTTCTAGAGTCTCTGGAAAATAAGTATATGCTCTGAAAATTCAGTTTGGACAACCTGAACTGTCCAGGGCCATACCAGTGCTGCTCTGCTGCGATCATCAGTTCAGACAACCTCCACTCTGTCAATATAAGACAGTTCCTTGCTACCAGAGTACTTGGATGTGATCCCCCTTGGAGCTTCATGGACAACCTCAGCTAGTCATGACAACTTCAGAAAATCCCAGCCCAAAGGCTAACCCTGATCCACTGCAGTGTGTGTAATATGGAATCATGAAATTATTCAGTTGAAAGGGGCCCTGGAGATCACCTAGTCCAATGTCCTACTCAACGTATGGCTAATTTCAAAGTTTTAGGGTGGGTTGTAACTATTCATCATTATTGTTTAAAACAGAGGATTTTAAATATATTCTGCCTAAACTTTTTGAGAACCCCTTCATTAAAGGGTTTCATTATGCAATATGTAAAGTGTGTCCATTTATTAAGCAGGCAGAAAAATAAACAGAATATTGACATGTAAAATTTTTACTATAGAAGAATATTTGTGAATTTAGATTAAATCCTGGTTCAGATAGAATTATTGTAAAAATCCATGTTGTCATCAGTTTAAAATAAAAGCTGGTCATTAAAATTTAACTATTTCTGTGATTTGGTATGATTTAAAATTAAGTTACAATGATTTAAGTGATGAAAGTGAAAGTTAATGATTCAGTTTGGGTTTTTTTTTCCTACCCATGCCAGGAACACTAAACGTATTTCAGAATAACTCATAATGGTTTTTTTTAGATCTCTGAATTAAATTGTAGTGTGGCTCATCTCCTTGACACAGATGAAATACAGCATATACCGTACTGGTAACTTTATTGCTTTATATTTATTATTGATTAGTAAAGTATATATAGCTGAATACTTTTCCCTGTAGGTAATAGAGGAAAATAACTGATTTTTAATTTAAGTTTTCATTTTTATTTTCAGGGATTGGATTTTGCAGCCTTCACAGGGCATATGTTTGTTGGCATCTGCCTTGTTGTTCTGGTCTCCTTTCCTTTTCTCAGACTTCTTTACTGGAACAAAAAACTTTACAATAAGGAGCCAAGTGAAATTGTTGGTAAGTGTGAGCATGAAAATATTTTTTTACCACTACACTGAATATGTGCTAAAAAGAAACTGAATAGTGCCTACTACAACATTGTCTTCAAATGGAAGTGCTCAGTCTCCTTCAGTCTCTGAACATTGTTTTTTTAACTAATAATTTAGATTTTATTTTTAGTTGTGACATTTTCTGACTTTTAGTTATGGATGTTTTTCTGGTATTAAGGTTGAGGTGTTGTCATGAATTATTAAATATCTTTCAAAATTTATAGGGATATTTTGCATCATTTATAGCCATAGGCTTGAATACCAAGGTGTTCTGTATCACAACAGATAACATCTACTCAGGGTGTTGAGTTCACAACCTAGCTTTAGAAATATCCCGGGTTTCCCTTATGACAGGCATGGTGCACTGATGCATTCCCTCACTGCTGGTTTTCTTCCACTGGATTTTTTCAGCAAACTTTTCCTGGTCTGTGGTCAGTGAAGGACATTTCGTCAAGAGTAGAACTTTCCGAGTTCTTTCCAGCTTGCCTCTGTGGCTTTTCCAACCCGGTATTTCCCTGGAGTATAATTTCTATAATTCCGTAGGACTAAATCTATGTCTTTTTTATGTTTCTCCCCTCAGTATTCTATAGAAGTCTTGGTAAAGCTATTTTAATGGCTGTTGAGTATGTCGGTCCCTTTTCGCCTTCATCCTTTCATGCCTTTCTATTCAGTCATTTTGAAGTTTTCATCATTGTTCTCAGGCTTCTTTTTGAGTGGTGAAACCCCCAAATGTTCACAATTTCTTTATGAGGTAAGAAATAATGCACTAAGTATAATTTCTTAGCAAGCTTTGTACAAAGATAGCTGAGTATAACTGTTTCTTCCCTGGGATTGATGTTTTTTTCACTTTTGGCTGCAGAAGACTTAGGATTAAGGCTTCCACCATGCAACAGACATTTTAATGTGCTGTACAACATCTCTGAATCTGTGTACGTGGGGTCTGTTTAGCATGGGGAGGACAACTTTTGATATGGTTGATATAACTTCGCTCCATTTGTAATCTGTGGAGAAAGATAAGACCTTCTAAAGACTAATGTAGCTGTCTACAATAGAAGAGATATATTGCAGCCCCCAACAGTTTAGTTCTCTCCTTTGAGTATAAAAGGAGTCCAAGGTGACCAACTCAGTGGTAGAGATCTTCATGACAGGTAACTAATTTAGGCAAAATGAGTACCACTTGTAGTGACTTGCCTTGTTGCAGGGAAAATTAGCTTTAGGAGTAGGATTTTATTAAAAAGACAGAAGTGACCGTCCTCAGTGGATTGTACCATATATCTTGAATCCCATCTGATAGAAAGGTCAGAGAAGAGACTTCACGTCTTGGGAAGTTAGCTTTTGTGCAGACATTTGGTTTTGAGGGACTTCAGTGCCCATTCAGCACAAGGTGCACTCAATCTGCCTGTTCACAACTCTAGAGACCAAAGTCTTTCCCAGTGTTAAGAAAGAAAATGTTTTTGAGGTGTTCTAGAGGTGATACTACCTAACTGTTTCCTAACATAATTAAGGAGAATTTTCCTTCTTATAGATTTGCTTGGTATGAGATATGTATTTTTATTACTGTGCCATTGTGAAACAGTGGAGTCTTTCTGCACCCTTAGAGATTTCATCCTGAGATCAAGAGAACTAAAACAATGAACTCACTCAGTCCCTAAAATGCCTAGATATTTCCCTGTGACACTGAAAAGTAAGATTTTTCAGCAAGTTATCAAGAATCTTCTTCTCCTACTTTCTCCTATCAGGGAAGGTGGGTACTAGAAGGTAGGAAAAGAAGATTCTTTCTTCCTTACCTGGTAAATAAATCTACTGACTATATACTTCTAGGTCAAAGAGAGAAAAGAATTTATTCACCAATAGGCAAAAAAGATAGGACACTTCTTGCTCACCTCAGTTTACACTACATCAGTCCCCATTCAAACCAATTATCTTGGGTGCCAGGGATGCCTTTAGAGAAAGTAAGTGACTGAAAATTGGCAGTGTTACCATACAAAAAGGGATGCTCTCCTCTCCTAGCCGTAGATGTGCCTTAAATTTGTCAATTTTAAATAATTGAGTTTTGTTTTGTGGAGAGGCAGCATTACCTAGAAAAATTCCATAAAAAACTTAATAATAAGGACTGTGTACTGTGTATCATGGGTGAGGCATCTTCCTACTTGTCTGGTCAAAGTTAGTACTTTGAAGAGAGGCAAAAATCTATGACAGAAACAATACCAACTCCCAAGTTGTCCCCAACAGACCACTGAAATGGATAATATGAACAGGTGGGGAGCTGGCTAATGTTCCTATGGCACCTTATCTTTTTCATAACGGTGAATGAAAAGCTGGACATGAGCCGGCAATGTACACTTGCAGCCCAGAAGGCCAACTGCCTCCTGGGCTGCATCCAGAGCAGCGTGGCCAGCAGGTCGAGGGAGGTGATTCTGCCCCTGTACTCCACTCTGGTGAGACCCCACCTGGAGTCCTGCGTCCAGCTCTGGAGCCCTCAGCACACGAAAGACATGAACCTGTTGGAGCGGGTCCAGAGGAGGGCCACCAAAATGATCAGAGGGCTGGAACACCTCTCCTGTGAGGACAGGCAGAGAGAGTTGTGGTTGTTCAGCCTGGAGAAAAGAAGGCTCCAGGGAGCCTTCCAGTGCTTAAATGGGGCTAATAAGAGAGATGGGGACAGACTTTTTAGCAGGGTTTGTTGCAATAGGACAAGGGGTAATGGTTTTAAACTGAAAGAGGTAGATTAAAACTAGATATAAGGAAATAATTTTTGACATTGAGGGTGATGAACCACTGGCACACATTTCCCAGAGAGGTGATAGATGCCCCATCCCTGGCAACATTCAAGGTCAGGTTGGACGGGGCTCTGAGCAACCTGATCTAGTGGAAGGTGTCCCTGCTCATTGCAGGGGGGTTGGACTAGATGACCTTTAAACCCAAACCATTCTGTGATGCTGTATCAAAATGCTAAATATAGAGCAAGTTCCTACCTGTTCTACCTAGGGCTCAAGAATGAGAATCCTTTGCCAAAGAGATCATCTCTGGGAAAGAAATTATCTTTTGGTCGGAGAGGAAAGGAACTATTGCAACCTCCCAGATAAAACCCTTTGTAATTATGCATCATTATAAACAATTATTACTTTTCTTGTTGCTTGGAAATATATTATTAAATCTTTTGTATTCCGCATTTTTTGTAACTTCTCAACTTTCTTGTTTAAAAAGAACTGATTTGCTTTTATTAATTTATTTCCTAATAAAAGTCATAGCTTCATGGACAGTTCTGTGAATAACTAGAGTTATTATATACTTAAATTATCTTTAAAAGTGCCAGCTTGCAAGGTGTCTTGAGATAAGTTATATCTAAACAGTTAGAAAATTCATTCTGTTAACTTTGAGCAATTTTGATCCTGACATAATAACATTATTTTGTGAATATACATTTTAGAAAATAGAATTGTTTTTTTTTTCTTTCATCTAGAAACTTTTAAAGCATACTTTTTGTTCTTTAAGAAAACAAATATGCATAACAATATTTTTGATTAATTTGAATAGTACTGTTTATTCACTGGCATAATATTTTTGCCAGTGAAACATTGTAAACTTCTAAGAGGCTAGCAAATTTCCCTCAATTCATCAAAGTGACCTCTGTTACTTGCAGCCTAGTACGTTCAGATATAGCAGTCTCCCAATCAGTATTCCATGTGTTCTTTCTCATAATCAGCTGCTCCTCCATTGCTGTGAAGCTAATCAGTAGCTGTTCATTTAGAGCAAATGCTAAAGCGCTACTCTTTCTATTGAAATTTTCTGTGAAAGGGGAAGAGAAAGCGATGAACACAGCTCCACTAGGAGGTAGCTGTCATGGTTTGGATTTGCAGAATGTGCTCCAAGGTGCTTTCAGGGGTCCTTCCATCTCAGGTTGCAATGACTCTGTGACAACTTCAAATAGTTTGTTTGAAGCAACTGTTTTAATCAACTAAATACCCTCTTCCCTCAGCGTGCCCCCAATTAGCAACTAAACAAGTTATGTGAGACTTAATTGGTATATTATTCTCCCCCAAATTTTTTCACTGTATGTCATGTGCTTTAAGCTTTTGTTCTGTTGCTTTGGGCTACACAGATTATTGAGAATGGATAAGCACTAATTTTAGGAACAGACAATGCTGTTATTCTGATGATACATTGGCAGATTAATTCCAGTGCTCTGTGTTACCAGTGGCTTTAAGTTGGCTTTCAGACTGAGCTGTAACACCTGTGTAGCAGAAAAAAATGTTCCTTCCTCAGGAGCCACTATTTACCTGCTGTAGCTGGGGCATATTATAAGACAAAAAAAGAATCTGAAGAACTCAGCCATGAGAGAGAAAATCAAATTCTTTTTAAGAATGAAGGGGTATTTTGGGGAATTTTTTGAGTGCAATTTTCAGCTGATAAACTTGTTTCTTGTTCTCTGTGATGCAGAAAAACATGTTAGGATTAGGGTAGTAAGCTGAGAAGGTTTGAAAAGTATATATATACTTTCTGGAAAGAATATGTAAGGGTAAATAATAATAGATGAATGTAAGAGGAATTAAACTTGCTGTTCCCCCTGCAAAACTTAAAACCAAAGTTTTTTACTTCCCTTAGGGTTTAACAATGCATTATTTAGTCCCTGGGAAGCCTGACAATATACTCTTACATCTCAGCTATCAAGCTGTGCAGATGTGGACCTCAGTTGTCTGGGTAGCTCATGGTCTAGTGACAAGTATTATTATTGCTATTTTTGCCAGAGACGAAAAGCTTTCTCTTAGCACAACTTATTTGGCACCAGGTCCTCATTTCTGCTGTGTTGCTTGCTCCGGTTTCTGATTGTTTCACTGGCTGAGAGACCCACTGTTGAAGCAGGAGGGTGATGCCGGGAGAGGGGGGAGCAAGTTATTCCCTCTGGTGTAGTTCACTGTCTCAGCAGCTGGGAAAATACTACTGTGGTAGTATGATAGTCAGTATGTAAATTCTACAACAGAAGGAATTTTCTAATTAATCTGTCATGTGTAAAGTGCTTAATGTGTGAAAAACATGGTGTTGTTTCTCACAACGTGAAATGTGGTAACCGGATAAGTGAGCAAATCTGTTTCTTTCTTCCATGTGGAGCTTTACAGCTGCTTCTCCAAGAGAAGAAATGGGAGAGGAGGAGGGGAAAAAGAGGTACAAAACTGGCAGTGGAAAGGTAGAAAGTCTAGAAGAGGAAAGAAGTAGGTAACTGAGGGTTGTCAGACATACGCAACCAATAGGACTGCGCTGGCTGCAGATCTGAGATGTCCAGGCATTGTTCCCGGACTTAGAGTAAGTACTACTCACATCTGCCCGCTGGCTTCCTCACCTGAACCAACCCAGCTGGATAAATCTCAATCCTGAGGTGCGCCTGTACCCATGTAGGTAATTCGCTAACTGCCAGTAAGGCACTATTGGTATTTTAACATAACTGTTGAAAGTAGTGGGCTGTCCTCACTTGAAATTTGGTTCAGTTGAGGAAACCAGCATGCAGATTATGCAGAGAATAATGCCCAAAGAAAGGAATATTTAAAGATATTTTCAAGCAGTCAAGACCAAACTCAATCTGGATGGCAGTTTCACAGTATGCATTGCACTCTACTGTCCTCACCCAAGATGCTAAATTCATGGAAATCATTTTTAAATCTTGAAGAACCATGTGGAATAGGAAAATACCGCCCCCCCCCCCCCCCCCAAAAAAAAAAAAACATATATGATGAATAGTTAAAAGATTAACTCTCCTGCTGTGGACCATAGCTTGCTAAACTAAAAGATGCAGCTTTCTTACAAATTACCTCGGGATCTAAGACCATATCTTTCTGGTACATACTGTGTCTTTTATTTTAAAGAACTGTAAGAGTTTCAGTCTCAAAGGAACTAGGTAGTCTTATGGTCCCTGCAGACTTCATGTATATTCCTTTTTGGATAGTATATCAGGACCTACCAGGGTCATAGGTTTATGTTTGAAAACATGAAAAAAATAAATCTGTCTTTTATTATTTGCACCTTCAATAGCTCTTCTAATGATCAGGAATGAAAATAAGTGTAGTTATTTACTTTACGCAGATTCGAGATTTTTATATTTTTAAACATTTTAGATCATTTTATGTATAAAATCCTTGTACATGTCCTTTGTATTGCTTTAGAGTTGATGGAGTATTCCCCTTGGAAAGAAGAAAATGTTGATCTGTCTTTTCTTGTTTTCAGATGATAAAAATAGCATTCCGACATTGCAGAATAAGGGAAATATGACAACCTCATATTATTTGTTTAGTGCATTGATAATGTAGCCATCACAAGAAGGTAGCTGTAATATTACTTTACCTGCCTTATGCAGAAAGAAAGTATAATGCAGTGGCATTTTGAATCAATAGAGCCGTGCTTCACAGTTTTATTATACACATTTATCATGGAAGGAATCGGTACAGAAAAATTGCTAATGGTAGGTAAAAACTTAGGAAGCGATAACCTCCTGTTTCTTTTGCAGCGCTTGTCCCCTTGGATTTTTGTGTGCATACTACAACTGTGGAATGATTGTAGAGCTATACACCGGTTGGGAAGACCTGGCCTTTTCATTAACAGTGTTTTGGTGAAGCTATGACAAAATTTTTCGCTTCACTGAAGTTTATAAGATCTTCCTGATATACAGGCCTCGGGAAATATTTAGGTTAATTTAACATGTGCTCTGTATCTGTTTGCTGCAGAGAGCTTTCACTGTGATGACGTTTCAACTAAAAGTGTAACCTTGACAGATTTCTAAATTATTCCTGCCATTTTTATTTATCAAAATGAGCTGAACTTATTAGTCACCATTTTTCCATTTAAACCAGTTGCTAAAAGATATGGTGAGTCTGAAGTGTGCTTTGTTATTTTGCTCTTTATTTTGCCCCGTTAAAAGCATTAGATGAGGCACTCTCTTTTGGCTTATGGGAGATGTCGGCTTCAGGTTGTACCTTTTCATGACTCTTTTTTTCCTTAATAGGACTTTGGGAATACCATCTTTAAGTGGTTGCTTGCAGCACTTTTCGTTGCTGTTTGTTTTTCTTTTTTCCTTTTTCTTGGTATTGAAAGGACCTCAGCAGTAGTTATGTTTTATCATTGGAATGTATCTAGCCACTTTTGAGCAGTCACTTTATCAATGTGTAGACGTGACACTTCAGGATATGGTTTAGTGGGCATGGTGGTGTTGGGTTAGTGGTTGGACTTGATGATCTTAAAGGTCTTTTCCACAGATTGATTCTGTGATCCTGTGATTCTGTGATCCTGAAATGCTATGAGAGTTCTAACCTGATTTAATATCTGCAGGTTACTCCATCTGAGTGTTATGTGACCATCATAGAGGTATTAAGTGTACCATTGCCTTACAAAATGGTAGGCCTGTAGTGTTGTAGATTCTTTCAGCAGCTAAAATTACAGTGGGAAACCCAAAGAGCAGTGAGGAAAAATGACAGTTACATTTTGAAGGAGAAAGATACTTGCAGTTTTGCAGCTTTCTGAACAGCTCAACTCCTGGGGCTGTTGTAGCCTGCCCAGCTTGCCCAGCAGAAGACTCCTGGGAGGTGACTTCGGTGTGTGGCACCATGTGAGCTTTGCGGTTTTCTGTCTGGGCTCTAGCTGCTTTGCTGCAGGGATGAGGATGTCCTCTAAGTCCTGTGCCATGGATGCAATCCCATGCTGGGTGACCGAATCAGCATTAGGTGTCTCAGTGACCTTATGGGACCCCAGCTGTTGGGCTTTGAATAAAAAGCTTCTATAAATGCTCTGTATTGCTTTATGCAGAATTTTGTGCAGATTTCTTGCATTCCCTGGCAAGTATTTAGCTGAATAAAAGAAAGTATGTTTCGCTGCAGTTTTGAAGACCCTGCAATTTCTATGCCTCTTCTTATCTCCATCCATGATTGACAAACTGAACTACACAAGGGAATAAAGACAAGGACATTTTAGGCATTTCTTTCAGAATTAGAGCCTTATGCTTGTATCCTGTTGATACAAGGTGGTGGTGCCTCTAGGAGAGAGGCATGAATTGCTGAGCTGGAATGTCCCTTAAGGTGAATTCTTTCTACACTTGGGTTTCACATTTCTGACTTATTTTCTATGCTTTTAAAAAGGAGATGACATTTCCTTACTGTCTAATAATGCTTAGAGGATTAATTACATAATATCAACGATTAAAAAAACTACTAAAAGTTATGGATATTACTATTAATAGATTAAGCTATAATTCATGGCACTTAATTTGCTTTTCAGTTAACATTTAAACAGAAATATTCTCATTCTGAGAAGTTAGCTAATAAAAATAATGGCTTTATTGAAAAAAGTTAAGCTACAATAGCATGTGGAGAAAAAAACCCATACATTTAGAGTAACAAGCTTCGCATATTGTTAGTAACAGCCCAGCAGTGCAAACTTGTGTTGCTCGCAAAAAGATAGTTAATGTATTTAGTGCACTTGCAAGTTAAAAATTGCCATTTTATGATAATTCTTATCATCTTATCAAGGTTGATCATGCTCTTCTGAGTACCTTCAGTTAATAGGACTGGTCTTTTCAGATTCTGAGGCTGGGAATTAATTACACTCAGTTTTTGAGGTTGGCGTCTTTGTTATTGGCAGTCGGGTGGGAGGGAATGTGTGATTACTCTAAGTGAAACTCTGACTAGAAAGACTATGCATTTTTAAATGAAACTTAATGTTTCCTAAAATGCAGAAAATGTTTTCTAAAATGTCACAGCTCAGGTCGGTAGCTGAAACTCCATTAAATTCAATGGGTGCAGGATGTCATATCTGTCATCTCCATGGCAAAATACAGTAAATGACAAAACCAGAACAGATTAACAGCATAGGGTCTACATCTTTGCTGATCCTTTATCTCATCCTAGAACTAAGCCAAAAATTATGATTTTCTTGTTGGAAATGTACTTTTTGGGAAAAAAAAAGAAGAAAAAAGAAAAAAAGAAAATTTTTGTGAAATAATAATGCTAGGTATATTGCTGTGATGCCTTGTGGCCTTTATGAATGTACCATGTTCACAAAGATTTTCATAATAATTTCATTTTATCATAATGGGATGAATTCCCTGACTGAGCTGCAGCTCCCTTGTCTTCTTTTACTCCAGATCACTGCATACTAAACTTTGCTTTGCTTCTATCACTTCAACTACTGCTACTACAGTTGAAGTTAAATGTTAATTTAGCTGCTTTAATGATAAACTGCCATGAAAGGTACATGCCACGCACACATTCCATTTCAATTATTAACAATAGACATAGCAATGGTAGGATAAACTCGTCAGTCAGCTGATCCACCAGAAAGCTAACCCTGCGAAAACCCTGCAGATTGGGTTTTATTGGATGAATGAGTGGTGTGAGCTCGCCCTTATGTAACATGACCGTTAGATCCCATCTGAGGAGAGGACTGGAACTTATGGACACGGGGAAACAGGGTGTGAAACCTTCCCATTCAGGAGCAGCCAAATGCTGCCCTTATGCTGCCTTAGCCATAATTTCAAAGTGGTTGATAAGACCCTGCAGTTGTATTAAACCCTTGTCCGTGTGTAACATAGTATGTCATAAAATATCAGATGTTCCCAAACTCTAGGGGTTGCTGCCTAAATGGGTTTGCAGACCTGACATGGGAGAAGTATAGAAAGGCTCAAATATTTCTGGCCATGTTCAGTGTTCTCACTGATCTCAGGGTCCTGCATTATATTTCCTTCAAAACAAAAACTACTGCTAATACATATGCATCACTTGATGCCACAATGGGCTATTGCAATAAGACTGCATAAAAGAGAAATAGGAGAAACATTCTATGGGATGATCTAGAAAACCTCTTCACATATTATTACTGCAACAGAAGTTGCAGTATAAAAGATGTATCGACTGTTCTGATTTTCAAAGGACATATTGCTCTGAAGTAAATTCCACAGGAGGTTAGATGTTGACATCCTTGGGCTGTTTAGAAAACTGATGATTGAAAAATCAAGCATGCACTTGCTGTATATGAAGGCAAGATCAAAGCCATGTGAAAACGTGTATATTTTTTAACATAGACCAGAAAGCACCACGCTGACCTTGCTGAACCTGGAGATTAACCCCACAGCACTTCAGACACGGAACAGGAATGTGCAATGCAAGTCGTCTTTCTTTCCACTCTGCGGGTTGGTTTGTGGCACAGATACCGTGGTGACAACCACCCCTTTCTGAAGGAGAGAAGATAAAGATTCTTTGTATGAAAATACCCGCTGGGTATCTTGCTTAGATGATGAAAGATTCAACTTTCCTCCATCAGGAAAACCCTTGGTGAAATTTTACTTGCAAAGGATGGGGGGAAATGCTATGGCAGGATGAGCAGACATGATCAGAAAAGGTGTTGCAGCAAAGGCAAGCTATCGGAAAGCAGGAGAGTGAACTGGATAATCGTGCTTCATGAGTATTTGCCAGAGGAAAAGACAAAAACCCACACTCTTTCTCCTGGACTATTGATGAGACAGTTTCAAAGCCACAGTCCAGTTGACTTGAAAATTACATGAGAAAGCAATATGGAAAGGACCCTTCACCTGCTGAGAGGGTTGTCCCCCTCCACTTGCTTAAATTAAATACAAAATTTTCTGTCATCTCATTCATTCTAGCACAGTATGTAGGATCATAGAAAAAATTCTTTTACCTCAAAGGGCTCAGGAAAATTTTTCGAAGAAAAAATCTTTACCTGGGATGTTGCACAGAAGAGTGTGCAAGAAAGCCACGTTCCTGCTTTTCTCCATCTAGTCTTGCTCATCTATATGGGAAGAAACAACTTCCCAGCTCATGATTTCAGACCAATTTCCAGGTGGATGTTACGAGAAGGAAGTTGCCAACTGAAGTAGCTTGTTGCCCCATTGACTCAAAACTGTGGAGCTGAAGCAGACAGCAAATGTGGTCACTAGTTTCTTTCAGAAATTACTATGCAAATTCAGAGACTTAAAATTGAATCTTGCCACCTTATTAAAGAAAAAATGTCACCATTTCTGAGGTTTAAAATACAGGATTTTTGCACAGCTCCCATCCACTCTAGTCCTCAAAAGGAGTTGTTTTTTTTTCTTTCTTCCTGTGGGGAGCAGAAGATCAGCTGTGGCCTAAAACTCCGTCACTTTCTTGTTTATATTCTGGAAAAGAATGGAAAATCACTGCTGATATATTTGTGTGTGTCACAAATGTTGATGGAAAAGTTAACGATGGCCAGGACAGGGTCTCCACACAAAGTCATATCGATCCTTTGATAAGCAGGACGTATCCATGTTTTAATATAATTCAGTGTGAGATTATGCTCCTGGCAAGAATCACAAAATATATTACAAAGGAAAGCAGTAGATTCTGCACCTCTTTGATATCTGTGGTTCAGGTATGAATCCCTTCTTGGAAGAAAAGCTTTAGTGAGCACCAGTTGTTTAATAACCTGGGATAGTCATTGGGCTTCAGCTAGTATGAATTTACATTTCTGGTTTTGCATTGTAAAGCTTAGGCAAAAATTACCATTTTGATGGTTGTGTGCTCATCTATAGACGTGAATCATACAAAATGTCAGTCAATTGCTGTTCAGATACTTTTTTTGTGTCAACTATGCAGGCTCTGGACATGTTTAATTTTTCTCTTAAATATTTGAATTCTGTCAAGTCTAATTCCTTGTTATTGAAATATCATGATTCACTTTCTGTTATGCTTATAAATACTTGGTCATAAAGGAAGGGGGGAATTAAACACGTTTAGTACTCTTTTTGATAGTGGATATGATGAACCACTAGGGATTTGCAGCAGTAAATGTTAATATTACTGCCTACATCAAAATGTGTTTAAATATTTCTTATGTTATTACATAATTTATTTTTAAAAAAATAATGTATGTAGTTTGTATACATGGTGCAAAGACTTCCACATCCATTTCTTAGGATAAGAGCAATTTGCTGATTGAACAGGAATCTTAAGATATAAAGTCTTGAATTCTTGACGCATTGTCTTCAACAACATGGATTTTGATGGGAACAGAAACAAAGGGTGAGGAAACATCCTGTTGCTTCCTCAGGAAGCATTTGTGCAGACAGTTTCTGAACGAATATTCTGCTTTTATTTCTTTAGTGATTTCCTGGAAAATCCAAAGTGTCGGGGTTTTTTTTGGTGTGGGTTTTTTTTTTTTTGGTTTTGGTTTTTTTGGGTGTGGGGTTTGTTTTTTGTTTTTTGGGGTTTTTTTGCATGCCCAGTCTAAGGTCCTTCCTGAACAGGAACACATGCTTTTTGGTCATTCTCCAAGTCCTTGACAATACTGGAAAAAAATTAATCAAATAGTATTGAAAATCCTGACAAGATTTTGGAGGCTGATTTCAAGTGATAATCAGTCTGCCTGAACTTACACAGGATCAGGTATCATTCAGGTCACCATGCAGGTGATGGTAGCTGTATTTACGGATATTTTCAGTGCCTAAGAATTAAGTTCTATTAGGAAACCTCTAAAATGTTATTATATGATATTCTGTAAGACAGTGTTAAACTTCAGTTTTGCCTTACATTGATAAAGTTGTTTGTATGAACATATAATGAATGGAAACATGTTGCCCATTCTGAATACAGTGAAGGAGCATTTGCTGAAATTCCTAACTACAAAGTGACTAGTATCTTGTTAGCAGTGTAATGATGTATATTGGCAGTTTATTTTTTTTGATGAAAAGTGCATGTGCTATGATTTTAGCATTAAAGCTTGTGGAAGGCATTTGCAAGCATTTGAAGACAGTACTTCTTTTTCTTTGGAAAAGACTTTGATATTAATTTATTTAAAATTTTGAAAAATTTCTATTTATTTTTCATTCCCTTCAGCTCTGCAAAAAAAATGGTAAAAGTCGCTTCCTAAGTGGAAAACTGTTGGGAAACCATTTCAATAATTTTAACAGCTTTGAGTCCAGGGCACATTACACGTATTTTGTTCATCTCTGGATTCGTGTGCATTATACCTGCTTTAAGACAAGCAATTTTGCTTCTTTTTAGAGCTGAAACATGAGATCTATGTTTGGAGACTAACTGCACAGCGCATTAACCCAGCCAGCAGAGAGGAGACTGCTGTGAAATGCCTTTTGATGCAGAAGGTGCTGACTCTGGAGATGCTCCTGAGGAAGAAGCTGAGGACGTTTCACAGGTGAGCGGTGACCAGGGTGTCCCACCTACCCTGCTCCAACCCTTGGTGGGAACAAGCTGCAGGCACAGGCAGTTTGTTGGACTGACAGGGAGCTCCTGCTCATCTCAGTCTACAGCCAGGAACAATAACATGGCTTTGCTAACATCAGGGGTGATACTTCTGTTTGCTTCAACCAGCCAAGGGCTTGTGTCTAGTAATTTTAGGCAGAGCTGAAAGTGAAGGCTTTCAAGGATCTTCACTGGGATGAGACCTACATTCTTAGTCGTCTCTTGATCAAATGGGTATTGGAGCAGACAGGAAGAGCCACCCCTCAACCTCAGCAAAACACAAAGTATTTTAGGACAAAATCAATGTGTAAGGCCTGGAAAATATCTATCAATATGACCCAAATTTAAAGGCCTTGAAAATTCAGGTATTTTTTGGTTTAAAAAGATCACAAATACCTCATTAGACTTTTCCTTGCAATAGTGGCTTCAGGGTAGTAAAATTCTATAATTTCTTTTTTTCACTGAAAAATTCCAGTGCTCTTCAGTGAACTGTTGAGTTCGAAAACTATGTCACCAGTGAACTGCTGTGCTTTAAAATTATTTCATAATAAAATCTTCAGTGTGAACCTGAGTGCAGACATAATTAGCTGTTTATGTATAAAAAATAAGTTTATATAAATTAGGACTAAGAAAAGTGCTAACCTTTTGTTTACATTCTGGCAAAACCAGCTGTTGTGCTATGGAATTTGATAACTGAGAGTAGCAGTGATAAATACTCTGAAAGTGAATTGACTAAAGTGAAACTGAAATAATTAATTTTCATCAACAAACATGTTAAAGACAAAAAAGGCTGTTAAGATCGTCTCCTTTTTAAAAGATTGTAACAGATTATTAAACTTTACGACATTCTAAAGAAGGCATTTCTAAAGTATAAATAAAAATTGTATATTTAATCTTGAAAATCAGGCTCTATCCAGCACAGTATGTTTAGAGCAATGTAAAAATTCATTAGCATTAACAACAGCTCCTGAACTGCAAACCCCAAGGCTTTTTGCTGGAAGGCTGACTGTGCTGATAACACGATGAAGTTTTTCGGATCCTAAAAACTTCATTATAAAATGCAAATGTAAAATATATGTGTTCTGACTTGTTGATGTTAGCACACAACCCTTGTTTTATCGCAGCAGGGCACACATCAACTCCTGAAACTATTAAGAGAACTACATATTGCATATAGCTAGATCTTATACTGAGGTCCATACTCTAGGAAGCTAGGTTCTTCCAAGCCTGTGGAACTCTTCATGAACTGAAGCATTTGTGTACTAGTGGAGTGTGTTTCAAAAGTGGAGTCTTACATGAACGCTCATGGGAGTTTGGCTGCTGGCCGTAAGAAGGCCATGACTCCTTTGTGGTATGAGTTATTCCATACAGAGGAAAGGGTGATCTGCTTGTGGTGAGAGGGATTAATTCCAACACTCTTGGCAGAGCTCTAATTTCACTCTGGAAAAAAGCAGGTGTCATTTTCTTTCAGGCAAATTTCACAAGAAGATAAGAACTGGGAAACAAATATTCAGGAACTCCAGAAAAAAGTGAGTAGATGGCAGTTTTTCTCAGTATCAGTGTAAATGGACCTATGCCTTTGTACAGAGAAAGTGTGCTGAATCAAATGTGAATTTAATAACTCTCACGATAGCAGGAAAACTGGCAGGCAGGCTGGCTGGCTTTTCAGTGGGGCAGGGTTACTGAACCACATTGTGAGGTTTTGTTAGCTTTTATACTTTTGTTCCTTAGAGAAATATAATTCCAAGGATCAATAAATAATTCAGCAGTGTTTTCTTAAATTTTGAAGCCATGGCCAGAAAGACTCAGAAGGTGTCAATAGGTTGTTTGTAAACGTGATGCATGACGATAGAGTACACTCCTGCTGATGTACCAAATATCAACTCTAATTTACTGCACTGCTTGGGAGATGCCTGCTTCATTGTTCAAGGAGGGATGAACCACTTGGATAAATCCTGTTCTCTTTGCTGTGCACACATGAACACTGCCTAAGTCTTTGTGCTGAAGCTGGGTCTGATGAGATGTAAACCCTGTAGTGGGATTAATTTAATCTAAATTTAATTGTCTAAATGTCCCATTCTCTCCACCTCACTGGCATCGCTAATGAATCCAGGCCTGTGTGTGGGAGCTCAAGTCCTTGACTGGGACATCACTGTCCTGTGTGTTACACCAAAACAGAACAAAACCAACAGGATTTCTTATTAGGTTTTACACCTTTTTCAAGGCATTGCATGAAAGACATCTTTTTAAAGAACAGAACTTGTACTTTAATAGAGCTTTAAACTGTCAAATGAGAGAGGGACTCAGGCTGGGAGAAGGTGATACCCTGGGCTGGCGGCAAACATGAGATCAGAGCAGAAAAGCAGAGTCACGACGGAAAGTGCTGGGTCTGAGGGTGAGAGCATGAGGAGATGGGCACAGGGATGCAGGAGCTGGGCATGGGGGTGTAGAAGCTGCATAGAGATTATGGGCTTGGCTTGGCATGTCCATGAGAGTTGTACAGGAGACATGAAAGCTCTGACCTCTAGGCTAGTTTATAGGTTTTCAAAGCATATGTGCAGAAAAGGGTGATTTTGTCTAGGGTTGGGAAACGACAGAGTGCCTGGAGTGCCCTCTGTAGCAGGAATTGCATTTCAACCCTACTTCTGCCAAAATGAAGTTGTGATGGGGGTAGCTGAACACAGCTGAATGTATGCAGCAGGTGCTTAGCTACTCGTATCTCTTAGATCGCATTGGGCCACATATTCATGTTTTTTTATAGCTATGCATTATACGCTTCAATTTAAAATTTTCTGTCTTATGCTGAAGATGAATTTACAATACAGGAAAAGGGGGCTTCACACAGGCTTTTGTCAACTCTATGCATAATAGACAGCTCCTTCTTTAATACAGTTATTAATTCTTTTCTCCCTGTCTACAGCACAGAATAACAGACAAAATTCTTCTCATCAAATGCCTGACTGTGCTGGGATGTGTTATTCTTATGTTTTTTCTCAACTCATTTGTTCCAGGCATCTACCTAGATCTTGGTAAGTTTCATAGATTTGTTCTATTTAAGTAAAACAAACAACCTACCTGAAAAAAAAAAAAAAAGTAATATTTTTCTGAGTCTGGATCTTTTCAGAAAGCCCTTTTCCATATGTCTCCAGCCTCACAATACCACCAGGTTAGTCAGAACAGCAGTTTCTTAGTACAGGTTTTCAAAATGCAGTCATGTCACATTCAGGTGAATAACAGAGGATGCTCATGACTTCATTTTTCTGACGTCCCAATACTAATGAGCTGGCTAAACTTTACAGAAAGCAAATTTGACCTTGGCATGATTGCACTGCAGGTTTGAGTGAATGGACAAGGTGCATTATAGAGATCAGAACATCATAAATCCATAGAAGGAAAAAAACAGTAGTCTGGTGTTATTTCTTAAATATAGATAACGCTTTGTATGACTTTCACTCTCCATTACTTTATCACAAGAATAAATAATTTCCCAAAATAAAATCAGGAGGACACTGTATATGTGTGAAAGAAAAGTAGCTGTACGCATACTTTCTATGTATAGACCTATATGTGCAGGGTTTTATACAGCTAGTTGTATACCTGTATGAGGACAGGCGCCACATATCCTGAAAACAGAACTAAATTAAAGCTCACACCTAACTGAAGGACAGCCATGAAACCTAACCATGAATTGCCCTATCAAAAGTAGAAAATATTTTTTTGGCTGCTGAGCACTTGAAAGTTATGGAATTTCAGATTTATGTTTTTTCATGCAATCTGAATTCCCCCACTGTGTACATCCATCCTAGTGACTGAAAGACGTAAATCTTGAAAAGGAATAACTCATAATCAATAAATCACAGAATCACTAGGGTTGGAAAGGACCTTCAAGATCATCAAGTCCAACCATTAATCCAGCACCACCATGTTCCCTAAACCATGTCCTGAAGTGCCACATCCACAGGTTTTTTAAACACTTCCAGAGATGGCGACTCCACCATCTCCCTGGGCAGCCTGTTCCAATGCCTGACCACCCTCTCGGTGAAGAAATATTTCCTAATATCCAATCATCATATACACAGACACTACATTGAAATCCATTTTTGTTATGCACAATATAAAGCTAGTTATAGCTGTACAATGGTGATCAAGTTGTAAACAAGACCTTTCGTATCTGCTGCTGACAATGCTGGTGTATTGACTGGCTTAGAAAGGTACCAGTAGCAGGAGGCTGTTATCGCTGGCGGGACCTGGGGAAACACCAGTGTTGTGTATTGCCAGCACTAGTGGGAGGATATGGCCTACTGTGTCCGGAGCAGCGTGTTTTAATGGGTATAGCTTTGCTGCCAAACACATTTATTCCAGGCACTGATCCCCAGCCCTCAGGCATTAGGAGGTGCAGGATGGCCCGTGCCCACGCTGCTGAGACCTTGTCCCTTCAGAGCAGACTGGTTGTACCTCCTCAGCACAGCAACTGGCCCTGTGTTTCCTCTTGACATTGTATGTATGGGTTAATTAATTTTTAAGTTGGCAGCGAGGGCAGTTTTGTAGCCTAGCAGAGCTGTGTTTTAAGATTATGAGGCCGAGGACATATGTTGCATTATCTGGTACATGTGATGGAGTTTGAGTGCATGAATCCACAAGGGATAAAGTTGGAGTAACTGTACAGAGCAGAGAGACCCAAATCTGATCCAGACTCACCCATACTGCTGTTTGGGTGTGATCCCTGAAACGAATTGTCTCCAGAATTGCACCTTGATTTATTTTTATCTTAGATGAAACAAACTGGGTCACTGCAAAAGAGTCTGGGAGCAAAGCAATACTTACACACGGGGGACTTTGGGGGACCAGGACCTTGCCGTGCACCTTTGCTTGTGCTAAGCAGTTACCCAACATTGTTGACACATGCAGCATGACCTTGTTGGCATGCAGTGGGAGTCCTGGTGCCCTGGAGCAGTATGAGGTTAGGAAAGGGGCCATGTTAGTCAGGCTTTCTTCCCCATTTCAGCCAGTGCCACAGCTGCTCTGGCAGCTTTCCTGTTCCAGAGTATTTGTCATGGAAATGAGTGATTTCAGCCCATAAAGAATATTAGCTGTTAAGAAGTTAAAAGGTATACTGAGGTATTATAACAACAGAAGCACTATATTACTAAGGTGTAGGAAGATGCAGAAATTGAAGGCATTTGAAGGCGTTGGAAGTCACTCTGGCTAAGAACCTGAGGAAGGTGTTCACATTGTCAGTTTAAGATTTGCACCCTTACTTTTCTGTCTCAGATAAGTGGGCACTGAACCATGTAGGATTTCTTGAATTAAAGCCAACATCTTATAAGTGTTTTTGAAAAGCCGCAAAGTTTGTAGGACCACATAGCACTGGTTGCATATGCTCTTGGTGAGATATTCTTTCAAAACTGCAAAGCAGTTGGAGTTGATATTAGAAGAAACTTAATAGCTGATGTTTGGTTTTTGTCCTACTTTATGTCAGTGAAATAAATGAAAACAAATGACATGGTTAGTGGTGAAGTTTTCTATTATTCACTAGCTGATCTTCAACTACAACCTTGAAAGTAAACAGGGGCTGTATGTGTTCTGTATAATTTCTCCCTGTTCTGTATTCACGGCAAACCTATCAGATAAATGAATAAATGTTATTAAAGCATGCACATAATTTCTATTAACAATTAATGGAACCTGCAAATTTCCACTGAGATCTTGTTGGTGATTCCCGAATTCCACTATCTTGATGATAGCTGTCACTTATTTACCATTACTGAAGTAGTGCTGCTGTGAGTCTCTATGGATTTTAGTCCTCCAGTGCATGGAAATGAGGTTCCTGAAATACAGTACGTCTTGTACCCTGATGGTTTGGGTACATTTGTTCAATATGTTTTTCTCATGAAAATGAAAGTTGATTGTAGTTCAGTGTTTAATTTTCTACCAGAATAATGTTTTATACAGAGGCTGAAGTGTATGAAATCTAATAACTTTTAATTGCATTTGGTAGAATGAATTAGAAAGATTATAGAATTCTTTATCAGTCCCCAGCCTTGATACAATTTTTCCATTATGAACTTGGAATCATTAATATAATTTGAGGGATATGACATTTTAATTTAAATAATAAAATATGCATACTTAGCTGCCTTTCAAAATGCAGAGCACTTTCCTATTCAGATTTCTTGTACCTGTTCATCAATTTATTTAGTCTAATTCTATGAAATATCTATGTTAATGAAAGATTAGTACTGAGACTTTAAATAAACAGATACGGCAAATTTTAAGACTTCTACAGTGCTTTCATTTGGCCCCATGGGATTTTACTTTATTGATAAAGCATTGATAAATCATCTGAGGAACGATGACAAAAGATGAAAGTAAAGCCCCTTTGAAGATTGTACCTGGCTCCTAAAGTCAGCTAAAGTTTGACTTTAACTTTTAGGCAGGCATTTCTAGAGCTTTGAACTATAATGAGATCTCCCGAAAGAGACGAAAGATTTTAAAAGTAAAATAAAGCAAGATTTTGTTAAAATTTAAAGTAGATTTTTTTTTTTTTTTTTAAATAGAGGGTTGGAAAGAATAGACAAAATCAATTTATAACCTACTTCCTCCTGCTTCTGTGGGACAGCTCCTTCCTTTTTGGTTTGGTTTCGGTCAGCTCAATGAGTTGCTGAGCTGCTGTGAACTCTGTGTAGCTCCTTCTAGTATCCTTGAAGAGGGACCCATCACCTCTGTGGTCCTGCTTTGCCTGCCCCTCTCAGCGGTCTCTGCACACAATGCAGGCACCTCCCTCCTTGCAGATGCCCTCGCTCTTGCTCCCTTCCACCTCAGGACACCTCTTTCTTGCCACCAGGCTGAGTAGTTTCTGAGGCAGGGGAAGGTCCTCTCCTCCTTTTAAAAGGTTGCAACAGACTCTGCTGCTGTCATCTTCAAGAAACAAGGTGCAAACCCAAGAGCAAACAAAAGAGATATTGCCTGTTTCAGAGGAGAGGTACTGTCTCTGTTTTGGCTGCAGACTTCTGAAAGCTGGGAAGGTATGCCAGGAGGAATGCAATTGTATGCTTGCCTTATTTACGTATTCATTCCCATATTATCACCACTACTTTCCCTGTTGGAGACAGTACTCTTGCATAGGTGAACCTTTGGTATTACCATCTATGGCTGTTCTCATGTTCCTTTGATGAATTAATTATTTATGCAAAGGATAGAAAGAGATTTTTGTACTCACTGAATTCTTCCATAATTTAGGACTGCTATTTGCTCCAGCCCCAGCAGAAGACAGAGTTTCAAATCATAAACCTTGCAGGAGCTAATTTGTCTTTGTTTTGCTTCTGCAGAAGTGTTATAGTCTTCACACTATTACCCGAGCCCATGCTGGTATCTTTGGTGCCATGGATGTCTGTGATCCTTCAGACATCAATGTTTAAGTTAATTACTTTCAGCTGCCCTTAAAATAGTGTGCTGAGAATGTCAATAATCAGTGGAGGTTACCAACAGCTGTGATTCATCTGACCTACTTTAAAGGTCTAAGTCATAAAATGATTCACCTTATCCTATGTCACTTCACTCTTTATATGCCAGAGAGTACCTTCTCAAGCTACACCAAGTTTTAGTCACAGATACTTAAAAACAGAAACCACAACAGCTAGATGGACATTTGGCTTGATAATTGATAACTTGGCTGATAATAATGATAATTGATTATTTGGGGGTTTCACTTCTATCTAAAATAAATTTTCTCATTATTAACCCAAGCAGTGTTAACAAAACCCCTAAACTTATGAACTTTTAAAAAAATTATGATTTAATTCTTTTAACTAACATGATCACTATGACCTTTCTGGGTAGTAGGACAAGTTCTATAAATCAGCACTCCACTTCTGTCAAGGAAACACCCTAGGTCTAAATTTTCCCTGTTGTCCTTTCTCTAAAGCTAGTCCCTCAATATTTACAGACAAAGGTTATCTTGTTTGGTGGGACCTTATTTATGTAGTTAAATCTAGTTTCTCTTGGAAAAGTCTCTCTTTTCTATATTCACTGTTGTTTAACTTCTGACAGTGGGCTTGGTCTGCAAATTCTGATGCAGATACTTTTGAGGATCTGAAACTCTCTCTTTTCAATTTATCTTAACTAGATGTATCTTGCATCATTGAAATATTTTAAAACTGTGACTGAAATAGTGGAAAAGTAGGGAAATAATTTTTTTCACTTAATTTAAGCTGAGTTCTGTTTTTGGTAGGCCATGTTGTGCAGAGCTTCTTTTTATTTTATTGCCAGAGCATTAAGGGAGAAATGTGTTCAGTTGCTGTAGAAACAAAAGACTCCTGTTGTATTGTCACTTCTGTAGATACCACTTGTCATATTTTCTGACTCATTTCCATAATTTGCAGAAAAATTGTTGAAATTCACATGAGAAATTAAATACCTTAATTGGAAAGCCTTCAACAGAACGAAATGCCCCAAATTATGTCTGCAGAATACGTTATGCAAAGCATAGAAAAAATTTTGTCTTAACCTGCAGAGAGGAGTGACACCTCAAATTCAGGGAAGTGGACTGGATCTGAAGTTTCTCCCATATAATTTCCCTTGATTTTCATCCTTCTTTTGTTTAAGTGGACAAGCACAATTTTTAGCTTACTCTATAATTTACACAGGTGAACCAATAATTATGACAGAGTTGGAACTGAGTGGCACTTGTAGTTTGCTTAATGATGAAGAAAGGGCTGCACTGCCCTAGAGAGCTTTACAAACTTGCTTAAATTTGCTGTTGAATCACAGCATGTTGGAAGTTCCATATGAATATTTACTTGTCTTGGAAACACTGAAGCTAGTTCTCCAATACTGCAGCCCACTAAGATTTTAACAACTAACTTAATACATTTTCTTTCCTGCAACATTTTCAATAAGGAACTCACTGTAGCAAAGATTCTTCCCCAACAACTCTGAGACAGCTCAGCAGGGTCAGTAAGTGTAAAAGCTTGCACAAGACTGAGCCGTGTTGTAACCAATGACAGAAACCTTAAACTTAGAAATCTTTGACTAAGTTATTTAATGCTATAAGCTAAAAAAAAAAAATTTTGCACAAGTGAAATAAATGTAGTCTGTGTGGTTTTGTTCTCAATGTGCAGCCTAGGAAGCTACCTAAGAAGAACTCTAATAAGCTTTTCTCCCCAGCTTTTATCTGGGCCCTGGGACCAAGTATGTATATGCATGTGAACTTGTGCTAAGAGGTTTCTTTAGAATGCTGAAAATGTTTTTAAACTTGAACCACTCCCCCACAGGAAGATCCTGCCTCACAGTGTGCAGCAGAACTTCTCAAGTCCCAAATAAATAAATAAAATAAATAAATTTATAAATGGTCATGGATAAGGAGCACAGAGGTGAGAAAGGTGTGGGCAGATCCCATTAATCTGAAAAAAAGAAAGTGTTCATATTTTGGAAATGTTTGGTTTCAGGTTAATTTGTGCAATAGTTAAAATGAAAGGTTCATTATTGAGCTGCTCAATGTTACTGAGGAGTTATTTTATAAAATGTTTGGAAAAAAAATCAGTTTAATAAATCGGTGTACAATTGTTTAGTGCTTAAGAAAACAGAAAATCCTAGTGAGACAGATAGCTATTAAGCTGTAAAAACTGGTGAATGACATAGATTTAAGAAAGCATAAGCTTAATGCCAAAACCCACGTTGTTCTTATATTTCATACCTTATATCACTATATGCTCATTGTAAAAAGTGCACAGTTGCTCTTTAATTTGTCACTGAATCTTACATTTTTCTCCAGATTATTTAGGGTCTGTGATATTAATCAATTAGCTGAGGAGAGCTTGTAGGTATTGACTGACAAGTAATGGCTCAAATGATACTGGATTATCAACTGTATTTAAAGCTGTCACAACCAATACTTTCTTTTCCTTGTCTTTTTTTTCTCTTTGTGGTTTTTTTTTTTTTAAATTTTGTTACTTTGTAAAGCTTTCCAACATGGCTTGATAAATTAAGTAACCAGCTGCAAAGCCTGAGAAGCAACATTTACAGACCTTTTCTATAAAGCTAAAAATATCAGCTTGAATAACCTGTGGTTGCCTGGAAACTCCTTCACACATTTCAGTAAAGGAGATGGTTTTGGTCTCCAAAACATTGCATTAGGGATGCCTTCACTGCATAGGGCAGTAGGCTCCCACTTTCAAAGTACTAGTGGTGATGTTATGCTTGTGATATTGTGGGCAAAAGGGGAGCATTCCTTATAGCTGGAGCTAAGAATTTATTGTTATTCTAATTAAAAGTTATATCAGTGTAAGTAAAACACAACAAACAGTTATTGTTAGTCCTCTTATGATAATACTAACACTTACAGTCCAAATAATCTAATTAGTACAACACAAAACTCATTAACAATATACAGTTAAAACTGTTGTAAAAAAAAGACAAAAACTAAAAACCCCAAAATACTCCCAGTATCTCCCCCTTACATCCTGATGTTAGGGTCACCCTAACCACCCTCAGTCTGGAGAAGAGGAGGCTGAGGGGAGACCTCATCGCTCTCTACAACTACCTGAAAGGGGGTTGTGGTGAGGTGGGTGTTGGTCTCTTCTCCCAAGTAACTAGTGATAGGGCAAGAGGAAATGGCCTCTAGTTGTGCCAGAGGAGGTTTAGATTGGATATTAGGAGAAATTTCTTTATTGAGAGAGTGGTCAAGCATTGGAACAGGCTGCCCAGGGAGGTGGTGGAGTCACCGTCACTGGAATTGTTCAAAAAAAGTGTAGACATGGCACTTCAGGACATGGTTTAGTGGGCTTGGTGGTGTCGCGTTGGTGGTTGGACTTGATCTTAAAGATCTTTTCCAACCTTAATGATTCCATGAAAAACCTGCTTTCCATGATCCTTGCAGTCTTACTTTCTTTTAGGACAGTTTTCAAAAAATTCTGCCCTTGAAATTGCAGTCATCTTTACAAACATGTAATTAAGCATGGAAAACATCCTGTCCTTTCTGCTGCCGATACACTTGATGAGAAAAAACCAAGAGCCAGTAACAGCTGTATTTGCTAGTGCAGCTTTTGTGCTTTATTGCTTACTTCCAGAAAAGTTAACCTTCCCTCTATTTTGATATTTGCAACTTCTCAAATTATTTTTGGTTCACAAGAGTCAATGAGGCTATGGCAATACAGTGTGTTTGCAGTGACCTTTTCTAAGATACCTCTGTAAATTTTTAAGACTTATGGATTGGTGCAATATACATAGCTGTGTATCTGTCAACACATCTTCCCTGTAGATGCAGTGCCCAGATATAGCAATCTCGAACCAGGGTTTCTTTCTTACAGTGTTCGCTCTTGAATGCCGTCCTATTTCAGCTATGAAATTGCATTTGGGGAATTAGTGAAGTTAAGTGTTGACACTGCAATACACTTGTGAATGTGATTTCTGCATTCTGACCTCATGGTATTACAGCTATGCAACAAAGACTGGCCCATCCTTTCCTAATGCATACGTGGTGCTGATCTGTGATTACAGAGCAGCTAGTCCTCTGCCTCCTTATTTTATGCTACACTCCTGGTTTTTAAGGTCTCAATTACCTTCTATCAGCATAGGTTTCTGTTTCTTTTGCTTTAAGTGGGGTTACAGTTTCCACCAGCATTTTGCATGTTCTTTTAATCTTCTTGTATAGTACCAAGCATTTCCTGTTATGGGGTAAGCTCTTCTGGACTGTCACCATCACAGTTCTCGCCCCATGGAGTAGCCTTGTATTGTGATGCTACAAATATCACAGAACAACTGAAAATTATTTCTATGAAGATAAGCCTATGAAAAGACTGCTCAAAAGACCAGCAAGTTGCTTTGTAAGAGGGCAACTTTATAAAAAAAGAATATTAAAGAAAAAACAGTGCTTATCAGTCAACAGCAAGTATTACTTATAACCATTCAGCATGATTTCAGAATGTATATTTTCAGGGATGCCTGATAAAATAAAACAAAAATGCCAGAAACCTAAATACAGGACATTTTTATTCACATTCAGAACTACTGAAGGAATATATTCCATGAGTAGAGCAAGCACTACTGGAAATACGTCTTTGATTTAACTTTTTCACCCCAATATTTCTGTATGCTTCTATAAGAGTATAATTGAGTGTATGCTTTACATAACATTAAAACTACACCATAGTATGTGAAGGACTGGCATACATCCTTAGGCTAAATTTTGAGGGGTTCTGGAGTTAATCAGACTTCTGATTATGCTGTTGGAACACAGTGATGGACTTTACTTCCTCATATATTCATTAACATGCTTGAAAACAATTGTTCAAAGGTAAACGTCAAATGTTTTAGCTGGTAAGCCTGTAAGGGACATTGGGGGCTAAAAGTGTTTCTGCAGTTCACAAAAGGTTGCTGTCACCACTTTGACAAATATAGAACTGTTAAGATCACAGAAGAAGAATATCATACTTTTCTTGGTCACAAATGTCTAAAAAATCAGTGTGTCCATCCCATTGTCTGCAGATAGGAGTATTGTATTTTCATCTGGCAAGAAACTGCTCTAGCTGTTTTTTAAAACAACTCTACTTATTTCTCAACCACTATAAATATGTGACCCTGAATATTGTGTAGCCTGAATCTTCCTTGCTGCTCTTACACCTCCTCCTCCCTTCCTCTTGTCCTACCCCCTACTGCCGCCGCAAACAGGTTGCTCTCTGCCCTCTGGAGGAGCCTGGTACATGCCCGAAGACTTTACAGGATCCCTTTAATCTTCTTATCTTTGAGCTAAATATCCTGGATTCTTTAAATTTTTCCTCAAAATTCAAGTTTTCAGACTGATGATTGTGCTTACTTCTCTGCCTTGGATTTCCTAAAAGGTACACATCTTAAAGCATATCTTCTCAGGGTTTACCAGGGATGAAGAGAGCAGAGGTTGCTTCACAGGATTTATCATTTATAGTCCTGGTTCTGTATTTCAGTGAGTCTTTAGGTTCGGTTGTGATCCACTGTATTTCTTGAGTCTCTTCTGCAGGATTTTAAGGAACCAAGTTGTTTCCCACCCTGGATTTGTGCAGTTTTAACTCTTCCTACCTAAATGTAACAGCCTGGTGGCTGTTTTCTTCAAGCAGCATGCTGTTTTGCCTAGGCCAGCATTGAGATCGTGCAATGTTATCCCGACTTTTCTTTTCAGTGCAAATGTCTCAAGTACCATTTCAGTTTCCACAAAAGTGAATTTTAAGTGTACCCTCAGTCTTCATAAAGACATTATTTCAAATTCTGTGCATGTAAAGTGAACATACAGTGTCTACATGTTCACTTTGTTAGCAGGAAGCTTATTATACTTTTCAGCTGGTAGTAGGTCAGACAAAATTACTTTTACTAAGGAATACAAATTTTACTTAATGAGCGTTTTAAAGACCTACACATTGTACAGTAATTTTTTTCTTTCATTTCTTTCTCCTACCTACCTTCCTCCCACATATTCTAGACTTCTGTTTGATTCTATTGTTTTCTATTTTCAAGTCCTTCTGCTTGATTATTTCAAAATAAGGTGTTTGTTTTTTTTTTTTCCCAGTAGGACTGCAATTGTATTCTGCTCATCACAAACTATTTATTGTTCCAAAGGTGGTTTTCCCTACTGTGTAAAGTGTATGAGAAAAGCAAAGCTCTCAAGCTATTTCTACTTTACCTTTTTTTCTGGTCCCAGGCAGAAGACATGGGAATCTTTTGTATGAAGAAAGCATTACAAATTTGAAAGGTGCATTTTATAATAAAATTTCATTTTATTTTTCCTAAAATAAATATAAACTGCCACCATCTTCAACAAGTACCATATCAGTGCAGAAATGGAATTCAGATTCAGGTTCTCTCTACATTGTATTTCCAGAACATCAGTTGTTGTGAAATAGAGGCACTAAAGGGCAGTAAAGGAAGTGGTCTGTGGAACTATAAATGGGCTTTGCTTTCACTATAGTAATAAGAAGTTATTTTTTGAAATTATTTCTATTTCTCTTCCTCCTGGCTATGTTTTGTGGTCCAGTAAACTTGAAAATACATGAACAGAGAAGCCAGTCTTTAATGTGTCCTCGTACTTTCAATTCTTCAAAAAGGAAGGAAGAGCTTCAAACTGAATCCAGGTCAAATGCAAAACTACCCAAATATATAAAACACAGATATAGTATGTTCACTGTCATGAACGTACTTAGAAAGGCCTTGGAAAAAAGCCTTAGAAAACCTTCTCCCTTAGAAAGGCCGGCTGCCAGATGTTCATTAACTGTACAGTTAACTTGGACAAGCAGTTCAGCAGAGAGCAGTCAATCAACCCGTTACGGCATAGGCCAACTACTGCGGGCTTCAGGCTTCAGAAGACTTTACTCTCGTCCAGCTGCGGGGTGCTTGAAGTCAAACCGTGGTACTCAAAGGCATCATCAACGGAGATCTTGCATGAAGTCCCTCAAATTCCTTGAGAGACTTCCCCCTTCCTCTCCCCTTCTCTGTGCTCCCGTCCTGGGCCCTTCCTCCCAGAGATGGCTAACTGTATCTCCTCTCTGCAGGCAAGGCAGGGAAAGCAAATGTACCCTGAACAGACTGTGTGTGTAGTCTGAAATAAGCTCTGTGCAGCCAGAACTGGCAGCTGGCGTGTTTGAGCCTGGAGCACAGCGGGAGGACAGATCTACCCCTTGCCCATCCATATTCCCAGGGCACGGGGCTGCAAGGCAGGGCACTGTTCTCTCACGCAAAGCTCACGTGTGGGGCTCGTGCACGTGCCTAACGCTCGTGGTGCTAGGCAGAGCCTGGCTCTAGCTGCCTCTTGTGCAAATCAGTTGTATTTCGTTAGCCTTAGTGAATAATTGTTATCTCCATGTAGCATGTTCAAGCTGGTTTGTTTTCAGTGGGGGGAGGAGGGTAGAAATAATGCCAAGATACTATCACAGGTGGTTCCAGAACTGTTGAGAAATTGCTGCTCTTTAATTCTTCACTTTGTTGTACTTCAAAACGTGTGTGACAAAACTTAATGTTGTCACATTTGTACAAAATAGCAGTAAAACGCTGCTCCTCATCTGCACGCATCCATTTCCCCTTGCAGTATTCCTCGAACAGGAATTGCCATCATCTTAATTTATTTAAGGTGGAGTTGGGCCCACTGTTCTTTACTGGAATTCAGAGAACAGCCAAGACTTGACAGTCAGAAGAAAATTGGGCAGTGCATTTCCATAACCCCTTTCTTTGTGTTCAGAGAAAATAACTATTTAATTTGCATGGACGGATTCACTTTCTTTTTGGAAAGGCAGTAAACCAGCTATGCTAGCATAAAGGTGTGGTAGACAGCAACTGACAGTTCTCTCCTCACTTTCTTTTGCTACTTTGAGAACTCCAGGAGCACTCCCATCCCTGTGGTTTGTAACTAATTTTTGTAAAGTCAAAATACATACACATACCCAGAGTCCAGTGCACAAAAATATGCATACATTTTCAGCTTATGCCAGAATCCAGCATTCATCCTGAGCTATACAGATTATTACCACTCTTAGATCAGTCCTGGGGTCTCTCCCAGTGGGTGGTAAAATGACATTCTTCACAAGAAAATTTGGTACCAGCTGTGCCCCCCCCCCCCTTTTGTGGTTGTTTTTGCTCTCCTCCTCCCTTGCAGTATGATGCTCATGCATGAGCTATTTTTGACCATGCGCTCCGATTAGATCACTGTGACCAAAGCAGGGAACAGACTTGCTCAGCTTGCAGGATGGCAGTGTTTCTGTCTTTGGAGGTGAGCAGAGCTGGCTGTGAAACATGTTTTTTGGATCCCATGAGGCATTCATCAGATTTTACTCAAAATCTGTATCAGGAACAATGTAGGAGCTGAAGCTACAAAATTTGGGATACAAAATGCCTTCATTTTCCAGCTTTCTGCTTAGCTTTGTCTTTGTTTCAATCTATATGGTGGTATTTTTGCTGGCAAGACATTACATTTCTGAGTCCTTCATATCTGCTGAGTTACAAGGATTTCCCTGCATCTCCCTGTAGAAAAGGTTTGCACCAGGCTAAAGAAAAACTTACTGTGAGAGCTGCTTATCATGGATCCAGCAAGACCAGATTGGTCATCTGTGTGGAAGCTTTTCATGAAGAAGGATCATGGGAAGAGAGCTGGGGAAGGGAAAAGTCATTTGTAGTGCTGGAAAACCTGGTTTCAGCCAAGCGGAGAGGACAGAAGCCAGGTTAGGGGCATCAAGAGTAGAGCTGAACTGGGGAGAAGATGGGACTTGGAGATAGTTGAGGGGAAAGAAACAGGTCATTGGCTGAAGAGTTGGTGTCACTGAGAGCATTTTGGTTTTGGAGCCAAACAATGCAATGAGTATGATTTCACTGCTGCGCAAATACTGCAGCAGAAAATAAAACCGCCTCAAAGGATGAAATCTGGAGCCAGTGTCAAGCTGTCTGGTTTGGCTCTCCTTACCTAACAGACCAGCCAGAGTAACTCCTGAGCTGCTGGTTTTGGCTTTTGGGCAGGTCTGGTCGCCCACATTAGGCTGCAATATTTTCAGCAGATGTTCCTTACTGATCACAGTTAACCTGAAATTCTCATTTAAAGAGTGCAGTATGTCATCAAAATCTCCTAAAATGTACTTGAGAGAGCAAAATGCATTCTTCGATTAGGGAATACTTACGTGACAATGTATAGGAATTTTCAGAGAAAATAGTTAAAGTTTACAGCTTCATGAACAGTGAGAAACTTTGGTGTCTTTATTTCTTTTATATTTAAATAAGATATAAATGCAATATAGCTTAATTTTAAACTGTTGGATGTTTATGGATCTCTTTCTTCTTTTAACTTAGTGGAAAAACACTTATGTATAAGCTTAAGTAAGTTGAATGGCCTAAAATTTTATGAATCGGTCATCTATCTCTGGATTTTCTTACTGCTGCGGTTGTTGAAGGGTTTTAGAGAGGGATCACTTTATTCATCTATCTACTCTGTAGTAGGGGCCTATTCTCTTTAAATTACATTTGGCATTTGATTATAAGTTTGTGACTTAAAGTTGGCTTTGCCAGCAAAGATTGTTATTCTTCTTTTTTCCTCAGTTTTTCTGCAGTTCTGTGAATCCATCACTTTCTGACTGTGAATATAGGAAACAGGATGAGATGTATGAAATAGTCACAACAAAGAGGGGAATAACTTGAAGAGGTGGAAGGCTTTATTTCCATGCCATTAAAAAAAAACTTAAATTATGGTATCTTAGTTTTTTGTATTAAAAAAAGGTCTGCTATTTAGGAAAAAAATAGAGAAGATAGAAAGAGGAGCATCATTCTGAGGAAAAAACCACCCAAACCCCTTTTGTTTCATGTCTGAAATCCCATTCCATTGTTTAAGATAAATGTCTCAGAGGAATCAAACAGCTCCAGAAAGCATTTTAACTGTGCAGAGGGAAAGTGAGCCTTGCTTGGACACAAGATTCGCTGATTACATTCTCTGCCTGATTGTGCATTTGATTTGCATTTTCTGTCAATCAGTTACCAAAATATGCATCTTAAAACACTTCAGGATCTATAGAGGGATCTTGTCTCTAAAAAGCCTGTTTTGCTATTTAAAGTCAGTCTCTTTTCTGTTTTCAAGAGTTTTTCCCCTCCTCTGTTTATCTTCTAGAGCACATAACCAGTAAGTCTTGAAGGCCCTGAAAAATGCAATAACTTTTACGTTGGTGGCACATAACAAGTCTGAGAAGTGTAAAGTGGTGTTTTCTCTTTTTCTAATACAGGCTGGATTGCCATTTTGGGAGCCATTTGGCTGTTAGTGCTAGCAGACATCCATGATTTTGAGATGATATTGAACAGAGTTGAGTGGGCAACCCTCCTTTTCTTTGCAGCATTGTTTGTTCTCATGGAGGTAAGATTCTCTGATTTCTAAAGCCTGAAGAGTTACAACTGACTTACTTAAAACGCGAATTGTGTTCGTGGGCAGAGACCTCCTGCAGATTGAATCCCACTGGAATATTGAAGATTAAGTGTAGTCATGGTAGTACAGAGAGAAATTGCAGAGTGGTGGAAGTTGGCTGGACCTCTTTGAGATTTAATTTTTCACTGTAAGCTTGGTCTCACTCTCTCTCCTTCTACTGCATTTGCTGAATGTATCTGACACAATCATTTTTATATAAGTGGAATTTTAGTTTCCAGGTCTGTTGGCAGTCTATGTATGTAAAGAGTTTATATGTATTTATGTTTGTTTTGCAATTATTTAGACAAGTGATAGGAAAAATAAAACAAGAAGAATAAACCAGAGTTGAAAAATTATCCTAATGTTGTCTGTTACATGCTGGCTACCAAATGGCCTAAGAGGTTTCATGGGAGTATGGTTTGAGAAGATAATATCACTGAATTTCAGTTTGCAATTGTAATTTTAAAAGATTTTCAGTACTTGAAATGCCTGGATGTCTTACTGTGTCTTTTTTTTGTGTTTGTCTGCTTGACTATTAGAAGCAGTCTAGCCATGTTTGTATTCCATTTTATTTACTGTTTGCTGCTTTTGTATAGCCTGAGAGGATTTATTTTTACCCCAAATGTTTGGATAAGTCTTCGTATGAATACTCACATTTACTTGTCAGTTAAGCTTCTGTGCATTCCCTAGAACGCTCGGTATTTTTCAGTTGCTATTTGTTGGGTTTACATGATGTAATTATGTTGTAGAAACATGACTGGCAAAAGCCAGGTGACCATGGTACTGCCATGGCTGGTGAATTGTCTGAGTGAGCAGCCTGGGAAAAGCCTGTAATAACAAATTTGCTCACACTGCCTCCTTCCTCCACCCTCCCCTGAGTAATTGCAAAGACCCCAAGAATTTATAATTTGGGATCTATTAAAAAAAATCACCAACAGTAAATGCAACAAAATTTGAAGCAAATACAAATAGCGAATAATTCAGCTAAGTCTAATTAATGCCAAATTGGAAGTCAAAATCCGGTAACCTCTGAGAAGATGAATGGAAACTCTGATTATCATTAGGAGGCTTGTTTGTGAGCTAGCATGTCTAAAATTCATCAGGAAATGTTGATTTATTGTACACCCATTAGTACAGGCATTTTTTAGTTCTCTACATTATCAAGCTCTATATGTCCTTGCATTTTCTAGCTCTTACAGGGAATCCATATTAAAGCCATGCTTATTTTGTCTGCTGCTGCTGTAAGAGTTTATTAGTTGCATTCCCTGATGTATTTGTTGTTTTAGCTTGGATTGAATGGTTTTGATTTGAGTGCTCTGTGACTGCACAATAACGTAGTAGAACACGCAGGAAGTTATTTGCCATTTATTGCCAGACTTCGGATACGGCTGTTGTAATTCACTGAACTTCATTTTTATGGTTTCTCAGGTCACCTGAGATAGTTTGCTAATGAAAGAATATTTTTTATGGCTTTGTAGAATAAAAGCAGTTTAAGGTCATGAAAGAAACTTGTACATATAATCAAGTGAGAGACACTAAATTCTTCCCCTTAGATGAATGAAAAAAATCTGCTAAATATCATTACTGCTAATTTTGATCTGAATCTATTACCCTTTGGATTAGCAGGTGGTGACAGTCCTTGCCAAGGCATTTTCCTTTCCTTTAGGTTAACAATGTAAAGAAGCAGCAAGTCAAAACAAAGATATGCATTGAAGTGTAAGAAATCTTTCTAGGCACTCAACAGTTGCCAGCTCATATTCTTGTGGATCACCCTTGATGATCCTCCATCTTAGAGGGTTCCCAGTCTGAAGCTATTTCATATTGCTATAAATGTTCCCTTTCCTATCACAAGGCACATTTAAAATGGGGAAGGAGGGGATTCCCCTAAGTGTCCCCCTCCCCCTAAGTGGGACTTAGGCTGCAAGTCATTTTGGGAAATGTGAATTAAGTTCCAGAGCCATGGGGGAACTCTCAGAGTTTCTGCCTTTGGGTGCTCATTGGTCCAGTCTGGCAGATCTTTTGCAATGAAAAAGCTGGAAAACCTTTGGATCTCTCATGTTTTCTGTTGTTCCTTTGGCTAATTCATCTTTACAAATGTCTTTTTAGTCCATGTTCACAAATGGCTGTTACAAGCCGTAAAATCTTTCTGCTTCTTCTGTCTCTCTGTCACATAAGTTCCTGTGCCTCTCGGGGATACAGTATTTTGTTCAATTTTAGAGTCAGAATTGACGTTTTACCTTAATCCCTTCAGGCACAGTTTATTTACAACAACCATCATGACATGCTGTTCGTAAGAGGGTTCCACGCAAATTTTTGTGCATAAATTAAACTTTGATCTAAAGTGGAACATGATTTTTTTCTGCAGGAAACTCTGTTTTGAGCTGTCAGAGAGGAACTAGTACACTTGAAGGCACCAATTAGTGCAGTAATACTTATTCCCCTTAGAAGACACAGGAAGATCCAGGAGACCCTCCGTGCAGTTTACACCCAGGGGTGGCCAGTGGCAGGGTGCTAATCGCTGACTACACTTAGGTGCTTGCAGGGGATTGGCCTGGATATTGTAGAGACATCCTAAAGTTGGTTATGTGATTAGTACTGTCATCACCTCGAACGTGATGGGCTACCGTGATGATTGCTGTCTTGCAGGAGCAATGTGCGTGTCCTTCATTCCCTTCCCTCTTTCCCAAATACTTCTTTTGTAGTGCCATGTCTGGATTCCAGAACAAATTTTGAGTGTTACTGAAAAGTAATATGTTTTGTTTATAGTAATTACGTAATAAGGCAGCAATGTTAACTGAATGTAACTCAGAGCTCTGGTTGCTGATAACTATGTGTTAAAAAATTTATTCTGAAGTGTGAATGCAAAGCAATTGCAGAAAAAATATTACAGTTCATTAAAAATATTGCTTTTACATAAATTTTAAAGGTCACTTTCATAACCTTTGCGTTGATAAAGCAATGCAGATATCTTAGAATGAAGATGGTAACTTAAAATTACCAGCAAGAATTAATTTCTTATGAAATTTTCTCCTGTGAATTTAAAGTAATGAAAAAATATCCTTTTTATTAATGTAAAAGGTATGTGTATGTATTTAAAAGTCTTATCACTTGTCTTCTGCATGTTGTGTCTTTAAATGTAGATACATCTTTTCTTGTGCAATGAATTGTTAAAAGAAAATATAATTTCTGGGCCAAATTTTAAATATGGGGTGATACCCAAACCACTAGCGTTCAGCTGCCACCTGCATGAGCTGTAGGTACAGGAATTTCCAGTCTGAATGACAGCCTCTCTGTCACTCTGACATTACCATGTCTTATACCACACCGCTCAGTGCTTATTGGGATCTTTGTCCATCTCTGTCATGGAATTTAACAGCGTGTGAGTTGAATAGTTTTTTGTCTACTGATGTCTCCAAAACGCTCTGTCTGACTGCCAGGTGCGCGAGAGGGTACGGAGTTGTGTCGTGTGAATACTCACTTCTGAGGGAATGGCATCAGTAAGTGAGACATCCAGCTGACTGGTTCTTTGTCATGGCAGAAAAAAAAAAGTCAGTCAGTCAACCAGCTTGGTCCAGACTGAACCAAAAATGGTGATTTTCTCCCCTGAGAAACTGAAAAGTCATAAAATAGATAATACCCCATTCAACCCAAAAATAGTACTTCATTCTGGACACTCGTAAGAAAAGAAAACAAAACTGAAGTGAATAAAAGGCTAGCTGTCATGAGTTAAAATTCCCCTTTTACCTTGTAGTTTGAGGGAACAGGTCATTCTCCTGGAGTGTGGATACGCAATTTATATTCTCTTGTCTGCCCAAGGAGAGGGAGGAACCATCACCGCTAGGCTGGAGTTGTTGCTGTGTCTTGTCATCGGTGGTAGTAACCATGGTCATGGGGTGCTCTCCGAGTACCCTGTACGGATGGGAATGGCTCTCGGGGGAGGACAGAGCACTGGCCCAGTGCTTATGGGGCTCGCCCCCTCAGTTCGGGTGCCTGACATGGGGATCGGAGAGCTGGTTTTCCTGCCTTTCGGGTGCTGCTGCCTCTGTGCCAATTTCTGTTCACTGAAGATCTCTGGCCTGGTTTAAGCAGGAGGGTACTGTTGGTTTTTTTATGGGTCTGAGAAAGCTGTTTAAAAGAAACATGTATTTTGCTTTCTCTTCTTCATCTGAGACTGAGCACAAGATGCCTAATTTCATCTGACCTTTTAAACACGATGTACTCCTATCTATATTGTGGTTTGGGGGAAGTTGGTTTAAAATCAGTTGTGTTCAGGAATTCAGAAAACATGTATCCACTGAAGAATATCATCTTTAAATTTCAGCCATTCTCTGATGCCTGTGCCCCACACTTTTAAGTAAATCCCATCAATCATTCCAGCACAACCAACCCACTTCTGCAAATACAGCTACCAATTCCTGCTGTGTCTTTGCTTTCTACCAGTTGCAAAGTTGCTGTAGAAGCTATATGAGATGAACGTCAGTATCTTGTGAATAGGAAGGAATTATTGTATTTGCTTACATCCACTGAAAAAAAATGTAACAGCATCAAACACTTCACTAGTTAGTATCAATGTCTTTTTTTTTTTTTTTAGGCTTTGGCTCATCTGCACTTAATAGATTATATAGGAGAGCAGACAGCTTTGTTAATAAAGGTATGTTTAAAATATTTACAGTTTTTTAACAGGTAAGGAAAATAGTTTTAGTCAATAAAGTAATGAATAATACTTTAATTTTTATTTTAATGTTAACGATGACATTCCTGCATCAGCAATATCAAGAAAGCATGCTATACTTTGGTGTGGATGATATTTAATATGTATATATCTGTCCACAGCCAGAAGAAACATAGTCATAAATGCAAAAGGGAAGCCTTTTATGTAGTCTAAAAACCCCAAGAAAATATAAAGAGTAAAAGGGGGAAATTTTGAGTTGCACAGTTTATTTCTTGTGTGAAATGTAAGTATGAATATTAGAAATATCAGTCTTTGTATTTCTATTTGTTTAAATTTTCTTGGAAAAAGAACAATATTGTGTTACTAAACATTGGGCTATTTTCTTTAAGATGCTTTTTCTATCTCAGAGCCTGAAGGAGTATATAATATTGATAAATTAAAACTGTGGAGAATGTGCAATTATGCCATCCGGGGGACAGAGCAGCACTGGTCTCATCAAAGTTGTAATTTGACCTCTCTCAATTCCAGGTGGTTCCTGAGGACCAACGCTTGGCAGTGGCCATCATTTTAGTGCTCTGGGTGTCTGCTTTGGCCTCCTCCGTGATCGACAATATCCCCTTCACGGCTACAATGGTAAGGGTCTATGCAGCACTTGCACATCCTCCTCCTGGTGCCGGCAAGGCAGCTGACCTTACTGATTATGATTTGCTTTTTTTTTTTCCACCTCTGCTGTGTTGCAGTTTACTTATCTCCTAAGGTTGAACCATTATTAGAAGCTTATTCATAGTGTTAGGCATCTAGCTGGCGATTGCTGCCAGCAGTCACAGTTCACTGTGGAACTAGATCCACTGTTTCAGGTGTATTTTTGCACTGTCCTTGTTATATCCACACCCATAGCTGAAATGTAAATTTGTCTTTTTGATGTACACTGTCACTAATCGTCTGCTGCTATCAATATTTTCCAGCTATGTGCTGCGTAGTTATGCTAATGCTTTTTTAACACCTGTACCTTTTATTGCTGCCTTACTTACGTAATTAGTTTAAAAAACAGCAAATAACGTTAATCACAACAAATTCTTATTAGCAACTGAGTTTTAATATCAGAAAAGTATCAAATTATAACAAATTAAGGCATGATCAGATAGGTTTATTCAATCAAGATCTCTGTTTAAAGTGCAATAATCCCTTCATTATACCGTAGGAATGATTCATTGTTACAGATTGTTCTCAGCTAAGTATAATTTTTTCTTCTATTGTTACTGGCTGGTCATGTCCATCCTTAACCTGTGTCAAGTTTTAAGACACTTCTTATAGTGTGTATGATAGGTTGGACAGATTTGCAACTGCTCTCTAAATATATGTTAATATGGTATTTTGGTTTGATTACCGTGGTGTTTCCTGTGGAATTACATTGATTTAACAACAACAGACTGCAAGCAAAAGGCACAAAGGGAAAGATTAGTTCAGGGTGAGTCACCTCCCAGCAAAGACTTGAGGGCTATAAAGCAATAATGCAGAAATATCAGCTTCAAAGGTTTTTTCTCACATCCAGCTAGTCTATGAAAATTGATTTGGAGCAATACCAAAAGACCTCTGCATTACACATCGACAAAGGGTTTTTTACAGGTTTTCATAAGAACCCTCTTTTAAAGGACTATGTTTTGGGGTGTGGGACTGAAACACAAGAATCTTTTGGGATACCTGAAGACCACTTATTTTGTATCTTTGAGGGAGTGAAATGCAGATGGACAGGAAAGAATTCTTGTCAGGATTTTAGACATTTCAATGTGTATCTTTTTCATCCTGTTCTGGGATGTACCTAAGAGACTGCTACAATTTTTTTTTCTTTAAAAATAGATGGAGTGAGGAAGGAGGAAGAAATAAAAATGTAGGCATATTCTCACTTGCACAAGAGCAGTCATTAGCTGAGGCGTTAAGACATTAATGTGTTATATGGCAGGCTAAAGTCAAGATCTAGTATCATCTAGGTCAATGAATGGGCTTGGACTTAGGTCTTTGTCATTCTACTTTACAAAATACAGAAAATTCCTAAGTAACTAAGTCCCAAGTTCTTATGTAAGATTGTATAAACTTTCATTTTAAATTCTTTTTGTTTCTTTGGCACTGGGTTCCTCTTGTCAAAACAAGCAATATTTGGTTTTGGAAGGCTATTTATCACTATATATGTCAAAGTTATGAACTCCTGAAGAGGAGTATTACATATATTGAACCCAGCTCTTTTGTAGAATAGCTTTTCACTAATCAGGGACTGAGTGTGTGTATGTCTAATAAACAGGCAGTGCAACAGGTATTCCTTAGATCTCTGTTTTTTTTTATTGACTTGCTATTTATAGAATCAAGCTGTAATTATTAATAGCATAAAACCATCCACACAACAGATTTACTTATTCAGCCACATAGTTCACTCACATTCACACAGTTACCCAGCTGACATGTTTCAATATATGAATTCAGTTTCATATGCCTTAGTGATATTGGAGTATAGGGCACCTGCTATGGTTTAGCCAAGAATGATCCTGTCCTTTCTTGGCAAAAGATGCCAACTTCACAGCTGAGCCTGCACTTACAATTATGGAAGATGCAGACATACTGATTCCCTCCAGTGAATCCAATGAATTCCCTCCAAGAGGTTCATAGATCTCCTTCAGTGGTGAGCAAATGTCTGTATGACAATAGGGCAATAGCTCTTGTAATTTTTACAGTCATAACCTTGATGGATGAAGTACTGAGTAGAGATACGGGACCCATCAAGTTCCTCTCATTTTTTGAACCTGCAGATAGAAAAAATTGGGGTGGTTTTGTAGATAACAGCTGTATGCTCTGACTGAGCAAAGAGTGTTTGGAGGATGGCATCAGAGACCTCTGCCAATAGCGGATTTGCTCACCCTAAGGTGGTGAGCCCCTGAGCAGTAGGAGTTAGGGGAAATCAGGCTCACAGGGTGACAGTCTGTTTGACTTGTACATGGATAGGGATTCCTGAAATTTCATTCTAAGATGGTGAAATTCTTGGTGGCAGTTTACAGTCAAGGGCACCAACAGAGTCTCTTCTGTATTAGAAAGGTGAGTATCCAGTGTTTTCTGTCCCATGTTCCAGGGATGAGACAGTCCTGCCAGTCTCAACTCTTCCAATTTTAAGTCTCCAGCTGACTGTGGGTGAAATTACTGTGTTGGCAAGGTCATATTGCTCCATTCCTTCAGGGGTTGGAAAGTGCAAGAAGACAAGCATCACTTCATTGATGGGATGTCCCCAACACTGCCTCTATGTTGCTGGATAAAGTCTTCAATTCATCCCCTACCACACTGTGCAGTGCATGTTGTCCAGACTCGGAGCAAAGGGATGTGATGGGCTAGACACACTGAGTGTAGTAACTCAGAAATGGCATGAGAGTGGACAGAAGTAAGGGTCTCCAATGTGAGCTGACATTTTAAGTTTCAGATTTGACAGAATTAAAATGTATAGATCAATATTTAAAAAAGGTCATTAGGATATTAATATATCTGAGCCAGAATTACAAAGAATTCCAGGAAATATACTGTTTTATGAATTGAAGTAATGAAAACAGATAAGGCAAATGGTTTCCTAGAAGAAAATCTAAACATTTTCAAGAATTGCTAAGTATCTATATAGACAAGTTAGGACTCCTGCTTATAGTAAAACATAAACACAACACATTGTCTGCAGTCTTAAGAACAAAACCTAAATATTTTCAGTTATTTTACGATGGAAATGTTTTATGGTGCAAAATATTCATGTATTTAATAATTTTGAACACATTAATGCTTTTCAGCAGCCTTTGGCACCAGCATCATGGAGAATTCTCCCTTACTAAAAAATTTTGAAATTACAAAAATCAGATTAGTTTAGTATTTGAAGCATTTTACCCTGAAAATACCTTTTCAGTGCAACACTGTTGTTGGCTGAATTCTTCTCAGTTCTAGACAAGGAGTAAATCTGCTATAACCCCACCATCAAAAGTGTTAATATCATATGGAATTCGTGTATAGAGGTCACTAACCTGAAATCTCTGCAAAGACCTCAGAACACAGCAAGTATTTTATGCTACAGAGAATGCTGTAGAAAGATAATTGTGTACATGAAACAGAGGAATGAGTTTCTGAGGGCACTTAGCTGATCATAGTTTAATTACTTTTACTGTTTCTGTCTTTGTGAAATTCTGTTTGTGTTAAACTAAAATAAAGCATTGGAGTTGCACAAAGACAAAACAGTCTTCAGAGTATCTTCCAATTGCTTCTTTCATGTAATTTATCCTGAATGCAAGGATTGCGGACTGCCCCAAAACAAAGTGAGACTGAAACTTGCTTGATAAACTGTAATCCCAACACTTTCCCCTTCTCTTTAAGTATTGGAGAGTAAAGATCCAGCGCCCTAGTTAAATAGAAGTTTATATGAGTGTTTGTTGCACTTCATTGCACAAGCATGTCTGGCAATTGTGATAGCAAAATCAATCAATTTTTGTCAATATGTAAAAAATGTACTATACCAAAATATTTTGAGTTTGAGATATAACGTGTGGGCAACTCCATGAACTCTGACTGTATGCAAAAGACTATGTTGCCGGCAGCAATTCTAATATATACAGATATAACTGGGAGATGCTTAAAAAACACCCACAAAATGTTCTGTGCATAAACAATTCATAAACCAGAAGTTTAGTTATTAAGTCTCACACATTTTAACTCTTGAATGGCAAGGGTTTTTTTCATGTTGGATATCCAGCTTGCTTTGTCTGGAGAATAAACGTGGTGAATCATGTAGTGATGTTCTATGTATCATTCTATTAATCCTCTGATATTTTTCCTCTTTTTTCAATAGTTGAAGGATGTTCAATAGGCTAAACTCACAATGACATTCCTTGATAGGCAGACTTATTAATTTTCAAGGCCTGCATTTTCCTAGTATTGTCATTTAAATAGCCACAGATTTCTGCCCTTAGAATGTTAGGTGACGTGTTTTTATTACCAGTCTGCTCTTTAGTTTAATTGACATGTTTTATAAGCCACATATGCTGGAGCCATCTGTTTATATTTTTCTTTTATTACCAGAACTAAAAATATAGCCATAGTAAATCCTTGTTTTAGCTGAGTTTAAATACTATTTCCTCAATATAGAGTAACAAGCAATTTCTATTAACCACCTGGCTGGCAAGGTGACTTAGTCTCCGACAGGTCTTTGCTAGAAACCAGATAATTTTTGGCCCACAATTTATTGCCTCTAAAACTATCAGAGGCTTTTCATTTGCAGTACCGAATATTTTGTATGTATTTCATGTTCTTTGTGCCACTTTTATTTTTGGATCTTCTTTCCTTCTGCTGTATTAAAGTTTTCTGTGCCCTGCGTTTCCGTGCTTGACAAATGTGTAAGACCGGGTGTAAGACTGCAGAAACAGAGCAATCATCAACAGTTTGGGAAACTACAAACAGGTTTTTTCTATTAATGCATGGTGCCTGCACTTTTCACAAAAGACACCTTTGCTAAATGCAGTTCTTAGCAGAGTGTGTGCTGTGAAATCCCATGGTGTCAGGCAGCAATGAATCCCTAAAACGAAGATGTGAATTGCTGTTTCATTGCCATTGTGCACGAATAGACAAAATGGGCAATATAACCTGATGCCTTCTACTGCGCTGCATAGGTATAGGATAAACTTGTCTAAATTACCCTTCTTGCACAACAGGGATGTGTGATTACTTGTGCAAATGTTATCTTTGGGAACCAGAAGTAGCTGCAAGGGCTTTATTCTGCTATTTCTTATGTCTCCTCTGCCATCCCAGGAGGAGATGCTCACTGATAGAGCAGGACCAGTGCCCGTCCTCTTTGGTATCCTCTCCACATATCCAGGGTCCAGCTAGTAAAGTCATCTTTTCTGCTTGTATTTCAGAAGAAGGTCTTCATAATTCCAAAAGAGGTCCTCCTTCTTCCTCTCCTGACTGGTGGAATGCCATGCTCATGAGAAGGTTTTGTTGTAAAAATAGGTGAATAGGATAAAGGTCTTGATTCAACTTGTTCTTGGGTAATTTGGAGTCTTGGAAAAGAGGCTGTGACAGCAAGGTGTGAACATGTTAACTCTTTGGTCATTGTTTTGCTTACAAAGAATGCAGTCTATGTACATAAAATTAAATAAATACAAAAGAAAAATGTTCAAGGCTCTCCATTCCACTTTCGTACAAACAGGACTCAAAGGAACAAAGTTTGGGAGGCGTCAAGTAGATGCCCTCTGTCAAGTAGACAGCAGAATTGAGATACGCAAACATCACCACCAGTCTCTTCTAACAAAAAGGGACTGCATACCACAATATAAATGCAAGGACTGTTATGACAAAACTAACAGTATTTTATGAAACTTAGCTTAGTAGTAATTGTTGTATATAATTCTAGTCTAAAATCTCTCCGTTTTCTCTTTTCAAAGCCCTTAACTCAGCTTTAACTAATTTGCAACATCTCTTCAAGAGTTCTTGCTGATCATCAAGTTTGTTAATTCTTTTTTTTTTTGAGCAGAAAAGTTCTTAGGATGGAAATTAGAACAATCTGTTTGTCTTATGACTACTTTTAGATCAAAACAGTTAGATAGTAGTGATTTTTTGAGACTGTGGTATGCAGTTGCCACACAGGATAGCCCATAACGTTTGCAAAAAATTTGGCATACTTTATGGATCAAGTAAATATTTCTATCTGAAGCACTAGAAATTTAATTGTAAGTTTTTCATTTGTCTTTCTTGTGGTTATTCAAAACTGAAACTGATGGTGCAGTATTACAAGGGATATGAGCATGTTAAATCTAAATTCAAGCACGTGTCAGAGGTCCGTAAAACTTCCATTCCCTTTCTGACTTATAACTGTTATTCTTTGGCAAAGATGAATTCCTTTAAATAGGGAAAACAGCCAAATTTAAGTGTACACAAATACGTATTTCTAAGACACCATGTCCCTAAACACCACATCTACATTTAAGTTGCCTGGGAAGATCCAGGTTCATAAAAATAACTATCAACATTGCCATTATCAGTGGATCTTTGCTACTTCATTTTTAGAGATTCTGCTTCCAAAACATCCTTGTAGATGCACGAGTTGTTTCTTTTCCTCCATATATTCGTGCTTGCTGTAGTTTTGACATGAGGGATGGGCTAATTGCAGATCATAGAATCATAGAATCATTTAAGTTGGAAAAGACTTTGAAGATCGAGTCCACCACTAAACCACGTCCCCGAGCACCACATCTACATGTCTTCTAAATACCTCCAGGGATGGTGACTTAACCACTTCCCTGGGCAGCCTGTTCCACTGCTTGGCAACCCTTTCGGTGAAGACATTTTTCTTAATATTCAGTCTAAACCTCCCCTGGTGCAACTTGAGGCCATTTCCTCTCATCCTATCAGTTGTTACTTGGGAAAAGAGACCGACACCCACTTCACTACAACCCCCTTTCAGGTAGTTGTAGGGAGCAATAATGTCTCCTCTGAGCCTCCTTTCCTCCAATTTGAATTGCATGTCATGTTCTGGCAGTGATGGGTTGTGAGAAACAATGTTTGTGAGGAGAAATGAAATCCTTTGTGACTGTTCCATGGTAAAAACCAGACAAGATGCTGGGCATTCTGACTCTTTAGGCCTTAAAATAGAAATAGACATCTTCAGGCAATGTAAAATTCAAGAATAATTGTTTAGACATTAACTTATCTAGGTTAAATCAGTTAGAGGATTTAAGAGTGATGATTAGCACCACTGGCAGCGGGGAGGGGGAGAGGGTTGTAATTCTTCATAAAGTCTATATATTTTTGCATACCAAAGGAGCACACACAGTCAGTAAAAGAGAGCATCACTCAGACATCAAAGTGAAAACATTTTTCAGGAAGCAGCTGCTCCATCTCTGAGATCATACCTCTTGAGGGGCACCTGTGAAATACATTCAAATGACAAATTGAAACATCATAACTCTATTCACTACTGAAAATCCTGGACTCTGAGAAAGCTTTAATTTTAAGGCATATCACAGTTATTTCCACAAATCCCTTCCTGCTTGATCTCTCACTCTTCCATGTTTGTTTATTCTTTCTCTCTCCTTTTTGGTCCCATAAACATCTGTACACATTAAAAACAGGTTAATAACTTTATCACCTCTCCCCTTGCTAATGAACTTCTCTCTACAGGTACTGATTGCACTTTTATTTCAAAAAAAGTGGTTACACAGTTAAGGTGAACTCACAGCAGTTTCCTAACTAGGACGAAAGTTGTTTAGCTTGGAAATGTATTACTGACTGAAACCTGGTGTTACTAGAAAGCCTGCCTGTGTATTTTGGGCTCTATACCAATTGCCTAATGAAGTCCATTATGTCTCCATACAAGCCTTTTCAGGGGTTTTAATTTATTATTGTATATTAGGAAAAATGACTAAATGAAATTCATAAAACTTGCAAATATTTCCCAGTGAACTAAATCTACTTTATCTGGTAAGTATAATGTTAGCATAAAAAGTACAACAACTCAGGTCTGCTTATGAATTCAGAAGCCTGACACATTGTTCTTTATCAATTTTTCCCTAACAAATCAGACAATTTTGATTATAACAGGAGTCAGGAATGTTTTAGTTACAGACGCATGATCTACAGCCACCTTGATTGTGAAGGTCTGGACATCTCTTGCAGCTGTTTCCAGCAAGAAGAGGGGATATAGCTCTGTCCTTTAGGTTTCAAGAAATGGAGGGGGAATTGATTTATAGTCACTGTCAGTTCCCTGTTGAACTAGAAGGAACTAATGGGAGGCACCTTAAGAGATCCTCAGTTTTGTCAGCAGTACCTGTGTCAGGCTTGGCCTAATATTGCCAATGATACCTTCTCTTTGGCTTGTGGGACTAGCACAGTCAGTTGGGAAAAATGAGCACAGAACAAGAATATGATGCAAAGATACTAATAGAAAAAAAAGAAAAAGAAAAATAACCCAAGTTATTCTTTGGACTTGCTGGTGTTTTAAGTTGTTTACTTGAATGAATTTTATTTATGTTGTGCTGGTGGATGGCTAATGTCTCCTGAATCTCTCTCTCTCTTCTTAAACCGCAGATTCCCGTGCTTCTCAATCTCAGTAAAGATCCTGATGTTAACTTGCCTATGAAACCATTAATCTTCTCACTGGCCATGGGTGCATGCCTTGGAGGTAAGAGCTTATGTGAGAAAGCTGACATAAGGTAATAGCTATGCAATTATGGCATGTATAAACTGGCACATTAGGTTCAATGATTTTATTATACAAAGCATAGGGAGGACCTGATCCAGCTCCCTTTGACTTCAAAGTACGCCTGGATAAGGATCTCAGTCACCGTCTGCTGCTACAATAGGATTTTTGCAGTCCGTGTTTGAAGACCATATCTGCATAAAGTACAGACACACAAAGAAGCAGTCCAGGTGGTGCTTATGGGGTTCTGATCTTTTTTGAGAGAAAATACAAAGATATATTTAGCTTTCAGAACAGAGACCCATCATTGCTCGTTGAAAAGATGCAGAAAATGTATAATAGCCGAGATCTGAAGGCTTGATTCAAAGGCTACTGAAGTCACTGGGAGGTTTTCTGGCTGGGTCACAGAAATGGTTTGAGTATCCGTTTGCTGACCTGTTTAGCACTCCTCACTCTAAGGAAAGTTTTTTTGAAGTCTTTGGGAAATGTACCTCTAATAATGAAAGCTAATAGCCATTTTCCTAGTGCCCATCTTGGTGTTAACTGGGATTATTTGTATTGTCAGTGCATTAGCATAAAACAAGCAGATGGGTTCATTACTTTTTTTTTTAATTGAAAATGTACCATGTATGTATTGTAGGCCAGGATTTCCTCTCTCTATTTGTTGTAACAATAAAGGAGAATAGCCATCCAGTAATTTTTAATTAATGTTTATACTTGATTACTTTTTTTTTCACTCTGTAAATGGCTTATGAAGGTGTTACAACACAACATTTCCAAATAACGAGTGTACTAAGTGCAGTTAAAACGTTAAAATTTTCCATGAGAAATAAAGTTGGTATTATTTTTTTACTACTGAGAATTTTAATGTTAATTTTAATGCTAATACATTATATTGGGCTGTGTTTTGATCCCTAAATATTCAAGTAGTTAGGTTAAATAATGTTAAAATGGATAAAATAGTGTTCTGCAATGAATACACCCCTTCTCACCCTCAACCGTCCAAATAGTTTCCTTGACTTTACAGGGATTAAAAGTAAAACCATTTTTGTGGTAATACAAGTTCTGGTTTGTTTATTTAGCTAAGTGATTGCTAGTGCAAGTGACCTTAATACCTAACAGAGATTATAATGATGTAATTTATGGATTGAATTTTAACACCATGTTGTAAAGGCAGGACAATTTGTACCAAAAAAACAGTTATTCATTTGAGGAATATCTTTTTGTACTCATCATTACTCATCATTATATTGTGACTTTAATCTGTTCCTTTTTCAAAACCAGTGATTTGAGTAATCAGCATATCTTTATATAGGTGTTTGCAATAAAAATATAATCTTTCTTCACAATTTGCTAATCACCAAACATACTCTGACTTCATTAAACTTTCAGATTTAAAAAAAAAAAGTAGAAGGAATATAAAGTTGGCCAGATTACACTGACATAGTCTGAGTGGGAGGCACTTCACCAGCCTTGGAGCCTTTACAAATCTCATCTGATTTTCCTAAAGTATCAATTATAATCTTAACCCAAATTCCTTTAATTTGATTTGTTGAAGGGCTGCTGGGATTTTAGCAGAGACTTCTGTATGTATGAAGTATGAGACAAAAGTAAAAATATAAACAGTATCAAGGGAATTATTTGAATTAAAACCACTAGAGATCCACAGGTTGGTATTCAGATAGGCTCCATACAAATATTTGGATAAAAAGTTAGATCATTATCACTCTTAGCAAAAGCTTTAACTCTCCGGACTGTGCTCTATTAGGATAAAGCTGAGCATATGCTGAATTATATTGGCAAAGGTCTCATCTTGAAAATTAATATGCTTCTGACTTTCCCATGTCAAAACTAAAAGCTTATCATTAGGGAATGAAAAGTGTGGAAAAGCTTTTGTTTTGAAAGATCTTAGAGCTCCCCAAAAGTGAGGGGAAAGGGGATTTTCTTTTTTTTTAAAAAAGAAAGTGTTGATGTCCTTTCAAAAGTATTTCCAAAAGACAAGTTTTATCAGCACTGAAGTGGTGTGAAAGAATCCTCAAGGTAGGCTAATCCCATTGTGTAAGGGGTAGATAACAATTATACCGTTACTGCCTGCTGCTTAAGGCAAAAGACTGGATCTTTTCACTGTTTATGCAACCAAATAAACTTGGAAAACAAGACATCTTGTAGAGGAGTCTGATGAAATAATTCATTGTAACTACATTTCTTGAGGTTAGTTGCTTGTTATGTAATGCAGAGCTTCAGTTCTGGTAATTTGATAACATTTCTGGTGTCCAGGGTAAATACTACTGTATGCTTATGTGTCCATGAAAGGACCATCAGCGTTTGTGCCTGTCTTGGAAAATGCTGTGCAACATTTTATCCTGAAAAATTTCCATTGGGTGCAATTACTTTTTTCTACCGTCACAAAGTGCACAGGCAGCTATGGGCTTGGGAGATGATAGGATGAGAAGAGACAGTCATTTTCCTTCATTGCTTTAGCTGTTGTCCTGGAAATGAAAGAAAGATTGAATCAGTCTCAAGAAAGATGGAAAGACTTTTGCCAGTATAATTGCCACGTTGTTGTCATCTTCAGCAGTGTCTCCCAAAAGAGAAAGCTGCTGCTATTAAATTTCTCTCTTTCATGGCAGTGGGCTCAGACATAAGGAGTAAGTGAATATTGTGTGGATGCTCTTTGCTCTGTAAAATGTGTCTCAAAGTGAGAAGGGATGAAAAATCTTGTCTCTTAATCAAGGAAGCCAAGGACAGTGATGACCATGGGCAGTTCCTGGTGAGATGGTCACAATTTTGAAATCTTTGGGTCTTCCTCAGAGTTTGCCAGTTCTATTCTGGCAGTTCTTGCTCATATCAGGTCAATCTTATGCAGTTGAGAATTAAACATGGCAATTTTTCAGGGGATTTGGTTCTGGAAATTTAGGTTTCTATTTGTCCCAGCTATCTTTAAGAACTTAAATTAAGTTGTAAGTTAGGAGTTTGGTTGCCCCAGGCTCTCTGGGGAGACTGGCGTGTCCAGGGGGCTGATGTTTATTCATCCACTGAAAACGTCAGATGCACTCTGCAGAGCACGTTGGAGCCCCTAATGTGCAGAAATCCAGCAGCTAAGAGGGGTCCCCAAAGACAGGTCAAATGAATTCGGACCTTGAGGTATTTTGGTTTGTCAGTTCTTCTGACTGCTGGACTACCCTGTTAGTTCTTGTATGTCTGGGCATTAATGCTCAAGCTGACTAAGTAGTGGCTGGAAAAATTGTATTGCTTACGGGTTTTTTTATGTACTATCTGCTGGTGTTTCAATTATGTTTTGACCATGAAAGAAAAGAAAACAGGAAATTTAAAAGAAGCTAAAGAAAACAAACAAGGAGGTAACTTACCTTGTTTTCTGTGGTGTTCTGACACATCTACACCGAGTCACTGAGGTGAGCAGCTCCAGTGCCAGCACGGAGCCAGCAATTGAGCGCTCCAGCATGGTGCACGGGGGAGTTTCCTAACCGGAGGAACCTCAGGGGGAGCTGAGAGAGCCGCCAGGAGCCCATAGCTTGCGCAACAGCAGCTGACGAGACCTGGGAAGGGCCAGGAACAGCAGCGGCCGAGCCCACACGCACATATAAAAGAAGCCCCTGGGAAGTGCTAGCGAGCAGGGAGGGCAAACAGGGTATGGTGCAAGGGTGTGGTGTGGCGTGGCACTTTGCACGGAAGGGTGTGCAGGAAGGGCGCTGAAGGTCTGCCAGCTTGACCATGAAGCAATGGTATCCACCTTGCAGAAGGCCATGGCCTATCTAAGCTCTGCATCCACCACGACTGACGCAGCTTCCCAGATAGAGCTCCCGTGGGAACTTACTGCACCCCGGTACCAGGCTGCAGGCTGCGCCCTGCTCTTATGCCAGTATCGAACGGCAGCAGTGAGCACACCTTGGGAGATGCCCCCAGGTGGAGGAGCTGCTTTGCTTAGCGACAGAGGTCTGGGAGGAGTTGAGGAGGTTGAGGAGTATCAGGGAGAGAGAGAGAGGTAGAGTAAGACTTGTACCCTACCTGCCCTGAGACAGGCCCAACAGGCAGACAGGATGCATGATATGGAGTATTCCCTATGCTCTCCCTGCCTGGCTGAACACAGTGACTTAAGGGATAAGGGGCAATGGCGGCAAGTTCCTGCCCGGTACAGCAGGCATGTCTCCTCTGGGGCCACCCACCTTCCCAGGTGCCTTTGCATAAGCAGTATGAGGCTCTGTAAGTAGAACTGAACAATAACGAGGACGATGGTTCATCTAGCTTGAAGGTGTCAATGAGGTTAAACTGGCCTACACCCTGTGTCAAAACTGCTTCCATAAAGAAGAAAAGATGGGTCATTGTCATCGGAGATTCCCTTCTGAAGGCAACAGAAGGCCCAATATGCAGACTAGACCCAGACTTCTTAGGGAAGTTTTCTGCCTCCATGGGGCCCTGGTTAAATATGTGAAGAGAAAGATTCCTACCCTGGTATGGCCCTCAGATTATTATCCATTATTGATTTTTCAGTTAGGCAGCGATGAAGTTGCAAGTAGTCCAAAGGCAATCAAGAGAGACTTCAGGACCTTGGGGCAACTTGTTAAGGGCTCAGGAGCACAAGTAGTGTTCTCCTCTATCCCTCCAGTTGCAAGGAATGATGAGGGAAGAAACAGGAAGAGCCAGCAGATCAACACCTCGCTCCAAGCCTTGTGTCACCAGCAGAATTTTGAATTTTTTGATCATGGGTAGTTTTATATGACACCAGGCCTCCTGGCAACAAATGGGGTATACCTGTCTTAAAGTGGGAAAAGAATGTTTGCACAGAAGTTAGCAGGATGCATTGAAAGAGCTTTAAACTAGCTTTGAAAGGTGAAAGGGATAAAATCAGGCTAGAGATAAGCCTGGTGGTAGCAAACAAATGTTTGATGGATGATGTGCTAGTGAGGTCCTTTGTTCTGCCATCTCAATAGAGGTAAGGGATGGAGACCCACGCAGCAGCAAAGACGCAAGGGTTATCGTTGTGTTGGAAACCACGGAAGCACCTGAGAATAGTCATGTAAGAATTAGGGCTTCTCCCCCCAAAAGGTGGTGGGATCAATAGCCTAAGTGAAGCACACCTACACCAATGCACACAGCAAGGGCAACAAACAGGAGGAGCTGGAAGCCATTGTGCAGCAGGAAAACGATGATATAGTTGTCATCACAGAAACAGGGTGGGATGACTCGCACAACTGGAGGCCTGTTATGGATGGCTATAAACTCTTCAGAAGGGATAGGCAAGGAAGGGGAGGTGGTGGGGTAACCCTGTGCGTTCGGGAGTGTTTTGTCTAGAGGTTAATGATGGTGAAAATAGGGTTGAGTGTTTATGGGTAAGGATCAGTGGGAAGGCCAACAAGGCAGATATCATGGTGGGAGTCTGTTATAGACCACCCAACCAGGACGAAGAGGCAGATGAAGTATTCTGTAAGCAGCTGGGAGAAGTCTCACAATCACTAGCCCTTGTTCTTGTGGGGGGACTTCAACTTACCAAATGACTGCTGGAAATACAATACAGAAGAGAGGAAACAGTCTAGGACATTCCTGGGGTGAGGGAGACAACTAGGGAAGGTGCCCTGCTGGACCTGTGGTTTGTGAACAGAGAAGTACTTATGGGCGATGTGATGCTTGGAGGCCGTCTTGGGCACAGCAATCACAAAGTGATAGAGTTTTTGATTTTTGGAGAAATAAGGAAGGGGGTCAGCAGAACTGCTACCTTGGACTTCTGGAGGGCACACTTTGGCCTGTTTAGGAGCCTTGTTGACAGAATCTTTTTGGAAGTAGTCCTTGAATGGCAAAGGAGTCCAAGAAGGCTGGACAGTCTTCAAGAAGAAAATCTTAAAGGCGCAGGAACAGGCCGTCCCCATGTGCCAAAAGATAAGCCAGTGGGGATGACTGGCCTGGCTGAAGAGAGAGCTTTGGCTGGAACTCAGGAAAAAAAGTTTATGACCTTTGGAAGAAGGGGCAGCAACTCAGGAGGACCACAAGGATGTTGTGAGGTTATGCAGGGAGAAAATTAGAAAGGCCAAAGTCCAACGAGAATTTAGTCTGACTACTGCCGCAAAAGACAATAAAAAATGTTTCTATAAACACATTAGCAACAAAAGGAGGGCTAAGGAGAATCTCCATCCTCTATTGGATGCGGGGGGAAACATAGTGACAAAGGATGAGGAAAAGGTTGAGGTACTTAAAGGCTTCTTTGCCTCAGTCTCTAACAGTAAGACCAGTTGTTCTCTGGGTATCCAGACCCCTGAGCCGGAAGACAGGGATGGGGGGCGGAATGAAGCCCCCGAAATCCAAGGGGAAATGGTGAGTGACCTGCTACACCATTTAGACACACACATAGGACTATGTGGCTGGATGGTATCCACCCAAGGGAACTGAGGGAGCTTGTGGAAGTGCTCACCAAGCAACTTTCCATCATTTATCAGCAGTCTTGGCTAACCAGGGAGGTCCCAGTTGACTGCAAGTTAGCAAATGTGACATCGATCTATAAGAAGGGCCAGAAGGAGGAGCTGGAGAACTACAGGCGTGTCAGTCTGACCTCGGTGCTGGGGAAGCAGCAGATTATCTTGAGTACCATTATGCGGCTGGCACATCCAGGACAACCAGATGATTAGGCCCAGTCAGCATGTGTTTATGAAAGGCAAGTCTTGCTTGACTAACCTGATGTTCTTCTATGACAAAGCGACCTACTTAGTGGATGAGGGAAAGACTATAAATGTTGTCTACCTGGACTTTAGTAAAGGCTTTGACAGCGTCTCCCACAGCATTCTCCTGGAGAAACTGGCAGCTCATGGCTTAGACAGGTTTACACTTCGCTGGGTAAAGAACTGGCTGGATGGCCGAGCCCAGAGAGTTCTGCTGAATGGAGTTAAATCCAGTTGGTGGCTGGTCACAAGTGGTGTTCCCCAGGGCTTAGTTTTGGGGCTGGTCTTGTTTAATATCTTTATTGATGATCTGGATGAGGGGATCGAGTGCTCCCTCAGTAAGTTTACAGACAACACCAAGTTGGGTGGGAGTGTTGATCTGCTGGAGGGTAGGAGGTCTCTGCAGAGGGATCTGGACAGGCTGGATGGGTGAGCTGAGGCCAGTTGTATGAGGTTCAACAAGGCCAAGTGCTGGGTCCTGCACTTGAGTCACAACAACCCCATGCAACGCTACAGGCTTGGGGAGGAGTGGCTGGAGAGCTGCCCGGTAGAAAAGGACCTGGGGGTGCTGGTTGACAGCCGGCTGAACATGAGCTGGCAGTGTGCCCAGGTGGCCAAGAAGGCCAACAGCGTCCTGGCCTGTATCAGAAATGGTGTGGCCAGCAGGAGTAGGGAAGTGATTGTGCCCCTGTACTCGGCACTGGTGAGGCCGCATGCTGAATACTGTGTTCAGTTTCGGGGTTCTCACTAAAATGAAGACATTGAGGTGCTTAAGCGTGTCCAAAGAAGGGCAATGAATGGGCTTATGATGAGCTGCTGAGGGAACTGGGGTTGTTTAGCCTGGAGAAAGGAGGCTGAGGGAAGACCTTATCACTCTCTACAACTACCTGAAAGGAGGTTGTAGCAAGATGGGTGTTGTTCTCTTCTCCCAAGTAACAAGTGAAAAGACAAGAGGAAACAGCCTCAGTTTGCACCAGGGGAAGTTTAACTTGTATATTAGGAAAAATATCTTCACCGACAGGATTGTCAAGCATTGGAACAGGCTGCCCAGGTTGAGTCACCGTCCCTGGAGATATTTAAAAGATGTGTAGATGTGGTGCTTGGGGACATGTTTTAATGGTGGACTCGTCAGTGTTAGATTAACAGTTGGACTTGATGATCTTTTCCAACCTAAAAGATTCTATGATTCTATTATTCTATATTTTTTTGATTCTATTATTCTATATTTCTTTTGCAGGAGAGGACATTGAATAAAGCATTATTCACTAATGCTTCCTATTCTAGTACATGATGAAACTATGTTTCCTCTTCAGACTGAGTTGTATGGAGACCTTCCAATAGTGTCTAGGGAATGATGCCCTGAAATTTTTGGAGGACAAATGAAGATTGCTAGCTCCAGCAATTTCAGAACAAGAAGAGTTTTAATTGCACTCCTTCTATTGGTTCATAAGTTTTAAAATAACAGAAACTATGGATTCAACTCAATTTGAGTAAGTCAGACATCCACTCGTTAAGACTGTTTAATTATGTAGAACTAGATTCTTTACTGAGCTGAAGAGGTTATAACTAATATATCATTTGAAGGGGTTTTGTACATTTGACATTTAAAGAGCTGGCACTTATTTGTCTTTTTATATCTTTTTTTTCATGATTTATAAAAAGAATGTTTTTGAAAAAAAGATAAAAAAAGAGCTTGAGTTAAAAAGTGACTGAATTCATATTTCGAAGCCCCTACCTTTTGAGTTCTCAGTTACTAGCCTAAAAAAGTGCACAAAGTATTTTTCTGTGGCAGTGACTATTGGTGTGGTCCAAAGGGGACATTTTCTGCAGTTCATAGTTTTGCACTGTTTTTCTTTGCTGTATATTTTCCTGGAGAGCAACCTGAAAGTCATCATTGTCACAATTCTGCAGAAAGAGGCAGTCTCTAGGGTGCATATAGCTGTGTTTTTCCAGCCACACAATCTTGGCTATAAGCTCTTCTTCAAGAAATAGGTAGGAGGAGGGAGCTGCTGGCACTTTTCTTCTAACCTTAAAGGGTCAAAAGCAGGTGTGAATAAAATCCATTGTCCTCAGGACATTGTGTTAATTACAGCTAATAAAGGAGTGCAACCCACAGTGTAGCTAAATAGTGGGATTTCTCCCAGTGGTCTGGTGCTACAGCTATTCTGCCTCGTGGCACCCATCCTTCGGTCCCTGATACAGATGGGTCCTTGTAAAGTATCACTGATTTATTATTCCTGCTGATTCTGCTCAATAAAATCCTAAACTAGTTTTAAAGCTTCAGACACACTGAAGGTATAAACCTAGAAATATTTTTTATATTCCTAAACTAAGCCTCCTTTGCAATATGAGGGAAAAGTGATAGCCTTCAATAAAACATAAAGTGTATTAAAATACATAATAATGAGTATTATGGAAAAAACATAACTGTAGATACTTTGAAGTTCTAGTTGCAATAGATCAAATCTGTATAACACTTTTCAATTTGAAAGATTCAAAAAGTCTATCAAGAACTGAATATATGACATAAAAATATAGCAGTTATTTTAGAGGAGCTCTATTCATCTTTTTTTTTGAACATAATTATTGTATACAATGTGTAACTGAACGTGTATGAAAATTTTGTAGCGGAGAATATATACCTTTTTAACCAGGACACTGATATTGAAAGTTTCTATTGTTTCTAAAGGAGTCTTTTAAGGATGAGAAATCCTGGGCCTCAGTTTTATGTCTTGTGGGTGAGACAGCCCTGATTTAGATAAGTATTTTGTCTATGGATGTAAAACTCATAATCCAAATCAAAGGGTGGTATTGTAGGGAATGAGAGTGACTTGAGATCTTTAAAAAGGGAAAGGGTGTTGCTGCTTTTGACTTTGAAAGGCAGGCAAAACAAATAAGGAAATTTATGAAATGTCTCACAATTTTTCTTTACAGATGTCAGCGCAGTCTTTAGCAGTATTATGCCTCTAAATAATACAGGTCTAGAAGCAAAATACAGCAGGTATTTTGTATGTCTTACACTAATATGTAATTTACTTTCTGAGTATACTTTGCATTGTTTCTATGATGTTTGCAGAGATGGAAATGAGTAACGTGGACATAAACTGTGATTGCTGTCCATTAAATGGCAGTACTACTTGCTTGTTCTTAATGAAGAACTCATTCAGGTGTTAACTGAAAGTTTTTGTTTTTGTTGTAGCATGAACAGCAGCAGCATCAGAGCACAAGGAATCTTTACTTCCCTATTGATATTTGAGTGCCCAAACTGTCCTCTTGCTGATTTCTGGAACAGCCAGAATCTGTAACCTTCTATAAAAACCCAGCTGCTGTTTCCCTTAGCTCTTTCATGACATTCAAAATCTGGACCATCTTCATGCTTTTTCAGTACCAAGTTCTTAAAGCCCAGCTGTCCTTGGTGTAAGAGCCAGGCTCATTACCAGAGTCCCGTCAGAGAAAGGATATTCTATAATCTTTAAGATTACCAAAGATAATCCTCTGGGGCAGGGTAGATATACAGAAGAAAGATATGAATGTAAAATGTAAAAACAGCTAAAACTGAGTGTGTACGTTTGACGGATGTACCTTTGTCTTTATTAAGGCAGTATCAGAGGCCTGCTTGGCTTTCAGACACTGAGTTAATATGGAAACAAAATCCATATTGAACCTAGTAAATTTTTCTCAGCAAGGCCATTTTTCTAAGCTTGATAAGAGTACCTTGGCAGACATGCATATATAGATGTATGTATGTTATTAAGGGAGAAATACAAAGTCTATGGGGTAAAGGACGCTGTTTCAGCTGTACTGAGGAGGATTTACAGGTTGGATGGTAAATCTTAGATTTTAAAATGGAAGAGAGCTGTGTGTAGTATGTAGAATTCTATTCTATTTTGCATTGATTTAGAAAAAGAATTTAAACCAAACATCAAGCTCACTTGATTATAATGCTTGCATTATTCATGAATTTGAAATGCTTGCATTAATGGTTTTCAGTCTGTGTAAAATAACTGCATGTTATAAGGTTCTGCAATTTAGAGATAGGATGATGATCACAGATGTCATCGGAGAATCCTACAAAGCATATGTGGAATTTTGTTTAATTTTATTTACTTGCTTTGTGCATTTGTTTATCATAAATTACAGAAGGTTCTTTCTAGAAGCCTTGGCCACTTCTGTTTTCAGAATAATATAGAATATTCAAATTCATTACGTTGTGTTGGTGAGTCGCTGCAATATGAGAATACAGACGCTGCGTAGCTGTCAGCAGAAGAGGTATATTCAGTTTAGAAAGTAGAGCTTGGACTACCAAGACAGAACAAGACAAGGGGAGCTATAGCAAGCTCAAAATGCTTTAATGAAGAAAGTAATACTGGATTATCTACCTTCCTACCTCTGCAGACACTTGCCAGATAACACCTCCTTTTCTGCACGTTGAGTGGTGCAGCAGAGAGGAGGAAAAAAACTCTCAATCTACAATATTCATATTGATTCTTGTTGATGGAGCAGACACTGTACGATGCTGAAGAAAGTTGTAATCATGTCCTAGATATTATTTATACACATAGTAATAAATACATGTAGCACAGTTACAGTTAGCACACCTAAACCAAAGAGGTGCACTTAGCAGGAGTTATGAAACTTTTAAATAAGGCACTTGAACCATAACAAAGAAAATTTCGGTTAAGTTGGAACCTGAATCTAAAGCAACTGAACATTCTAAAATAACTTAATGGAGGGATGCTTTTTTTTTTAGTAATATCTTGTTCTGCTCAGATTCAAAGTAAGTTATTATAAAGTTGTGTAATGTACTTTCATGCCAGGTGTCTATCCATGAATCTATTTTTCAAGATTTGCTCTCTAATAGTGCCGCATGTGGAGAAGGTGTGAAATTGAGCTGACACACTTCTAGCCTCTGAATCTATAAATTGGAGAGAAAAAGAAGTGCAAGCTGGGGTTTGCGTCCAGCATTAAAGGCTTTAAATGGAAACTACTTGAATATATGTTTCAGGACATGAGGGAATGGTGTGTCAGAGTACACTGCTGACACTATCTCTTGTTATACTAGTTTATTTTATGCTTGTACTGGTAAGTTGACTTCAAGGAGAGCAATGACTTTTAGCGATCACCTCAGGTTTCATGTCTCTTTTACAGATGTCGGGATTTGGAGAAACTTATGGAATTCTTTATGTTGTTAAAGTAACAAGTGCAGGATGTTCAACAGCTTGCCTTATTTATTTCACACTTCTGGTAGAAAAGTGCTAAATTTAAATTTCCAGTTTTCCTCTCATAGCAAAAAAAAAAGCAATGAGCACTTAATAATGCAATACTTACAGTAACTGTCCTGCTGGTGGTAAAAAATGATAAATTTCACCTGATTAGAAGTGTTGGATTGAATGCAGTTCAATGAAATTTTTGGATAAGGTAACTTAAAACTTTGAATAATTTTTTTTTTTTCTTTTTCTTATAAACTCCATGTGTATGTATTTGTGCAGAAACACCTGACTCAAAATGTTTCCAAATGGGTAAAGTTAAAAAATGTTGATATTGTATGACTGCAGCCTACAACATATAACAATGCTGAATGAGTTTACACATGCCTTCTCCCCCTTACTACCTATTACTTGAGGTTCCATGTTGTTTTAGGGACTGTTAATGCTTTAATTGCCCTTGATTCTGTAGCCCTTTACTGACTGCAAAGTTTGATTTTCCAGGGGTTATTAATTTTTACACATAAAAATTATTAAAAGGTATTCAAGACTTGTAGACATTTAACAGGTGAATATAAATGGTTTTGTTTAATGAGGCAAATCTTTTTGGTGAAACAGAAAATTTCTGAAAGCTATGAAGGCTGTCTGCTCTAAGGCTAATGAAAACCACAGCCATTCAGTGTTCACTTCTGCAGCCAGATTTGTTACATTTGCTCAGATCGTGCTTTAAGTAGAGAAATGGAATACGCTGTGGGAAGGAAGCCACATGTGTCAGTCTACCTATATTTAACGATGTAAAGCATATGGGAGACTGCGCAGTTTTCTTCTGAAAAAGGATGGAAGGAAAGGAGCTGGCTTCCTTCAATAAGTTTTGCTCTGACTGTAACAGGGTGGTTTGATTACAGCAAAAAGCAGGGCTGAGAATCCTCACCTTAAAATCATTCACGATTCTGTAGCAAACTCCTGATTTCAGAGTAAGAACCCTTGTCTGGGACAAAACAGTGCAAACAGCTGTGCCTGTGTCAAACTGGGCCTTGCACAGATGTTTGTCCAAGGCCAGAGAAAAGCTGGTTTTAGGGCTTGAGTTGACATGCAAACAGGGTAGTTTTTTTGCTTCTGCATTAGCTACCCAGAGACACAAGGAAGAGAAAATGCAGAAAGTCATTAGTTAAGCAGAGGTGTAGCTTGTTATCCACCACCAGAGCATGTGGAGGGGAAGTGGCCTGTAACGCTCACAACAAAGCAAGACTTTGCTGTAAGCAACCCACTTTTAAGCTTGCTGTTGCACAAGGCACCATCTCCTTCATAGTTGTGAAAGTTACTGCTCATGGAGGCTGCTCATGCTAGGCCAAATAGCTTTATTAATGATAATCCTTTCCCTTTGATTTCTCAATGATTTGGGTAATAAACACTAATTCTGCTGGGCACTTTGAGGGGATTCTCCAGGCAAACCTATTAATGCAGCAATCCCAGTGGTTAGGCTTGCTCTTGAGGAGGCAATACCAAAGGGACTCCTGGGAACTAATGGTATTTAAATATAATGAATATGCTGCTGACAAGTAAAAATCAGCAGCTGAGAATAAGGCTTAAAGTGAGAGGAAACACGTTATTGACACAAACTCTCTCCCTTTTCATGTTATGATTCTGCCCTGATTTCCCACTCCCTTTAGCAAGGTTATTCAGCTCTCCCAGCATTGATTTTCAGTGCATTGCAGATTATAGTCACCTGGGCACACTCTGTTTACTGAGGGAGAGGCTGTCTGAGCTCAAGGAAGGTGCATGATGTGTGGTGTGCAGGTTCTGAGTTTCAGTTTGGCAGTCTCTGAAGAAGTGATGTAGCGGAGGGTGACAGCTGAACACTGGGTTGAGAAGAAGTAGCTAAAGATAGAAGTGGAAAGCTGGAAGAAGCAGGGCTGGTGGATACTGCAAGTATCAAATCAGGCTTACCAAACCTTGTCAACATCTTCCTGCTTGTACTTCTAAGTTATCTGGAGATGCAAAGGCACGTTTTTATGTGGTTTTGATTTGGACCTTTCTTCATAGGTCCTGCACTTTGGCCATAACAGTCCCATGCAATGCTACAGGCTTGGGGAAGAGTGGCTGGAGAGCTGCCCGGTAGAAAAGGACCTGGGGGTGCTGGTTGACAGCCGGCTGAACATGAGCCGGCAGTGTGCGCAGGTGGCCAAGAAGGCCAACAGCGTCCTGGCCTGTATCAGGAATAGTGTGGCCAGCAGGAGTAGGGAAGTGATCGTGCCCCTGTACTCGGCACTGGTGAAGCTGCACCTTGAATCCTGTGTTCAGTTTTGGGCCTCTCACTACAAGAAGGACGTTGAGGTGCTGGAGTGTGTCCAGAGAAGGGCAACAAAGCTGGTGAGGGGTCTGGAGCACAAGTCTTATGGGGAGGGCTGAGGGAACTGGGGTTGTTCAGTCTGGAGAAGAGGAGGCTGAGGGAAGACCTTATCGCTCTCTACAACTACCTGAAAAGGGGTTGTGGTGAGGTGGTTGTTGGTCTCTTCTCCCAAGTAACTAGTGATAGGGCGAGAGGAAATGGCCTCAAGTTGCAACAGGGGAGGTTTAGATTGGATATTAGGAAAAATTTCTTTACTGAGGGGGTGGTCAAGCATTGGACCAGGCTGCCCAGGGAGGTGGTGGAGTCACCATCTCTGGAAGTGTTCAAAAAACGTGTGGATGTGGCGCTTCAGGACATGGTTTAGGGGACATGGTGGTGCTGGATTAATGGCTGGACTTGATGATCTTGAAGGTCCTTTCCAACCTTAGTGATTCTGTGATTCTGTGATTTATTCTTAACTAAAACTGTTGAATACTTTCTCATACTTGGAGTTGATTTCACATTTCCTAAAGATATTCAAAGTATTTTGCCTTGAGAAATATCAGAAAGATACTTTTATGTCACCTTTTCTGGATAGAAACAATAGAAGATCTAATGTGCTTCTGCAATGATTGTGCAAAGCTGGGGAAGGTCCACGGAAAAATAAATATGAATCTGTTAGGATTCCTCTGTCATTTTCTTCTCTGTAGCCTAGGCAGCAGCAGATCTTTCAGTGACATGTTCGTATCTTTCTATGATCACACTTCAAAATAAGAATCTCTTCTTGCCTTAATAAAAAGGTCTTTCTTGATTTCAGGCTTATGATTTATTAAGCATAGTTACTATTGACAATAATGCATGTAGTCTACCAAGAATAAAAGCCAGAATAGATATGCAGGATAAAATGTATGGCTTACCTCATACATATCACATGCTATTATTATTAGAAAGATAATATTTTATTCATTGTAATGAATCCAATATCTTAATAACCATCTGCCTTGTGATAAAGGATGAGTTACAGTAGGAGTCATCAAAAAAAGTTACAATAGGAGTCATCAAAACAGACTGGTTATTACAATGTTATTCTTTGATACAGTTCACCCATGTGTTATTACATTTTGAGCATACAAGCAAACAAGTAAGGGTTTGTGCTATGCTTTTTAAGCTTAATTATTCTTAAGATTGAAGATGATGTGAAAGTGAAGTCAAGATTGGGTGATGTCCTAGAAAATGCTTATTCTTCATTTGTATCAGTTAGAATAAATTTAACATGTGTAGGTTTCCATGTACATTAACCTAGTCTTGGGTTTTCCATGGTCACAGTGTTGCTGTTTCACTACTGAGTCAAATGTCTGCCGTGGAGAGGTGTTCCTGGGAGGAGAAACAAAAGTTTGCCTCTGTTGCTAATTTCAGCGTAGTTCTTGGAAGCCTGCTGAGCCAATACCTAATTAACTGCACACACACTCTGAACAAATCAAAAAGAAATGCTGCTCCTTTCAGATAACATTTAAGGTGATGATTTCTCCTTAAGTGAAGTCTACTTGGGGAAATCAATTCACTGCTGAAACAGAAACTTTTTCCATAATACTTCATCATGTGAAGGCATTGCTATAGTCCATGTATGGTATAGGAGAGTGTGTGCTGTTTGGAGATCTCAACTGTATCTAGTCACAGCCATGGGACAAGCGCAGTTTCAATCCTCTTTCTTAATTTGAAGCCAGAGCTATATTCCTTGTCAACAGTAATATTATTCTGATGGTGATGTTTGATTGTGCTACATGTAGAGCAGAAACCTCTTATGAAATATTTGGAGGCTGTAGACTGCTGATTAGTTTTGGAATTGAAAATTCCCTAAGTGTTCCTCCCTGACTCCTCTAATAACATCAGCTGTGCTCATTTGTTCTGTTTGTGCATTAAGCCACGTGCTTTATGTCTTGACTTTCTCATGCCAGATCATACCAGGAACATGACGTTCCAAGTTCAATTTCATATCTTTAAACATCCATTAAAGTAACTAAAATATGCTTTAACGCAAAGACAGGGAAGGGAAATGAGCTGCTAGTTCCTATTGATCAGTGCTACCCTAGACACCCTTTTATTAAAGGTTTCTGGTCCTCTAGTAAAGTTACTCATCTTTTCTATCCACACCTGAAGCACATGTGGGTGGGTGCATGATTCACTGTGTATGACAAGAAGCCTAGGTCACAAATAGACAATTAGCCCATGAGAATGCTCCATGATCCTTCTGTGATCCGTAGGGACATACCCTTCTATTGATGTGCTGTTCCACTAACATCAGCAGAGCTCCTCATAGAGAGGATCTCTGCACCCAGCTCCGGCTCCTTTGCAAGGTTAAACCCTTAAAAACAAAGACAGTAGGAAGCAGCTCACCTAGCATAGCTCCTGGGAGAGCAGAAAAAAAAAAAAGGAATGAAAAAAAATAAAGGGACAATTAAAGATATAAAGTTAAATGCCTATTTGGGATTGAAGAAATTTGGGGGGGGGTTGTTCATCTCACGTTGTCTGCAAGATTTCAGCTTCTTTCTTGTTCCATAGTGGGATCAGCTCAAGAGCTGTTTGAAGCTGCTGATGAGAAAACAAAAGAAGACTTAATAGCTTATTGTTTAGGGCACCCATCTAAGACAACAAGTATCCATGTTCAGATCTCCACTCCAGGATAAAAATCTTGGTTTGCTGCCTATTTGGTGTTGATAATAATTGACCACCCTGGAGTAAATATGAATCATGCTTTCTCTTTAGACTTGACTGGAAAAATCTTGGGCTTTTTCTTGGAAAGCTTTGGTTTTCATGAAATCAGCTTTTTAAAAAAAAATCCTGAGTGACTTTTGGAGGTTTAGTTGTTTCTCAGAGTTGTTGGTCTGTCCCTAGAATTACCGGTTAAAAACCTGTATCTCCGTATCCACTGATACTGATATGGCTTTGAATCCAAACTAGTAGCAAAATTATTGCAGTCAAGCTCTTCCTCCTACCCTTTTTCTTATTAGAAGAGGAAGAGCTTCCTTCCTCCAATGTTCCTTCCACATCACATCTTTTCTCTCCTTTTCCCTACTCCTGAACTCTATCACTTCATTTTATTTAAATTTAAGAGTGTTCTATAATTTTTAAGAATTTTTTTAGAAGTCTGCTCATTTTGTGTGCACTTTCAGGTGCAGAAGGCCATATGGGTACCATGTGTGAATACTCAGGCGAATAATCCCTTTGTCTTTATTCTGATCTATTCTGACCTAACCTGATTCCTAGGTGACCTGAAACATTTACTAAGTCAAAACAATTACCTGGAGCATTAATTGCTTTCTGATCTGTTTCTGTCAAAGTCAGACCAGAAGAGTGCCCGCTGAGCAATAATGTTTAACAGGGCCAAAATGAGAAGAGTAACTATATAACAATGGGAGCAAAGGAAGACTTGTGCTTAGAATAATGAATTGTTAATATAGTGATGTTGGCAAAAGAGATTACTTACCATAGTATAAAATTATTTTTCTCCTAGATTTTTACCTCTTTTATTCAAAATTTCAGTTAAGGAATAGAATGTAGGAGTGACTGTCACTTCCTGAGCCATGGCTTAGATCAGAAACATTTGCTGAAGACGTCTGCTTTGTGGAAGTCAAGTATATAGCATTTCTTAAGTCTGAGGTGTGAGTCAGGGGAAAGCTATAGAAAATGGGTTGGTTCTTCTGCACTCTGAATATCTGACTTTACATCGCCCAATTGTTGAAAGCTTAGAGGAAACACAGAAATAAATTAATTACTGGAAAAGACTTAGGAGAAAGAGAAATACATAGTTCTTCCAAGAAGACAGATGTGTGTTAGAAACACGGCATATTATTTTCCTTTGGTGTCCCCCTCTCTTGAGGGGTCCTATATAATGTAACTTCGTGAAGTTCACTGAGTAAAGTTATGTTCTTTATGTATTAAAGAACCATTGTTTTTTGGTAATCAAAGTTTGTATCTGTGGTGATCCTTTTGCTTTAGCAGAGAGATGTGAAACAGATCCATTCCCCTCCCTTGTCCCACTTACTATGTTTTAAATTCCTGTTAAAAAAAAAAAAATCTTAACAATTAGTTACCCTCTCTATAAAAAAGACACTGATTTGTCAATGTCAAGTTTGTGTAAAGAAAAAAAGCATCAGTTTTTCTTAGCATCCTCAGACTATCTCATCCTTTGTTTTCGGATCATCTGATGGCACCTTCTTGTATGTAAAACCAAAAACCAGCAAGTTTTTCTGAAATGCAAGTCTCTGGTGTCATTTTGACAACTGCTAGATTGGTGTTATGTTCCTTCCCTGTTTTTCTGGCTTATGTAGAATCAGAGACTGATACCAGGCTTATCTTTTGAAGTGTGAAGCTATTTATAGGATGTGGAGATACTGTCATCTGTATGTTTCTTTTCAAGCCTATGCAACAGAAATTTATTTTTCTTTTCTAACTAATACATCTTAGGACTTTAGCACAGAATAAACAGGGGAAGTGTAAGAAACAGAAGACAACTATAAAAGGGTATTTGTTTTCTGAACTGCAGGTAATGGAACATTGATTGGAGCATCTGCAAACGTTGTTTGTGCTGGAATTGCTGAACAGCATGGTTATGGCTTCTCTTTCATGGAGTTTTTCAGGTACAATTTTAAACTTCTCACTTTAAATCTATCATCTTTTTTTCTCAAGGCAAACAATGGATCCTCCAAGGAAAAAATCTGGAGAAAGGAGCTATGACATAGACCTGTGTTCTTAATTTGTTTTTGGCAACTGAAATACAGGTCGAGGGCAGCTCACTTTAATTTTACATACTATGGATAGAATGTATAAAGGTGATGGGAGCACAGAGGAACCCCAGGAGAAGCAAAGCCTCAGAAATTCCTGCTCTGAACTTCTTCAATCTTATCTTCAGTTCTGTAGTGATATTAAATTTTTGCTTTGTTGTTAAATACACTTTAAACGTAGTTTCTCATCTGCACATTTTCACGGATGTTCCGTCACCAGGAGAAAGCGGGATGTCCCAGTTTAGGCTGAGTAAAACTTCACTCCATAATCCCATGAGTAAACCTATTTATCTAAAAGCAATTGCTTTTTTTGACCAGCTGCTTAGCAGCTGTGAGGAAAAGTGTGATGAGCAGCTAGTAACAGCTCAAGTTGTTGTTTAATAATTGTTTAATTAATAATTGTTGTTTAATAATAGAAGTTCCTCTGCAGGTCATGAGAGAGGATAAACAGGTGTTCAAGGGACAAGGACTACTTAATGTTCTTAATGCATACAACGGTAATATTTTTCCCAGAACCTCCAGTTTTTAAGACTGTGGTTGGAAGGTGCAAATGGAAACTGGAAAACAAAGGACTAGACATGAAGTTAAAGTTTAAGGTGTAGTTGATGGAGCTAGAACATAATTTCTTCCTTATTTTCTGCGTGTTTAGGGCAAAGGATACTGTTAACTTCACACCAATATTTCTTCTCTTTTTTCTTTATGTTGTTTATTTTAGTTTCTCTGCTCTACCAGCTGTCCTTTATAATGTTTACCTCAAAGTGTTCAAACCTGTGCAATTAATATCATTAATCATACAGGGTGTCTCGAGCAGAGCCAATGATAATCCTAAACAGAAAGATGGTCTGAATGGTTCAAGCTAAAATTCTTACTATGAGCATGCGCTGCTCATAACACAGTTTATCTTTTCACCCACAATCTTCTGATGATATGTTTTAGAAAGACAGATTACATATAAAATCAAAGTCTTGGTTGTCAGGACCTTTATGACTGCAGTACAGTCTTATGTAGTATAGAGACAGCTAAGAGACTTCTTGGAATTCAAACCCTTGTACAAGAAAGGTGGCGATACAGCAATAAAGGGCTTGTGGATTGTTTTGTTCATGTGTCACAGATATGCAGCTTGTCATTTGGGGATTTAACTTGTATTTAGCATTAACAATGTGTCTTCTATGTAGATTTTGTAATGAAACGTTCTTAATACTTCCAAGATGCTGAGTATTTAAGCAGAAACAAGGATGTAAATCTTGACTAGTCTCTTCAGCAGTCTTCACTGCAATGTATTCTTTATGAAGATTGAAGATAATACACAGATGTTCTGAAATTACTTTCTGTGAGTATGCTTTCAAAAAAAAGTACTGGGGAAGGCCGTAGCTGTTGTGAGCAAAGGTGTGAGAACTGAATCCAGAGTGATCACAGGAAGGTAACAATGGATATTAATTAGCAGAAAGAACATAAAAGTCTACTTTTGCTGGCTTCTTCTCAATTACTGAATAGGCAGTTCATGAGCTCCTTCATAATTTGTCTTAGGAAAATATTTGTTTCAGTTTAATGTGCACCAATTCAGTATTTTCTGAACCTTCTCCTGGCATTAAGAGGTACTACGTGTATCCCTTGAGGATTTTGGTCTGGTTTACTTTTATTTATGAAGGTTGTCTCAAAGCATGAAGTGATTTTTCTGCATTTCTTCCCTGTTTGCTCAAGGTCACTTCAGGATCCTCTGCAGTGCTTCTACTAGTATAAACACAGATCGTTACTCTCTCATCTTGCAAACCCCTGTGAGTCAGCAGATAAAAATCATGAGTACTATGATGGGGACATGAGGGCCCTCTGATGTCTGACTTTTGCTAAGGTATCTTCAGTGCAACCGGGGTGTTATTGGTTTGTCCTTCTCAGGTGTCTCAGTGCAGGAAACCCATGACATGTCTGTCCTGTGTGGCATCTGGAGTCATACAGCACGGTATACTACTTCGCACACCCTTCCTCCCCACCTGCATGCTAAACCCAAATTAGGTAACTATGTTTAGGGAGGGGGCTTTGCTAGAAGCAGCTTTTTTGCAAACCATGTTTTGACATGGTGGTCTGAGGAGGAACTCTGGGCAGGGTTGCTAAGCAAATCTGGTGAGTACACCTTGACACAACAGGATTGGAGAGGCTCTGGGTGCCCAGTGACCAGGGCATCCTGGTGACTCCCTGTGTAGGGAGAGAAAGGAAAAGGCAAGAATCAGGTTCTGTGTCCTGTAAGAGGAATGATGACTCATGAAGGCTCATGACTTTTGCCATGTGTGTCTTTGTGCAGTGGCACTTGGTGTGGTTTGACATTCCTCTTCTATTTTTTAAGAGGAGAGTGGTGGCAGTCCAAGCAGGTTTGTTGTACAATGCTCTTCTGTTGCCCAGCCAGAGCCAGAGGTGGGCAGATGTAGTAACTTGCCTCAAATGCTTGTCTGCCCAGCTTGATGTGCTTCCATCTGGAGTGCCTTCAGAAGAAGAAATCCTGTGGGGTGCATGTCTGGATGATCATGAATGCTATAGTCTTTCAGAAACCTAGCATCCTGGGGAATTTCCCTCTTAAGAGCCATATCTAATTGTTTCTTTCCCTTTATCAAGAGTCCTACCTCCCCAAGGACATGGGGGCACTCATCTCCTTCCAGATTGCTGTACTACTGGATGTCAGGGGAAGACAGCCAGCCCTGGCATCCCGTCCTTACCATCCAAGTAACTCAGGCGCATGTGCTGGAAGTGCTGTGCCTGTAAGGAGATCCCAGTAGAATGGCATTTAGGTAAGGAAAGATTATCCTGAGAAAGTAGAGAGAAAGGCATAGATCCTCCTGCCCTGTATTGAAGCACCTTAAAGCAGCCTGGTGTCCAGGGTACACTGCTGTTGAGGAGATACCAGTTTTCAACCATACATGCCTGGCTGTGAGTATGCTGACCAGTGTCGCCAAGTATTTTACCCAGAACGCATGCAGTTCTTGTTCCCTTCTCCCACCTTCCCCATCAACACATACAGAAACCAGTTCTGTCTGAAGGGTGCTCACAAGGGGAAGATTGCCTGTGAGAAAAGATTCCTCAGTTGCAAAAGATTCCTCAGTTGCTATGAATTCAACTTGCTGTTTCTGGCCCTTGTGAGCTTTTCTTGATACTTCATTATGTTCCACCAAAATAAAAAGATTCCCACGTCCCATAGAACATACAAACACTGTAATAAACTTACTAAACAGACCTGCTACAAAGGACATAGAGAAGGCGGAGGTACTCAGCCCTGTGATCAGCAGCACAAAGTCCACCTGGAGGCCAGGCACTAGTGGTGTTCCCCAGGGTGGTTGTGATCCCCAGCAGTGCCTTCTAAGCTCAGCCATTCTGGGATTCAGCTTTTAATCAGGCCCAGAAATCTGAAGGCAAATAATGAATAACTGCCATTGGATGATTCATTTGAACTACTTCAAATTCAAAGTAAAGGAAGTAATGTTAAGACAAAAAGAAAATGGAAAGTCCTAGAAAGATCAAGCTCAGAACAAGCAATTTGCTTAAAGATGCTCTTTCCATTTTGGAATCAGCCCAGCCACATTAGACTCCTTTTCCACCTTGGAAACTGCCTCATCAGACTGTATTTATGTGTTTTAATCTTTTCATCTGAAAAAATCTTATATGTATCCTAATTTTTCATTATCCTTCTAGTAATTCCAAAGGCCTAGCTGAACACAATATTCCAGGCACAGTCCTCTTATTTTTTCCCATTTTACAAAGATAAGATTAATACAAAGTATGGAGCTATTTGTCTTTTTGTCATTAATCTTGGCCATTTCAAATTCCTGTTTAATTTACTATGCGCTATTAAATCCAAGTGTCTTTCAGGTTTCATGTTACTTCCTTGAGTGTGAATATATTGTGTCATCCCACGCCGCAAGTGCTCATACTTTTCCCACATCGTGTTTCTCATTAACATATTGTCAATGGGCAGAGATAAAAGGGAATTGGTGTGCTATGTGATCTAGTAACTGAATTGGAGGATGGACAGGAAGATAAATATTTAAGTGGTAAAAATAGAGATAGTTGTGAGTCAGTGGGGTTTGGAAAAGAAGATAGCAGTGGGATATTTGCTGTACATGTCAAGGATAGACATCAGAGCAAACAAATGAGCATTACGCCTCTGGAGAGAAGAGCAATTTTTTTGGTAGTCTTGACTCTGTAGAAAACATCAGATATGTTAATAATATGAAGGTAATTGCTCAGGGACAGTATATATGAGTAAGAAGAAGGCAAGGAAACATAATATGCATATTATGATTTTTAGTCTAGCTATCAGAGAAGCATTAAATCATAAATATGAGCTTAACATAAAGGAAAACCTCAAATGTAGGCTAGTACTATTTCTTTTGGCAAACGGTCAGATAAGGACAGTATAGTCTTGTTGCCTGAATGATTTCCAGAGGTTAACATAGTGATTCCATATCAATTAGACCGTAGAATAATCAAGAGATCTTTGTTTTTCCTGAGGAATAAGAGAAAAGAAATAGAATTTCAGATGTCTTTTCCAATCTAGTAGTTTTTTAAATTTTTACTAATATATCTCTGAGTTTCTTTGTTGCAATATAACATTCCACTAGGTCAGTCCACCCTATGGAATATGAAGACAACCCACAGAAATCTTTTTGTTACCAATGAAAAATTTGGTTCCACCTTCTTAGCATAAGAAGTGCTCATTGCTGTAGGGGCTTTAACTCTCTGTTTCCACTTGTTAATAAAATTGTCAGCTTTATTTAAATTTTCTCTTTGAGACATTTATAACCTCATAAATATACATAGTATTTCAAACATAAATAAGTAATATTTCTTCATCCTATTTTAGTTCAATACCAGTCACCCCTATGTGTCTGTGATGGGTGATGTGATAAAAAAAAGGAGTCACAGATAAATGCTGAACCTATTTGACACAAAAAGAAAGCGGGTATTATGAGAAATATTCTAATTTTATTTCAAGCAAATTTTGGCTGACTCTGAATATATCATGGTGCGGGATATATAGATAAGAGAAGAATGGATTGGATAACTCTATGTAACGGGATAAGAATATGGGAGAGATGATTTGATACATGAGGAAATCAGCCTGCCCAGAGTGACAGGGTATGAGCCTAAGGACCTAATTTAGATTACAGTGGTAAGGTTAGCTGGGCGTGATCCTGAAAGCATTGTGCATATTTTCAGGTTTTGAATTTTTATGTTATTTCTCTCCCTTTGTATGTCATCTGAAGAGGTGAATTAATATTCTTTGTCTTTGCTGGGAGTAACAATAATTTGGAAGTGTGAAAAAATACTGTTTTCTGATAATAGCTTAGGAAGGAATTTGTTTTTGTCATAGGATTTGTCTTGGGAGATATTCACAGCAAAAAATATTTACAGTAGGATATCCCATTAATCCCTGCTTGAGAGCACTCACCCATAAAGACTGCGAAACAGTGGTTCCCGTGAGAACTGTCATTCATGCATGTGGGAGGACAAATGTGATGTTCTTTGTTACCCCTGTATATCCTATTTACACAACTTACTGAAAATAACTGTTTTAAAAAAACATTGGGCTCTGTAAAACCATATAAATGTCTCTGATTACATTTTAGACAGCTGTAGTCCTGTTGATTCCTGTTAATTTAGTGTCATTTTCCCTTATTTTCTTGCTATTAACACCACTCTGTGCCAAACACTGTTGGTGTTTTAAGGCAGATTCTGATTCAGTTGAGCAATGTGGTACCCGAATACCTGAACATAATTCACCTGTGGGCTTTCTGATCAACCGTGCAGCTCCAGAAGATGGGATTTTGGGATGTTCAAAGTATCTAATGAAGATTCAATGAACTGCTGAGTAAAGGTTTAATGATTATGATACACATTAGGTCAATCCATTTCCCACTACTCTTCTAATCAGTAAGGAAGAGTAATTTGTCATGGGTTAAATGTTGATATTTGACATGATAACAGATTTCTTCTGTTCAAATAAATGCACATGCAACATTTGAACAAAGCCCTCTCAACAAACATGTTAATGTGCAATTCCAATTCAGGCAAGTTTTAACTTTTCACAAATTTTCTTCATAAAATTTCTGTCTTTAAAAATCCGGATCTTTTAGGTTTACAACATCAGCTTATTTTCATTTTTTTTTTTTATTTCTTTACATATGTAAATAAAACATTAGGATTTTTTTAAATAGCTCATTTTAATAATATATTTCAAGTCCAATTACACATGAAAATGTCTATTTATTATCACACTTAGGGAACTGAGTTTAACAAATGTAATTTAGATTCTAACATCCTATTCACTGTTATGCTAGGAAGGGCAAGGCTATAGACAGTCTTAATTTTCATCTGATCACTCAATGAAGTAGAAAGCTAGTTCAGCATGTATTCATCTTTCAGTTAGATTCTAGGCTGGGTTTGTTAAGAAGAATGACGGTTTTCTTTCAGCTATCCAAGAACAATCACAGATCTTAAATTGTCAGTGTTGATCTAATGACTGCTCTCAAACAAACAAATGTTACATTGACATCTGTGGAAACTGAATAAAGTTAATACTGCATATTTTAAATAGTTGCATAACTTGCATCAAACCCCATAAAAGTAAGTATTCCTGCAATAGTGTGGCAGACACCATTTTAAGACCAAATCCTGAGTTATGGATGGGTTTTTTGAATGATTCTTCTGAGTTTGTTTCAGGTCAAGAATCACTGTAAGTGCAAATGTAAACGAATGTGGTTTTAGCGCATTTATTTTTAGGGAAAAGGGGGGAAAATAGTATTTTGAGCTTTTAAATATGAGGATAATTCCTTTTCCAACCTGAAATAGGTTTAATCTGTATCACGTGAAGCTTTTAGTGGAGTTTAACGTGCCTCTGTATCTTCTAATTAGAGCCAATATCTTTGAATTGTGTGGCCTGTGGACATAAAAGTATTGCTTTTTTCCTTCTCTTATTGCTGTTGAAGTTTTTTAGTTTAGCAAATTAATTTCCAGTAAAGGTAGATGGGGTTTAAGTAGTTATCATCTTACTTAGCTTAAAATAAGGCTATGTGATTCATGTATTAGAATATTTTTTTTGTTTTATCTTTTAAAGTCTATGAAATGTGTGTGTTTCATCCTCTAAGTTTTTGAAAAAGGACATTTATAATGTGATTGCAATGATCCAGTGTTTCACTGGGCTTCACAGGAAGCACCAATCCTCCAGACACTTACACATCACTTTACTATTACGGGGTAAGCTCATGGAAGTAGTATCTAATCATAGGATCATAGAAAAATTCAGGTTGGAAGGAATGTCAGGAGGTCTCTTGTCCAGACTTGAGCTCAAAGCAGGATCAGCTATGGGCTGCATAGAAACAGCACAGCCTTTTGGGGCAACCTGCTCCACTGTCCGAATGTCTCCATGGGGAAAACATTTCTCCTCTCATTTCAACTTGTGCAGGTTTTCTCTCACTATCCTGCCATGTGCCACAGTGAGGAGCATGAGTCCAGGTTCTCAGTCATCCCTCGTAGGTGCTGGGGGCACTGCTAGTGCTTCTGAAGCTGTCTCTTCTCCAGGCTGACCAAGCCCAGCTCCCCCAGCCTCTCCTCATGGGGCAAATGACCCAGCCCCAATGCCTTGGGGACCCTCTGTGAACTCCCTCCAATTTGTCCATTTCTCTCCTGTGTTGGAGAACCCAAAACTGAATGCACTGTCTAGATATGGTGTAATGAGTGCTATGTAGAAGGAAACAATCCCTTCCTAGACTAGGGCTTTTTGTCATTGCAAGGGCTTTTCTGTCCCCATGGACAGGACTTGGCATTTTTTCCTTGCTGAATTTTATAAGGTTCTGGTCTTCCCATTCTTCCAGTTTTTCCAACTCCTGCAGGATGGTGACTCTGCCTTCCACCTTTCAACCAATGTAAGATTATAGTGTTAGTATTTCCAGTACAACTTTGCACAACAGTTGTGGTATGCAATGATATCCAATATTAGTATTCAAAATGGTGCCAATATAAGAAAGAAATTGTTTGCAAACATCTCTTTGTATTGAAATGGGAATTTTAACTCAGCCTCACACGTAACTCTTCTAATTTCATCTTCTGTGTTGATCTTATTTGAATAATTAAAACAAAAACCTAAATATGTGTCTAACAGTTTTCAAATAATAGATCTGACTACAAAACTTTGACATTAGTTAATTAGGTGAGGTTTTCGAGCAAGGAAACAAATGATAGTAAAATGTGATATATGCAACAAATTTATATAGCTTAAGTTATAAATTACAAAAACATGTAATGTTCAATTTGCATGACACTTCTTGTTCAAAACATTAATTGAAGAATGTCTTATAAAATCTTCAGTTTCAAGGCTTTCATGCTGAAGGTTCCCAAAATGGTTTAAAAGTGATTATAAATTGTATACTCCATGCATATATGTATACATGAAACACGTGAAGAAATTGGATTAAACTTTTATTGACATAAATTTTGAGTATGGGTCAGTAGTGGCCAAGCATGAATGCTAGTACCTCAAGTAAGTAAAATCATTGTAACCCCGTATCATCAAGATACTTAAGATACTTGACTGTGGTATGACTATCAGATACAAAAATTAATTTTTTAGAGGGGGGGTGGGAAAAGCAAGCTGAAAAGTAAAACCAAATCAAGATAAGAGCCAGATCAACTTTTTCATGCTCAAAAATATTCTTGTTTTAAATTCTGAAGTGTTGCACACCATTTAGGAGGCCTGATATATAATCTCTGAATTGCCTTAGAGGAATTCAGGATATCTTTCCCTTCCACTAGCATAAAGATAGTGTTTCTAACCTCATATGACTATGGCATATTAGTCATGAAATCCAGACTATCTCCTAATATTAATGCCTATGAAAAAATAAAGAGAAAAGTCCAAGCCACCTCTTGCATTCCAAAGTCTGTTGTTTTGTATATGTACTGACTCTCCCAAACATGTGTGTTGAACTTTGCTTGGGTGGGTTTCAAGAAGGTGTAGATTGGGGGAAAGTCTGCACCAAATGAGACAGTGACAATCTGTAGAGAAGGCTTGTTTTCTTTACAAATCAGTGGTTCTTTGGAACTCAGAATCTTTGAGGTGTTCAGAAATTCATGAATTTGAAAGGTTAAATTCAGGAGGATTACAGGACAAAGTCTAAAGAACATTGGTCTGTCATGCAAATGAGTAATAAATGTAATTCTAAAAGCTCTTCCCTAAATGAGGCATAGATGCAAACTCCACACATTTCTGGTGTATTTGCAGGTATACCTTTTCTTGTGCAATATTTTATGTATACATAATACGCATAAAGTTATCCATCCAGTTCTTGCAGATATTTTTAGTTTATCAACATTACCTATCACTACAGTAAGTAAGAAAAATAAAGACACATATAAAAACAGAGCATATGGAGGAGCAAGACTGTTTTGGATGACACTAAAATCAGCTGAGAATTTAATTTTTATTATTAGCTGAAATTCAGGATACAGATCCTGGTTTCATCTGAAAAACGTAATAGTTGGCATCCAGAATGGATGGAAGAATTAGGTTTGTTACTAGAGAATTTATGATCACACTAGTGCTCCTACTAGATGCACAGGCTACAGGAGTGATCATGTTTATAGAGTATTCTGTTAGAAATTGCATGCAATGGATGTCATAAGTCTCAATATAAAGTAATTTAACACTTTAAAACCAATCAATGAACAGTGAAGAGAGTGATAAATGTAACAGATATCTATATTTTTGTAACATTGACCATAATCCCTTCTTGGTCACCTTTTCTAAATATATGCTACCAACTGAATCAATATGTAATAACTTCCTGACAGCACTTGGAATGAAAATATTTTAACAGTATTGATTTCTAGATATTTTGGTCAGTGTCCTGTTGTGTTTGTAGAGTTCTACTCCTATACAAACTATTCTATGCAAAAGTTTTGAAGACATCTTGAATTATGTCTTCCTTCATGGAAGAAAAGACACAAAATTCTCCTTCAATGCATCTATACTAATAATGCCATTAGGCTGATACAACCTTTTGGGATAGGAGTCATCTTTCAAGACTTTATATTAATCTATAGCATTCTACAGTGTTAATCTACATTAAACAAATTTGCCTAAGTACAACTGGAGAGTATTGCATTCCACTCTTTGTATTTAAAATACATGAGATGGATTTTTGTCTGTGAATATACTTACAGCTGTATTGAGTACAGAGGGAGTCTGGAACTCCTACATGGGTAAAGTCTGGCAAGATGAACCCCTTTCTTGTCTATTCCAACCAACGTTTTCTAATTGTACTTCATGTTCAGTAGAGATGGCAAGGGGAAACTAGAGAGTGGGAAGGGAAAAGTTAGATTAAAGAAACTGGAAGATTCTTTATCTTGCTGAGGCATTCTGCAAACATGAAGCGACAGCTTTCATGCAGTCCAGCATGAAAATACAAGAACATAACAGCAATGTCTTTTGGCTTCTTCTAACAGACACTTTTCTAAATTATTTTGAAGAAATGATATCACATTTTTAATAATAGAACAATATATTGATCTGATTAACTAACCTCTGGTCAATATCACCAACTTTTAAATACGTATAGGCTTTCTTTAACTTCCAATACAGTTAATGACTACTTTCTTCTTCTATCTTCTCCACTACTCTGTGGTACTCCTGTTACCATGGCCAGGATCCATGCAAACAGAAAAAGAAGCATTCCTATCATGAACTTTGGCTTGTGTCTGCTTATAGCAAACAAAAGTGTTAAACTGGGTTCATAGAAAAATTCATACTTGCCTGATTCATATTTTGAAATGATAGGCCAGCTACAAAACTAGGAAGAAGAACAAAATTGTAATTTTTTGAGTTCTAGAGGAAAACTTTGCTGTACTTGAAGTGACTTAAAGGTGCATGGTGCAGATGTAAGGTAACATGGTCCATCACCTCTGAGTCTTTGTCCCCGAATCTTCCAGTTTGAGAAATGGGTTGGAATGTGCTGCATTTCCAATATGGCAATCCTATTTGCATTTCTTTCCAATGGTAACTGGGCGGGTGAAGGTGGTGGGTGGGATAAGGAGAGAAGGAGTGAGGAGAGAAACGGAAGGATGAGGGAAGCTGGTGTGTACCCAGGTCTCATTTCAGGTTGGAGCTGATACATGGCTAGAACACAGCATGTTTAGAGACTCATACTGCTCATGTTCTTGGAGCAAGGCTTCTTGTATTGCTATTAACACCTAGCTTCCTATTCTTCACCTGTGTGTGTCTTGGCCATCTCCTCTACCGCCATTGTGTTGAATTGTTAAATTTAATGAGTTTTGACATACAGATGAATATTGAAACACATGAACTAAATCAGATGTGTATCAGGATGGAATGATTCCTCTATCTAACCCACAGTTAGCTTGCTCTATGAGTTTGTATTTTAACTTATGTATAAGAAATCACATTTATTGTCTTTTTATTAGAGCAGTTATGAATAAAAAATGATCTCTTCTAAAATGGGGATTTAAACAATATCTGTGGACGAGAAGTTCATTCTTGCTTTGGCTTGGCATTTGTGAGAGATTTAGAATACTGCCTTTCTTTAGAATCTAGTTTAATGCTGTTGTTTCCACAGCTGACTTTTTGCATACGACAAGACTGTACAAACTGCTGAATTAATTCTGCTTGAAAGTTAGAGCTATGATGGTTGTTATAGAATCATAGAATCTGAAGGTTGGAAGGGACCTTCAAAGGTCATCTAGTCCAACCCCCCCTGCAATGAACAGGGACATCTTCAACTCGATCAGGTTGCTCAGAGCCCCATCCTACCTGACCTGGAATGTTGCCAGGGATGGGGCATCTACCACCTCTCTGGGCAACCTGGGCCAGTATTTCACCACCCTCATTGTGAAAAATTTCTTTCTTATATCTAGTCTAAATTTGCCCTCTTTTAATTTAAAACCATTACCCCTTGTCCTATTGCTACAGGCCCTGCTAAAATGTCTGTCTGCATCTTCTTATAAGCCCCCTTTAAGTACTGGAAGGCTGCAATGTTATATAAATATACAATGCTATATAAGTAAATATGGCAGTAAAAAAAATACTATTTATTTATAGACTTTTTGTTTAGACTACTCAAATATTTTTGCATTTCATTTTCTAATAGTCTGTAAGGGACACTGAAGAGAAGAAAAAATCTTACTACATTTAGGTGGATGAGGTAGATTGGTTTTGTGAAGTGCTTTGGGAAACTTTCACACCATGCTTTTTTTTTAAGTGAACAGAATCATATTTTTATGAAAAGATTCTTGAAGTATCCCCAAAGCCCAGGATTTTAGTGGCAGATTAGGATTTGTGCTGAAAAGTGGATTTGAAAATCAGAATGTCTGCTCCAAAGAACAGTGTAGTGCTTCTTCAGTGTCTCTTTAAATAGTAGTCCTGTAAAAACTTAAAAAAGAATTACTAGAAATATCTGCAGGGAACAATTTTTCACTGGTAGGTGATGGAGTTTAAATAAAAACTCTTTCTTTACTGACATGTCTGAGCATGAGGATTTATATTTTACCACTACCAATACGGGATGAAATCAGCTGGGAATATTCACCTTTCTAGCAAGTTTTCAAATTACCTCATTTTTCATTTCACTGTTTGATTTCCACCGGATCCTCTAAAACTAGTTTGAGTGGTACTGTATGTACCACTTATGTACCACTTATATCTAACCAGAATTTCATGATTAGATATAAGAAATAATTAAAATAGGTGTTTTACAGTTTCAAGGGGCATCTGGAGTGAAAATAAGAAGGCTCTGTAGTTGGTTAAACTTCTACAGCATCAAGGCAGGAGTTAATCTGCAGCCTTTCTGCTTTTGCATATGCAGTAAATATGCTTTTGTTAAATGCTAAAGGGCACAAAATGAAGGTCATGTGTTCCATTATGCTGTTAGGCTTGTCATGATTGTGATTGAAAATTTTTTTTAAAAATAGAGCCTATTAAATCAGAGAGATTTTCTGTAGTTAAAAGAGGTCAGTGCATTATTTTCATAGATAATTCATCAATGTCAGTAGTGTTAATGACAATGTAGGCCCTGTGTCAAGAGTTAGTGTGTCTGTGTCTCTGCTGCCGTTGTGGTCTAGCACTCGTGTTTCATTGCAGATCATTAAATGAAAGGTTTGCTAGTGCCTTACAAGCTACGAGTAAGTCCATGTGACAAGAGAAGAAAGAGTGTCTATAGTCTCTTTTAAGTGACTCCACTCACCGATGATCATGCCCACCTCATAGTACCAGCTTGTTTTGCTAGCTGAGATTAGAGGAATACTTCTGGCAAGAAGAGAAGTAGGACTGAAGTAGTCTTTGCTGCTTCCCTCCACCATGTCTTGGAGCGAACAACTGGGTTGAATTTCTTCTTGTTACCATCTCAGTTCATGTAGTGCACGGAAAAGGAAAGGGCCTACTTTTGATAGATATGGTGCCCAATTGTGTGCTGTGTAGTGGTAAAAGTTGTATGTTATACAAGGGGGAAAAAAGCTAATAATGCAAAATCTTAATCTTAGTTAATTTGGTTTAGAAAATATTTGTAAAAAGGAGATGCTTGCAGCAAGTGCAGGAAGCCTTTGATGTATTTTAAAATACAGTGGTAAAATATGATAAGAATTGGAACAGAAACCTTAAAAAAGAGCAAGTCCATGCAGTTACAAGTACGGTTTTCTGAAATATGGAGATTACTTCTGAAATCACATCAGCTGTTGTGCCCCCTCTCCCTGTGACCATAGGATTCAAGCAGTCCAGACTGACTATTTTTTTGGAAACTCGTTTTCTCTCTTTAGGCAGGAGATAATCTTGGTATGCCCAAATTAGGGTAAAAGTTGTTTTTCTTTCACGGCATTTGTTGTTCTAGGAGTCATCCATTTCCTGTGCTTGATGCAACAGTAAATAAGTAAGTGCTTCAGTGAGGTACAAAGTCCTTTCCTCTCCCTTTGAATTTTTGGGAGGGAACCCATCTTTGTCAGGGCCTTATAGTTGATACTGGCCTGTATGTTAAAATGTATGTTCACAGACAACTAAACAATTTGCCTGTTTGTGGCTTCTTTCTTGCTCTTGAGTGACACCTGGTCCAAAAGTAGTTAATCATATGGAGGTTAGCTTTGGGGTTGGCATGGCTGGACCCAAGGCTCTTTCTCTTATGCAAAGCACAAGAGCTCTGTTTTCTGTCATTCAGGTGGTCAGATGAGATCCTGCCTTTGGGTAGCTCTGCGTCATGGACATTCAGGCCAGTGCAAATAACCCACCTGTAAAGAGGAAAAAATGAGCTAATAATAATCCTGCTAAGTTTTCAAAGTTTTCTGTGTATAGACTTGTGTATGGATCAGGACTTGCTGGAAGCTTTTTTTGGTCTTCTTTTATGCTGGTTTCATAGCCATCTGTATTCATGACTTTTATATGTTTAAGGTTTTTTTCATCTCTTTTTCTACTTCACTGTCAGAAAGACAGAGGCTACTGATGCTGCTTAAGCTTCTCTTCATCTTACAATTTTTGTTTTATTCCTGCAGGGTGTTTTCTGGGGAGGTTCTAAATTGCTGCCTTTTGCCTAAATTCCAGCCTTTTGAAAAGCAAATTCAGAAGCTGTACTGAAATACTGTTATTTAGTTTGTTAAATAACTGAGAGTGTTTGCCTTATCCAGGTGCTGGTTGGACTGTTTGAAAAAATTAATTTGCTGCTCAGATGCTGTCTCCACTATTTATGGGATCCTTGTTTACTGACTTTTTTCATTGTGACTGAAGCATCATGTGTCTTGAAGGGGATTCACTTTGAAATATACTGAATTACATTTTCACTTCTCCCTATGTAATGAGGAGCTTTTCAAGTCTGAAAAGTGTGCTCTTCTCTGCAAGAGCAGGAGGTCTGTCTGTAGTGATAGTGATAAATGAAATGTTAAAAGAAAGAAGGTGAACAATATAGCTATGAATAATAAAACCAGGGAGAGAGAGAATGAAACGGAGGCCATTCCAAAACAGCAAAAGCCAAAACCCAGGAAAAAAAATTAAAAAAGAGTTGTATTTCTTAAATATAACGTATTGATGAAAGCTGTTTATAATAAAGGCTATTTGCAGTGAATGGCAGAACAACCAAATAAAGGTTTATTGCTTATGGACTCCTCTGCTTTTGCTGCGTCACTGACAACTCTTTGTAATCAGTGGTCTCTTTTATTTAAATTCAGAAGACTTTGGATTATTCTTGATGGTGATATTTCCATTCACTATTTCCATTCACTATTGCAATAAGTAGGTGGTCATTAGTAAATTAATATAATATTTTCTATATTATACAGTTAAACTGTATGAGAATAAAGCCAGCTTAGATTATGTCTCTTTTTTAGACCTGTCATTATATGGATTATTTGGCCTAGTGGTTAATATGATGAGAAACACAGCAGTATTCCTGTATAGTACCTAATTTGTCACATTTTATTACTTAAATGTAATATTAAAAAAAAAAATTGCTCTTATCTGTCACGGACACGGTAGCAAAGTAGAGTCTTAGGGATCTCTGGACTTCAGTTATGAAGTTAAAGCCTGCCACCTACAAATTCTACCTGTTTGACAAGAAAGGTTTTCTTTCTGAAGGTTTTACAGGAATATCTTTTTGACAGATTGATTTTGTAAGTCTTCATGTTGCTCTAATAACTCCTTTTTAATGGGAGAACTTTAACTGATGTCAAACTCAAAAATTCAGTGACAGACAATGTGCCTTCTCTTAGTTTAGAGGTTAAAAATAATTGACACTTTTGTATGCACAGAATTAACTGCCATAAAAATATTAATTTCTATGAGTATTCAGATAGGAAAAGATAGAATGAAATTCAAAATGAGTGTTCAGCTTTTCCATAAGTTTTGAGACAGTGAATATGACTTTATTAATAAATATAATCAACAACCATTACTGAAATAATTAAGAAAAGCCAGTGCTTGTTGTACTTACTGTTGCAGGTGGAGTAAAATTGGAGGTTTTGAAATGGTTAAGTTTTCTGATTATATAGAAATTTCAAAAATGCTTTTCAGTAAAGCAGCTAATTTCTGAACGATTGTAATATAGAAAAACGATGAAATTTCTTTTTTAATGTGGATGACTTAAAAAATCCTCCATTTGCTAAAACACACTACCGTCTCATGTACAACATGTTTTTCTGACATTAAGAACATCTGGGTGGAGAATCCCTGGGGGCAGGATGCAAGGGTGTCCTGGGCCATGAGCCACTGGGGAGTCCTTGGACCCATGGCCACATTGCAGTGTAACTGAAAATCAGATGATTTACCAACACTGAGCAGTGTCTGCAGGCTGTTCTGTCTGGTGTATATTGTGTAGTAAGACACACACAAAAAAATGTGTACCTAAACTCGTGAGTATGAATTATATATTTTTTTAAAAGAAGTTTAGCCTGGTTAGTGACTTTTCAGGTCACCTTTTAGAACCACCTTCATCTCACAGAATTTGTGTTTTTTCCCTATGGTTGTGTTACTCCAGAATTTTCTGCATTTCCTTGTAAACAACAAGGCAATTGTTAGAAATAGGATACTTGACTTGAAATGCGACTCATCACACCTGAGTTCATCCATTTAATTCAGCCTATTCATTTATATTCCTTCTGCAGTCAGTGGAGAGGAAAAGGGAAGACTTGTTCTAACATCTTAAAGGGATATTCTGAGAAGGGAAAAATTACCTTCTGGAAGTCCCTTTATTTCAGCTGACTAAAAATAACCCTATACTGTTTTGTCTTAAAACTAAATAATGCAAATTCTACCTTAGTTAAACCATATATATAGTTATTTTTTATCAGCTCTTAGATAAAGGCTACACTATAGCACATATGCAAAAGAAATATTGATACATGACACACTATTTTTACCACTTCCTGATTCATGAGAGCTAAAGGGTAAGACTATCTTGACAATTTTTAGTGAAACTTATGCATGAATGTGGGTGTGTCTATGAAAGGCATAGTAACCAAGAGTAATTTTACATTAATGTAGTGCATTTAATTAAAAGTTAATATTTCATTTTTTTAATTAACACTTCAATTGAAAAATAAGTAGACCAAACCCACATCAATTTTGAAAAATTTCATCTTCAAACCATTCTAATGCAATGTTCAAATATTATTGACCAATGCAAACACTAAATTTTCTGGGTTATTGTAATTCCAGAAAAGTATAGAACAAAAAAGTGAATGAATGCACTATTTTAATACAATTGTTATTCTGTCTAATCTTCATGTAACAAAAGTATCTAGATTCTCTATGCAGTAGTTTACCTGAAGATTGGATTCAGCTTCAATTAAAATACCTGATGTGATATGAGCTAATTGTCTCAGCTCCTGTTGGAGGTTCCAGTAGGGGGATGTAAGGCTTTATTCACTTGCCTAAACACGCGTATTTATCCATTTCTGTATGCAGGACATTCTTCATGGGCCTGATAGATATGATATAAGATACATGAACCCATGCCATCTTGAAGTGGCAGCCGGAACCTGAGTGGGACAGTCTTCACATCTCCAACGGCACTGCTTGCCTTCATTTAACCAACTGATTTGGGCATCTCACAATAGACTCAATGGAATCTAACATGTGATTTGTCTCATCCTGCAGTACACACATCTATTCTACACTGCTTACTGTGTTGACTAGATTTTCCATAATCGACTGTGGGAACTTAGACAAAAAAAATCCTTTAACATATAGTTCCCATCTGTACGTGCCTGAATCTGGAGCTGAATCCTAGCATAAGTTTCTCATCATGCATATACTGACATTGTGCAAAAATTGTTCAAATGAAAATACAAAAGAGAACAATATGCAATAACCAAGACAGAAACATATTCATGTAGAAACTTTGTACACTGAAAAAATATATTCACTGCAACACATTCATCTATGTTCATTTTGCTCTCTACTCTTTCTTCTTGTCCCTGCTGTCTGTCTATTCACATCTCTTCCCTTATTATTTCCTGCCCAGCAGCAGGTAGTGTCTTCCTCTCCCATAAAGATGTGTGAGGGTAATGAGAAAGGAAGAGATAAAGATCTAGTGCTTCCCAAGCTCTTGTGAGGCTGTTGGGTCAATGGTCAGGACTTTTCATCAGGATCTGGCTGAGCTGGGTTCAAGTCTGTATTTCAACTGGCTAAATAAATGAAAGGGGCTTTAAATGGTAACCTCGTTCTTTAGCCAACCAACTGCTGTTTCGGGACTGATGATGATCCTGTTATGATTTTTGCATGGAAGACGCTGGGTCGCTGGGCCCGGTTTGGAAGCAAGCAGAAGACAGCGGTGAAGGCGCTGTCCTTGGTGCTGCAAGGTGAGGCTGGGACAGCCCTTTGGCTCCCACAGGACTGGGCGTCCCTCCTTCCCTTGTATTACTTTCTCTCCATGTACACTTTTCCTCTGAATGCTGGAATGACCATAAAAGGGCAGTTCATAGGGGAATGAAGCCATATGCTGACCAAGGTCTGATTCCTTGGGAATACGGGAATTGGAAAGGGATTCTCCTGCTGTGCCTTATTGGTGCAGTCTTGGTGAAGATTGTGCATGGATGCTTAGGTGGCCAGTCACAGTCATTGTATTTCACTTTACATAAAAAATATATATATGTGCGCCTAGCAGCCATCATTTGTCCACTGTATTTTGGAGGTAAATGTGGAAGGACACTGACTTGATTTCTGTTCCAAATGTAAGATATATTTAGTTAACAACCTGCAATTCTTTACAGGTCAGACATTTAGTATGTTGGAAATAACCCTTTTGCTGTGTTTGTTTCATCTTAAAATTCTCATCCCACGGACAATTTTGAATATATTTTCATGCTTCGCTTGTCATGTAACGTATTTTTATTTAAGTTCTGCATTTATCAGATTTAGACCAGAATATATTAAAATAAAAAGCTCATGATGCATACCTATTGCAAATTTCAAACTTGATGAGAATAAATTCTGTAAGAATCATGCATTCTTGATAGACATAATCTGTATAATCTTCAAGTCTGAGCATGCATAAAATGGGAACCTTAAAGTTTTATTGGCTAGTGGGATTTTCTGCTGCACAAGAAATGTAAGATTAGCTGTTTATGTTTATAGCTCATGGAGACACCTGTGGTCCCAGGAGAATTCTTATCCATGAGACTCATTATAATCTTACACCTTTTACCCTGAGTTTCCTTTTTAATGGTTCTTTGCCTGGCTTCCTACGTCCCTTATTAAATTCCTAAAGAAGTGGACTATAATTTTTCCTTAGATGAGGATCATCTAGTCAGTTAAACCCCAGATATGAACCTAGTGTTTGCAGATTTCACCATTAAATATGACTATATATGTATAACTTCTTGTTTAACTGAAAGCAGCTAAAATTCTTTTGTTATTAGAAATAAATTCCTGTTGATGATAGAGTATTTTGAAATGAAAGTATTCTCATTGTTATGTATGTGCTGATACTTGCCATAAATCATAGAATTCATAGAAACATGATGTTTATTTAAAGGGAACACATTCTCTCTTTATACACGTACAGATATGTATTCCAATGGCAAAGCTGTTAGAGATTTAGTTGACATTTAACATTAGATTTATCAAAAACTTCCTGGTGCAAGAACAGAAAATCAAATACTGTCTAGTTATTTCCCAGGATCTTCATGACACAAACTGTGATCTTCCTTCACTTTTACAGTTGCCAATTCTTGTTAGAGATAGTTCAGGATCACAAGAGTCGTTCTAGGTTGTGACTACAATGAGGATTGCTTTTATTAAACGCGGGATAACTAGAAATATTTTCAAATTTCAAATCAAAATATTTTCAAAATTGATGAAAACAATGACTGAACTACAAATTGGAAGAATTTGAAATTAAGAGCAACTCCACTCAACACAAGCTCTTCTGAAAGTCAAAGGTAAATCTGAAATTAATTTTTTCTTCTGTTCTCATGAGCTTAGTCATATAGATTGCATGACATCATTTGTCTTCATAACACAAATTCATACTGATGTACAAAAAAAAGAGAAAAGTCCCAGATCCCATGGTTGTTCACTATGCCTAATTTAAAGCATGGGAATAGTCCATTAAAATCAAAAGGATAGAGGTGGTTTAAGTACTTTGTTAGACTGGGGCCAAAAATACAAATTGGGAAATAAATGGGATTTGAAAAATATTTTTCCCTACATAGTGTGCTAGCTACATCATGTGAAATATTTCGTTTGGTGGGTTTTGCATAAAAATTCTCTAATGATTCTTTCAGTAGTATTTTAGCTTTGTGGTCTCCTCAAATGCTCCACAATATCAAGGAAATTGTTAGTCAATAAGAAGAGAATTTTTTTTTCCTCACTTCTATATCACGGTTGCAGTTGCTAGTGCTGACCCTTAATAAAGTAAATCTTGAATTTGCAATCTAGCATGTATAATTTATGATGTTTGCCTGTTCAGCCAGTTTTGGTTTTAAAAAAATTCCTTATAATTTGGTTCATCTGGGAAGGTTTCCACATACTAGTGTCCACAAAGTATGTTTTGCTACCTAGTTGCTGTGCTATTTTGGGTTAGAAAAGTGGTAATCTGGAGTGAAAAAATCTGTTCTTTCTAGAGTCTCTGACAATAACCTCTCTTTACTTGACCAGCTTTGAAGGAAAACATCCCTAGAGAATCTAATGGAGACATTAATATATCAGCTTAATTTTATTATTGCTATTTGGCATGTCATTTCTTAAAACTTTTTATCTAATTCAAAGCAAAGCGTGTTGGACATATTTATAGTTCATTAGCTACAAATAAAGCATGTCTAACTAGCAAGCAATTAATACATATTTTAAAACTCTTTTTAGTAGTATGGATCAGGATTTATTAAAAACAAAATATTTCATTTTTATTTTCCATGAACATTTGATGCAGGAAGTGTAATGTCAAAGTGGTTAAGATTGGAACTAGCTTTCCATTTTTCAACGGATTTTTCTAACTGTGCTAACATACACATGCTTGCTTGAAGCAAGCTGCAACTTTATATGAAGATAAAATGAATTTAGCAGCCCAGGCAAAATTTGATGGAAAATCTTTGGTCTTCATGCAATTCGAGTGCCATATATATATATCACAGAAGATCGGAAAGTATATAGTTCACAGTAAACACAAGAAAATCTCTGATATGTAGAGTTATAAAAATGAAGGTATCCTTGCTTTAAAAGAAGCCCAAATAGCCAAGCTTAAAAGGGTTAAAAGAGTTGTTTACTACTCTAGAGATATGTGATGAATGGGATTGCTTTGCAAGTAATTCTTAGATAATAGTGGGGGGAATTGGTGACAGTGGTAGAGAATGCACTGGTCTGGCTTATCTTTTAATTTTGCTGCTGTAAGAGGTGGCTTTTTACAAAGAGATAGCTCGTGCTTCATGCATCTTTATGCAAACATCATAGTGGAAGGAGGACATGATTTAACTATAGAAAAATAGGGAAAATTGACATAAATACCCCTGAGTTTAACTTTGTCAGTCTATTTAAACAATTAAAAAAAAGCCAGACAATCTCTTTCTCCTCAGAATTTTTTTGACTATCTCTAAAAAGCTCCTTATCTTACCAAGTACAGGTATCAGAGCAGGATGAGATGGACACCTCTGCAGTTTCCGTTTACTGTATTGGCTGGGTCTCCACTGACTACAGTGAGAACTTGGCCACCTCCCATGTAGATGTCTACATAGTAGGCACCTGAGTTTAGGTGGCTGAATCTGGAGATGAATCCCACAGTCCAGGACATGTCAGGTGACTTCAGTGTAATGCAGATGTTCCTGACCTTGGTCAGCTGTAGGAGTGTAGTCACGATTACATGGCTAATGAAGCAGAATGCACTGAGCTCCATGATGCTGGGACTAGTCTGCTGCTCGTACCTCTGCTTCCAGACGTAATGCTAGCTCAGCCCTGTCCACACTGTCTACATTGTGCTATGATCTTTGATGTAACCCCAAGAAAGATTAATCTTATTTAATCTAGTCAAATTAATGTTACTCCAACTGACAATGAAACACAAAGAAATGTAATACTGAGACTGCAGTGAAGATGACTCTGTCGTGCCAGTTGTGCCAGGGCAAAATGAGGTCGAGGAATGCTGACAAGGTGACTTTACAAGCAGTTGTAGGGGATCCTTACCAGTGTTGGGAAGCATTGTGGGAGTGAGGTACCAATATGAAATATGACAAATGGTGATGAGGGCTGACACCAGGATGCAGGTGGAAACATTGCACTGTGAATAAGCAGATAATTAATGAGGTGTTAATACGTGAAAGTTGACAGAGCTTCTGCTTTCTTCAAAAGAGAACTAGTGGAGGGATGCAAAGAGAGTCCTACAATGATCAAACTTTTGGAGCTGGAAAATAATTCTTGATATTTCTTGAGGCCAAAAAAAAGACATTGAGAAACTGAGGTGAGAGATCCCTAGGTTAGCGTTTTGGTTATGTGAATAGGCAGGAAAAAACAATTACACAGAGCTAATCTGTAAGAGTTTTAGATGTAGGATGGATGTGAGGCTCTTAACAGAGATGTGAATCCAAACTGACTAAAATGAAGTGTGAGGGTAAGGAGTACAACGGTAGTGCTATGAAGAAAGGAAATAAATGGAAAGATTTGCAGGGGTAAAAAAAGAGAACTGTGCTGGCTAACAGGGAGAGTAAGCTAGTAGCTAGGCATCAGCAAAGACGTGGCAGAGGAGTGCACTGAACTTTGATTTGAAGAGAGTGAGATTAGCTTAATTGGAGGAAAGGAGATCAGTGAATTGTCAGCACAGGGAACATTGTTGGACTGGTCATAGTCTGTGGTGAAATTACCCAGAGATGGGAAGCAGGGGAAGAGGGAGAAGAGGATCGAGGACAGCATCTCTTCAGCAAAAGGACATAGTGACAGACATATGAAGAGAGATCAGAGGAAAGGTGGAAAATGAAGCAGCCTCCAAAGTCAAGAATAGTACTGGTGGCCATGTCAAAACCAGTGACTCTGCTGGGAGGATGAGGAAGAAACATTGCTTCTAGTTTCACTTAAGAGGTCAGTGGAGTGGACTTCAGTGAGAGTGATTTTGTTGGCAAAAAAATGAAATGCTCTGGTATTATAAAGTATTTTTAAAGTTTCTGTCACTGATTGGGGAAAAAAAAAGAAATAGGTTGAGGGCCAAGCTGAGGCCTTGAAATGAAATCTGCACTTGATTGTAGTAGTTTACATTACAGTTTAGTTAAGGAAAATCCTATTTTTTTATAGAGATATATATATACACACACTAACATGACCTGCTGTCCTGGTTTCAGCCAGGATAGAGCTGGTTTTCTTCACAGAAGCTAGTGTGAGGCTGTGTTTTGGATTTGGGTTGAGAAATTGTTGATAATGTGCTGATGTTTTGGGTTGTTGCTGAGCAGTCAAGGACAGTCCAGCTTCTCGTGCTGGCCTGCTAGCAAGGAGGCTGGGGGTGCACGGGGAGCTGGGAGGGGACACAGCTGGGACAGCTGACCCAGGCTGGCCAAAGAGATATTCCCTACCATACGACGACATGCCCAGTACATAAACTGGAGTTGGCCGGGGGGTGGAAATCGCTGCTCGGGGACGGGCTGTTGATCGCCGGGTGGTGAGCAATCGCTGTATTGGGCATCACTTGTTCTTGTACATTCCTTTGTTGGTATTATCATTGTTGTTCCCTTCTTTCTTTCTGTCCTATTAAACCGTGTTTATCTCAACCCACGAGGTTTTTTTTCCCAATTCTCTCCCCCGCCCTACTGTGGGAGGGGGAGTGAGCGAGCGGCTGCGTGGTGCTTAGTTGCCGGCTGGGGCTAAACCACGACACCTGCATTAGCGTGTAGAGCTGACCCCACCAGGTGCTGCAAATATTGCACGATTTATGCTCTTTACAAGGAGAAATAGGCAGCAGGTAATATATAACTTTCTTGTTGCCCCTGCAGGGCTTTTTGTCTTGCAGGGTAAACTAATGTCCTTGCTCTGCCATAAATGCATGTACATGCATACCAAGGAAAAGAAGCTTTATGTCTGCTACACTGACATTAAAAAAGCCCTTGGTTAAATCTGCAATTGCTTCATATGTTTACCTGGACTTTGATGTTCTGTCATTGTTCTAGGCAGACTGCAGAATAAGTATCTCCTCACTGAAATGGTTACTAAGATTATCCCATGTTTTGAATATTGTACAGAAAATCTAGTGAGTATATTCTTCTGACACAAAGTATATTTAGTCAATGTATATTCTGAAGTGCCAGCAATTAGTATGTCAATGCATAGAAGAATTTGAAATACTAAATATGTGCTGTAGCTTATCATTAAATAAATTACTTCAGTGACACTTGTTCAAGTTGCTTCTTTCCATTGTAACTACCAGAGCATGGTATATTTGGTGCAAACTAATGATATAGTTGCATTTAGAAAAAACCCTCAAGTACATTTTTTGTGTTTAATAATTTCAATGAAGGCATAGAGCAATTCACTTGTTCTTTGTATTTTGGCAGATATTATTCTTCATCATAAGAATAATTTCATTTTTCAGTTATGAGGTACACTGCTGGAATATTAATTTTTGAGTTTGTGAGATTTCTGAACAGTATTCAGAATATGTAACTATTTGGAATATAGACTGCATGCAGAAGTATAATTATTCTCTACTTCAGCAATGTTTTCATGTTCAGTACATATACATCTGAGTAGTAAACTGATTAAAATGCTCTTTATATTTAAACATTGTAAGAGATAATTTATTAAATCATACACCTATTTTAAAATATTTTGGTAAATGGAACTTCACTTTTCTGTTTCTTATTAAAGTCCAAGATATATACTGTGGGAGTGTCAACAAGCAACACACTAGTTAATATTGCCTTGAAATTTACAACTGAATTGTGATAATACCTTTTCTTTTTTCTAACTTAATAACTGAATTTTAGTTTTTGTATTTAACTTAACAATTCCTTAAGGACTAGATGACATTTCAAAAAAAAATGTATGGTTATTCATGCTGACTTTTAACTTCACATTTCCTTCTCTTCCCTGTCACCTTCCCACGCCCATAAGGATTCTGATAATAAGTTGGAGACTGAAACTATATAATGTAAGCACATGCAAAGCTAAATCACTTTCTCTAATAATTCTTGAGTTATATCAAGGTAAGCTTTTGGCACATCTCAAGATCAGTCAGCTACTTGTAACAAGATTGTTTCAGAAAAAAGAGTGCTTTTGAAAAGGTTTTCGTTCCTCTTTTTCCATGAAAGCCTAACTTTTTATCTGGTTTCCTGTGCAGTCATACTGCTGTGAATCTGTCTCTGTGTTTCCCACTTAATAACTCCTGAACAGGCTTATCAGCTTCAAACACTTTTGACAGGGAAAAGGATAGTGAGGAAAGGGTGCTTGATTTCTCAAATATAATTAAAATCCCTGAAATTTCATCAAAGTTGGTGGCTGGGAAAAGGAAAAGAAATCCTATTAGTATTCTCACTGAGGGACAGTGCAGTCTGAGCCCACACTTCTCTACACACTGAAAAAAATCCATGCAGGTGAGTGTCATTACAAACTATGGAAGAAAGCTTCAGCTGGAGCTTTCTACTTAGAAAGTCAATCAAACTTAAGACACAAATCAGTAGGAAAAAAAATCTTCATTATTTTCCAGTGTTCATAGCCCTGCTTGTCAGTAAAGGAAAGGTTCACCTCACCTCACTTTTCCATTCTACAGCATCGGTATCTTTATTTCCCTACCAAGCTCTCACTGTAGTCAATGGAGAGAAATAACTATTGGAAGGTGATTAATTTCATCCTAACACAAACAACTAATACAAGTCAAACAAATTCTGTCCTTGACAGGCCAATAGCTCAGATGTAGACTTGTACAGGTGTGTCCCACTACATATGTTCTTTTCTCACATATACATGGATTGCCTTCGTAAGGACAGCTGTGGTGAAACGGGCAGGAGAGGGTGTGGAGTGGTCTTTATTACAGATAGCATCAAAAGACAAAACAAAAATAAATGGGGAATGGCAGGGTGGCATTCAACTTTAGGGAGATGCAGGGAGAAATGATTAACATGCAGGGCCAAAAGCTTCTGTATAAAGAAACTGATGCCATTGCAGTGATGATTTAGCAAGAGTGTTAATTAGAGTTAAACATAAATTGATCATTGTGCCTTTGGATTTTAAAGAAATAAGTAACTGTCAGTCATCCTACTACTCCCTGAAACAAGAGCACAGTCATATGAGTCCAGGTGTGACTCGTGATTTTGAGACTGGACTGAAAATCTCCTTTCTTACTTCAGTCTGGATGACCTTTCCCAGCTAGAGAACCACATCTCTCAATCCTCTTGAGGGTCCTGCCTGGTTATTGCCACCACTGACCTTTCTGACTACTGGAAGATCAAGTATTTTGTGGGAAGGTGTGAGGCCACCACTGCTTTCAGTAAGGGGCAGAGTATGAGCTGTATGACCAGGAACAACGGGGTTTGAGCTTGTAAAGAGCTGGGTGGAAGATAGTGCTGTTCTGACAAAGGGTGTCTTAAGCTGTGGATAAGTGAGTTGGTGGGAGAAGGGAGGAAGAGAAGTTTGAGAAGGGAACAAGTTCAGCCAAGTAGAAGTCATTGTAAGTAGAGAAGAATCAGTGAAATTCTTGCTCATTTCCATGCTTTTTGTAATTTGACTTGGATAGATAAAAAGCTAAACTGTCTTAACTCAGGTTCTGTTTTCATTCCACCTGGGAGTTGATATAAAATTCACATACAGTTGTTTATATTGAACAAGACATATTTGAATTCTCACATGTGTAATGTCGTATGTGCTAGTATAACCAGTTTTTGTTATAAAAAAAAAACCCAACTTTGTGCAGCTTCATATAGTTATTACATCGTGCCAAGTTTATAGATAATTACAACATGCTCAATTTGATTAGACAGTCACTATAGTTGCTGAACAAGAGTCTTATTCAAAGATTATTGAAATTTGAAAGTGATTTTCTAATTAAGTATGATACTTTAACAATTACCAGTATTAGTCAGAAGGTGCTGGGTTGGGAATATTTGCTTGGAGAAATTCTGCATCTCTAAACATTGTTTTGAAAAACAATTTGCAAGAGATCCAAACACAAAGGTAGCTTAAATGGCAGGAAGAGACATGAAGTCTGTATTTGCCATATGAACCCTAACTAATAAGCCTTCTTAAGAGAATATATAAATTCTCCTCAGCTTGAGCTTGCTTTATCCCATGCTTCATGCTTGCTTGCATCATACAGACATTTGGAATTATACCAGAATCATAGTTTTATATGGCATTTCATTTTATCAAATAACTTGATATTTTTAATAGAACTAGCAAGGTGATTTTCCCTCTCTTACTAAATAATGTGTCAAACAGACTATCCTGGTGTCTCCCAACATGATCAGAATAAAGGAGGATTTTGTGTTTACATTATTTTTATTATAATGCATTTAAAATTAGAACTGCTCAAAGGAAGTTTGATGGTTTAGTTTTCATGGAATAGTAAATAGTTTTTTATTTTCTCATGTAAATTAGATGTTATTTCTCACACAAAAGATGTGGCAGTATTTACTACATTCTTTGCTTTTTTATTGCTTGAAATTAGCAGTGATTTTTGATAACTTGAAAAAATTATCTTCCTGATTTTATTTACACATTGTATTTAATGCAATATTGCATTAATTTAAACAGCATTAATAAACCACTTGAATGATAACTTTCTGGACAACACTTGCCGTTGTTCAACTTCAGTGAGGGTTACTTAAATAGGGGCAGTCTGAAGTTTGAAGCAGATATGTAGCAGTTCAATAGGTTAAAATGGTAATAGTTATGATGGTTATGTGATGACACTAATTTTATACTGATAGTGAATAAAATATGCTTTTTTTGAGAAAGGACAAAACCTATTCCTGAAAAATAGATAAGGTTTTGGGGGGTGTGGGTGTTGGGTTTTTTGTTTGTTTCTTTGTCTTTTGGCTAGGGATCAATTTTATTCCACTTGCCTTGAAAAAGCCTAATAAAGAATTCATCCTAGGAAAGTTTGAAATGGAATTCTGTTGTTTTTTGTTTTTTTTTTTTCTTTAATAGTACTGTGTAACATATATTACTAAATAGTTTTTAAAAAACATGTTTTGTTTTTTTTTTCTCCTGGGTTCATGTGTTATTAAGCCTTTTTTTTACTGCTTGCTGGTAATGAAGGCTGAACAAAAACTGTTAGACGCTGAAAACTATGGCATCCATACATGTAAATTTTTTACCTAGTACTATGCAAATTACCTAAAGAATAGACTTTCTAAAGACGAAGAGAGAAAAATCCTAAATTATTCCAGGCAAGAAATGTTCATATTCCATTTCTAGCACTGTAAGGATATTAATGCCAAGCTTTTGCTTAAGATTTTGTTTCATAATACTACAGCTGAAATGCATCAGAATGCATCACTGTACCTTCTGTTTCTAAGACAGGAAATAGAAAGTCTATTGACCTTAGCTGAAAATGCCAAATTCAGAGAAGTGAACTAAAATGGAAAATGTCTTAAACATACCTGAAACAATTATCATGATATTTTAGGAAGATAATAATGTGATTTTGTGGTGGGACTTAGGGATGGTTCAGATTCACTTGACACTTAAAACAACCATTTGGTTGTCCAAACTGTTCAAGAGAAAATTAAACAACTAAAGCAATAAAGCAGGAAGACTGGGGGGCAGGTAGCCTTGGTGTAAATGGTTGGCCCAGACCATCTGGTTGCCTGCATGACTCACCTGCTGGGGAACTTCCATGACACTCCCGTGTCATGTCATGAGGTAAGTGTAGGCCCATGAAACAATGCGCAGGTGGGTCACTGGTGCACGCTTGCATTCCTGTAGCAGCTATGCAGCTCTTCCACTGCAGAGGTGGAGATGGGAAGAGGGAGGCAGAAGTCAGTGAAACAACCAGCTTAGTTTTCACCCACTTGCTGAAAATACAAAGATAGTAAAATATCTTTATAATTTTTAAAAATCTAATAAATTTAATCCTGCTTTCCCCTCATTTCAGTCACTTTGTAATCCTTATGCTCAGTGCAGGCCTGAGTAACACTCATGATGATGTGGGTTAGATGACAACCCTGGGACTAATGTGGTCTTTCTCAAAGAAACTCCTGAAAATCTAGTGCACTTTTAAGAGTTGAAAACCAGAGTTTCTCAAGCTCTGACCTTTCAATCTGAAGCACCTTAAGGGTTATCTGCCGTCAATAACAACTAGACAGTGAACTCCAGTTGATGTTTCTGATTGACGTGCAACACCTGTGGACTGGTTATGTACTTAGCCCATGTTAAAACATCCTGCAAGTGGTACTTATCTGCCTCTCTATACTAAACTTTTTCTACCTTGTCCATCTATTAGGTCTCCTCTTTCACCTCATAAGAAATGTTGGTATATATCTGTGACGGTCTGGAGGGATATATTTGTATAGGATTTATTGGTATAATGACTTTTATATGGGAGCTTTAACATGCTGAGGAACTGATGCGCTTAGATTAGGATTCACTTTAATTGTAGTTTGCTAGTGTACTTAAAATTAAATTTAAAGGAAAATTAAAGCCTCTCAAATGTTTTAAAATCTAAACATTTTTCAGTGTATTTATGCCTTTTTTCTGAATTTTACTTCATTTTAACATTCTTAGCAGAGCCTGTTGTGATAGGACAAGGGGTAATGGTTTTAAACTAAAAGAGGGTAGGTTTAGACCAGATAGAAGGAAGAAATTTTTCACAGTGAGGGTGATGAAACACTGGAACAAGTTGCACAGAGAGATGGTAGATGCCCCATTCCTGGAAACATTCAAGGTCAGGTTGGATGGGGCTCTGAGCCCTGCTCTAGTTGATGATGTCCCCACTCGTTGCATTTGGGCTGGACTAGATGACCTTTAAAGGTCACTTCCAACCCAAAGTATTCTATGATTCTATGATTATACGGCAGAGATGGCTTGGGAGCTTCCAGCTGCCCCCTTATTTGCCTTTGGCTTGCATTTTGTGGCGGGGTGGAGAGCAGCCTCCAAGTGCACCCTGCTGGAATGAAAATCTCCACTCTCTGCTCTTGTCTTAGAATAGGTGGCCTAAAGTACAGGGTTTGTGGTGGAAAATTTACTGGCCTTACATCATCAATAACCTTTTATCAGGAGGCATCTTTTGAGTTCATAATGAAAAATAATCATTAGTGCACAGGAAACGACTTTCTACTTTTTAATTCAAAATGCAATTCCGTTGCTCCTTTGTCCTGGTAAACTGCTGTACATGATTTCTCTATCATCACATTATATGACACATGAATGGGAGTCTCAAAGCAGGGAGAAAGATGAGAGGGGAACAGGATGGAACATATTCTTTCCTATGTAACATCTGGCTTTTTAGCAAAGACCAGGGCTTTTAGAATAGTTCAGCATGCTCTGTTGAAATTATTAAAGATTTGACTTATTAATCTCTGCTGTGAAATGTAATTTTCATTTTCTCTTGTGCTTTAATCAAAATAAAAGAGGACATTGGGGAAAAAAAAAAAACTCAGAGAAGTGCCCCAAGATACCATTTGTGAGCGTTGGGATCAATCAACAACATTAACGGAAATAACATTTAGGCAACTTCCATTCCTGAATCCTCACTGAGAAAAAGCAAGATAATTCAGAATAAATAAAGGTCATTTAATCTGAAACATTTTTGAACTAAAATAAATCGCAGTTAGTTTCTGCCATATCCATTATCTTTCGTTTGTTTAGGCCATGTAGAAAAATAATGTAATAAAATCTAAAAATTTTTTGTAGATAATTTGTTTCAAAAATAGACAAAACACTTTATGAGAAATGAGAAATACATATGAGCTATTTTATGAGCTATATAAACGTATTTTAACTAAAATGTGGTTAAACCTCAAATTTGCTTTTTGCAAAGCAAAATGCATATAATCATACAAAAGTGAGTTTACAATATGTTAAATGTTTCATAACATACAGAAACACTAACTGTAAACATTGCAAAACCTATTTCAGTGTCCTAATGCATTCATTTTTTCACAGTGAATCTCACTAGTTTTGTGTAAAACTGTCTCCTTAGTAGAATATTTGCATCAGAACCATTCGAACCATTCATGAGAACAATTCACTGCCAGGAATACTGAGGTTTGTACTCTCAATCGGTACATGAGTCTCTTAAAGACCTGCCAGAGACGACATACTTCATTGATTTTCTCTTCTAGTCATCCATGATGATTTTAATCTTAAGCTCAGAATCACAACTATACCTCATTACACAGATGTGTGGGAGAGGAATAAGTATGGTTTTCCCCAGGATCTGAATCAACATCATATATTTGCATTTCTTAGGTTTTAGAATGGTGTGAAGCTTTCATAACAAAACTAGAAGCAACAAATTGAGGACTAAACTTATTTTGGGGTCTTTCTGGAGGATGTGGAGTGCAAATATATTGCTAATATACAACGATACGTCCAAGGGTAACATGAAGTTGTGAGAAACTCAAAACACACTAGCAGATCATCTTGGATCTTTATGCCACACTTTATCATGGCATGTCCTGTTGCAGTAGGCAGGAAGGGAATTTGCCTGTCTATATACAACATGTTCTTCTAATAGTGAATGGAAAGTCTACTCTGCCTCTAGGACTTTCATATTTAAGCACAGAATAATGGATTATTAGGGACTCAGAGAGTCTTGGCAATAAAAAGTTTATTTTCATCATTATGGATTAGAAACTCACATGAATTGAAACTATTTAAACTAAAATTACCAGTAGAATTTGCTAGAAGATGTGCAAATTTAAGTTTGCAGAATTTATCTCAGCTCTGGTAAATGTAGTGGTAAACAATTTGTCTAGCTGCACATTGTCACTAACAATAAACACTGTGTTTGCAATGCTTTGGTCTCTTTGAAGCACAAATGTTAGAAACAAAATCAAGTATGTTACATTGCAAAACTGAGAAAAATCATCTGACTAAAGACAGAGCTAAAATTCAGTCTGTGACATATTCCTTTTTGCCAACATACAGCATATAAGATCCATTGTTTTCAAATAGTCATAACAACACTGCCTAGCAAAGAATGGAGTTATTGCTTTGACGAAACTTCCATAGTTTTGACAGCTCTCTTTGGAGCTTTAACATTATATACTGTATGTTTCTTGGCTGAAGGTTGGTTGGTGCAAACCTTCTTAGGAAAAGGACGAGCCTGATATATTCAAACATGGTTGGTTCACTTCAGATATCGGTGGTCAGGTAGAAAGCAAGCCATGTTAATTTGGGGCAATCTTGTGAATTGCTTTGGGTAATGGTATCATGCATGTCAAGTGGAAATACGTTCTTACTTGAAGCTGCAATTTGCCTGTTGGAGACTCTGAGAGGTGCTTCATGCCATAGGGCAGATGGAGAAAAGCCAAAACTTCCATGGGTGAAGCAAAGACGTGTGTGCAGGGGAATCATACTGTCTTACCATTATATTGGCTTTCCTGCCCTTGGATATCTTCCAAAAGAGACTACAGATGAGATATCTGGGGTCACTTGATTTGTCTGTTTGACTCCTGATCCAGCAACACACTTAAATGAGGATGCAGTTATTCCTATGCTTAAACAAGTAATTTAATTTTAATTTCATTTTTCGTGCCACTGGCTTTGTGCATGTCTCTCTCTATAATAGTGTCTCACCGAGGCCTAACCTATAGACCCAGGTAATCTGGATTTGAGCGCGCTGTATAAATTTAGTGAAAAGCATCCCAACATGTGCAAAGGTCTGAATCTAGCTTCTTTTATATCCAGTGACAGCAATGAGCTTCACTAACATTCTCTTTCTCATTTAAATGCGGTGTATTTATGTTGGCCATGGGATCTTAAGACTAAATGTGGAAAGTTACTGGTTTGTCCCCCGTTGTCACCTAGATACAAGGCTTTGAACGTCTTGTACACATTGAGACATTTTTAATATGAATTTGTTCCTTTAAAGAGATATTAGAATCACAAAGATAGTGGGAAAAATAACTTCCACAAATTTATGAGTTTTATGTTGCCTTTCCCCAGTAAAATGTCACTGTTAGTTCTGTCTGTGTGTGCAGGTTTGTTTCTGTACTTGAGCTCTGTTATTTCGTGGCTGTGTGCAGGACTTCACCATTTCCTATTGGAGCTGGATGTTTAGTTCATATAAAAAAGATTAGATGCTGTTGTCATCTAATAACTAGTGTCTTGCTGATTTTTTTAAATAATCAATTACCCTATTTTTTTTTACGAAAATGGATGTGTTTTTCATTTTTTCTTTCATAGTGTTTCATACAGGTTGCTAGCTTACCCTGTATGAGTAGGTTTTGGGTAGTTATCAGAGCCACTTGTTCTGACAGTCCTGCATTTCATTTCAGTTGTATCACAGAGACCCAGATAGATACTGTAACAAATATTTTAGCAATAATCATTTGAATCTGCCACGTGGATCTGGCAGACCAACTATTCTCTTACAATGAAAATTTGCACTTTTTTCTTTAGATAATCTGAATTTTGGAAGGCCAAGGAAAGGCCCGTTGCTTGTTCTGCACATAGAAGTGTTGAGGTTACAGCAAAACACCTTTGGAAGGATGTTCTAGACTGGGAGGCAAAACCTAACACCTTTACATTTTCCCACTCAGGAACTGATTTTCCCTATTGCAGGTTCACTCCTGGCAGTGGCTCTATGGGAAATCTTGGCATAGACTCAAAACAGATAGAATATAATGAGAAATTATTATGATTTTAGCAATCAAAAGAAAATAGGATTATAGGTTTTGTTCTGTGATTTAAATTATACAGTAACTCCTGTGTATGGTAACTAGTAGGTAACCACACTGTAATTTTTATGTAATTCCTGACTATATGAAATTCACAGCAATTTAATGTTGAATTAATGATCACTTGCAGTTTTAGCCACCTGTTTCCTGAGCTACAACAGGTGTCTGGATTTGAAGGGGTCATGGGCATGTGATAAACATTTTGAAGCTGTTTTCTTTAGGCTGTTAGTAAAGTTCATATTTTCCTTTCAGGTGAACTGGATCAGTATGTCAAAGACTTGGAATGATGGGAAGGTTGACATAACCAAAATGACACGGGGCTCATAAGGCAGTTTGCATTGAAAGAAGGGGAGACAAGAAATAGGATGACATGAAAGTGACTACATATATGATAAGAACAGATAAACTAACCAACAGGAAAATTCCTAGTGGCTTTGAGAATAAGGCAAACACAAAACAACAAATTAAAAATCTTTCCTTTCAGTTTCCATTCCTTCCCAAAGCAAAAAAAAAAAAAAAAAAGTAGGGAATTAATCCATGGTGCTAATAAAAATGGATTTTTTTCCCCTGAGGAATTCTGAGGTTTTCTTTTTTTTGACAATTAGGATGAAGAGTCAAAATAAACTTTTAAGAAAATTTCTCCATAGGAGAATTTGACAGCAAATAATCACAATGAAAATGAGCTATATATCTAAGAATGTCAGTACAAATAATTTATAGATTGTTTTGGATAAATCTGAAAAAATATGTAGAACTTCAGAAACTACAGTCTTCATAAGCAAGTCTTACATTTACAAAGGTAATTTTGTCCTCTCCCCTTTTTCCCCCCCAAAAAAGGATTTCTCTCTGCTATGTAATACAGAAAAAGAACTTGCTCACAGGCTGCATGAGTCTATAATTTATGTAGACCTATATACCTTTTGTTAACTAATTGAGTTCTGTTCTTCATGAGGGTAAATTGTCCTATCTTCCATTAAAAATCCACCCTTCTAGAGTTCAGTTCATGAGAGTTATGATATATTCTTTTAATTAAGATCCATTAATATTGTGGTTATACCTTTTTGCTAAAAAGAAGTATGAGTTACTTTGCAAATTGAATTATGAAATTTCATTAAAAGATGTAACTTTCATTTCATTCAGAAATAACTTTATATATCTTCTAAGCACACCCACAACTGAGCCTTTTTTGAGGCTGCTTTAATGGGCATTTAGATGTTCTTTTAAAAATGAGCTTGTGATTATCAAACTTCCAGAGCAAAGCATTGCATATGATGAGAGATTGTCCAAGAATGAGAAGAATTAGCTGTCATCTGTCCTTTGTTAAATATTTTCTGATGATATGCCAGTCTTCAGGTGTGCAGATGATGCTTTCTTATCCTTTCTTACTCTTATCTGGAACGAGTAGGTGCGTGAGAATCACAGCATGGTTGCGGCTGGAAGGGACCTCTGGAGGTCCCCCTCAAGCAGGGCCACCTGGAGCCTTTTACCCAGGACTGCATCCAGATGGCTTTTCAATATCTGCAAGGATGGAGACTCCACAATCTCCCTGGGCAACCTGTTGCAGTTTTCGGTCTCTCTCACAATGAAGAACTGTTTCCTGATGTTCAGAGGGAACCTACTGTGTTTTAATTTGTGCCCGTCGCCTATGGTCCTGTTACTGGACATCACTGAGAAGGGCCTGACTATCTTTTTTACACCATCCCTTCAGGCATTTATACACATTGATGAGTTTCCACCTGAGTGTTCTCTTCTCCAGGCCGAACAGTCCCAGCTCTCTCAGGTTTTCCTCACATGAGAGACACTGCAGTCCCTTAATCATCTTCATGGCCCTTTGTTGGACTCTATCCAGTATGTCCATGTCTCTCTTGTACTGGGGAGCCCAGCACAGGACCCAGTACTCCAGGTGTGGCCCCACCAGTTCTGAGTAGAGGGAAAGGATCACCTCCCTCAACCCGCTGGCAATACTTTACCTAATGCAGACCAGGATACTGTTAGCCTTCCTTGCTGCAAGGACACACTGCCAGCTCATGTTCGACTTGGTGTCCACCAGGACCCCCAGGTCCTTTTCTGTAAAGCTGAGGTTATATCTTCTACTGAACTTGCAGTATGAAATTGATATGAAGTGAGAAAAGCAAAATTTTAAGCTGATGCAAACTCCACCAGTCGAATTTAAATTGTACATTAAATTGCAAATACAAGTGGGAGTAGAAGTTAGCTTTAACTCTTTTTTAACTCTTACCCCTGGCTACCACCAGGCTTCTTTCACTGCCAATGGTTTGGTCTTGGGAGATTTTTGCTGTTGCTTTTCCGCTGAGGAACCACTGAAGGTTCCCTGTTTCCTTGTAGGCATGGTTCTCCCACAGATCCCCTTGAGGCTGCACAGACTATGTAAGGTACAAGCTGTCGAGGAAGGCAATGCCTGTAGGTAGGATTTTTATGGGTGAGAACGTTTCGTATGTCATGTCCCGTATCAGACAGAATAGGGCACTGAACCTGGGTCTTGCACATCCTGGGGTCTGCTGGCTCTTGAAGAACCACAAAATAGAGCTGCAAAGTACTGTAGGAGATGAGTTTGTCCAGGAAAATGCGATTCAGACCCCAAAGGCTTCGCTATTATTGTTTCGCAAATAATATTGGATAAACTTATAACCTAAGAAAACTGTAATACTCACATCTGTAGATACCAATTGAAAATGGGATTTGTTCTCAGAATAATCATACACTAGTTTCCTTTTCTTCTAAGTAAATACAGGGCCAGAAATCTTGCAGTGAGGCAGGATCAGAAATAACTAGGTCATTACCAATGCAAAGCTTCACTTTCCTTGCTGTTTTTGTGCCCACATTTGACTTCTAATACATCACACTTACCTTCACAGAGTTTCATCTTACTAATTTCAAATTCTCATTTTAATTTATTAAGAACATGCTGGATTCTGTTCTTCACAGAGTCTGGCATCTCTCCCGTGCTAGGGCAATTTGCAAGCTTTTCACTACTGGATTGCTGAAGTTATTAATAAGTAAAACTTTGTCCAAGACAAATCCCTGGGGCTCTCACTTGAAATGCTGTCACTATCTTACACTGAACTGACATCTGCTTGTTATATCTATTTAAGCTGGGAGATTTCATTCAGATTGCAGTTTTATGTGCAAGCTTCTAGTGCGAAGAGAAGGAGGGAAGAGTGGGATGAATGCTAGATCCTGTCATCCACCCGTTCTTTGCATCTGCCTACCTCCCTGCAACGGTGGAAACTCCCTGAGCTGGCTGCGGACAGTTGGGATGAGCCTTTTGTGCCATGGAGGGTGTGTGCATCTCCCTGTCTGCAGAGTGGGAGAGGGGAGAAAAGGCTGCCCAGTGCAGGAAACATCTGCCCCATTCCTTTAATTTGTGTATCACAATGTCACATCAAATGCTGTTACAAGATCGAGTAAAAATGTACTTTTATTCCAAAGAAGCTAATTAGTATTTCTTACTAATCTGAAGTTTTAATGCAAGAAAGGTTTTTGTGACTTCTAAACTCTGCTGATCCTTTTTCCTGAGTGGGAGCAACTGAATGCTTTTTCAATCCAAGGGTATGCTGAAAATGAGAGTGGCTGGAAGCAAATATTACATTATTTAAAATGCATTCTTAGATTTGATAAAACTGAAGAACATGTGGGTACCTAAACATATGATGTTGTATGTGACCTGGGACAGGAGCTGTATCTTCCTTTGGAGGTGTGCCACGGATAGTGTGACAGCAATAATAAGGCACTGAACTGACTCAGGTAACCGATTAACTCTGCAGCAACTAATACTTACTGACCGAGCTTTATCTCTTATCTCTCTGCTACACAAATTGGACATTGATTTTGATCCAATTATATTAGTACTCAGGCCAGTGGGCCTGAAATTCAGGCCTCAAGTTGAGGGGTAATTTTCCATGCAATGAGAATAACGGCTTCGTAGTTGTGCCCTGTGCAAGCATCCACGCTAAATGAAATTAGGTTCCTCCCCAGACAGGCTGTGCCTGGCTCCAGCTACACATTTGACTGGCACTGTGATACTGGGGGTATGATTACAATTCCTGCATGTTTGTATGTGGCCCTGTATAATTCATCCATGTCCTTGCATGGACCTCCTCCAAGCTGGAGCCATGGTTGAGTAGCCATTGAATCTTTTTGGGTCCTTCCCTCCCCTTGCCAGTCTTCACAAAGATGTTATACTCCCACTCACTGCTGAGCTGCTGCACGTTCTCCAGGCACGTTTGTTGAGCTGCATTAATAAAGATTAAGATCTGTGCTGTCGCCGCTCCTTCTCCCACCAGCTCATTGTTTGCTAGCAGCGAGGTCAGTAAAATTCTGTTTTCTGTCAAACAGCCAATTTTCTTATGAGAGTTGTAGCAACCTCCAGGTCACCAGCCTGTCATGTGGACACAGTGGCAGGGAGCATTCATTAGAAATACTGAAGGATGTAGGAGGATTTTTTAGCCATGCTTTTTTATTCCTACAGCCCATGCTGGTTTTGCTTTTTTGTCCTATCTGGACACATTTATCTAAGTGAGATTAGGGAGGGCCAGAGATCAGATTTCTGGGAGAAGGAAGGAAAGGGTTTGAGAAGCAGTCAGCTAGCCATCAAATTTATTTATTTATTGCTTTTTTCCTAAAATAATTCCAAGAGATGCTTTAGCTCTGCTGTTTTACAATATTATCAGCTTGATCATAGTTCAGTGACTGAATAATGATTCAGCTCTTTCAAGTAATGAGTCATTTAAAAACAAGAATCTGTCCAGTCAGTTTGAAATAGAAATAGCACTTGTCTGCAGTGTATTTATGCATGTTCATATGAAGATAAAAAGAAAAATAAATTTTCCAAATGCATGTCAGACTTTTCAGGAAATATTTGAAAGCTGTGACAATCCTATGATCCTTTCTAACAATTCTTCATACCTTTCACCACTTGGACACACCCAGCCCTTCTCTCTTTCGTCCTCTCCCTTTCTCTTTTCTCAGTTCCAAATATCAGCCTAACATTAATGCCTTTGAAGCCAGAATAGTAATAATAATGCCTGTTACCGGAATGGCAGAAGAGACCAGCACACCAGGTCTTAAATCCCAGAGAGATGGAGGAGAAAGCCTCTGGAGCCAGGAATGGGAACTTTCCTGCTGGGGCAAATCTCACAGGCATATTTGGTCATGTGCACAGGGAGACGCCAGCTTCTTCAGGGGGATGTCAAGGAGACAGAAACGTAGATGATCTATCATCCCTGACAGTCTTGCCCTTTATACATTTCCAGCCTTGCAAAGGGTTTCCTTTTGTTCTCGGTTTGACTCTATTTCTACTGGTATGTGACATGGGCTCACTTTGATAGTGGGTCAAGAGTAGCCATGAAGCAGGCATTATGGACAAGCTTGTTCCTCACTAAATAAGTCCAACATTTTCTTTACAGTGTTTGGATTTTATTTGTTTCCTAATTATTCTGTTCTGCACACTTTATAGGTCAGGGATGATGATTTTGTGTTTGCATTGACTCTTGTTCGTGGTAAAATACCCTTATAAGTAACTTGAAACAATGGCTGTTAAAGGTGAGAGCACCTTTGATCTGCTGGTCACATCTATGCCTCCTTCGGTCAGCTTTTCTGCAAAACAACAATGAAAGAAACATGACTCATGAGGTTCTCAAGGTTTAGAGTGGTGTAGCAGCTGCAGGTAGAAAAAGCAACTGCAGTGAGCCATTGAGAAGTTTTTTAATTTTAATTTTATGCAAGTGGTTTCATATCCTGAGGAGGTGGGGACCAGACTTATATACCCCAAAAGGTCCCTTCTAGCTGTAACTTCCTAAAGAAAGGAGCTATTCATCCACCCAAGTTCAGAGAATGGTGTCCTCCTGTCACCTACTAAATGGACGTCTCTTCATTAGTGCTCTGATCAGCAATGGCAGAGGGGAATATGCTTGAGGAACCTTCCTGAGGGCTCCTAACAAGTGAGGCAAAAAGGCACAACTAATATACCCACATGTAATAAGCAGGTTCTGTCTCTTCAAGGAAGAGAATAAATGAAATACTGTACTTCAGACAACCTTGCCATGAGGTTTATGGAAATTCTTGGCTGAACTTGAGAAAAGAAAGGAAGTAAGGAGGGTCATTTGTGGCATGATTGTTTCTCTTCTCAGTTCTTGTGATTTTAATAACATAAAACAAGTGTGATCACAGCAGTGGTTCTTCACAGTCCCTCAGTATCATACAATAATGCTTTTAAGTTTCAGAAAACTGCCTTCTTTTCACACATGTGGAAGACCTACAAATCTAGCAGAGTAGGACGTGGCCGAGTCCACAACATCCTTTCCAGTTGTCTGTCTCTGCTGCCTGTGTTTGTCAATGTAAAGAAAGCTATAAAATATGGGTGTTGTCTGAAAAGCTTAATCTGTGGTGAAAAGCAAATAGCTGTTTTGATAGAACCCCAAAATTTTAGCACTTTTACAGCCACCTGGGGTTTATTTCCAACAGTCCATTAATATTCAGTCTGTTAAACCTGGTGAAAGGTACAGAAGAGGAACACTAGCTGCATGTGATTACAGATCTACAGAGAAACAATTTAATGAGGTTCAGCCATAGATTAAGTTATAAAGTGCCATACCAAGGTTATGCACCTAATCTGAAGCGATACACACTGGATGATCTATTCTAATGCTGCATAATTTATAAGAATTGTTATTTTAGCTGTATAATAGTATATTGTCTGGGGGAAAAAACAACAAAACAAGGCATGCCAGATAATGAGAGGCCCTGAAACCAATGACATTTTGCTAATTTTGACCTCTTATCTCTTAAGCATTCTGGAAATAGAAATGTGAACTTGAATATTAGACTCACAGACATTGTCATACTCTCAGTACATCTGTACTTTTGGCACTGCTATGAGCATATTTGAGGCTTGGAATATGTAGGATAACTTAAATTTCTTTTTCATAAATTGCTTGCAGAACAAAATATTGTATCCTTATTGATCTTTCCTTTATTTTATTGTTGTTTCAGGTTAGGTTTCCCCATGATGATTGTGTCCTGTACCATTGGGATGTGCTATCTTCTTGTTGCTCATGTCGTAGTAGGTTGGAACTCATAGTAATTTATACTTCCAAGACTCAAAGAAGCTTTCATTTAGTTTATATATCAGAAAACTAAGAACACATATAAAAGGAAAAAGATGTGTAAATCCCCAACATATGGTATCAATCAAAATTATTGTCAGCATCAGCATCAGGTTTGGTCATTCTTAACATTCTGTTTTGTGAACAATTTGCAGAACTAGACAATCAAAATTAAAATAATTCATCTATTTAATTATGAATACAATTATTGCGCAGATGAAAAAGTATCATCACAAGGGAATACGTTGTGCCTGGGAGTTTGTATCGACACAATCTGAGTATAGTCACAGATGAAAAACTCATTCACAATAGCAGGTGTTCAGTATTTTCCTTTCAGGGCTTCATTTGTCTTTGTCAATATATTTAGCTCTTTGTATTAAAGTAACTAATATTCAGATTGTAATAATAGACAGTTAAGCAGAAAGTCTGTACACTATGAAGGAGGTATCATTATCTATGTTAAAAAATAAACACATCTCCTGAAAATGTGGTGTGGAAGGAGTTGTTATTTTGTAACTGAGCTTGCATTCTGTGGAGGCTTTGGTTTTTGTTTTAAAGCTCCTAATCAGCGTTAAGCTGCTTTTTTTTCGTAAAATAAACTAATGTCCCTCTTCTTACCAAAGTACGGACATAAAATGTGATAAAGCACCGGACATCTTCCATTTAATTATTAATTCACTTCTGTGATGGAATACTCTAAATCTTTTAATACGTTAATACACTATATGGAAGAATGAGATCATACTTTGGCTTTGATTTCCTTCTCGCCGACAATAATGTGTTAAACCACATATATTGTTTTGTATGATTGGCTTCCAGAACAGGTCAAACTTCTCATTATGAATATTAAGTCCTGTGAGGCATTCAAGGTCTCAATCTCCATCTTCCAATACCTTTGTGGGATTGGTCTGAATTAGTGGTGAGTCTGTTTTATCTTCAGTCAGAGAAATTGGCAACCTGCTGAGTGCAACCCTAGTGAACAAGATGGAATTACAGGGAGCTAATAGAGATGATCAAACATGGCTTTTACTTGTGCTTAGTCCTTGAGATAACCTGGTGAGAGACAAGCAGTATGTCTCCCACAGAGGGTGTGAGGTTATTCATACATCCTGTTTTACTCATATGCAGGTTGTATCCCTCACCTAGATGGGTTTTTTAAAGTTTGAAATATGATATTAAGAGGCTGAGGGAAATGAGTCACAACATCCACTCAAAGCAAGGCTGGCTCCCACCCCTCCTAGTAGATTCATTGACAGCAGAAGAAGCGTGTGGAGCAGGAGGAGAAGAGCTCTCTCCATTGCCCCAAAACCTCCCACCAAGACTTCCAGCTCCATCCACACTCGGGCGCTTTGGATCACTGAAGTGTCCTGCAGTGGGGCTGAGCTTTGCATCACTGTAGGGACACCTCAAGGCTGCTCTAACAGTGACTATCTGTAGACCACTATATCTTCTCCCAGAACCAGCATTACCTTCACTTCCTGTTATATTAAAAAAACACCAAAACCAAAACCCTGAAAAAAGTATGGATCAAAACAAAACAAAACAAAACAGGAACAGATGAGCCTGAAAGACATTCCTTCAGACAATTTGTCTGAAATTGAATTTGGCCTGTCTCACTCTCGATGAGGAGACTTTTTCTTTGTAAGAGCAGTTTATTCTGTAATAACTGGAATTCTGTTTCAGTTAAAGAAACATTTATGCTAATCAGCTTAACATTGATCCCTGGTTAAAAATATTCATACAATCTTTTATAGCCCTCAGCATTTCTCACATGGGAGCAATCTTGGTGCAGTCACCGGTTGCGCAAGAACTGTTGTATTAAGCCCTAGAGAATGCACAATTGGCCTCTGCTAAAACACATTTGTTTTTATCCATTTTGGGGGGATTGTTTTTTTTCTTTTCTTTTTTTTTCACTCACACAATTTAAGGTTTTCTTTTCTATTCCATTAAAACGTTGTTGGCAAGTAGGAAAATAAAAATGAGACTATGGTCGCACAATGCAACTTACTAATTCTTTTTTTATTGTTCTTTTTAAGGAGTAAAAAAGCTAAACAAAACTTAATCCTGCTCCTGGGACCTTGAAACCTTCCTGCCAACCCTAAGCAAACTCATGCTAATAATGCGATCACATTACCTGATGTGAAAATGCATGTCTGCATTTACAGTTTGCTGGAAGGAGGAAAGTAGAAGTGCAGCAATTAATTTCCATTGATTCATCTTAGCAAATACTCTGGAACACTTTGGTGTGAGACAGATCTCGCTGGCTTTGGAAGCGATACATCAACAGGACTCAGATGAGATTTCTGTTCTCTTATGTTACTTGTCCTGTCAAAAGAAGACAAGTAGTGCACAGGGAGCAGAAAATCATATTGATCACGCTTTTAGGCAACCAAACTTAAGGCTAAATTCATTCTGGTTTTAGGAAATTTTTTTATTATATACAGTTTTCCTGAGGATTCCCTTCAAGTAAGCTGTCTTTCCTTCCTTAAGCAACCTTGTTGCTTCTTTTGCACAGCCAAGAAGAGCTCAGTGAGAGCTCATATGACAAAGCAAATTGCAAAAAGAAGATAAAGTTGTTTATTTGCACAGGGTTTTACATGAATGTAATCTAATGTTCAATGACTAGAGAAATAATAGTGATAAACATGTTTGCCTGGCCTCTTGCTGTTGTTTGTCACATTAGCAGACAATCTGCTAAAATGAAAATTACCCAGGTACTTCAGATCATTTCAAGGTAATGAAGTATATTTTTCATTGACTTCCATTATTATTATCAATATAATCTGCATATCAGAAGGGCACAAGTTACAGCGACCATATCCTTGACAAAACTAATGTATAAGATCCCATTAAAATGAGGTGAATTTGAAGAGTGGGTGGAATTTATTTTTGCAGTGAAATCATCTCTAAAAGGCTGAACAAAATATTAGTTAAGTAATAAATTATGTAAAAGTGTATTATCTTTCGTATGCTCGTGAATGATCTCAAGGGATGGGATTCTCATTTTCATTGACATCCCTTTAAGCTATTCAGTGATGTTTGGTTTAAGCCATAGAGTAAATATAAATATATGACTACTCTGAGATTCATTTACCCTTTCTGAATGGTGTAAAATGCAGTAAGACAGCAATATATGAATTATAGCACTACAGGGCAAGGTAAGCAAAGCCCATTAAAAAACCATCTCCAGTAGATAAGCAGGGCTATTAGTGAAAGCAAGGAAAGAAACAGGGGCATACTAGAACTTCGTCAAATACTGAGCTGACTATCAAAGAACAGCATTGAGAGTGGTCATGGGTCTGCCCAGCCCAGAATCTGTCTCTGATAATGAGACATAGTGGGTGCCTGTGAAAAACACAAGAGTAGAACAAACATAAAATGATGCTTTCCCAGAATATTGTCCCAACTTTCAGGTATTTCTGTGACCTAGAGACTTCTTGAATGAGAGATGGCGTGTTGATACTGCATTGCACCTGATGGATTGTCCTTTCACAAACTTAGCCAGATCCTTGCTGAACCTCTGTAAATTCAACATGTCACGATTAGTTTCACAGGTAAGCTATACACTGTGGGAAAACTATTCCAGCTGTTCATTTTGAACTTGTCCTTTGCTAATTTAATTTTTATGACACCTCTCCTCCAACACCTCTCCCAAATCTTCTGATTGGGAAGGGATAATGAATAGCCATCTTTTTTATAATCATGATTTCATAGACCTATTTCCAGTCTGGAGATCACAGTCTATTTGCTCATTTGTCATATGGAAATACTCTCATATCTTCGCTCATCCCTTCTTTTATTTTCTGAAGTTTCCCCAAAGCCTTTTTGAGTTGAAAGATTGAGAAATATAAACACTAACCAAGACACAAATACACCATGGATTTACGTAGCAGCCTGCCAATTTCTTCTGATTTTCCATTTTATTCCTACTAATTTTTAAGGTCTAAATTCAGTTCTTGGACTGTTATGGACAAATAAGCTGAGGAATATATTTTTATAGAAGAACATTTTATAAAAACAAGCTGCATTTCCTGAGTGGTAATTATTAACTCACATTGTCTAGTATGTAAAGTTAAGGTTACTTTTGCTCCTCTATCTAAATTACTTTACAATTGTCCACAGTGAATTCACAGGTCAATTTTTCCCAGTCACTTGCTCTTGTAAGTTTGTTCGGTAATTTTTTACTATTTGAACTTGTCTTTGCTACCCTGAATAACCCATAGACTTTCACATTGAACCTTTTACTTCAAGACCTAGACCGTTTGGAAATATGTTGACCATTACAGAGCCAGCCTGATTCCCTCTAGAGCTTCACGAAAGGGCCATACCCTTTATCCTGTGGTAGATAAATTTTGTTAAGAGCTGTTGGACTGGATATATTTACTCTCTATCATAACTACAGATCAAATCAAAATGAGTTTAAAAGCTGGAAATGTTTTCCTATACTGCACAGTGAACTTTGTGAGCAGCTTGCTAGCAGATATTACTGAGGTATGATTGGAAAAATATTTCTCATTTCTGTGAGAGTATTTGAATTAAACTGTAGGATTTAGAAACACCAAGCTGTCTTGATAAAGATATAATGATTTATTCTTTGGGGAATAAGCCAACTCCAGATCATATCTATAAAAGGAAACTTGCCTAATTGAATGGATTTTTCAACAGCTACTCATAAGAGCTTATTTTAGACAATACTAAAGCTTCTTGTACCATGTCTAGGTTAAGACCAAGTCTAGTCCTAGAAAGTAATTCTGGTTTTCTTAACAAAAATCAAAATAAAGTGTATTGTTTCTAAGGAACCAAATTTTAAAGATACAGTTATAAATGAAAAGAATTTGGCTACCCAGAAAGAGGAAGGTCTCGTTTAAGAAGTCAGATATTATTTACAAAGTATTTGCAAAATCTGTCTTCAGACAACTTGCACTGCAGACCTCCTCCAGTGACTCAGAATTATTTTATATTTCATATATAGGAATAGGTTCAGAAAGGAAAAGGCTTGTATTTCCTGCTGTGTTCCTACCTTTCTGTGTAACTTTTTATAGTCAATGGATTTGTTTATGTGTTTGTTTCCTGATTCTAACCAACTTTCTGAAGTTTTTCTGTGGATGTTTTGGGCCTTGTGAAAGAAAGAAATAGTCTTAATCAAATAGAAGGGAATTTGAGTTATATGCAAGCACCATCTATTATTTTAAAGATACTAATAAAAAATGTGGAAACATCAGCGTAACAGCTGGTTATTCCCTACATTAACCACCATTAAAGAATTCGTGGGTTCCAAATGGCAGAAAATCAGTGGCACCTGAAATAGACAGAAAATAAATATGCTAAGCATGAGCCTCTGTGTTTGTTGTAATGAGATTCTAAGAAAATGATTGGGAACCAAGTCAGAAAAAATAGTGAAATAGCTGAAGCATTAAATTAATATTTCTGAAGTGAATTTACAATAGGAAATTCTAGCAATTCAGAATGAGTGCTAACCACCTCAGATGAAGTCAGCATATGAAAATCTGAGTGATTTATTAAGTACAACTGAAAATCAACAAGTGTTGGAGATTTATTGAGAGAAGGATTAAAATCTTCCTCCACAGATGCTCTAGAGGGAGAGGATGAGAGAAGAAACCTTTTCTCACACATTTCTTATTAGGGAGAGTATTTTAGGATTAGCAATATCCTAGCGTTACTCAAAATAATAAGAAGCAAAAGGGGTTTTGCACAATGTTTAAAGCTGATCATATGCTGGTTTTTCTTTTTTTCAGGCTGCAGTTGCAACTTTGATAGGCAGCAGTGATTTATTAGCACTAGTTTCAATTAGTGCTTTGCCTAATGAATCAGTAGTGGAAAGAAAGCCCTCTCGAGATGTGGTCTTGGCCATCATTACTATTATCCTGGCTGGAGTAAAAGACCTGCTGCTATTTTTAAGAAAATCAACACACATTGGTTTGTCCATGATGTATGAACTGCCCTAACTGTACAAGATAATAGGAGGAAGGGAACTGCAGACTGCTATAAACAAAAGGCACCGTCAGTGGGGAGTTATAGATTTTTCTCTTTTTCCTGTTTCCTCCCATGTCTTCCCCTTCCCTCTTGAATTTATTGTCCACCAGATATTTTCCCTTTATAGACATCTGCTATTTTGGACCTTATTCTTTGTTTATTCACATTGTGTTCCTCCAGTCCACCAGTTGCCAAACAAAACTCTAACTTGTTTGTTTTGCCTCCAGCCCCTTTCTCCAGACGGCCTGTGCCTACTAATCCTTAATAAAGTTTAAGACGAGAGAAAACCCCCTCTTACTTAACAAACAATTTTAAGGAGAATAGAGAAAAGGGTTATTTGTTCCTAAATTTCCTAATGACAGTGATGTGCACAGTCTCTTTTTTTTTCCTTCATCCTTCTATTTCATATATTCAGCTATTGCACTTTCCAATTTATAACCTCTCATGCCCGTTTTATGCATTGGTTGTGAAAAGAGTTACAGACACTGATTTGAAGTAGAAAATCACAGCAGATCTGACAGTGCTGGGGCTCGTGAACATAAATCGAATACTTAAGATTCTCCTCAAATTGACTCAGGAGTGTTAACGCTTCAGGATGTTTCGTTTCTCATTGCCTTTCCTGCATTCACTTTTAAGCTCAGATGGCTACAGATTATAGCCAATGAATTCATTTATTAAGCTCCCAGAATGCCAAGAAAAGGAAACCCGTGAAGTATAATTTTTTTTGTTGTTTTCTTTTATAAATAAGAAGCAACTTACCTGCTAGATGGAATTATATCCAACTTTGTGCTACTAGTTTGACTATAGCATGTAGGTTATTTCATTTTGATCCAGAGTTTTAGCGGTGGTTGAATCTGTAGGTAATGTAATCTATGTCATACGTTCTCTGCCTTAAAGGTATGTGCATTTCCATAGGCAAAGATCAGTCCATGATCTCAGGAAAGATATGACTGAATAACTATTTTTAAGAGCTGGTTGGAAAAACAATTTTTGGGGCTTAATGTGGATGTATACTAGGACCTCTGAACAAAATTTTTGTATATCCACCAGCTCTGGGCCCAAGCAGTGTGACTTGACTGGCCAGAATGTATGTGAAGAAGATTTTTTTTGGCTTGACTATGTGAAAATGGGAAAAAGTATTAATGTGAGACTGAAGAATGTTATGAATAACACACTGAGGTTTTGTACTATACCAGCTGAAGTCAGTGAAGAGTCCAAACGTGACCTGCTTGAGCTCAAAGACCTCTGTAAAACTACTGCATTCAATGTAAGGCACGCGCATGCACAACATGCATGGTGAGTGCCAGCAAAATCTTGACGAGATACATTCCAGGTAATAAATATTGTCATTACAGGCACAGTTTCCAGCGTTGCCAGTAAATAAGGCCACTTGACAGTTCAAGTTATTTGTCAAGAACAAGATTAAGGGAAGATGAATATTAAACACGTTATCACACAATCCTTTCTGTTGAAGAGCTTTAATGCTCTCATGGTTCAGAGTTAGACTTCAGGGTTTGAAATTTGTCAGAGACCGAGGTACTGTCATAGACGTAGTTTTAAGTGTCCTATAAGGAAAACCCTCCAAGGTGACCTTGTCATAAGCCTTTGAAAAACCTTGCCTGCTGCTTAGGCTGGCAGTTAAAACCTTTAAGGAGCATCTGCAGTGCATATACTGCATCTGGGAGCTGCTGGAGCCTGAGCAAGGCTTTCACCTGAGAATTTACTACCTGATTTTTTCGACATGCTGATTAGTAACAGTTGCAAATTAGAAACTCCAAGTTAGCAAAGAATTTTACTCTTAAACTTTCTTTGTCTCACTTCATCTATCCTGCTGAAGGGTTCTTGTGAAAATAAGTTGAGTGAGTTTTGTGAAATGCTCCAAGGGTGTCTGTGAGGAAATCTGCAATTCTGATTTGAGAAAAAAGCTTGAATGACAATTCAATGAATAATGTGTGGCTACATCATGAATTGATGTGAAGCCACATGCCAAACAAATATTCACAGTACCTGTCAACTAAAGATGGCTGCAATTTTTTCATGAAAAAATCATGTAATCAAGAAAGTGAAAACTGCGTGTTTAAGTAGATGAATAAAGAAGCTGCCTTCAACTTGAATGTAAAACTTTAAATTTGGTATTTCTTGATTCTACAGTCTGTGCAAATTCTTTCTTTTTCCAGTGTGCAGTAAAATACTTGCTGAAATCTTATTTCCACTGTGAGACTGGAAGAATAAGTAGGTGGTCAGATTTTCTCCAATGCAGAGAGAAATTTGGAAATTTGTTTCAAAATAAAGTCTCAAAATTAATATAAATGTTCTACAGTACCAACAGAAACTGGAAATATTTTGTGTGTGTCAGTTACTGTAAAGAACTTTAGATAACAACAAAATCCAGAAAACATATGTTATATATTCTGCATATAAACAGACAGGAGATTTTTAAGTATTGAAATTTGTAAATATTTATACTGTAGATTTATCATTTGTTATAAGAATTTCTTAAACCTTTGCTATAATTTTCCCCTAACATAATTAAATTTTCCATAACTTTTCTATGGACCATATTAAACATGATTCTTTTGTTGCCTTTGTAAAAGATTTATCAAACTTGGCATCTCTGCACTGAAACAAATTTAAGAATCAACACATCAACGCATTTCCCTATTCGTGGGATGGGTATATGCATACAATGTGTGTACTTGTTGCATACACAGACATTAAAAGAGTTTGCAAGGCGAGCACTCAGGAGCTGGAGAACACCAAAACAGAAATTATAGACCCAAGCTTAGGTTTGTTCCCTTGTGTTTAACAGTTAAAACAGAGCCCTGTGTACCGCCTGTGTGATAGACGGCTGCATTTATTCTCCTTGTGTAGTGTTGCCTGCAACAGTCCTCCTTGGATTTCAAATGTATGGTTTTCAGATGTATGTTTTCTGTTACAATGATTAATAAAGATATTAGATAAAATTAGACCTCACACAAAGCTCAGGTAGATTCTTGTGAAGTGGCTTCTCCCAACCCTATTTATTAAGCAGATGTTCTTCAGAGAAAGTCCTTAATTCAGGAAAACATTTTTCTTTACGAAATCTGTAAGTGATACTTTTTTTCTAAAAAGGCATCTGTGCTCTTTTTGAATGGTGATACATTTGCTGAACTGCTTTCCTGAACTGGGGCTTAGAATGAACCCTTAAGATTATTTATCCTGGTAAAACTACTTTGACCCTCATCACTCGGAGAAAGAGAATGAGTTTGTCCCTGAAAAGGTACTGAACTACTGAAACGTGTATGTAATTACCCCGTTTGTACATGCAAATCTGAATTTGGAGGGTTACAAAATAATGTGTCCCAAAAGGGTAAGCATTTAATAAAATAAACCCATCTGTCCTGAGAAGCGGGAGGAATAACCACACCTGTTGGTAGAGAAGCCTTCATAAGATCTTCAGAAATCCATGGGACCAGCAGCAGCGAGGATTCTGTGTACGCGAAGTTTCAGGGTGTCTGAGAAAGTACAACTTCTTCAAAAAAAGTGCAGCTGAGGATCACAGGTTGTCTGAAGCAGACAGTATTCTTATTATGTTAATAGGTTTTGTGCTAAAACAAAATCTGCATTAAAGTCCTGGATTTTGTAAACAACCTGTCAACAACACTTTTTATGTATTCACATTATGTTTGGGCTTATTATTCTTAGTAAAATTGATGCCGACTTGCATTACGTTTGATTGTGGAATGATAAACACATCCCAGCGATAGAACATGAAGGGTTTCATACAGCTTTCTCCTCTGTAATGCCACGCAAAGTATCTTGTATACGATAAATACACATTTAGCTCTTCAATGTGCTTAAAAGGAAAACGTCTCATCATCGCAGGAGGTAAGCAACAGTGCAGACACAGTGTCTCATTACAATCCGGGGATGAGAGGGATGGCGAGAGGTTTACTGCAGCAGGCGGGAAATGTGTGCTCAGTTTTGCAGTCTCCATGCCATTTAGCAGGGCAGATAGAGCCAGAACTGCTCTTTTCCACATTTCTGGTTAGTCTGGTTGTGAGCTTTTCGCTTCTATCGGATTTAACATCATTGCGTTCCAGGGAGATGAATTAATCAGAGTTGCTTCAAACAGCACAGCAGTGACATTTGCTTTGGTCACCGAAGGATAACGAAGCTCAAGGGAGGCAATGAAAGGAGAGAGGATTTCTTCAGCCCTGCTCAGGAGACAAATTAACACCTCAGGGCGGAGCCATTGATTCTGACCTGAGACACGTTTGCACCTGCATTTTGGTGGGCTTTGTGGCTCCCCCTCACAGGACACCTGATTTAGGACTCTGCCATGGATTCTCCTGGGCTGCAATGGAGCAAGAAGTAGGACTTTGCCACTGGTGGGCTGCTTAGGAACCAGTTCTGGCTGGTAGCATGAAAATAACCCCCTCACCCCAAACCATCCTGAGGGTCATAGAGCCCAATGGCTCCTGATAGCGGCTTCATTTCACATTGGGTTGCTCTGTTTTGCTGGAACTTTATAGTTAGTCATTGCCTCCAGTGGCAACTCAAAACATCTGCTCGGGACGGCCAAGGGGGCCATTGCAGGACCAAAAGCAAAAAGCAGCAAACACAGAAAAAGCTCCCTGGAGAAGACTGAAGCAAGAGAAACACCAATGAAGTTCTGGCTGCACAACTCTCTCTGCTTCCTAGAAAGAAATTATTTGAATCGTTTGACCTGTTGGAAGTTGTGCTCTGTGTTGCAGAGGCTGTGCGGGGTGGGATGAGTTTTCATGGCTGTAAGCAACCGCCAGCAATAGTGTCTCTTAAGGCAATTTCTCTCATGCCGCAGCTGACATGGAAGGGAAAGGGTAACTGAGCCACAATCAAAAAGCATGCAGGGTACCCTAACAGTTATAGAGCTGTTTATGTCATTGCAAATGCTGTTAGGTGAGTTTTAACATTGATTTTGTGCAGGAGTAAATGGTTGTACAAAGGAGAAGAGAAGCCAATGAATTCTCTTGTCACCCATAAAATCTTGTGTAGAATCGGCTCTCTTTCTGTGCGTGCAGCTAGAGATGGGCCAGTGTAAATGGTAAATAAAACCAAGGAACTGTGAAGGAAAAAGAGATTCCTGTGAAACGTGTTTGGCTCATAGCCTATGCCCATCTCAAGTCTGGAAATAAGTCTAGGAAGTATAACTATGCGCAAGTAACTGTGAGTTGGGGAAATAGCTTTGAGGCAGTACCTCAGCATGCACCGAGCTTAGTACGATCCATACTTCAGGGGCACTCTCTGTTTGGGAGATGTTTTGGTCTTTATTAATTCTAATTCTAACTCTTCTGACAAACTGCAGGGTTTTTTTTTTTAAAATAACTTAACGTCCTGACCTTTTAAACCTGGCTCAGTGAAGCATCTGAAGCCCTGAAGCGGTCCTGTTGAATACTTTTTCTAAATGCATATTTTCTCCCCATGTAGCAAGAGCTTTTTGATTCTTCTTGTTTATTTCTGAGGAGGAGGACCCCTCCAAAGTCTTCCAGCAGCTTTCTCACCTCTACAGTATAAATGGGTGCCCTTTTAATGTCTCCTAAACAAATGATGTCATCCTGTAAGCTAGTAGCTTTGAAATATTGTAGATTTGTGTTAGTATTAAATGAAATTATACTTAGAAACCTAAGCCATCAACTGGAATTGAAATTTAGTTTCTTTTCTGGAAACCTAGGAGCTCTTCTGATGAGATATGAGAGCCAATATACTAACATAAAGTGACTGTCTGCACATATATCTATAGGCAATTCACAAGAGGGGTCAGAGAAAGCTGACACAAAAGGTCTGCTTAGAGGTTACCTTTGTCACACTTGATGACAACACTTCTGTGATGCAAAATGTAGAAGATCAGCCTGTATTTTTGGCCCAGAGAAACCCTGGCTAGTAAATCTATTGTACCTGTGTTACAAAGAACCTGTCTTTTTAAGAGAAGGGGAACAAGATGTTACCCTCCCTCTACCCATATCTACCCAGACAACAGCTAGTTAGTAGTCTGTTGGAGGCACAAAACTGCCTTTCCAATGGTACCTTTTCTTTAATAATTATCAGCTTACCTGTTACTGTGTTAACATACACTTATCTCTGTTATTAATGAGTTCAGCTCCATTGATTATGCTTCATTATGGAAATTTCTGTAATAATAGGAATGTCTCTGGCTCCGCTGGACTGGGTTTCTTAATACGTAATGTAGTGGAGTGAAGCCCTCTCACCTTTAAGACTGACCTACCCAGAATCTCACTCCAGATCCCTGCATCAAGACAGGCGTCCGTGCTGATGCGCCTGCTCACACTAAAATTAAAATGGGTGCTCTGTATACACTTGGTGTGGAAAAGAATACGATAATTACAACAGCTCTAACTCTGCTTTATACTGGTTTGCTAAATGTGATAAATGGATATAAAAATCCCTTTTAGACATGAATGCACAGTAAAAGAAAACCAATTAATTAGAACTTGGATTAACTGAACATCAGTGTTTAGTGCAGAAGTGGTCCCTGCTGCTATATAGAAAGCCTTAGCTCTCAAGAGGCTGTGACTAAAGGACACCAGACTGAATCATTTAAGTAGTCATGCTGTCAGTAGACGTTAATGAAGGTTGCTTTTGCATACTAATAATAGAGACCCTGGTCCGTATCATGCGAATCTTTATTATCCTCTAAGAAAGCAAACCAGCTGTAAAAATATTAACGGTAGAAAAGGGCGAGGATAGCAGTAACTGCAGTTCATCTGTGCGTGAATTATCTGGCTTATCAGAGCTACCAAGATGCCCTTGGCACCCAGGCACTGGTTCGGTCAGGTGAAATTCATGGTGCCTCAAATGCAGTGTAATTTCTCCGAAACTCAAGAGAAAAGAGGATTAGTTTGTACAGCAATCTCGTTCTCTTTGATGTGATTCATAACTGCATTTGAAAACGTGTTCAAAATATATAGATATCAGGTTACCTGCCCATCATCCAATATTAACTGCAGCGGATCCCTGTGCAGGGTGCGGGTATTCCTGCCCTCTACCTTTGGCCTCCAGTTTACACGCAGTGAGAAGGACTGAAGTTAGAAGCCCAAAACTTTAAGTCTTCCCCCAGAACCTCCGGCGTGTGTGTGAGGGGCAAATGCAATTGCCTAAGCTGATAAGAATATTCTCTGCAAAGTAAATGTACCAGAAAGCGTGCAGTCTACTCCTCTCTGGAGTATCTTGGCATGAGAGGGAACCGCGCAAGGCTTGGAACCCTTCCTTCGGAAGCTGAATTTATTGTTTGATTACAGAAGTGAAACCTTTCTGCAATAAAACTTAAGAGGCACAATTAAAATGCTGCTCTGCTGTTACTGCTGAGTGGAATGTTCAATTCCTTATCTCTTTTTTTCCAACCTGATTGTTCTTTGCCTTTGTTGCTATTAGCTGTATTTCTGCCCTGCACATTTTCCATTTCTTTTATGAATATGTGCTACTGATACAAACGCATTTAGATCTACACTGCTGAGTCTATGCTCAGGAGGTTTTGCTAGTGTAACTACATGGCGTGATTAAAGCAGTATGACTTTTTTGTCCTTATAGTTTCCCTGGGGCTGTTTTGCCTCAGATACACGATGGTGCAGTCTCACTAGAGTTCTCCTACTTCTCCTTTTTTTTTTTTTTTTTTGTAATTTTCCCTTCTAAGATGTGTACATCTTCCTTTTAAGGATGTGTACATTTCCCATTTCTGCCTTCCATTTTTTCCCACGTTTTTTATCTCCTAGACTTCTATTTTTGCTTAACTTCATATAGGTCTTTACCATTCTTTTTCCTTCTTTTGCTTCGCTTCTGTCTTTCTACTTTTTTCTGGCAGTTATTACCCTTCTTCTTTTCTTCCATATATTTACAGGCTTCTTGAGAGTAGAAATCGGTCCATTTTATTATTTGCTTATTCCTTGTCTTATTTTGTTTAGTTTCAGGTATCTAGTCAGGGTTGATTTTGTAAAAACGTATGCATATTTGATGCTTCTGTTTCCTTTTGGGGGAGGGAAAGGAAAAGAAGCTACTACTTTTACAGTTCTCTATCAACCTGCCATTTTTATTATTTCTCTCCTAACTTTGAGGCAAAAGAAAATTTTGGCCACTTGTCTGCGATGGTCTGTTCAACTCTACGTCATATGCATGGTACAGGCATGGCACATATTTCTGGCCGAGAAATCCCAGATAGAAAAATGAGGATGCTACATCTCACATATGAGTGTGCCGCATTTTGACCGTTGAGCGGTGGCGGCGGGTATGTTTATAACACCATTAATCACAATCCTCACATTGTCTACAAAAGTGAATTTCTCACACCATTATTTTCAGATGACTGCCTTCTTCCTCCAAAGAGAGGCTTAAAAAAGAGAAAATCTATTTGTGGCAGGACATATATGGTATAAACAACACATGCAGCACTACCCTATAAGCTGGAAATGATCCCAATGGTACTTAAAATAAGAAAGTCTTTGTGCCTCACAATAGTACAAAATCAAAGAAGTGCCAGCAAAAAACAATCTTGAGAATATGCAAACAATGCAACTGCAGTCCCAGCAGAGGTCTCTGACGTCTATAAATTATAAATGCATTAATTAGGATATAATTAATATTAACTTGCTTTGAACCCAAATATAAGCACTCTAAAACAATGTGACCTACAACAGCATGTGAAGTATTTAGTGACAGTGTGATGGCAAGACACAATGTTTAATCGTTTTACAAAGGTGCCTGAGCAACTTGACCACTAAGGGACAAAGAAAAACGTAGTCACAGATAGGAGATATGGAAAAACATGTAAGCAGAAATCCTTGTAACCAAATTGTAAGCTAAGTAGCATTAGCAGGAGCTGCTAATGAATAAACTTGGTAGTGGTTTGTTTTAAAGTTTAACTCTGGCCTGGTCTGTCGGTCTCCTAAACATTCCCATCACAGCAATCTAACGAATTGTGTATGGATACATATTTAGTCACAATGCAATGTAGCAGATGGTTAGATGGGTCTAAATGGCTTCTCTGCCTCCAAGCTGAGGCCAAAACAAGAACCATGGAGGTACAGTGACGAAGTCACACCGGTCCTGCCAGCTGAGAGAGCTGAGACTTGCTCTCCCTTGGCAGAGCTGCTGTCCCCAGGGCTATGAGGAATACCTGTGACCTCCAGCATCTTCTTGCTCTTCTTGGTTCTTCTCAGAAGCCAAAAGCCTTCAGCAACATCTTGCTGAGATACAGGGAGGAGAAAATATCCAGTTTACCTTCCCTGTCGGAGAGGTTTTGGCAAGGAAGAAGAGATTTTTTTTCTGCTCCATTTGCTGTAACTCTTGAATTTCATGTGAATAGATGCTAAAGGCCCTGGCCCCCAGCCCGTGAGTATCTCCATTCTGTAGCTGCTGGTACGGGCAATTTTGAGTATAGCAATTAATCCAAGAGTTTATTATTGTTTGACATGCAGGGATGAGGTCGCCCCTGGTGATGTCAGCAGTTGTGGGGAGGTGGTGGCCATTGCACTGAGTCTGTGGTTCAGACCCTGGGAAAGGCAGCCTGGGAGTGGGGTGGGAAGGAGCCCCCTGATGGCCAAGAAGCTCATCAGAAGTAACCAGCTGGGACCTATGCAAGGATTCAGGTGTTAGGCAAAAAGTCTTCATCTCAGGTGGAGGAGAAGAAAGGAAAGAGAATGGAGAAAAAAGGTGAGTGTGGGAATTTGTTCTGAGTGACTAGCACAGCTATGGGGAAGGGATAGGATGGATGTTTCTCCAGCCTGCCAGGGCAGGAAGGACAAGGGCAGGAAAGGTTGGGCCCTGTTAGGTAAAGGTTAACCACAATCCCAAAGCTTGTGCTGCGGCAAGGGTTTTGTAAGCCAGCAAAATAAGAATGTGAAGCACAGATAATCTCACTTTGGTGGTTCTTGCATTCCCTTTGGAAACATTTATGTGTAGGTTTTGATGTCAGAGTATAAACCTTTTAAAAGTTTCCACTAATTCAGTCCAAAGAGACATCCATGGATTCACGCTATCAAATTAATAGTGTAGGGTGCGTTTCAGCAATATGATATTTGTGTACAAATATTCAGCACTTATGATGAAAATTAATTCCAGGATTAGATTAATCTACATATTAATCTTCCTCATTTGTGTTCAAAATAGAAAACAAGAATGCTTGAGAAGTAAAGCTAGATTAACTAACAATGTATGAATATTCTGGGTTTGATTAACTGGTAGAGTACCATTTTTCTACTGGAACAGAATCACCTCAGCCCTGTTCCTTTTATCTTGTACTTTATAGAAATGGTTGGCTTTCATGTGTCTCACTTGCTGCAGCTTGGGTTTTAAATTTGTATCTTATTCTCTCTTGACAGTATTTGTCTGTCTTTCTTGCCTCGTTGGTTCCAGATAATTATTTATACCAATTTTACTTTCAGATTTTTGTAGCCTTGACAGCTTTGCCTACAGGGATGTTTTTCTGTTTTACCATACGGTTTCGTAACCACCCGTCTGTTCTGTTGAGAACAGGTTCTTTAATAATTCTCCTATATTGACAGTAAGAGGTAACTCCTGGAACTAGGCTGTGTTTAGGGGTGATGCCAGTCTTGAGTCCCTTACACTTCAGTAGTTGAGCAATTTTTACTGTCATGCCATTCATGGCCTGTGGTGGAGACCAGACCTGTTTAGGCACTGTGACGCTGAAGTTTTAGTACCACAGTTTTGTTGGTTGACAACACAGTTGTCAGGGAAGAAAGGAAGACTTTGGCTGCTTAGTTAAATGCTCCTGTTACCGTTTAAATGCTGCCATTGCTACTACAAGAGCCATAGCTCCGATTAGTTTTATGCTTTGGTAACAAACAGATGGCATTCAGGTGCCTGTTCATCTCAGCCTACGCTGTAATGAAGGTTTAGACTAGGGGATAGATAAGCGAGTCAAAATAAGCTCTCAGAATTTCCTAGCCAAGGTGGGAACTGCCTAAGGAGTTGCAGGACCTAGAGACCTACCAAGAATCCAGCACTAAAGACAAAGATAACATTTTCAACATGTTAATCCTACCTCTACTGCACATATTTAAAGTATTTAAGTAGAGATTTTTTTTTTTTTTAATCATAGCTTTGTTTTGCTTTCTCTTCCAAGAAAGTGGCATGTGGCATGGTATCTTTTTTTTTTTGGCACAGGGATTTACCCAGGTGGACTAACTCCTTCATGTAGTTTCATAAAACATGACTGAAACAGTCATTTTAAGCCCACTGTTTTGTAGCATAGTTTTGTGGAAGTGGCATAAAGGATAAAGAACGAACTAATGAGTACAGGTAGATATTTTCTATGAGACAAATGATTCAGATTAAATGTGACAATTTAATTCTCTACGCCATTCCAAAGTGCCCTCTCTCTTTCTTCTTGCTCTTTACTTTGTTGTTTTTTTGGGTTTGTTTTTTTTTTTTCCTTTGGAAAAGGTAATGCTATTCCTTTTTTTGAGAGAATTGAATTTGGCAGACTGTGATTGCAGATGCTGGCAGAGAAAGGATGCATAGGTGGTATTGGAGCCAGAAGTAGTCACAACCAAAATTACAATTTCCACACGTCCTAGTTCCTGTACAAGGGCAGGGACGTCATGCAGGTGGGAGACTGCTGCTTGCTTTTTCATCTACCGCTGTGCTGAGACAGTCACTGGAGGAATACTTTACACATGTCGCTTTTTAAAAGGTGGTAAATCCTTGCCTCCATTAAAAATAATGAAAGTTTTCCTACCAGATTTTAAAATGCACAGATCTGCTTTCTTTTAATTTTCATGTTTTTCCTAAGATTTCTCTTGCAAATAGATATTGCTACAGGATCTCATAGGACTGACAGTCTGGGGGTCTTGCACTCCTGTCCTCTGTCTGTGGTGGGTTCCCTCAGACAGTTGCTGCCTCCCTTGGAGGTAAGAAACTTCCCTAATGCACTGCCTTACCTTACTGCTAGAGGCATCTGTGTGCCTCAGGGGATGCTTCATGGCCTCTGGGAGCTCAGATGAGAGAAGAGATGTTTAAAGATGGGAATACATCAGTGGCTGGGCAACAGCTGGTATTTTGACATTTTGTTGGTAAGTTGAAATTTTCTGTAGAAATCATGTCCAAAAAGTGTGTGCACATACATATATATATATGTATACATATGTGCATGCATATATATATCTATATATCTATAAAAAAAGGTATGCACCGGCATATAAAATAGTTTTTATAATCTTTCCCATGAGGGAAACCTCTCTGCCCCCATGTTTTCCAGTGATCTGCACTGGCTGCTGTTAGTGTACAATTCAGCTGCAGTTTGCACGACTTAGAGGCAGCTGCCTGGTACGTCTCTGTTGGGATGTCAATACTCTTGGACGTTTATGGCGAGTGACTGGAATATACAATAAATTAGTATTGTTATTATTTTTATTATTTGTGCGCTTACGTTCTTGCATTCTTTAAAAAAAAAAAGGCCTGCAGCATATGTTTCACAATCCCATTTACTCCCATTAGCACACAGACATATTCTGTTTCAAACTGACTTTTAAAACAGATGTCATATCAAATCCATTTTAAAAATAGTTCGTATCCACCCCTGGGAGATCTGGAATCCTTTAAAGCCTACAGCAATTTACATTCAGAAAAAAATGTTCAAGTCAAGCTTTATCAGTTCATGCTGTGCACAGTTTGGTGTGTTCCGAGTGGATTGTAAAAAATAAGAGCTTTGCAACTTGTAGCAGTGTGAACGCAGGGCTGACAATGTTTAGGATGAAAGAACAGCTTCTTTCTCTTAAATAAAAGGAACAAAATCAGTGTTTTGAGCCTTGCATCTTCTCTGCTTGATTAGAGTTATTAATTATTTCAGCATAATCACTGTCTATGTTCACAAAGTATGGTCCTCTCAGGACACTGTGCTACCTCTTATCAGCTGCCTTTGAATGGCACTGCTCGGCTCAGCTGGAGTTGTGCTTTGCAACGCGTGTCAGACGGGGTCAATAGATCTCTTCAGCTCCTACTTTGCAGCCGTGTGTCTGCCCGAGTGCTCTTTAGGTATTCATATGCTTTGTGTAACTGGGCATTACAAGAGGAAAAGTAATTTTCCCTCTGCATGTTTTAGTCATACACTGTTCCAACCTTATTTTCAGCTAAGTTTTAGAGAATAATTTTGGAATAGGAGCAGGGAACTGTATGGGGTCATTGCAAACCCACTTATAAAGCTTTCCACTGCCTTTCTGAAGGACAGATCCCAGATGTGTCCTAAAGGGTCAAGCAAGGGCTTTGGGCATCTAGGTCCTTGAGCTTCTTATTGGCAATACGGAGCGTGTGTATTCCCTAAGGGGACATTCCTTGGCCTTTGGGTCAACAGTGTGGTTCATAAGTCTAGGAAAGGAAACAAAAAGAACAGAGGTGATGGGGAACCCAGACTTTTGAATCTGAATGGTATCTTCAAGTGCTGCTTGCTTTCTGATTTCTATTTCTTCTTCAAGTCTTCAAGAATTTACTCTCACTTTTTATTGCACCAAGCCATTGTTCACGTTACCATTTTTCAGTATTCTCCTTGTTTTCTACATTCCTTCATGACAAGTAATTTTTTTGTACCCTTGCCTCATCTGTTTTTCTTTTCTGCAGAACACGAGTTGTCCTGAGACAATTCTTTATGTTAGCAGCAGAGTTGTGTCCTAGAGTGAATCTTACAGATTTATTTAATACCTGAAAATTACTTTTTGCTTTTTCATCTCAAAGAATAATCTCTTCTTCTTTTGCAACATCTCCCTTGAACTAAGTTTTTACTGGTTGGAGCCGTTATCCTTTGTTTCTTCCTATATCCCTCACAAGAGAAAGTCAAATGTCTTTCTCCCTATTCTGTTGTCCTGAATTCTTGTACTGACAGGTCATAATTTTAAAAGGCAAAACTGATTGGAAAAGAATAATCTTAAATAGTAACTTGTAAATCAAGAGGCAAGCACATCATTGTCTGCAATGTAATGTATGAGCATTTCCATCGACCTGGAACATGATTCACAATTGTCCGAATACTGACAGAAATGTTCTCTGGTGCACTCTTGCTGCAGGTCCTATAATTCATATCTGTTAACAGCTTCAGAAGCAAGCTGGAGTTTTTTAAATAAGTTTGCAAGAATGATAATTGCAGACCTGTCATACAGTAGGGAGTGCTAGAGAGGCATTCAGTGCACAAGGGAGGCCTACGATTTTCAGGAAAAAATCATGATTGCCTCTAAAGACAGTTGAATTGCAAGTAACTGTTCCATGACATGTCAAGAGCGCAGCTGGAGATCAAGTACAATCTGTATCTGAAGTACTTTAAAGGTGGACTGGAAAGCAGAAAACTGGCTTTTTGCCTTTTCCTTTCCATGGTGTGCAAGATCTTTCAAAGAACAGTGGATTATTTCTTCTTTTTCTTTCTTTTTTTTTTTTTTTTTTAATATTTTACACTTTCGGTCATTACCGCTCAGTGCTGAAAAATTAGATATTCAGGTAACTGAAACAGTAATGTTATCCAAAGGCATAGTTAGCAGTCAGGTCCCCTTGCTCCATTCCCATTAACTGGAAAAATCTCTTACTCACGTGGGGGACATCAATATTTGGACCTTTCAGAGGCCTTACCAAAAATCTTAGAGGAAACTGAAACAATTTAGGAAAGCAAGGAACAAGAGGCCGTTAAAAACAGAAGTCGTGTGAGCACAATAAGTTACCTTTAGTATAGACATGAGCAGTGTTTTTTAGGTAAAATAGTACCATCTATCTCCTCTGCTACAAAGAAGAAACAGCTGTAAGCGAAGGTCTCTCTGTAGCAGAAGCAGCATAGCCTCCAGCCCTTTTTTTACTAGTTTAAGGAAACGAGGACAGATGCGAAAAGGAGTATCTTTTTAAACTTTTGAGCTCTGGCAGCAGAAATGCCTGTGGGGGCACCCGGAGGAACGGGATGCCCACCCGGCTGCTGCTGACAGGGCTAAAGACTGGTCCGGTGGGGAACCTGTTTCCTTCCGTCCCTGGCTGCAAAATCACTCCCCAGGAGGCCCATTTGTCTGTGTTTTGGATTTTCTTTCTCTATCTCTGCCTGTTCCCCTCTCCCTGCCCCTACGACTTTCTGAGGCATAGCAAACTCTTTCCTTCTCTCATAAATTTTGCTACTTGTTTTCATCACTCTGCGTGGCAGTGCTCTCATGTCAGAGAACATCATCCCATTTCTCTGAGGCAGTCTCCAAGCCTCCCCATGGACTTTTAGCCACTCTTCCGCCCTCCCATCCCCGTCTGACTCCAGGCTGTTCTCTCACGTAGAAAAGAAAAGCCAGACACTGTTGAAGACCCAAAGCCTGGGATGTCTCTGATTTGTCTGTCATGCCTGTTAGTAAAACTTCAATCATTTCTTTGTTAGAGCATCTTCTGACAGACGATTTTTACTTAACAGAATCATGAATACAGCAGTTATCCCAAATTATCACTGCATTATGCTTGTGCTGCTCCATCTCCTCCCAGTGATGCAGTCTAGACTATTCCTTAATTTTATGTTCTTCAAAGAAAGGAAGAAAAAAAAGAAAAAAAAAAAGGATGCTGCAAAACCCAGAGGCCAGGTAAAAATTTCCATTTTTCAGACAGTGCTGGCTACGTTTCTGTCTTTCAAGCCTGCACAAGCTCTACTGACAGAGTAGTGACTGAGTGGGGGGCAAAGAAGATGAAGAATTCCAAGGTGTTAAAACAAAATAGTTTAAAACATTCTGGACTGAAAAGAAGGCAAAGAACAAAAAAGAAAAGTAATTTTGAAAAAGCTTTGTTTCCAGCAAGCAAGTTAACTTTTCTGTCTCCCACTGTTTCACCAAGCGCGTCATGCCTTTCCATGCAAATCACTTTGGAAAGCGGATGTGCTCATCCAGGTTCAGCAATTTCGGTGGCTCCATCATGCTGGTATCAGTGGCACCTGCTGATATCAGCTGTGTTAGTGTTGCATAGCATTTAGGGACAAGCATTTAGGGACTGAGGATATACGGAAGTTTTCATACGGTCTGGATTCCCTAACTGAACCCCCCCCCCCTTGAGACAGGAACCAACACTCTCAAAGTCTGGAGAAGCTGATCTTCTTCAGAATAATACAAATAGCATACTAAATTTCCAATAACCTCCTGAAGAGAGAAGCCTGATCCTATTGTAAATGCTAAGTAACTGATGGTATCTTGCTGAAGAGGATTTTAACACAAGACCATTAGAAGAAATAAACCCAAAATAACTAGAAAGATTAGTTGCACATGTATTCAGCTGCCTTTACTTCTGAGCAGGTTATGATCCTGATATTTCAAAATTGCTGAAAATGACTGGAGACAAACTCATGCTGGAAACCACAGCTTTTGAAATGACAAGTGGTATTTCTCAGACTTCTTGGAGATGGCATGTACCATCGCAGATGAAACAACAGATTCTGTCACACTGGCAGGTGGTTAAAAGCAGAGCCAAACTCAGTGAAAATTTTGAGTGTTACAAAATCATTGAATCAGTTGAAGAATTATTCAAATGATAAGGTGTACATTAAGATCTGAAGTACTCTACTGGGCTGTCATTTCCCCAAGCCACCAACGTGTTATGACTGTGAGCCTAAAATTTTGAAACTAGTATTTTTCCAGGTGCTGTTCAGCTCCGTGGACAAGCAGGACCCCTGCCCACATTTCAAGAATGGGCATTCTGCAAATGCAGTGAGGTTTTTTGGCTTGCTGGCTCAGTGACTCAATAAGAAGAAAGAGCAGGTGGAATCTAAGTGAGAACTTCACTTGGGTTTATATAAAGTTTGGACTGAATGTTTACAACAGAAAGAAATGTGTGATGGACTTGCCTTTTGCCTGTTTCTCCTGATTCAAGCTCAAGTTGCACACAGACATTTGTAGTTTCTTTCAACTACAGAAATGTAATTTTATTGTCTTTATTAAGAAGATTAATGTAATTACATTGGGACTGTTGCTTTCCCACCAATCTTTTCCATATCTTGGCCTGTTGCCTGCCGTATTACACCACGTTGTATGGTATTTCATAACAAAATAATCCTATGTTAATTAAAATATTTTAAAGGCATTGTTGTGAGACTCCATTATTATTTATTGTCTTAATTTCCATCCAAAACATCAAAAAACAAATAGTGGTTAAGAATGTGAAACAATGAAATAATACATGTAATCAGGCAGGGCCTGCATTTGGCCTGAATCAAAACAACAAAAGAAATATTTTGCACTGTAATGAATCTTAGGCCTTTGGGCAATTATCTGTGATTAGTGCTATGTCTAGATTTTCCTTTTATTCCTCTTCCTTTTCCCTGGCTTACAGCAATTTGCAGTTACAGGGGAACTACTTAATAACTGCCTCACTTTCTACAACTGTAAAATAGGGGGTATACTACCGTGCTTAATACATTTTTATACGGATGAACGAGAAGTCCTGTGCAAGTTTTCTTTTTCTTTTGCTAGCTCTTGAATAGAGAATATGGAGTCTTCTCTGAGTTTCTCAAGAGAGAATTTAGTACTGGGAGAAACTTCTGCTGTAACACAGACCTCCCTCACCTACCACCAAGAGAAGAAGTTGCCATCTCTCCCTTTCCTCTATTCCTTTTTTTTTTTTTAGCAGACAAAGCCTCCCTGGGCACCTGGAGTGCCACCAGCAAACGCTGCTGGGCAAACCTGGGAAAAGTCTTTCCTTTGGCCACTTGTGGGCAGACGCCGTATGGCAGCGGAGGAGTATTCTTTACGCTTCGTTGCTGCAGTGAGAGCTGACAAAAGGCAGGGAAGTCCTGCAGGACCTGAGCTGGAAAAGGCCTGAGGAATCGTGCTGGCTACGCAAGGAATTTTGCACTCCTGAGCCCCGGCTGGTGAGCAGGGGACCTTTGTGATGCCAGATGGACGGACGCACGCACACCAGGAGGGGAGAGCGGCGCTGAGGCTGCCGGCAGCCCTGGCGTGTGCCACCGAGGTTCTGGGTACGTTTTGTGTAAAAGCTGATTGTGCCCTTCTGGAACATTGCAATTCATTTCCTTTTAAAGGTATCATATTTAATTTTCACATATAAACTTTAAACACTTCACCTAGAGCTAATCAAGCAACAGGTATTCAGTAGCTTAAAACACAATTAAAAACTCAGTTTTAGTGTCTGTTTTTGAATTAGTCTAATTTTTGTCTGTTTAATAATGTTAGGAGAATGGGCTTGATTTTTGTGCCTGTATGCAGTGGTACATAAATGTTGTGAGAAAAACATAATGCACCGGATCTGACAGCCTGAGAGAAGTGAGGCTGCAGCAGCTCCATGCCCTGGGTCCAACCAGTAATGAGGCTGAAGCATTCCCAAAAGGCACATACACACAGAGCACATATGTACACCACCATACATACGTGCATATACATGGCTGGCCACGTAGATCACAGACAGACACGCAGAATACTCACGTGAGCACAGACAGCACCATCAACCTCATCCTGGCCCCATCTCTGATTGAACAGGATGGATGCACGTACGATGTAGAGCCCTCCGGTAGCTAGGCTCAGACACTCAGTTTGCCCAGCAGCTGCCCCTGGATCCCAGTGTCCCCTCTGGCTGGCTCCTGACTGGACATATGAGTCCCGAAGGCCACAGCCACCCTCCAGTTCCTGGTACAGAACCCTGGGCACACACACAGACATGAGTCTCACCCCTAGAAAGCTTGGACCTGCCTTTCCTCTGGCAGCTGGCTGGGACTCCCCTGGTCCCCACTGTCCAACACATCACTGATCTTATGGCTCCCAGGCCACCAACTTGCCGGCTAGTTGTGCTTGATATTCACTAGCCATCACATGCTTACTCACATCCCCATACTTGTTCCCATTGCTAATCTCAGACCCCCATACACACACGGGGCATGGCCAGACAAGGGTACCAACTGGCCAGCTACTTACAGGTGATCGGTGTCTTTTATCCCTTCCTTACCCCTCTATTTTTCGTCACTTCTGCCTCCCCAAATAAAAACTAAACTAAACTAAAGTTTCCAGGGGAGGGAAACCTCAGTCCATCCCACTCCTACCAGTTTGATGCCAGTGCCAGCACGAGATGCCCAGAGCCTAGAGAAGGATCACAGGTCATCAGAAAAGCACCTCAAGAGCACCACAAAGGAAGTCCAGCTACTCCAGCTAGTAAGTCAGCTTCATCAGGGGCCCAACTTAAATGTCTCTGTTCAAATGCCTATAGCATGGGGAATGTAACACAAGGAGTTAGAGATGTGTGCACACCTCCAGGGCCATGACCTTATTGACATCATGGAGACATAGTGGGATGGCTCTTATGACTAGAGCATTGGAATGGAAGGATACAGGCTCTTTAGGCAGGGGAGATGAGGGGGTGTGTTGCCCTGTATGTCAATGACCAGCTGAAGTGCACTGAGCTCTGCCTGGGCATGGATAAGGATCCAACCGAGAGCTTATGGGTCAGGATCAAAGGGAGGGCAGGGACAGGTGACATTATAGTGGGGGTCTGCTACAGACCACCTGACCAGGAGGACCGAGTGGATGAGGCCCTCTATAGGCAGATAGGAGCAGCCTCACACTCACAAGCCCTGGTCCTCATGGGGGACTTCAGCCATCCAGTATCTGTTGGAGGGAGAACACAGCAGGACGTAAGGAATCCAGGAGGTTCCTGGAATGTATTGATGATATCTTCTCTCTCCAAGTCATAGAGGAGACAACAATGAGAGGTGCTGTGCTGGACCTGGTTCTCACCTGCAAGGAGGGGCTGGTGGGGAATGGGAAGCTCAAGGACAGCCATGACTGCAATGACCATGAAATGGTGGAGCTCAAGATCCTTAGGGCAATGAGGAGGGCACAGAGCAAGCTCACTACACTGCCTTTCAGGAGAACACACTTTTGTCTCTTCAGGGACCTACTTGGTAGAGTCACATGGGATAAAGCCCTGGAGGGAAGAGGGGCCCTAGAAAGCTGGTTAATATTCCAGGATCACCTCCTCCAAGCTCAGGAGTGATGCATCCCAACAAAGAAGAAATCAGGCAAAAACACCAGGAGGCCTTCATGGATGGACAAGGAGCTCCTGGACAAACTCAAACACAAAAAGGAAGCCAGAGGTTAGTTTTCTTTTTACAGAGGGAAGAAGCAAGGACAGATAGCCTGGGAAGAATACAGTCCAAGCTGCCAAGGATCAGGTTAGGAAAGCTAAAGCCCTGATAGAATTAAATCTGGCCAGGGACAACAAAGGCAACAAGGAAAGCTTGTACACTGGTGATAAAAAAAAGACTAGGGAAAATGTGGGCCCTCTTCAGAAGGAAATGGGAGACCTGGTTACCTGGGATATGCAGAAGGCTGAGGTACTCAACAGCTTTTTTGCCTCAGTCTTCACTGGCAAGTGCTCAAGCCACACTGCCCAAGTCGCAGAAGGCAGAAGCAGGGACTGGGAGAATGAAGAGCTGCCCACTGTAGGAGATAAAGTTTGAGACCATCTAAGGAACCTGAAGGGAAGGAATACCATCCAGAGGGACCTTGACAGGCTTGAGAGGTGGGCCCATGGAACCTCATGATGTTCAACAAGGTCAAGGGCAAGGTCCTGCACATGGGTCAGGGAAATCCCAAGCATTAATGCAGGCTAGATGATGAATGGATTGAGAGAAGCCCTGAGGACAAGGACTTGGGGGTGTTGGTTGATGAGAAGCTCAACATGAGCTGGCAATGTGTGCTTGCAGCCCAGAAGGCCAACCGTATCTTGGGCTGCATTAAAAGAAGCATGGCCAGCAGGTCGAGGGAGGTGTTTCTCCCCCTCTAGTCTGCTCTGGTCCAACCCCACCTGGAGTCCTGCATTCAGCTTGGGGACCCCAACATAAGAAGCACATGGACCTTTTGGAGTGAGTCCAGAGGAGGACCACGAAGATGATCAGAGGGCTGGAGCACCTCTCTTATGAAGACAGGCTGAGAGAATTGGGATTGTTCAGCCTGGAGAAGAGAAGGCTGCAGAGGGATTTTAAAGGAGCCTTCCAGTTCCTAAATGGGGCCTGCAAGAAAGCTGGAGAGGAACTTTTTTTACAAGAGTGTGTAGTGGTAGTACAAGAGGTAATGGCTTTAAACTGAAAGATGGTAGATTTAGATTAGATATTAGGAAGAAATTTTTTACTATAAGGGTGGTGAGGCAGTGGAACAGGTTGCCCAGAGAAGTTGTGGATGCCCCATGCCCGGAAGCGTTCAAGGTCAGGTTGAATGGAGCTTTGAGCAACCTGATCTAGCGGAAGGTGTCCTGCCCATGGCAGGGGGGCTTGGAACTGTATGATCTTTAAGGTCCCTTCCAATCCAACCATTCTATGATATGATTCTATGAGCCTAAATCCATCCCTTTCTTCACTTTTGGTTCTTTCCCTAAACTCCCCATCCGTTTTGTTCAGTCCCTAAATGCCCCTTCCCTGCATCCCATCATATGTCCCACACCCCTAGGTAGCAACCTGCTTCAGTCCAAAAGGTGCTTAGGAGTTCATTCTTTTGATGGACTTCACTCTTGGGCCATAGGGCTGCGGCCATGAAACTGTGGCTGTGGGGCTTAGGCTCTCCTGAGTCAGCCCTAAGCAGGGTCTGCTCAGAGTATCCCTTCCTCTGGATCCTTAATTTTAGTTTCTACCTGTCTTTGTGCCCTGTGCTCCTCTGGGCTAGTGGAGATGGGCTTTGATGGGCTGATGGCTTCTGGAATGGGCCTGGGAGCAGCTGGAGCAGATGTTATTTGGGCTTCCCCACTGTGCTCCTTTGCGGTTTTGCAGACAATCTTTTATCGTACAACCTAACAATAAATATATTTCTACTATGGCTCCACCTTTAATTTTAAAACTTCCACTGCCAGCTGACTTTTTTGAAAATGTAGATTTTCTCTTCAGAAAATTCCAGGAGTCAAAATTTGCAACAGACTAGCTAAATAGTTTAAAGGTAAACCTTCTAAAATCCTGCATTACAATACTGAAGTTTAATATGTGTTTTCTGGTCCATGGTTTAATCTCAGTATACCAGGAGAAATATTCTTCCTGCAGTGTTCTACAGAGTCTGAGTGGCCATGCAAATCTGACTCTGGAAGTGACCTATAAGGCTGAAGGTTTCTTTCTGAAGAGGAGCCTATCAACTTCAGGAAGTTCTGCGCAGGCTTAAAAAATTCCCTAGAAATTCAGAGGTCATCTGCACAACGTAAAAGGTCCTCCATGTGAATATCTTCTTGTGTCCTTGTAAGCAAAGTTGTTAACTTTCCTGACATTTGGTCTTTGCCTCAAAGCCGCAGAATCTTGGTTCTCATTTTTAAATTTTCATCACTGCAGAAAGTTGAAAATCTCAAACCTAGAAATGTGGCAACTTGAATAAGAATAAAAGGAACAAAAATATAGATTATTTTTTTAAATCTTATTTTCACACTCATCTCTTCCATTGTTTTTCCATGGTATAATGCATGAAGTCTGGATAGCCACAAGAGTGTTGTAGAGAGGCAATATAACAAGTTTTTAATGTGAATTATTATTAAAAAATTGCAGCAGACTCCAAGGACAAGCAATTCAAAAGCTATGAAAATAATCTTACAACGAGATGCAAAAATAACAGTTTACTTCAGCTAGAAATAAAGAGTGCTGAGGAAGGGAAAAAAATTGCCATTTTCATAATTCATTGAAGAACACGTAAGCCTAAGCCTCAAATCCTCTTGCACTTCCATTTTGGCATTCTGTAGTTACGGTCCTCAGTGGAACCATACAATAAGTATTTATGCCTAACATAGAGAAATAACATTCCAAGGCAGAACAGAGTAGTAAAATCAGAGCATTTTCAAAGCTCAATAAATACTAAACAGCTCCTTATGCTCAAGCTGGTGTTTCTACAAACCCTCAGGAACATCTTTTTTTTTTCCTAATGGCAAGTGGTGCTTAATGATGACTTGACTTGGAGTCAGAGCATGTAGTTTAGATGCTGTTTGCTAATACCTTTCTTTTTAGCAAACCTGTGTTTTGTAACAAATGCTTGTGACTGTACCAGAAATAGCATAGCCAGCAGGAGCAGGGAAGTGATCGTGCCCCTGTACTCGGCACTGGTGAGGCCGCACCTCGAATCCTGTGTTCAGTGTTGGGCCCCTCACTACAAGAAGGATGCTGAGGTGCTGGAGCGTGTCCAGAGAAGGGCAACAAAGCTGGTGAGGGGTCTGGAGCACATGTCTTATGAGGAGCAGCTGAGGGAACTGGGGTTGTTCAGTCTGGAGAAGGGAGACCTTATCGCTCTCTACAACTACCTGAAAGGGGGTTGTGGCGATGAGGGTGTTGGTCTCTTCTCCGAAGTAACTAGTGATAGGGTGAGAGGAAATGGCCTCAAGTTGCGCCAGGGGAGGGTTAGACTAGAACTAAGGAAAAAAATTTTTATCGAGAGGGTGGTCAGGCATTGGCACAGGCTGCCCAGGGAGGTGGTGGAGTCACCATCACTGGATGTGTTAAAAAATGTGTAGACGTGGCACTTTGGGACATGGTTTAGTGAGCATGGTGGTGTTGGTTGATGGTTGGACTTGATGATCTTAAAGGTCTTTTCCAACCTTAATGATTCTGTGTGATTCTGTGTGACAAATGCTATCTCCTTGTTTTATTCAGAAAATGAGTAACTTACTAAAAATAAAAGTGAAAAAACATATGCATCTGTAAGCATCACACGAGGAAAAACTATCAGTCTAGTAAGCTCCCTGTTTTCTAGAACTTTTGTCCACAATCTGGAAATGTGGAAATGCTTGGTGTTATTTAACATTTTTAGTGTGCTATATGTCTATAAGTAATATATATTAATTTTTACAAGCCAAATTACCAAGGGATAAGCAACTCCATCACAGAGGTCGAATACAATATCTTTTTTCCTTATCTTCTTTTTAAAAGTACATTCTCCCCTCCCCCTTAATCATCTGTGAAGATTATATGCAAAAAGCTAGATCTAAGAAATGAAGCACTTAACAATTAGGTTATCTACTGAAATGTCAATATAGCAACAGAGGTGATATTTTCCATCTCAACTTGTCATTTGAAAGGTGGATCTTACCATGGTGTTTCTTATTAAAATGTACCAACAAATAGAAGATGAAAGAGAAACTGACAATTTTGTCATTATCTCTCGTAAGAGCAGAAGCAGGTCTTTTGACTTTTCTGATATGGAAAAACTTGATCTCAGATTCACTCTTTTCAGTGTATGAGGATTTCATGTTGTACCATATATGAAAATACAAGTCTAGCTTTTACATTTGACCCCTGAAAAGTGGTGATGCTCTTAGTACTTAAAGGAGAGTTTTCTTGCATTCTTTGGAGATGATAAAAGGACTTCAACAGGCTTCTAGGTGCATTTTGTGGTGGTGTGGCTTTGAGAAGGAAACAGAAGATTTTTAGCTGTGTCATTGTGTCTGTCTTCAGAAAATACTGTTTACTTCAGTGCTCAGGAAATTACATTACCCTGAAAACAACAAAGCTCCAAATTGTTTCTATGACATGCATTATATGTTGAAGAAAAAGAGATGAATGAGTAGCTAGTCTAATTTTTTAAAACTCTGAAAATAAGAGTGTGTTTGTAGTTCTCTAAATTTCCCCAGATTGGTGCCAGAAAAGGAAAATGTGCAGTGAAGGTGATCTCATTTGGAAGTGACATCCTGGAGATCAGAGGCACTGAATTACTTTCATGTCTGCCTACAATACACTTCCTTTGAGAAACCACATATGTTCAAATAAAAACATCGGCCAAATTAGTTTTGTGACAGCCGGTCCCCTGCAAATGTACATCATCTTCAAATAGGCATTGGAGAAGAGAGTTTAAATTTGTGTTTGTATCCTAATCCCCTCAGGATAACATCAGAATTATCCAAACACTGTCACTGCCTCTAGGTTAAGTAACAGCTTCCAAACCTGAATACATCTGTCAGTGGCAGATTGCAGCTAACACCACGCAATTGGCACCACACAGCCGGAGGCCGATTAGAAAGAGCCAAGTGATTTTGATGCTTAGTACTTTCCTTTTGTTTGTTAATTAATTAATGTATACATTAAATTAAAAAAAAAGACATGGAATTTTTCTGTGTTGAAAAAGAATCTTTAATTGGATTGAAAGAATCTTTGGTTAGGATACATATCTTTTTGCAAGTTTTTCTGTAGGTGTCTGCTGTAATTTCCCAGAAGAGTAGAAAAATGTGATTAGACATAACTTTTTTCCATTCCACAATAGCTCCCTGGAAGATTTCTCTTTAGTTTATAGAAGAAATTTATTACCGGACACATTTTTCAGCCTACTGAATTCCCACTGACAGCTAAAAATATTGGATGTCAGCTATTTCAGAAGTCTTCTATTTAGCTAAAGTATTTGGATAGTTATCTACTGTCCTCCTACTTTGAGGCTTCCCTATGTCTAAATAAAGATTTCCCCTAGCACCTAAATCTGCCCATCAATGAGCAGTTGCTATTTGGCAGACAACTGACATCGGGAGGAAAAAATGCGTAGCAGATGGGTATGTTTCTTTCAGCTGATAAATGGAGCCTTTATAAACAGAAGCAATAAAGATATCTGATTTTCTCCATTGCCAGTAAAGATGAGGACATTTGCTCAAAGTTAATGTATATTATGTAATAAATTAAATACATAATTTTCCTTATCTGAGAAGCTGCAGGCACCATCCCCACTTATGGAGGAACAAAGAGGAAAATCAGAAAAGTAGTTTAATTTTGTGACATATTAATGCTCTCCTGCTTCATTCCTTTGCCCTCAAAAGAAGGCAGGAAATAAGGGAAGTGTTTTAAAGGGAGTTTGTCTCCTACATCAGCATGAAACCCATGCAAGAGACCGTACGCAGAACAGATTGCTTTTAAAAAACTAGTTTTACTGCCATGCACATATATATGTCTCCAAAAGTCAGAATTGAATTCAGTGTCTGCTGGATGTGCCTGTACCTGACTACACTCAGAGGTGTCCCCTGCAAGGGTGACAGCTCCGTGATGGGCCATGGAGACGGAAGGGACGGCACAGGACGGACGGACGGGGCTGCTCTCGGCTGATGTGGCTGGCAGTCCACCCGTACCTGCAGCCGTACGTTTGTGTAGGACAGAAGAAGCAGAGCCAGCCTTTCAATCTAGGCCAAAATTAAGGAATTTGCAGTTATATAGAAAGTAGAAGTGCAGAAGATGATAAACTGGGTTTTTAAGAGCAGGAAGGTCTTTGGCTTGCCCTTGGTGACAGCCGTGGGAACTTGAGAGAGAAAAAACACTCTGCAAAGCTGAAACGTGGTTTGAAACAGAAAAGGGTATTGCAACTTGCTCCAAAATAAGCTACCTGCAGCTCTTGCATTGTCTGTAAGCAATAGACCTGAACTGCAGACTTCACAGGTAGTGTTGTGCTCGGACATGGGAGCGAGGGGCTGGACGAGGGCTCGGAAGAGCGGTGCCTGCTGACAGGCACAGGGCTGCCACTGGGCGGCTTGGCTGGGTGGTCTGGGGGCTAGTGGGAAGGCTGGGAAGGAGACGGGCTATCCAGACAGGACATCAGCAGAACCCTTCCAGGCCATCCGGTTGTGTCTTCCAGAACCTTCAGGGCTGATGTTGCTCTGAGGGGCCTTTGCAGAGCCTTTGACCAAACACTGTAACCACTCATCCCACCCACCCCCAACCCATGTAACCCCTCAGGATGCCCCATCTGGCATACCCAGCTCTTGCAACGTGCAGAGCTGGCCCAGACCCCATGTCTGGCAGAATTTCCACTGCTCTCAAAACCATCTGCATCTCTCCCAGTGAGGCAGGCAGTGCCTCCCCACTCTCTTGGGCTTCCTTGAGTCCTGTGAGGAGCGGCCAGCTCCTGACCCAGCTGTGCCTGGAGGCCTCCTGAATGCACAACAAATTTTGGCAGGTAAGGAAGCACCCTGTGCACAAGGGGTCCCACCGTTCCTCGCAGGGGAGTTGTCACCTCTTCCCGCCCTGTGAATGTAAGTGCCCTTTCCCCAAACATGCACCTTCCCTGTCCTCACCACTGTGACTGCTCCCTCCAGAGTAAGGACATGCTCTTTCACAGGTAAGATGCAGAGGCTACATTTGCACTCTACATACAACAAATGGACAGGAGCAGGTCTGTGGATCAAAGCAGATGTTTGTGAAGACTTGAAAGACACCTTTCAGGGGAGTTTATTTTGGACCAGGTCTTGCTTGCTCTGGTAGACTACATGCCAGTTAGGAGCTGGAGTGTTTTAGGTGTGCTTGCACGCATCTTCTAGTTTACTTTAATCCAACAGTAATCTCATTTGTGCACTCTGATGACACTTCAGCGATGTGAACAAAAGCACAACAGGGAAATCTGCTTCCGAAATGTACTTCTGGTGAAAGACCAGTATAGAATCACTCAGAGAAACCTGGAACACCTTAGACTGGAAAGGTTGATATCTGTGACCTGGGTGTTAAATGCAGTCCACAAGCCCTTGAATATCCATTCTCTAGCTAGTCTAGGTCCTCTGTTTAGTTTTTTGAAAGATAAATGCAGACTATGTTAATCCCATTGAATATAGTAAAATATTTCCTCAGGGTGACATCTTCCATTGGCAGTGGGTAGTAAGATCAACTGTGCCAAAAAATTGTAATCAAAAAGTCTCATTCAGCAAAGGACATAGAAAAGAACAGAAGGGTTTGTTGACTTTTCTTTTGCCACAGAATACTAAAAATTGAATAAATATTTAGATACAGAAAATTATTTTCCTTCCTAATACACTCCTCATAATTTTATGGGGGTGCTGAGTGCAGTTCCCCACAGAACAGTTACACACTGAATGTTTTGCATATGTTACGTGCCAGGCTTTTCCATAATCAGCCATTGCTACTGTCTTTTCCTTAGCAGACCACAGTAAAGTTGAGAGAACAATAACATCTGAGCTGTACAACTGTTTGAATTTCTGATTTGGCCACTAAAATGAAACACATGCAAACATTTACAAACTCTTCTGGGATAAGGCTTCTGGGATAACACTTATAGCTTTTACACTTCACATTGCTAAATATTCTTCAAGCTAGAAGGACGAAGAAAATCTCGCTGGTAATTTAATTAAGGACCTTGCTGCAAAATGTAGGTTTGTATCCCTGTTTGTATGAATATTCATTTTACATAAAGCATATGCAGATGCTCTGCACTTACCTGACAGTTTAGGCGTCTTTGGGGAGGGCTGTAATCCCTGTTTCGAATCAGGCAGAATGGGGATCTCCCATGTCTCCTCTCACTTGACTCACCGAACCGGATTCAGGTGGCTGTCAGGGAGGGAAAAGAGACAATGACACCCCATTTCCCTTATTTTTGTGCATGGCATCACAGTTCTGGTCCTTAAAAGCAAAAATTGAGGATGGGATCCAGATGGGTAAATAAATGTGGTTTGATCTGTCTTAGGGTAGCTGAACTATTTACACAGAGCTGGGAGACAGGTCCCAGGCTGCTCTACAGAGGGGGCCAACTGGGGTATTCAAGCAGTGTTCGGATGACTCTAGGTACCTACACTAAGGCAACGGAACCTCAGTCTTAAATGCAGAAATGCAAAAGAATATATTGATTTTTATTTTTTCTTATTTGGCTAAAGCTGAATGTTTCTCAAACAAACTATATTCCCCAGTGACATACCTGTTTTATCTGATAACAGGTACTTACACATGTGAAAATGAAGAACAAATTACCAAGATGACTCTACACCGTTGCTTTAGAGGTAAAGAGCAAAAGAGGTGTTTCAGTCCATGGTTCCACTCCCAGATATCTTTCTAGGAAATAAACACATGAGCAGAAATTCTTCTAATGTCTCAGGCATGCTGACCTTATGAAGCTCTGTAAGTGTCTAAAGAAAATGAAGTGGCAGCACAGGCCGGCAAATTCCTCATATAAGTGGAAAAAAAACACCTCTGTGGCAACCAAAACGATCCAAATGACCCAACACCAGCAAAGGTTTTGCAATGCGTACTGCACTGGGCTTTCCTAAACAGAGACTTTATGTTGGCACAAAATCACATCTGAGAAGCTAGCTGGATTTTGCCTGTCAGCACAGATCATGTAGTATATGGGCTTCATAAAACAATTCCTCAGCTTTTTTTCAGATCAGCCATTTTCTGTAATGCATACGGCAGCTGAGACATATTGCCACAGCCTCTCCGAAAATACTGGCTGAGGTGCTTTCAACTTTAGTTAAAAATACTTTTTATATTCACTATTTTCAACTGGAATTACATGTGAAAATGGGGGACAGTCCATAGTTTTAATGCTTAGAAATTCAGTTAATGAATGAAATTACCCTTAAAATAGGGAGAATTCTGATTTCCACACAACAGGCAGGTTGTTCACGGGGATTTTTTGCAGGACTCGTGCACAGGCCCCACTGGTGAAGTGCCCACTGATGGCAACGCTCAGATGCTGCACACCCAGGAGCACAGCTGCTGTCTTTACGTGGGCTGTCTGAGCAGCAACACCCATGCACCCTGCTTTTGATATCTCTCCAAATGGGAGAATGAGCTTAGGAATGGTGTACGGCCAGAGCAGACACTAGTGCTCAGATGGTAGGTATGTGGGTCACTGAATGCAAAGCTTTGCTTAACGTTAGTGGGAGCCAAGACCCGTGGGAACATTATTCTGTTATATTTTAAGAGAACAACTACACGTGTTTTACAGAACTGTGAAGAAATTTCATGTGACAGGACAGTTGATATGATTTTCTGTGTAGCCAAGGAGGCCACCGGCATACCTGTCAGCTGCTCTCTGTAAACTACAGTTGCTGTTAATGCCTAAAGGATTCTCCATACTACCAAAGTCCTTGGCCTAGGAGGATCTCTTGGGTTATGCATATCTTTTGTATTATATTTTTCTTCTTCCATGCTAGGGAGAACTGATGTGTCAGTTTATGATGGGATCACATTGCGACCTAAACTGAAAAATGGTTTAAGTGGTCTCTCCTTAACTGCTTTAAAACTTATCCCAGGGTGTCCGGTCGGTTGTTGTTATTGCTATTATTTGAATGTCAATAAAAAAAACCAAAGTGTCCTTGTGCACAGTGTGGCTCACTGTTGGGATGGTCTTTGTTTCTGAAAATGAAACAAAGCATACTCACAGGGTGCGGGAAACAAAGGATTAATTACTCTTGCTGTGTTACAGATGAAAGAACTGGAAAACAGACAGACTGGGTGACTTGCTTGAGCTCACAGCGTTCGCAGGGAGAGCTGGACTCTTCCAGCACCATTCTGGTCTCCTAGCCACAAGTTCATACATCTCCAAGGAGAAAATTAAGAGGAATTTGCAACCAATAAATCCAATTTCCATATCTGACTCATTATTTCTCTGCTAATGATTCTCTTGGTATCACCTTGCGTAGTATAAGAGCTAAAGGTAGGATTGAACTCTAATCTTCCTGCTGCTGACATCAGCTAGCAGCTCAGGGGCAGCACACTGCCTGCATTTTGAGAAGAGAGGGGGCTGTTTTCCAGGGTCTTTTGTGATAAGCTCAGCCCAGCCCCACTGACAGGCAGCAGGATCCAAGACGGTGCCAACCCAGCCTGGACTGCCCCTTCTCTCTTTCCAGGCTTGGCTGTCTTCTGACTGAGTATGGGGACACTGCCTTGGGGTTTGGGGATTATGTCACTACCCTTTCTTTTCCTCTTTAATTCAATATATTGTGCCTAATAATTTTGGCTGCCATTTCTTGGTCTCTGTTACAGTGTCCTGAACATGCACTGGCAAAATCTTTTAAAGATTATTGAATACACGGTCTTTTTGATAGATCTCTATTTATTTTATCTGAGTAACCCATGATGCGTACTTATTGCTTAGAGTTTACAGATACTGAAAAAGTTCAGAGAGTCTGAAATCTGAGGTCCTTTTTGTAGACTGCATTTTTAGTGTACTGCCGTACTGCTACCTTCTAGACTGGCTGTGGGGACTCAGGAGAGACTCAGAATCAGGTTAAACATGATACCCCTGGACAGTGAAAATAGTTAGTTGAAAAGGCTTATGATATCTATCTAGCTCAATCCTCTCCACCTCCTTGCACACACATTGCTATATTTGGGGGAAGTCCATCCATCAGTCCTACTGCAGGCAGGCTACAAGCTGTTGTAAGGGCTTGCCTGGTGTGATGAGGTAAGGCACTAATCATTTTTTCTTGTCATTTAGCAATTTTCCTTGCTATACTCATGGGAAAGGAAGAAGTTCTGGTAGAACTCTAAGCTTGGTCTGTGTCCAAAAGGATTATCTTTCCAATGGGATAATCCTCACCATGTCAGCTAATAAGGCTTTAGGTCGGGATTATGTTTGCAGTGTAGTGCAAAGTGATGATACCAGATCAGAGAATCTGGCCCATTTTGTGTGGTCAGTGATAATTCTGCATATTGCAGGCAGGGCATCTGTCATTTAATATATGTGTGCATACAAAGAGAAAGGAGTTTCTTGGGATTTATTCTGGCTCGTTATGTAGAATTGCAAAAATCCTTCGTTATGGTAGTGTAGCTTTCTTGATTCAGGGATGGCTCTAAGAAAAATAAGGCGTCGATTCATGAAAAAATTCTGGAAAGCAAATAAGATTTCAAGTACAAACTTTCTTCATCATAGATATCATTTTAGAGGAAGAGTTGACTACTCTGGGCTAAATTTTCTTTCCCAGAATATAAGTTTTGTATTCAGAAATTTAAATGGACAAATAATAGATGTTTTATTCTGGTGACTCAGTAACAAATCAAGAAAAGTCTGAGACTGAAAGAAGAGAAAATCTGTTTATTTATTTATTTAATCTTTTGAATTGTATTTAGACATATGCCCTCCTCCCTCAAGTTACACAGAAATAATAGTATTTGCAGGTCAGTCAGAACCATTTATTTCAATGTAAATCAAAGGCTCTGTGTTTGGGGTTTCTTTTTTCTTTAATTTTATTTGCAGGGAGAGAATTATTTACTGCCTTTATAGCTAGACTTAAATCTTTTTTTTAATTTAGTTTTTAACCGTCCCCCTGTCTGGCATCAGGCCATGGCTTGAGACCATCTAAAATGCTGCCGGACAAGCATATTTAACCCATCTATGAGACCTCACTTTTCAAATGCAAAACCAAATAATCTACAGATATTCAGATTTTCTTTTCTTCTTGTTCCATTGGATCTACTGAGGTGGAATTAAGTCATTCTGATCCAAATTCTAAAAAAAAAAAAAGTTTAGAAAGTACTAAAGTATCAAAATGTCATCCCTTGCGCTAGACACTTATTTGTCAGGCATGACACCATCTTGGCTGATCTGACCCAAGGAAAGGCTAGATGGGCAGCCTGATGTCCCTCCACTTTCCTCTGTGACTCTCTGATTCCCAGTGGGGCTCATTTCTGTTTGTGCCACTCTGTTCTCTGCACCTGCAGGTCTGCAAGCCACAGTCTTCCTGCAAACGTGTTTGGCTCAAGCCCCGGTAGCACAGAGGCAGCACTTTGTATGCCGCAGCGCTGAGCTGGTCACTACGACACTGTTCTTGTCAACACCTTGCCTGGAACATTTTTAAGGACTATAAGTAACGAGGTTAGTGCTCTCATTCAACCTGCTTTTGATTTATTTGCTGTGACAATATTTCCTCAGCAGGGTTCACTTTTTTATCCCAATAATCTATATAGACAAAGCAGATAGTAGGAGTAAAGCACCCCATGTGGCTGGCTGAAAGAGGCTGTCCTGGGAAAGCAGAGGTTTGTGTGCGCAGTGGTTTCTCACAGCAGAGACAGGAAGACGTGTGAGTGGGCTGCAACATCTCAGTCACCTGAGTGCTTGCAGCCAGCTCATGAGGTAACAGTAAGGTGTTATTTGTACTAAAAATTATGTGTGTGCAGAAAGGATTTCAGATTTCAAATGCTTTGATCTTTTTCAGTATTTGTAAACTCAAGGATATAAAAGTAAAATAGTACTTTTAACCTAAGATGAATTGACAAATAGATAGTCAATGATGCTCAGCTTGGTACCCTAGCACTGTGGTGGCAGTTAGATTATGGTCACATTCTGTGCCCATGACATTTGCTGTTGAATTAGCTCATGGGAAAACACCATTCTGTCTCAAGTGCTTCACCGTATCCTGTAGCTTCCTTAAAAATTAAAAATGCCAGCAACATATGTTACATAAATTTAAAGCTGTCTTTCATTTAGTAGCCTGTAATGTGAACTCTGACTTCAGGCTAGTTTTTGGGACATCTTCACAGAAGGGGAAGTCATTGGCTAAGCACTGTCCATGTATATTAGTGGATAATGCTTATCAGATACATAGAATCATAGAACCATAGAATGGTTTGGGTTGGAAGGGACCTTAAAGATCATCTATTTCCAACCCTCTGACTGTTATGCACTATGTTATTCCCTAAATCTTGTTTTTCCTTTAGTGTAAACGAAATTTTAAACAACACAGTGTAGGGAAAAGCAGGGAAGAAGGGGCAATTGTCATGCCAGAGCAATCATCTCCTATGAGAAATCTGATGTCTGAGTTTAGAAGCACAAGGGCATGAGAATAGGAGTGCAAGGATAACAGCAATAGGAGTGCAGGAAAAATACCGCTGCAGCAGTTTAGGTGAAAGATTATGGAGTGAAAGACAGACTACGGAATTGCAAGTCTGAGATCCTTAGCATTACAAAGGTTAAGGCACTGTGCAACATGGGGACAATCATTATTCATCAAAGAAAGAAAGGCAAGATCAATAGGAAAATAAATAGACCACTGGGCAGCTTGACAGGGTTTTACAAGCTCCCTTAATTGCTGTTTCCTCCCATTGCATCTTTCAGAGCAATAATGATATCTGGCTCTATAAGTCAGTGGTAAGAAGCCAGCCTGACAACTTCAACTGAGGAATTTAGGTTTCAGTTTAGATCCCCGCCGTGGGCAACACACTGCTGCAGGAAAGGGGAGAAATATTAGGTGTATGGCAAATATACCAACATCTATGGTTGATGGATGTGGAATTGTATCTTTGAGGAGATTTGGAGCCAGAATAATTCTGTGCATTTTAGGACTTGCTGAGCCTATGGTACTTTCATAACCATCACCTGCTGTCATGCAAAGGTGTCTCCCTCCACTAACTGAGGGTCCCAGCTGCCTGGTTAGCCAAGACTTTAACTGTAACTAACCTCAGGCCAGCTCTTGTGGAGTGTCCATCATTTTGACTATCTGAAGACACACTGAAGAAGGGAAGTATTGCCGGGAGAATTTCTTAATGAGTCAGAGCATCCTTGCTTAAGCTGTCCAAGTTTTGTGAAACGAATTTCTCAAGAGAACTCTTGTCTAGTTGCTTAACAGCAACAGCTCTAATAGGTATGGAAGCCAAAAGTCTGGAAAGTTAAATAAGACAGAGTAAAAGAGCTAACAGCCAGGAGTCTGTTTGTAATGCTGTTTTCTTGACAAAGAAGAAGCACCTGATGTCTAGCATAAGATGGCAGAGATGTCTAGCATAAAAGGAATTTGGTAGGAGATGTGGAGAGCGGTTTCTCTGGAGGATGACGTGATGCCCTTGGCACAGACTGTGGTGGTCTCTGGTAGCGTACAGTAGATACTGGTGGGTTTTTCAGTCTCTGGTAATTGAAATTACATTCTTTCGGTAAATATTTTCAAGTTCTAAGAGTTCCACTACTATAAGCTGAATGCAGGCAATTTTGCCTAAGAGTAATACTTTTAAAACTGCCATCAACTATGCATAAATTGCCTAAAACTCTGCTGCTACTTTTGGTTTCATGGCTCAGTGCTCAAAGTTTGTAAAAAGAAGAGTGGCTCTGCATTGAAAGCCCTTGAGAAATGCTGGTTTTCATTTGCCTGTTTTGGAATGACATTAATTACAAATGCACAGGCATAGTAACCACATAGAAAGTTGTCAGTGACAATAGCATGAATAGTCCTAAGGGCTTTGTCCACACAACCTGCATGCTTTTGCATTAATTCAAGTTGTCTAATAAGACGACAGATTAAAAGGTTCTTTTTTCAAGTTCAAACCCAAACATTGCTGCAGAGCTCAAAACTGTATTCCTGTGATGGTACCTCTTAGGGCCACTTCTTGCAGCACATTTAGCTCTATGCAGAGACGGTGCAAGCAGGGTATACAAAGCTTTAAAGGATGAGATGATCGTGTGTTAGCCAACACACACAAAAGGTAGACTGTATTTAACAAGCCACATGGCTTTCTATGCTCCCCACTCCAAACACAGAATCATAGAATAGTTATGTTTGTAAGGAACCTTAAAGATCAGCAAGTTCCAAGCCTCCTGCCATGGGCAGGAACATCTTCCACTAGAACAGGTTCCATGAAGCTCTGTCCAACCTGGCCTTGAACACTTCCAGGCATGGGGCATCCACAACTTCTCTGGGCAACCTGTTCCACTGCCTCACCACCCTTATAGTAAAAAATTTCTTCCTAATATCTAATCTAAATCTACCATCTTTCAGTTTAAAGCCATTACCTCTTGTCCTATCAATACACGCCCTTGTAAAAAAAGTCCCTCTCCAGCTTTCTTGTAGGCCCCATTTAGAAACTGGAAGGCTGCTCTAAGGTCTCCCTGCAGCCTTCTCCAGGCTAAAAAACCCAACTGTCTCAGCCTGTCCTCACAGGAGAGGTGTTCGATCCCTCTCATCATTTTTGTGGTCCTCCTCTGGACTCTGTCCAACAGGTCCATGTTCTTCTTACATTAGGGCCCCCAGAGCTGAATGCCGGACTCCAGGTGGGGTTGGACCAGAGCAGACTAGAGGGGGAGAAACACCTCCCTCGACCTGCTGGCCATGCTTCTTTTAATGCAGCCCAAGATACGGTTGGCCTTCTGGGCTGCAAGCACACATTGCCAGCTCATGTTGAGCTTCTCATCCACCAACACCCCCAAGTCGTTGTCCTCAGGGCTTCTCTCAATCCATTCACCATACAGCCTGCATTAATGCTTGGGATTTCCCTGACCCATGTGCAGGACCTTGCCCTTGACCTTGTTGAACATCATGAGGTTCCATGGGCCTACCTCTCAAGCCTGTCAAGGTCCCTCTGGATAGTATCCCCTCCCTCCAAGCACATCAACCACCCCAGACAGCTTGGTGTCATCTGCAGACTTGCAGAGGGTGAACTCAATCCCATGGTCCATGTCACCAACAAAGATGTTAAACAGCGCTGGTCCCAGTACCAACCCCTGAGGAACGTCACTTGTTACTGGTCTCCACATGGACATTGATCTGTTTATCGCAAGTCTTTGAAAGTGACCATCCATCCATTTCCTTATACACTAAGTGGTCCATCTATCAAATCCGTGTCTCTCTAATTTGGAGACAAACATGTTATGCGGGACAGTGTCAAATGCTTTGCACAAGTCCAGGTAGATGAGGTCAGTTGCTCTTTCCTTATCCACCAATGCTGAAACCCTGTTGTAGAAGGCCAGCAAATTTGTCAGGCACAATTCGCCCCCTTAGTGAAGCCGTGCTGGCCGTCACCAGTCACCTCCTTATTTCCCATGTGCCTTTGCATAGTTTTCAGGAGGATCTCCTCCGTGATCTTGTCGGGCACAGAGGTGAGACCGACTGGCCTATAGTTCCCTGGGTCTTCCTTTTTTTCTTTCTTAGAAACAGGCGTTATGTTTTCACATTTTCAGTAAGTGGGAACTTCAACGGACTGCATAGACTTCTTGAATATGATGGATAGTGGTTTGTAACTTTCTCCACCAGTTCCCTCAGGACCCACAGATACATCTCATCGAGTCCCATGGACTTGTGGACCTTCAGGTTACTTAGATGGTCTCAAACTTGGTCTTGTCCTACAGCAGGCAGTTCTTCATTCGCCCAGTCCCTGCCTTTGCCTTCTGCAACTTGGGCAGTGTGGCTTGAGCACTTGCCAGTGAAGATTGAGGCAAAAAAGTTGTTGAGTACCTTGGCTTTCTGCATGTCCTGGGTAACCAGGTCTCCCATTTCCTTCTGGAGAGGAACCACATTTTCCCTAGTCTTCTTTTTATCACGGATGTACCAACACAAGCTTTCCTTGTTGCCCTTGATGTCCCTGGCCACATTTAATTTTACCGGGGCTTTAGCTTTCTTAACTTGATCCCTGACAGCTTGGATGATTTCTCGGTATTCTTCCCAGGTTACCTGTCCTTGCTTCCACCCTGCTGGACCACTAGGTCCAGCACAGCACCTCTCATTGTTGGCTCCTCTATCACTTGGAGGGAGAAGTTATCATTAATGCATTCCAGGAAACTCCTGGATTCCTTATGTCCTGCTGTGCTGTCCCTCCAACAGATATTTGGATGGCTGAAGTCCCCCATGAGGACCAGGGTTTGTGAATGTGAGGCTGCTCCTATCTGTCTATTGAGGGCCTCAAAACTCAGAGAGTGTTTGTAGGCCAGGCAGGCATTAGTCAGGAAGAGAAGGATTGAACCGCTTTGCTGCATGGCATAGATGCTGAGTTGTCATCCTCCATCATCTCCTTTTTTTTTTTTTTTTTTCCTTTAGGCTTTTATATCTTTCTATGACCCTGCTTTACTTCTTTAATTCTTGAGTTACTAATGATACCTTCTCAGAATTCTAACCTGTCTGCAATTTTATCTTCCTTATCTCTGGCCTACAGACCTCTTCTTAGTTCTTTCTCAAACTGAGCAATTTCCTCAGAAGTCTGAGCCAAGGTTATGCATCTGGGCCACGTCAGTGTGGGGCTTCCCATTCTGGGCATGCCTGGGGCAAGTTACAGAGGGGTACAGAGAGGAAGACCTACACCATCTTGCCTTTCATATTCCCCATCAGGAAAAGGCCAATGAAACAAGGAACAGAAACTATAGAAAGACTTTCCTATATGATGAAATCTCACTTTAGAAAAGCTTCTAAATGATATTTGAAAGATTCTGAGGCAAATCCTTTGAGTTTTTCCTGACCACTTTCAAAATTGGATAGTTTGGTGTTACGTATATTACCTTGCACTGGTAATGTTACCCCGAAGTACAGGTGCAAAGTGATTAAAAAGATAAAAATTAACCCCGCATGGGAGTTTGAGCCTCCTTCTTTCTGAATATTATCTGTTTGTAAACACAGTGGCTTCTTGTGCCCTCTTGGCTTGGGTTAGACCTTTATAAATATTATAGTAATGTCTCTTCTTCTGCAGAATTACTTATGGAATCGAGAAATATTTTAAACTTCACATAAAATCTGAGAGCAATTCTGGTTACTAGGGAGCTCTGGAGGCCTCTGGTCCACACTCTGCTCAAAAGAATGCTGGCTTCAAAGCTAGATCAGGTTGCCTAGAGCCTCCTCCAGTCCAGTTTTGAAAATCTGCAAGGATGGCGATTGCACAAAATCTCTTGGCAGGATATTCCAGTATTTGACAGTTCTCACCATGAACACTGTTTTCCTTATGTTGTCAGAATTTTTGTGGCAACTTGTTTATTGTAGTGCACCTGAGAAGAGCCTGACCCCGTCTCCTCTGCAACCCCTCTTTACATAATGGAAGATGGTAGTAAAGTCCCCACTTTGTCTTCGTTTTTTTTCAGGCTAAATAAACCCATGTCCTTTAACTTTATATTTTATGTTGTGTGCTGCAGCTCCCGTTGCTTACTTTCCTCTGGACTCTCAAGTTTGTCAACAAGTCTTTCATACTGGGGAGCCCAAACTAGACACACTTGTCCAGAAGTGGCCCCACAGATGATCAGCAAGCAGAATAACATCCCTTGACTTGCTGACTGTGATAGTGCTAATACAGCCCAGGATGCAGTTGGTCTTCATCTCTGGGCACATTACTGACCCATGTTCAGCTTGGTGCCCACCAGAACCACAGAGCCTTCTCTGAAAAGCTACTTTCTAGCCAGTGGGCCCCCAGCCTGTCCTGGTGCATGGTATTATGCAAGCTGAGGTGTAGGACTTTGGACTTGTCTTTGCTGAACTTACTAGGTTCCCATCAGCGCATTTCTCCAGCCTGTCAAGGCTACTCTGGATAGCAGCCCTGCCCTCCAGTTTATCAGGCACTCACTCACACCCCCCAGTTTGTAAATAATAATAATTTATATATATGTTGCACTTAACCTGTCCTCTTTCCTCAAGTGATATCAGTAGGAGTAGGTAGTACTCCCTAATTATGAAAGAAAAAACAGTCTTGGATATGGTGGCAAATTTTACAACTGTGCATTCATACAACTATGTATAGGGTCAGATCTCCAGTCGTTATACACTGCCATTATTCCCTCCACTGGCTTTAATTTTGATTTTCCATTGTTAGTCTCCCTTCACTTTTGGAGGCACAAGAAGGAAGTGAATGAAATCCAAACTTCTTCCAAAACAGTGAGAAATCCATCATTTACTTCAGTAGACCAGCATTTCCTTTGATCTTACAGCTCTTCTGTTATAAAAAGACAAACTTCAGCTGAAAAAATGCAGTGAATTAAGAATACACTGGAACGTTTTATAGTTTGCTTTGGTAAGCTTAACAAAGCATAAAAAGCTTCAGAAACTCTATAAAATACACAAGACCTTTACAATAGAATAGTTAATTTTGCACTTTATATTCATGTTGGTTTGTAATTTATTTAAAAGCCCTGCAGAGAAAATCATTTATGTTCTGATAAAAATGGTTAGCATATATGTTAGTGCACTTAGATTGTCTTGTTTGCATGGACAATGAAATCTGAGGTTAATCTCATATAATCTAAATGACACTCACATTAGATATTTGTCAGAGAGCTGCAGAGCAAGGGATCCCATGTCTGTGCAGTGAAGTAAGCACTTACCTTCCAGATTTCTTAAAAGGAACATTATTTCCAGATGCCTTATGCCTATATTGTGTCCTCAGTTCAACTCAGACATCAGAAAGCAAGTAACTGTGTTCGTTCCTGCTTCTTGCTGCATGCACAGGCAGCAGCAAGCTGCCTGGTTTTCAGAACATTTGGCATGAAGGGCTAAATTTCCACTTCAGTGCGTGGGATTCATCCCTCTGCCTCCTATCAACGTTAATGGGGATCCCTTCACTAAATCCTCTGCAATACACTGAAAATCTCTTCCTGTTTATAACTCAGGGTCATGTTGTTGTTTCTCCCTGGATTGTGTCCTGAGGGGATTATTTCCATTTTTATGCCCATGCTTTCATATAAAATAGGAGATGATTTTAACATTTCCAGGCAGTATAATTTGCCTTTCATGAGTCTCTAGGAGCTTTAAGATACCTCCTGGTTTTAATTTCCCTCTGAACTTGGTCACACAAAGAAACAGTTCTTCTTGCCCCCAAACAACAACAACAACAAAAAAAGATATAAATACATTCCTTTTGTTTTATTGTGAATTGCCTCTATGCCTGCCTCCTCAAGTCCTGAAATGCCAGTCTGCAGCTCATCCGCACTGACATTTTGCAAGACATTGTAGTTCCTGCACAGGCCATATGCACAGGTCCTGTTTTAATGTAGCTCTGGGAATCTCAGAGAGTTTTAACCCCTGGAAAATACTCCCAAATTTCATAGCATACTGATGTATGCTTAAGTAGCCCTTCTGCGGAAGAGCATTTCTCTGTGTGTATAAGGTGTGTTGCTGACTTGTGTTTGCAGCCAGAGGTACATAATAGCAATTAAATAGGGAGTTATTTGGGCAGATGCAAGCTGATCACAACTGTCTCTTCAGGACGGAGAAAAGTTGCAGCAAGAGATGAAGTGAGAAAGCTGTGCAAACATTAGGGACTAAATGCTTTAAGAAATCACTGAAATGCCTAGCGTGTCTGTAGTAGAGCAAAATTAAAACGCTGCGTTCAAAGGCCAAGTTTAGCGCAGTAAATAAAACGTGCCTGGGAATAGCCCCGGGCAGCGGTGTCGGCTGGTACCGGGCGGCGTGCGCCGCTGCCTCGCTACCCCTAAGCTGTTCGCCGGCCTGCGGGCTGCGTGTCTGCGGGGGTGGCCCCCGCCGTGCGCTGCCTCCCGAGCCACGCCTGGGAACTGCGCCTATCCCGCTGTCTGGCGTGGGTCGGAACAGTCCCAGCGTCCACCTCTTTAATCCTATAGGGGGTTGCGCTGCTGAATTCACGAGTATAAACGTATCCGTACTGTTTGCACACACAGCTTTGCTAGTTTGGATAGCTGGCATAAGAGAAGCAGTGAAGAGAGCTCATCTCAGGCTTTACCTGAGGTAGCTGCCAAGGAGAAAACTTTTGACTCCGGGAACTGACTCTGTGTGCGGCCTTCTAGCAGCGTATGTTAAAACTGAAACTTATCCCATCCTTCTTGCTGCCCCTGCTATCTAGGTTAAGTCTGCAACATACATTTTATGGTGTGGACGGACCATATGTTTCTAAGAATTCCATTTCAACTTTAAAAATCATTTTGTATTTAGCTGCCCTAAACTTCCTGAAAAATCGGGAGAGTTTAGGTCACAAAACACTCAGCAAACTCTTCCGCAGATGCTGCTCGGTGCCTTTCACAGGCAGCTGGCAGCCAGGGGAGTGGTGCTGCAGCTCAGCCCCAGAGGACCATGCCTGGACCCATCCGGCTTCAGGCCAGACTCTTGCAGTGTAGATCCCCAGCTTAGCCACAGATTTCCACAGTTCTGTAAGCTTCAGCTTGAGTCAGAAAGAAGTGTCCTGTCAGCTGAATGATCCACACCATCCAGAGGCATCTTAAATGTAACTGTCCTGGTTAGCGACTGTTCTACTTCATTAAATAAGGAGTGATGTACCCTGTTGCACAGCAAGTGTACATTTTTAAATAGACAAAAATTATATAATAATTATATAATTATTATATAATATATTATATAATAATAGAAAACTTTGTTGTATTTTTGCATTAAAATCATCTGTCTTAACTTGAAGATCTGCTAAAGGTTCTAGCCTTTCTCCCTCTCCCTTACAGATAAATCCTTGCCTTTTGCAAAAAGTGGAGATCAGGTACAGGTAATTTTTAAGCCCCAACTTAAAGGCTAAGAAAGGCAGTTGCAATTACCATATATATTTTAATGGCTGCCGTATTTCTTTCCATGAGCTTTGAGTCAGACTCATTAGATGGTGGAAAAGCATGAAGTACAATCTCCCAAAACCCAGGAAAAACTTACACAGACCTTTCCTTTTTGCAAGTCCATGGCATGTCAAGAGTCTCATTTCTGAGTTTGTCCCTGCTGGCTCCTAAAAGGCACTAGAAATTCTGCAGTTACATTGTTCATTTATCATTGTCTTCCAGCACTTCAGAGCGTAATTGTTTTTTTTGCCACAGGTTTCAAAGGATTTGATACCAAGTTTTTTAAAAAACCTGGGGGGGGGCAGGCTTATGACAGCTGTATCCTGATAATGGAACGAGTCACATCCTCGGGGAATGCTGGGAGCTCCTTTTATTTATCTGCACAACCAGGGTCCAACTGACTGCACTTTACTCCCTTCACATTTTTCATTCAGATTGTATTCTTTTGGGGCATACTCATTGCACTCCAATAAATTACATTTGTCAATCTATTGCAAGTGACGTTTTAACTCCTGGGTGTCGGTAGCACCTACGGTTGTGTTCAGAGTGGCTGCTGTAGCGCCCAGGATGACGCCTGCTACAGTATTCAGGCAATTTGAGTTGAGCTTGAGTTGACAGATCTTGGCTAGCTCTAGTGTCAGCAGCAAAACCGAGGAGCTACATCCAGGCTGTGAGATCTTACGTACCAAGGTCCTTTGCCCACTGTGCTCCCTGTGTTTGTGTTTTATCCTTACAAATGATGTAACCTGGACATGGGGCCTGTTTTTCCCGTGTTTCTTGTACTGTGTTGAAGTAAAGAAAATAGAAGCATAGATACAGGTTAGGAAGGTTATAGCAGGTTAGGAAGCCTTTGTATTCCAGCTGCTTGTGTTTTTTTAATGCATTCTTTACTACTTGGATTTTTAAAACTTTCTTGTGTTAAAACCAGGAAGTTCACTTTTTTCAGGATGCAAGTCTACCATTTATAAGGTATTCTTTTTAAGGGACTAAAAGTAGTGTACTTTTTGCAGGTAAGCACTGGAGGAGGTTGATTAAGGGGATAACAAAATCTACTTTACTGGAGATCTTTAGGAACCTCTGCTAGGAATGTCATAGGTTTAACAATCCCAACTGTGGGGAGAAACAGATAGACTGAATGACCTCTTGACATCCTTGTAAGTCTGTCTTATATGAGTTTTGTATGAGTTAAAGCAAAAAACCCCCCACCCTCAAATCCATAAGGAAGATACAGGACGAAAACCAGTTTTTTTTTCTCTTTGGTTTAGAGTGCAAACCTGGAAAAGGGCATTGGTTATCCTACAAGTTTTAAGTGCAAAAGGTAAGCTTTGAGAAAGTTGTCAAAATTAAATACTGCCCTTGGAAGACTGTATAGGTATCAAGAAATGACATTGTAGATCTGGTTACTTCCTTCCTAAGGGCTCTGATTGCAGTGGCTTGAGGGTGCTCAGGGACCATGTCAGATTTCTTACCTTTGTCATCTTCCCTACAGAGAAAAGCTCCTACTTGTTTTTCTTGAGATACTGGCATTCTGACATTAAAATGACATATAAATCACAATACACAGGACAGATTTTTAAGTCCCCTTCCATCCTGCAAGGCTAATGCAGCTTTCTACAACATTGACAGTGAAGTATCCATGTAAGGACACTTGGCGTCTCACAGAAAAGAGACATTTTCCATTTTTTCAAAGGTATGGTGCAAGAATCTCCACAGATTGTCAAAGGCACATCCTTGTATCCATTATGCTTGCTTCAGCTATTTCCAGAATTATATAATGACTAAGATTTACTTACTTTACTTCATTTAAAATGCTGGAAATCAGGGCAGCAAGCTTAGAGAAATGTTGCCAGTGCTCACTGTTTGTGCTTCTAACCCTTTCTCTGCATGCCTGAGTGAGCTCTGCTTGTTCTCACTGTTTGTTGTCATTGTTTGTGCTGTGTTTTGGTGGACATCTGGGGCAGGGATAAAAAAAAAGGGATAGAAGAAAGAGAGGGAAAACAGCTGAATAAAGGAAATCTGTGAAACAATAGCATATGAAGTAAGTGACCTGTATGTTTTAGCTTTATAGCATAGTATATATTATAACATCTGTCTAGATATATTGTCCCCAGCATTATAATAGTGATGCCTTACAAACATTTAAAAATAGGAATAACTATGGAAAGTCATTTCTGGCAATAATATTCTCAGTGAAAGTTTAGAAAACAGTCAATAATTCAGGCAACACGGCCCATCAAGGAAAACCTATAGCATGGGCAGTAACACAGCGACATTTCTAGAAGGTCAGGTGTTCCTGACGTGTGGAAACAAACTTCACAACTCAAAAGACTTATAAAGCAGGTATGTTTATTACAGCGCTGGACGCATGGGGGATATCTCCTCCTACCATGCGTGCGCTGAAACAAAAGTTCATCCTTTATATACCTTAAAGACATGAATATTCACACATTTTCCAAGAAATCACTGTCTCCTTGCTTATCTATTACATTTACACATTTGGCATTGCAAAGCTACACTACGCGTGCGCAGGGGTCTCGGGTGGTTGTCGGTGGTCGTTTGGGGAGGCAGCCCCCTACTCCTTTTTCCCCTTTATGGTCACGGGTCTCTTGAGGACAATTTCTTCTCCTTGGATGTGTGACCCTTCTGTTGCCCAGCCAAGCCGTTCCTTCTTATCATCCTTGTTAGAGCATTCCTGCCAGTCTGTCCCTACGCTCAAGGTTAAGAGATCTTCTCTGTTCTCTTTAATCTCTCAGTCCTTGCTCTTAACTCTTCTTTGTTTTAATTTTCATGAGGCCTGCTTTAGTCGTGATTAACCGTTTACACGTAGTTACAATGTTAGCATTGAGGCAAATACAGCCTAAGGACTATGAGAGTAGGCCGTTAAACATGATCATATAGCTATTAGGCTAAAGAATTCTATACTAAAGTCAAACTAATCATGTAATCGATAACCTTCCATATATTAAGACATTTGCAAAACCTAGAGTTGATTAGTGACACATGCTAATTAGAACCTTGTTTCATTCCCATGGACTCTTTAAATGAGTTCTGGTTCAGCTTTGGAGAGAAAGTCTAGTCTCGCAACAAGAGTGTAATTAACACCTTTGCCTCTTGATTTCTGGCTTGTGACATAAGAACTCAGAGAAACTTTCACTAGGTAAATGATATATAGCACTAGATTCCTTGGAGCTTTTTAAAGATGCTCATGCCCTTTGAAGAAGGAAAAAATGCTATTAAATAAAAATAAGGCTGTTTGTATTTATTTGGTAATGGAAGATACAAGGCAGCAAAGAACCTAACTCCTGATATTTTCTCCGGTAGAGATGAACAAAGCATTCAATCTTGTTCACAGAAAGTGGAAAGAGGTGAAGTCTCTGAAGAAGTCACTGGAGGAATTATGAACTTCCAGTGAATGAAAGTGTGCTATACCAATAAAGCAATGATTTCTTTCTTTCTTTGCTCTTAGGTCATTATGGACAGTTACATAGAGGACAGAAGTGGTGTCACTGGACTGATGTTCTACTTTTTTCATGTACTTCTTGAAGCTACTATCAGTCATGTGATACCTTCTCTTTGGGTTATTATTGCATTGGCAAATTCTGTGATACATTAGGATTTTTAAATGGGTCTGCAGAACTACATGCTACTTATGGACTCATATTTCAGAAACTGATTCATTAAAGAATGAGAAAAGTGTATTTTCTTAGCATATCTTGTGCAAAACCTGTCACAGAAATTATTGATAGGTGTGATAAAGTTAAGGAGCTTATGCCTCAGTTTTATCCTGCACATGCTTGCATAGGCTTGAGAATATGCACAGTAGGTGGTGAATGTGTATCCTGCTCTGTGCTCAGACAACCTGGTTGTGTATGATTTGTAATGGTGGGAGATGGTCCTAAGAAATATAAAATTAGTTCTAACATGGATTTATCAATCAGTTATACTAGGAAGATAAGATCTTCTAAAATCATATATCAGGTCTTTCAGAAAATGTCTGAAAGAGTGGAGACTTTGATGTGGAGGTTAAATATTTGCAAAGTCTACACTGAATGATTCATTGGTGACTTGTGAAGTGGCAACATTAGGACATCACGGTTAAAGAAGAGCTAAACCAGAATGAAAAACAAAAAGAACCAAACCCCATGCTTTTGATCATAGATGGCTCCTTAGGCAAAATTTATACCTCTCAAAATCCTTAGAGCGGAGGGAAAAATGATTTAATCCTGATGACTTTTTCTTTAAAGAAAAATTTTGACAGATTCTGACAGATCGCATAGTGCATCTGCAAGGCACATGGGGAGGAGTTGTGCAGAAAAATGATCATATACTACAAACAACTTCAACAAGAAGCTCTTAAACACTCTTAGACAGTTTTGTGTGGAGGTTAATAATCAATAAAGGGCTGTCATGAATTAATTACAAATATGGAAATAGCTACATTCTTTATTTTAACTTCTCAAGAGGATGACATGCTCTATTTCTATGCCAAAGCTCCCTAAACAGTGATGTGACACTTAAACTGAAATGTGAGCCTTCTTTGGAGATCTGAACTAGTGTGCAGGCTTGCTCTCACCTTTGGCCCACAAAAGGGAGGATTTTCTCTAAGGACAGTTATAGTTTTGTTAAAACATCTGAAAAATAAATAAATAAAATAAATTTTAGCAACTTGATTTCAACTAAGTGAAGTAGGCTTCTTTGATTCTAAAACTAAATAGATAATTATGTTCTTGGGGGAAGAATAATATTAGTAGCTAAGGCTAAATGAATATTTTAATTTAACTATCCAGTAAAATATATGACACCTTACACAAGGTTTTAATCTTCTAATCTTCTTCCTTGTGAGTGTTCTTATGCAATGGACTTTTACTCCCTCCTAGCACCCTCTCATTAAAAAAAACCCTCCATATCCATAGATGTTCAGCATGACTTTTGACTAAAGAGATTAATCAAGGGGAGACAGACAAAATCCACCCATCCATCCATCCATCCATCCATCCAGCCAGCCAGCCAGCCAGCCAGCCAGCCAGCCATATCAGATCTAATACTATGAAATAAGAATTAAAATCGCAAATTTGTTTGGACTGTATAAGTATGTTAGGGCAATTATTATGCAAGCACTGTATCCAGATGAACATTGTACTCCAAACTGGATTTAGATGAAGTATGTTATGCACAGTTCAGGGCACAGTGTTCACCTGTATTCATGGTCTTTTAAGACAAACAAGAGTTTGTCACTCACACAGGGAGTTTTTGTAATGACATGAGCATTTTAAGCAAGTTTGAATGTGGCCAAGACACTGAAAATAGCTGCATTGATAGCAGTGTGTAACATTATCTCTGGTTCATTTTTGGTATACATCTATTATTTTCATATTTACAGCTGTAAAATGCTTTTCTGTGTTTAAATAACTGTTTGATTCTGGATGGCTAAACTTGCCACTTGAGTGAGATCAGCTGGAGAGGAGTAGTCTTTTTTCTTTTTAAAGTGACAATAATATACTCACTGGTTTATGTAAACACCCTTCACCCATCCCAGTGATGTCAGTGAAAGTATATTACTGGCTCACCTTTTCCATTTGCAGACAATTTCAAATTGGTGTAATGCTGCACTGAAAGTCATTTCTATTTTGGCCATGAAAGACTAAACCTCCCAATTTGCTGCTGCAGCAGGATGCCCCCATCCTGTAAATCCCTCACATAACTACACTCCTTCCCATGGACCTCAGAAGTGCCTCCCATACCACACTGCCCGTGCGGAGCTAGCGAGGTGTCCCGGTGCCGGGTGTGCGTGGGACACCGTGAGGTGGGGAGCAAGTCCTGGGGCTGCCCTTCCCGCCGTTTGCTGCTGCACCGTAGCCGTGCCCTTAGCAAGGGCACAGCGCGGCGGCGGCGTGACAGCCACAGCGGCTAGCCCCTGCCCTTGTGCCAGCATTGTCCTTCTGTCTTACACGTCCTTCTGCCTTACCTGTCCTTCTGCCTCTCTGGTAGGCTTTCACCATCATCCCTCCCAGCCTACTCTTCATCAGATCAGATCAATCAATTATTCTAATCTCCTCTTGGATAAAATAATCTTTATTCTCCTACTATCTTAGCATCTCTTTCTGTACCTTCTCCAAATTCAGTTTATCTTTTCTAATCATAGCTGACAAGAAATGTGTGTATTTCATGAATTGTGTAGCCAGTACTGCAATAGCACTTTTATTTCTCTGTCTCCTCAAATATCTTAAGATACCCTTTCTCTTTATTACATGTAACCTTGCATTGATTGCACATAGTTATGGTGTCAGTGACTTGACTTTCCTGAGCTTTGTCCCTGGCTCCCTTCCTGCTACAGAATCCATTGTTTTGTGAGAGATGGAGAGGTAAAACTATCCTACGTCTTACAATATTTGTCTTGTCAAATAGAAAGGAATAAATGATTAAGGAGAACTGCAGCTTATAATTTTCCTGGCAAACTTACTTATAAAGTTGTGGTGATAAAAGTAATAAAGAAAACTATTGAAAAAAATACATTCTAACAGCTTCCAAAAATCTCCCAAACATTTTAAAGAAACTTGAATAAAAATTGCAGGGGAAAATGGGGAAAAGAGGATGCAATAAAAATGGTATAATGATCACTTGCTAATTTTGGTCACTCATCTCACTGCCTAATTGACCCTGTGCATATTCCTCTGTGTTAATCACCATGCATTGTATATTATAATAGCTAAGACGACCAGCATTTCCTTGTATTGCTATTTTTAATAGTGTAATGTTTGGATTCTTTGATAACCAGTAAAACATCTTTCTGTCATAGGAGGGTGTCGTGGTTTAGCCCCAGCCGGCAACTACGCACCACGCAGCCGCTCGTTCACTCCCCCACGGTGGGACGGGGGAGAGAATCGGAAGAGTAAAAGTGAGGAAACTCATGGTTTGAGATAAAGACAGTTTAATAAGTAAAGCAAAAGCCGCGCACGCAAGCAAAGCAAAACAAGGAATTTGTTCACCACTCCCCATGGGCAGGCAGGTGTTCAGCCATCTCCAGGGAAGCAGGGCTCCGTCACGCGTAATGGTTTCTTGGGAAGACAGACGCCATAACTCCGAACGTCCCTCCACCCCTTCCTTCTTCTTCGTCCCAGCTTTATATACTGAGCATGACGTTATATGGTATGGAATATCTCTTTGGCCTTGGTCAGCTCTCCCAGCTGTGTCCCCTCCCAGCTCCCCGTGCACCCCCAGCCTGCTCGCTGCAGGCCAGCACGAGAAGCTGGACTGTCCTTGAGTACTTAGCAACAACTCAAAACAACAGCACCTTATCAACATTTTCTCATCCCAAATCCAAAACATAGCCTCATGCTAGCTTCTATGAAGAAAATTAACTGTACCCTGGCTGAAACCAGGACAGAGGGTTGTTTTTTTTTTCTTTCCTGGTTACTTGTTAGTTGTGTGTAGCACAAGGAAAATAATGCCACCTTAACTAGTTATTTTATAACTTACACTTGTAAGTAATGCTATGTTTGACTTCCATGTGGGGATTATCTGAGGGTCTGAGTGAAATAGATGGACAATGAAAAAAGTATAGCTGTCTTTCAATGAGATTATTTTGCTTTGATATTTATGGCTTTTTATTCAAAATTGTGCAGAATAACTGCAGTTTATTGTGCCCTGTAGACACATTAAGGATGTTTCAATAGACACTGATGCAAATCTGATATTTAAATCTCACCTTGTCTTCTGAATGATATTTTAATTTACTCAAAGTCCACAGTTTCCAGCTGTGTATAGTTTCTAAGCGGGAGAATGCATTATTGCAACTATATTCAGGAAAAGGTATTCCATAATGGACTTAAAAAACATTATTGTAGTCCATTAAAAATAATCCCTTTTGAACAGTGAATCAACATGCACTTAGAACTTCACGCTAGGAGTGGATCTGTTTCTTTTTGTTTCTGTGAACTGAGAAGTCTAGTAAAACTTCAGTGAGAATAAAATGCACACCGCAAAGTTTTTGTAGGCCCAGTTTACTTTCTACAAAAAGGATGGAAATCCAGACGTGACCCTGTAGTGGAAGTGATGAGCTGAAATATGGAATTAGTGAGATGATAATCGAGAAGGAGAAAGAGATTTCAGACTATAAAACTCTATGGCAATATGTCTCCAAGCTTTGGCCAAGCACTCTGCCCCGGTAACTTCTTCACTCAGATAGGACTTGCTGGGAGGGCTTCTCAATGGACTAAGGAGAGACTCAGTAAGGCAAAGTTGTTATTTGGTTAGCATTAAGAAGATACTTCATGAGTTAAGGACTTGGGCTGCAAAGTAAATGTTTCTTAAATACAGTGGTTTAGAGTGATTAATTGTTACTGTTTGTGACTTTAGTGATAGTAGTTTTTAGACATATCAATCTCTCCCTCTCAAGGTATTTCCTGTAGTGTCTGCAGACCCACTTGTCTAGTCCAGCCTACTCCTACTTTAATGGGGGAGGCTCAAATTCCTAGACCAGCTTCTTAACATATGCACACGTGCCACATTAGATAAAGTGCATATCCACTCTCTGAGGACTCACCTTCCCTAACTGAGGTTAAATCTGAAATGTTTTTGGTATTCATGGAAGCAAGCACCTTCTTGTTAAGACTTTTCTCAAGAACTTTTTCTCTAGAGCTCTAGACCACATACTCTATGTTATCTTTTTCAGCTTGAGCTATTCTGCAAGGTTAATAATTTTAAAAATGATCCCACAAATACCTGTCTAGAATTCACATGCGCTTAACAGCATTTCATTAAATACTGAAATAAATGTGCCGACTTTTTCACATAAATCACCTAGGCCACTTTTTTTAATAAAATATTGAAGAAAGGAAGATGGTCCTGTTGTCAGTGGAGACAAAAGACTCGGTGGGTCCTCTGCTTTCTACAGAAACTATAGTAATTAGTGGTAATGCATCAAAAAAGTACGTATTGGTTTTAGAAGTCAGAGCACATAATGGTGCAAAGGTTCCTAACTAGGGAAGTTTTGTATGCTGTGGCAATTGTGCAGTGGGGAGTTATTACAAATTTTTTCTCTATTCGGTTCTATGTGAAGTACGAACACCTTACTTCCTAAAATTAAGCAAAAAGATTCCTCTGATTGTGTTGCTTTTGAACGAACACTTACGCAATTAAACGGCCAGAGAGAAAAAAACCCTCAATAACCATTCCTGGTAATAAAGGGATGTCCCTGTGTAAAGTGTTTCTGAAGAGGCATGCTCCAGACCAGCCAGGGACCAGGTATTACCTGTGGTGCTGCCAAGCAAAACTACCTTGCATTCTTCAAATTAAAATGACTCCTCTTTAAGTTTTCAATTGGTGTTGAAATGGAGGGGACACACAAGCCCTTTAAGAGAAAAAAGGAGCTGGAACTTTGCACAGTTACTTATTTGTGCAATTCAATAATGTATGAGCATTTCTGTTCTGTAGCACAAAGATTCATTTATCGTGGCCATCACTGTAAGGTGTGAGCTGGTGTGTGTATCAGATGTAGTACACCGGTGTTTCTGTATAGTTTCATCAATATCAGATTACAAATTCTGTTATTTAGTAATTGCCAAATTGTTCGGTGCTAGCACAGTTATCTTTCTATCATGTATCTCATGCTTGACAGGGGTTTAAAGTGGTGATAACAGGTGGCTAACAAAGCAAAGACAAGAACAGCTGATCACCTCTTATCAGCATCATAAGACATCAGCTGCAGTCCAGAGGGCCTGCTCCTCCACAGTTTTACCCAAAGAAATCAACTAATGAAGTTCCTAGATGACTGATGTGAATTCATAAACTCGGGAGAAGTCACCTAATACCCTGGAAAACAGGGATGTAAGGAGAAGACTTTCCCACTGCTGCTTGAGGAAGAAGAATGTAAAGCTCTGCAGGGTGAAAGCTCAGACATGGAGCTGAGATGTGCAGCAGAAATATCTCTTACGGATTCCCCGAACAGAAGACTATGCTCTGCTCTTCTGCTGCTTTTCCATACTGCCTTTCTGTGGGTGAGAGGTACTGGTTTGCAGATTTCCCAGGAAAGGATACATGGCACATTTACTGCACTAGATCTTGAAGAGAGACATTTTTTTGGTTTTAGAGGAACATGGGTTGCGCAAGGCATTTGGGAGAGATTTGGGAGAGCTGACAGTGATGTTTAGATGTAGAAAGTTGATTCCTCATCCATTTCTAGAGGCATGAAACTAGAAGGAGATCCCAGAGAATCCCCAAAAGCAGCGGGGTGAATTCAGCTCTGGATTGAGACACTGAGTTCCACATATGGTAGGTGTCCGTATGTGAGACAGATGCCTAAGCTCCTAGGATGGAGCCAGTACAGGAGATATACTTTAGTGATTTAATCTACCTCATCACCGAGGATGGTTCAGATACCAATGTTTCATCACCTGAACAGATGTCTTTAGGCTCCTTTGTCTTTACTGATCAGTTCAGTGGCCTAATTACAGGTGATCAGGTGATGATCTAGATCACCACTGACAATAGTGAGAACTTAGACATGTAGCGTACAGGTTGATTTCTATGTCATAGACACCTGATGATGTCTGAATCTTAGGCCTAATGCTCCCCACAGCTGGTAATTCAGTTGTGTAAATGTCAGCACTTACTCATGTTCCAGCTCTTTGGAGATATCCATCTGTCTTCTAGGTGTCATTCCTAGAGGATACAGCCCTGCGTTCACTCCCCTGCCATTTCTGCTAGCCTCACCCACACATCTTGGATGCTGAATGATTTCTAAAATAGTGATGTACATTTTTGTCTAGGCAGAAGTCTCCATGGCACCTGGTACATGTATACCCTGGTACCCATTCTCTGAGGGTCCAACCAATGCAATTGTAAAGCAAATGGTGGGATTTATCTCACCAAATTGTGGAGGCTCAAAGTGTAGGACCAGGTTTCAGTTGCCAACCATAGCTGTCTAGGGCCATTTCAGACAGCCAGTATTAACTGAGATTTCTGCACAGGCCAGTTAGGTATGATACAGGACCTACAGAAGGGCAGATCTGGAAACAAGATGTGATAACTCTGGAGATTTAAAATGGTAATAGGCCCCTGTGGTGTTTAGGTAACTGAATCACATCATAGGTGTCTATATCTAGGCTAGCCGCCCCATACTTCTTTTATAGCCTATTGAGGGAAATAGGCCCTCTAGAAGCATAGTATCATAGAATCATAGAATAGTTTCAGTTGGAAGGGACTTTTAAAGGTCATCTAGTCAAACTCCCCTGCAATGAGCAGGGACACCTTCAACTAGATCAAGTGGCTCAGAGCCCCATCCAACCTGACCTTGAATGTTGCCAGGGATGGGGCATCTACCACCTCTCTGGGCAACCTTTCCAGTGTTTCATCACCCTCATTGTAAAAATTTCTTCTATATATATACTCTAAATTTGCTGTCTTGTAGTTTAAAACAATTATTCCTTGTCCTATTGCTAGAGGTCCTGCTAAAAAGGTCCCAATTTTCATATAAGGTCCCTTTAAGTACTGGAAGGTTGCAATAAGGTCTGAATGACCCCAATTCTCTCAGCCTTTCTTCATAGGAGAAGTGTTCCATCCCTCTGATTATTTTGGTGGCTCTCCTCTGGAGACACTCCAACAGGTCCACGTCTTTCCTGTGCTGAGGGCTGAGGGATGCAAGACTCCAGGTGGGGTCTCACCAGAGTAGAGTAAAGGGGCAGAATCACCTCCCTCAACCTGCTGGCCATGCTGGTTTGGATGCAGCCCAGGATATGGCTGGCCTTCTGGGCTGCGAACACATGTTATTGGCTCATGTCCCTCTTTTCATCCACCAGTACACCCAAGTCCTTCTTGGCATGGCTGCTTTCAATCCCTTCATTCCCCAATTCTCTCAGCCTTTCTTCATAGGAGAAGTGTTCCATCCCTCTGATTATTTTGGTGGCTCTCCTCTGGAGACACTCCAACAGGTCCACGTCTTTCCTGTGCTGAGGGCTCCAGAGCTGGATGCAAGACTCCAGGTGGGGTCTCACCAGAGTAGAGTAAAGGGGCAGAATCACCTCCCTCAACCTGCTGGCCATGCTGGTTTGGATGCAGCCCAGGATATGGCTGGCCTTCTGGGCTGCGAACACATGTTATTGGCTCATGTCCCTCTTTTCATCCACCAGTACACCCAAGTCCTTCTTGGCATGGCTGCTTTCAATCCCTTCATTCCCCAGCCTGTATTGGTACTGGGGGTTGCCCCGACCCAGGTGCAGGACCTTGACCTTGACCTTGTTGAACCTCATGATGTTCACATGGGCCCATTCCTCAAGCTTGTCCAGGTCCCTCTGGATAGCATGCCATCCCTCAGGCATGTCAACTACAGCACTGATCTTGATGTCATCTGCAAACTTGCTGAGGGTGCACTCAATCCCACTGTCTGTGTCATTGATGAAGATATTACACAGTACCGGTCCCAATATGGACCCCTGAGGGACACTACTTGTCACTGATCTCCATCTGGACATTGAGCCATTGACTCCTCATGTGACCATCCAACCAGTTCCTCATCCACCCAACAGTCCACCCATCAAATCCATCTCTCTCCAATTTAGAGAGAAGGATGTTGTGGGGGACCGTATCAAAAGCCTTACAGAAGTCCAGATAGATGACACCCGTAGCCCTTCCCTTGTCCACTGATGTGGTCACTCCATCATAAAAAAACATTAGGTTAGTCAGACAGGACTTGCCCTTGGTGAAGTTGTGCTGGCTGTCTCAAATCACCTCCCTGTCCTCCATGTGCCTTAGCATAGCTTCTAGGAGGATCTGCTCCATGATCTTCCCAGGCACAGAGGTGAGGCTGACGAGTTGGTAGTTTCCAGCATCCTCCTTGCTACCTTTTTTAAAAATGGATGCAACGTTTCCATTTTTCCAGTCTCCAAGGACTTCACCTGACTGCCAGGACTTTTCCAATATCATGGAGAGGGGCTTGGCAACTGCATCAGCCAATTCCCTCAGGACTCTGGGATGCATCTGGTAAGGTCCCATAGACTTGTGCATGTTCAGGTTCCTCAGGTGGTCTTGAACCTGACCTTCTCTTACAGTGGGAGGGACTTTCCTCCTCCAGTCCCTGTCTTGCTGTCCATCCCCTCGAGAGGTGTGGGAAGAGAGATTTCCAGTGAAGACTGAGGCAAAGAAATCATGAGTGCTTCAGCCTTCTCCTCATCCATTGTTACCAGGTTGCCAGTCTTGTTCATCAGGGGGTTACGCTTTCTTTGACCTTCCTTTTCTGTCTGACATACCTATAGAAGCCCTTCTTATTATTCTTTGCATTCCTTGCCAAGTTCAGCTCCAGCAATGTCTTGGCCCTCCTGACCCCATCCCTACGCAACTGGACAGTGTCCCTGTACTCTTCCCAGGATACCTGTCCCTGCTTCCACTGTGCATTTCCTTCTTGCCCTTCAGTTTGCCCAGCAGGTCTCGACTCAGCCATGCCAGCCTGTTGCCTACCTTTCCTGATTTCTTTGCACCTGGGGATCGAGAGCTCTTGTGCTCTATGGAAAGTGTCCTTAAAGATCTGCCAGCTCTGTTCTGCTTCCTTGTCCCTGAGGGCAGTTTCCCAGGGTTCCTACAGACTAACCCCTGAAGAACTGGAAGTCTGCTTTCCTAAAATTCAGGGTCCCGGCTTTATTCTTCACCTGCCCCATATCCCTCAGGACTGTGAACTCCACCAATGTATGATCACTGTGTTGCAGCTTCACCTCCACCCACATGGAGGAGCAGTAGTGGGTAACAGTCCGAGGGCTGTACCGGGCTAAGAAGTTTCCTAGTGATGTCCTTAACCCGGGCCCCAGGGAGGCAGCAGGCTTCCCTAAGGGAAGGGTCTGTCTGGCATATTGGACCTTTAGTTCCCCTCAGAAGGGAGTCGCCTCCAACTACAACCTGTCAATTCTTCCTCGTGGGGGTGGTCGTGATGCAGGGGGTAGGCCTTTCTGACCTTGGAAACACGTCCGGTGTAGCTAGACCATTGTCCACATCATCTATGGACTGTCCTTTCACATCCAGAGCCTCATGCCTGTTGTACAGAGGCACCTGGGAGGTGAGGTGGGCAAGGAGGGGGTTCGCCTGCCACCCTGAGCATGGACTTGCCTCCATTCTCTTCTCTCCTTTAAGCTACTGCCTTCAGCCTGACAGGGGGAGGATATAGGACCCCCTTGATCTTGGGTTTGCTTTTTTGAGTCTGTGTCTTGGGGGTTTTTTTGATATGTCTTATCCCAATATAAATGTCTGTTCTGCATAGCTCAAAAGTAGACATACACATTGTAATTGTCTAAAGCAGGGCAAGATGAACATGTCTGGAATTTCCCACTTAGTTTTATCTTAACTGTGAAGCAAGGATGCCACTAGAAAGTGAGGTTGCATCTGTATTCTGTTTTCTGAGAAAATACTGCTTAGGAAAAGTAAATATATTTTAACAATATCAGTACCTGTAGCTTGTTCAAACTAGGTATACCTCCACATGAAGGATTTGTAAGTGGTTTTTGTTCATGCAAAGCGTAGACTAAGAGCCTGCACAGGATGTTTTTGAATGCAGCTCTAAATCTATCTGCTTTGGTAAAGAGAAATAAAGAAATAAAGAAGAGGTGATAACATAAGAGTCACCTGTGGTTCTCATGACTATACAAATAGTACTGTCATGCCAAATATGCACTGGAAAGGTCAGTAATCTCCAAAGCAGTGAGCTAATAAGGCTTAATAGTCTAAGATAGAGTGACATTTCTTATGCTGACATTATGTCATGCGCTCTGATCCACTGTGTTGTTTGCACTGTTGGTAAAGGTGAAAATTATTTCTGATTTCATTCCTCTAAAGTTCGTTTCTGTGATGATGTTTAAGCAAGCCTTATTACTGAGGTATGAAGTGTGAATAACTGTAAAGCTGTGTGGTTTTACACAGTAGATGGCAGGATTTCCAGGTGTGAAAGGATTGTATTGCCTGAATGTCATAGAATCAGAATATCTCAAGTTGGAAGGGACCCAGCAAGTATAACTCCCTGCTCCTCGCAAGACTACCTAAAACTAAACCACAGGACTAAAAGCACCATCCAGATGCTCCTTGAACTCTGACAGGCTTGGTGTCATGACCACTTCCCTGGGCAGCCTGTTCTGGTGACTGACCACCTTAATTTTTCCTTAGATACAGACAACACAACCATAACTGTATGAGCAGAGGTGACTTTCCACAATAATTTTTCAGTTCTGTCAGTCTTCTTCAGTGCCCTATAGAGCATAACCTGAGGTTAACCCCTTTCCATGTGTGAAACTAAGCAGAACATTTTTACCCTGCCAGAAATTCTTAAAGTATATGGGGGACTTTCATGACCTTCTCTGATTATAAGCTGAAGATCATTACCATATTTTGTTTCCTATACAGCTAACTGAGAGGGAAGCTCCAGATATATCCCAATTGGGAACAGGGTCCTAAAAGGGAAAAATGGTGGAAAAGGAGTGTTAGTATACCAAAAATTGAGAGGTGTCATTACAGTGCAGCTAATGTAGGAGATAGTGAAATTAATATTTAAGAAAGCTTCCATCCAGTAACAACAGAAAAATCTCTTGAAATTGTTTTTCTGCCATGAAAAGATGACTGATCCATACAACTGATTCTCTTACAACTTATCAGAAATATCTTCTCAGTCTGATTTATAAAACGCACCGCATTCTTTGAGTTGGGATGGGACCCTGAGTCTTAATTAATGCACTACATCTTGTTTAGAAACATGCTGTTGAGGACAGTTCCCTTAAATTTTATTCATATGTTCCTGTTTTTCCTCGTTGTCCTTTCTTGTCTTCATGGCTTTAATGAAACACTTGGGTGCCCAGTAGAGATAATAAAATGTATAGCATTTGCAAATGCTAGTTTAATAAACAACTCCAGAGACCCTGTGTATTGTCATTGGCTTGACTGGACACTGGAAGAATGAAAAGCAACTGCTTCTTTCCAGTTACAACTTATGAACAGTTATAACCTATGAACAGCAGATACTCTGTTCTGCTGACTGTCAGGAAACACAGCACATCTACCTGGACAGTCTCCTTCTTCACCATAATTCCTGTTGATTAATCTTACAGAAGCATACTTTTGAAGTTCACCTGTCTTCTCCAATTGCTTCTTCCAAGCACTGTAGGTTTTTTCTTGGCTTTCATAAATCTTAATTTTAAATATAAGGCTCTTTTTGACAGTTAAGTTTTTGTTTATTTTCATTTAAAAGAAAATTGCAGTTTTCTTCTGTTCCTAAATCTATTTTTCCTTATTTTTTTCTTATATCTGTCTGACAGCACCAGAGCAGGTTTTGTCTTCTCCAGCCTGGGCTGCTCAGGAGTAAGCATAAACAGGACACTCATTTCTGCAGGTTATAAGAAAGAGACCCAGCTTCTCTAGGTGAATTAATGTCATTCCTTGGGCTGCAAAGGTGATTTTAACTTCCTAGAGTAAAACACTACAGACTAAAAAGCCCAACATGATTATCAGGATAAACACTATGTCGTAGTATTTTTAAGAGACAACACCACAAATCACAGACCTTTTACAGGATGGTTGCTGTTGAATATCTAGAGAGGCAAGAGGAACTGTTGGAGTGATGAGGGAAAAGGAATTTCCATGTCTTCCTTCTGGTGGATATAGTACAGTGTTGCTGTCAAAGTGAACTTGCTGGAAGAGGGGTGTGAGACGTAACATAACTTTTTGCAGTTTAAGATTCAGGAATGCCTGCCAGGTGGTGGAGAAATAAATGTGAATGAAATGCTGGAAAGCATCAGGCATGAATGAACACACAGGAACCTGTCATTTGGCACAAGGGAGTAGTAAAAATCATAACACACAGAACTAATGTTGGAAAGAAAGCAAATAAACTTAGGGAAATAATGCATAACTAAAGTGCCAATAAAACCAGGGATGATCTCAGATACCATTCCCCTTCAAGCGGCTGTAAAAATATTACCCTAATCAAGCCCCTGACGTCCTTTTAAAGCACAAAAGGTAACTATCATTATCCATAATTCAGACAGAGAGAAGTGGACTGGAGGGATTAAATGACCCAGGACAGCAGCAGAGGATATTGGCTGGTGAGGACAGGATTGTAACTCAGAATTCCTGGGTTCCCAACAGATCACACCCTCTTATGCCTGAAAAACAAAACAGAGGAGATTTGAAAAGACTGCTGGACATAGTGATGGGCATTTCCTAACACCTGAGTGCCTGTTTTAGAAGACTTACTCATGTTCTTTTAGCATAATTTCCTGTTGACAGCTGTGCTTCTGTTCAATCTAACCCTTTTTTTGAGAATATGTCAGAGCTACATAATGAAGAACAAAGAAGCAAGAGGAAGATGACACACCTTCAGCTTCTGCTGTTGTATTAATGGTAGTCTGTTAGCTGCACAAAATTTCACCATACCATTGAACTTCCCAGGTTGGACTGAATCATGGAACAAGCAAGTTCATTGCCATTGACCTCAAAGGCTTCACAGCCAAAAAAATGTTAGGATTTTCCCCCTACATCTAAAAAAAATGTACTTCATGAGAATATGTGTTGGTGGAATTGGGGATAAATTTTACTAGGATGGCTGTGGCTAAATCCAGAAAGGAAGATTACTAAAAAAAAATATTGTTATGTCATGTTAATGATATCAAACGTTCTGTCTTCGGAAAAGTCTATCATGCCATTGCTGTGGTGCAAAGAAAATTTTGGGAAACAACAACCTTTTCCAGGTACCTGCCATGAGTATACTGAGTCCAAATAGTAAATTCAGGGAAAGAATGCAAAATCTGTATTTTAGACTCCAGACTCTGATCTATAAACTGGCTCCCCTAAGAGCACCTTTGATTTTTATTGATCATCCAAGTTAGCTGATGCAGGGATTTTTTTAATTTGATTAAGCAGTTACTCTTCATTCTGCCTGTTAAGTGGGGTGTCCTGTTTCCATCCCATTGAGATCTTTGGGGTTGCCTTGTGAGATCCATTAATGAAAACGGAAAACAGGAACACAGAACTCTCTAAGTTTTCCATATTAGCAAAATCCATCGGTTCATGGAGAGTAAGCAGAACTGTCTGGAATAGATCAAGTCTAAGCAGACTAATTTACATGTATGTTTTGTAGCGTTTTGTAGCGTTTCTCTTTAGAAAAGCAAACAGCTTGCCTTTGCCTCTGGAATGAATGTAATGATTATGCTCAAGAGTTGAAAAGCCTGTGTAATCAAATTGCATCCAGTTTGAGTGGTTTCTTTTATGATGAGCTGCATCTTACAGAGCTGAGATGAAGAAGCTGTCAGCAAAGTAGGTTCTAACTGTTTTCTTACCTCAAAAGAAGAGGAAAAAGTTTGCAGAGGAAGTTCCCTGTAAATTAAAAAAGGCAACGAAATCTGTGTGTCTCCCCAGCACCCTTGGGTACAGATAACTCCTCAGGGCAGCAGAGTGTGCAGCAAAGCAAAGCAGAATTTTGGCTAGTAAGACTTAACTATTTGAGGCTTCGAAACAACAAGCGCCTTTGGTGTATCTAAAGGTTTGGTTTGTGGGGAAAGAACTGGGAACCAGTGATACAGATCTTAGAAAGACTGGAAAATATGGCAGTGTTTTAGGGAAAAGCTAAGTAGCCTGGCTACTAGGAGCTGATTATAACAATGAATATCCTGGCATCCCAGTGAAGTGTCACTCAACCTCAGGACAATGGTGAATCAGAAGACAATAGAAGACATTTTACAAAACTACGGGAAATCTCACCCCTCTAAAATGGATCTGCACACATGCTTCAGTGCCCACAAAAAAACAGAAGGGAGAAAACTGCAAAGGATGAATAAAAATTCAAAGTTCAGCCTCAGTTTTATCTGACTGTCAATGAAGATGCTGTGACCAGACGGTCCTGTGCAGGATGGTCCTGTGCAAGGTCGATGAGGCAGTTCCTCAGCTCAGAAGCTAGGAAAGACTGTTCGCTTGTTTATGAAACACATAATGAGCACCTTAATGAAGCACAATGTATTCTTCAACTGGGATGAGAGGCACAAACAGTTTGTGAGTAGTTAGCATCAGGGCAAGGGTAGGAAACATTCCCAAAAGCCAGAGGATCTGTTCAGCCCTGACAGTGTTAAGCGCTGTTGATGCAAGCAGTGTGCTGGTTTTGACAAAATCTGCTTAGGATATGACAAATTACAGTCTGTAGCATGCATTGATTCTTATTTCTAGCTTCCCCACCAAATCAAATGAACTATAATTAGGAAGTGTTTTTAGCTGCTCAGTCTTCGTCTGCTAAGAAAACTTAAAATGGTTTTATACTTTTGTGTGAAGCTAGTGCTTGTGTGATCTCAAGGGCTAAGTAGAGATGGACCTGTGCAAGGAAAACCAAGATACTTCCAACCCCAGAGGTGTTCTGCATTTTGGATCAAGGTTCCAGATTCTTTAAAATTTTGAAACAAACAACAGTTTCATTTTTATCTTTGTCTGTCACCCCTGAAACATGGCTGTAAAATGAGTTCCAGTTACATTGGTGAGAATCTATGGAGAAGCTTAAGGGACTGTATAATTTGATTACTTTGCGACTTAGGAGAATCACCACGTTCACACAGTTTCTTATAATTCTTTTATAATTTTTACTAGTTCTCAATGGCTATTTTAAAATAAAAGCATAAGAGAAATTCAAAATTGCTATTCCAGAAGAGCAGCTGGCACACAAATCATTATGTTGCATCATCCAATTCGTCCATCCTGCCTAATATATCCTGCATTGCAGTGCATTTTATCAGCTGTTTCAAAAGCAAATTATATTTTTCCTGTGTTTGAGTATACAACACTGTGTCCATCAGAAATTTTGTCTATGATTCTGCTTCTCTTCAGTATTCATATTCAAAACAAAACGAGGAGATGATATGAGATGAGAAGGACATGTATCATGATATTATTATTTCAATGTGTTATGAGCTTGTGAGCGGACAGCTATTGAAATATGTTCTACTAAGACCTAAATGCTCAGTTTACAATATCAGTAGTGCTGTTGTAGCTACACAGTGAAAAACTGGAAAGAGAAAAAACTGGGGATGAAAATAGGATGATGCTGTCTTTACTCCTAACTTCCTCAGAAGTGCACAAGACTCAATAGGGTTTGCCCATGGTATCTCTGTAGTGGGCAAAAGTTGAAAGAAGTTTTTATATTAATTACTTTTTTTGGATCAGACTCTGCTTTTCAAGAAAATCTCTAGATTGTCCCTATTTGCCTTCATTTAGTTCATATCCTGGAACAATGCAAGTGTGCACACTCGAATCCTTTCAAATGAAACTAAAGTAAAGGGTGCCCAGCTCAGAGGAGCAGTTTAAGCTAGTCTGAAGGAGCCCCTTCTGAAATGGGTATAGTGGGACTGTCAAGCACTCGGTATCAACTGTCTCTCTACAGGTCCTGTCCTACTGCACTGCATTGCTTGCTAATGACACCATAGTCACAGACCTTGTCAGGGAATGGCCAAGGCTGAGAAAGAAAAAGAAGGAACCACTGCAGGCTTCCTAAAGTTTCCTAGGATTCCAAAGTCCATAATGCACTTAATAGAAAGAAATTCACCCCCACAAATTAAAAGCATGCTATGTTAGACAACATGAATCTCGTATGTTTGAGGTGGGAGGCTGGATAGCTGTTCAGTTCTGCAAGAGTGGAAAGGCATTTTGAGATTACTGAAAGGGTTAATGCTGGGAGTGTGAACTGAAAAGAAGCCAAACCAAATAACTAAAAATAATTTCACAGTCCGATTATAGCACAAATTGTGCATGTCAATAGGTTGTAAGTCTAACATGGCTGAGCATGCTTCTCCCTGCCAGATATGCCTACTGGTCATCAAGAGGATATCCCATTAAAAACACTTATTTGTATGGGGAACTGAGTTCCTCAGACAAAATGGAACTGAAGAAAGTTTTGCAGACATAGCAAAATACACATTAGACGGCATTCGTTTGAACTCAGAGAGATCACACCATCTGTGCCAAACACTGTCCACACATGCACAGTGTCAGTCCCAGGGTGTCAAAGATTGCCAGCATAAGGTGATCTATAAGGAGATAAAAACTGGTTTTGGTATGGATGTTACAACAGTCTTTCTGTTCATGGGCTTCCTTAGTAATCAGCAACAACTTAAAACGGGTGAAATAGTTTTAAGAGTAAATGAAAGAGTGACTGGTGCCTGGACCAGAGCTGTGTCTAGTCTCCAGGAAAAAAGTTCACTCATTATTCTTAGGAACACAAAATATTTCAGTGTGATTAACTTAAAGAAGAGGTTGATCAGAAGAAGTCTACTCTCATAAGGAACTTCTCATATGGGAGTTCAAAATGACACTTATAGGATTTGTTAATGCCAGAGTTACATTACAGAGATGTGTCAGGCAAACTCCGGGAAGGCTGGTTTTTCTTCATATTTACACGGACTTTTAGCAAAGTCTGAAGGACTACAAGTAACAAATAACATGCAGGGGCTTTGTTGGGACTAGATTTCCTTCAAAGCAGGTTAGCAATTTGTTTATTTTTAACTGTAGAGAAAAGTGGGCTTAATCTCACATTTACATGTGACCTTGTAATCACAGATTTCCTCTGTAGCTGGGTGTAAGAATGGACATTCTTCAGGATATCTTTTTTGGCATCTATTTTAAGATAAGAATATAATTCTCCCTAGAGTTTGCACCTGTTGGATAATACAGGCGCTCTAATAGTCACTGGGGAGCATGATGCATAAGCACCCAAGTCGGCTCTACACAGAATTAGCTCTTAATTGCTAGCTTGGTTTTCACACCTTGTGAATATAAATGCATTGCTTACCTTTGGACCTGAGTTAAGATTCAACGACATGCCCTCTCTGCAGGCTACTAGGTCAAGTGCTGCACTGCATTAACACAGTGATGTGGCTGTTGGACCAGAATCAGTACCAGACCTCACTCCATCTCCTTTAAAGACTTACCTTTGTGAAAAGCAGTAGGTAGTTGGATGTAGCTCATTTTGGTCCCCTCCCATCTTCTCAGGGCACAGTTTGAACCATTAATGAACCCAGACCATCTGTGGAAAGAAGCAGATGCCTCTACCCCATAGGACTTACGTATGCTTCTTCCCTTCATCAGTGCCAGACTGCTAGTAAGAAACCTAAAATCATTGTTTTATAGCTCTTTATGAGTGCCCGCCTTCACTTATTCTTCATGACCATGCACGTTTGTCCTGAATTCTCGTTGAGCAGAAGAAAGGCGGGATATAACTCAATGGTATCGTTAGCTTCTAGGCCCCATTTCATTTTCCTGCAACTTCCTCTCTGCATCTCAGAAAGCAGGTGCTAATAATTCATATACTATTCCTGGTGGGTATTGTATATTTAATATTTTATGAGCTGTGATAAAAGGTATTAGCTCTTTGAATTTTAGCTCTCTATCTTGTGGAGAGGGTCTGGAGACTTGCTTTGGCACTCTGGCACTTGTCAGCTGCTTATGATTATCTGCATCAAATCTCAGATTTGTAGTCCAAGCCTTTTTGGCTTTTGCCACAGACCCTTTCAAGCACTGATGCTTATCAGAGAGTCTTGTAATATTCCATATCCCATCTGTTGCTCCCACTTTGCCCTTCTCTTTCATTTAGCCAACTGGGCACAAAGTTTTCCTTGTGTCCTTCCAGCCCACCACATCCTTCCTCCTTTCTGTGCTGTCACTTCTTTCCATTTCCCTCCTGCTCAGCCCCTCTGCTCACCTCCCGTGGTCATCTTAGTTCACTTCCCTATTCCCTGTCAGTCTGTGTTGTCTGCTATATCTTCCCACTTACTAAAAAAACATTTTTGTGGGGAAGGTGAAAGGGCTGGAGGCTTAGGTGATGCTTTAATACTTTGAGACCAGTTTTTGTTAAAATACGCAGTTTTTCCAGTCCCCCAAATTAGCACTCCATTCTGCCTAAAGACAGGAGATAAGGTTACTAAACATATACACACAAAATATTCTTATATACATTTAAGATTTTCTTTACATAGACACACTCCTACTTTTTATCTTTTTTTCTTTCTGGATTACAATTTCATATATTCAAATATTTTTCTAACTAAAGGCAAGAAACTTGCTAATAAAAAAAATAATAGTAGATTCTTATTTGATCACTTAGTTGTAGGAGCAGGAATTCAAGACAATACCCACTATCATAAAAATTATGACAAGATTTTGAAATCTAGCAATGTAGCTAAAGTATTGAGTAAATGTAAGTACTTGTTCTTTTTTTTCTTTGCTTAGGGGAATGGGGTGAGTATAATTGAAATAGCTCACAAATTTAGTTCACAAACTTAAGATGGAAGGAAATCTCATACTGAGACATAAGGCTTAGCTTTGATTGCCTTGTGTGCATCTTGAAAATGAGTCTTGAATATGAAGTGTCCACTGCTTCTATTACCACGTTAATGTGACATGGAGATAGAGCACTTCCTAGTGACGTGGCAACACTTCTGTACTATCTCATGTAAAGATTAAAAATATTTTTTTTTGAAAGGGACTTTGATGTCTGGATGCTATTTTTATAACTATTCATCAGCTTCTCTTCATACTGATTACACTTTTTAGTTAATATATACAAAAAATGTTTCCAGGCAAGTACTAATTAAAGCTATCTTTATGGACAAATAAGAGAACAGAAAGAAAACCAGTTTGAATATGGAGTTTTGCCTTTAACCCTTTCGTACACAACTGGGAAATGGCTTCAGGGCTTCATAAGGAAAATTTAATAACAATTCTTTGTATCGCTTTACTATCTGAGCAGTACAACTGATATATTTAAACCGATTACAAGACCCTAATAATGTAAATAAATCAGAATTAATAACCCTATTTAAGTGGAGGAGAAGCAGCTAAGTCGATAGAAAGGCAGAAGAATTGTCAAAGCTCAAAAAACACTGGGTTCACACAGTCACTGTGTCCCACTGCACTAAGGTGCCTATAACCTCATCGTACTTTCATCACAAAAACATGCTTTCCATTGTTTCAAGCACACAGTCTGCTCTTTATCAGGAGCGAATGAGGTTGTGAAGCCAGTTCCTAAACCACGTAAGTTTATCTATTTTTTTGTCATCAATGAAATTATAACACAAATCTGAAATACTGAAAATGTTGCCACTCCATTCAAAACAGGAATGGGTCTAAAATGAGATTTTTGGCGCTGTTCAAAGCAGAAATTCTGTTTTGTTTATATAATTTAATGTCTCACTCCTCTGTAATTCCTTTTTCAATTTTTAGCCTGATTTTTTAAGGAAATATGGCTTACAAGATTATGGTGTGTGTCTGCCTCTGTGTGATCTGGACAACTCTTAAACTATGGGTCAAATTCATTCAAGCTGACAGATGGGAAGAGTTTCCTACAGTTACAAAAACAGGAAGTCAGGTAGAAAATAGGGAGACCTGAGTTTGTTTTCTCATGGGTGAAAGGCTAAAGAAAACCCCCACCTTCTTTATTTTCTCATCAGAGAATCAATATATGTTTTGCTATATAATTTGTTCAAAATTTTACTCCATTATGTTTTTTCCACATCACTTGTTTATCCTATGCCTGTTAGCCCTTGCATGGGTACACATAAATTCAACACACTATCTTTACTTATCAACAAGGACATCCTTAGGTCACACTGAGTTTACTAGGACTTACAGGGTATCTTGAATTAGGTAGGGGTAATAAAGGGTACAAAAAGAAAGGGGTCGTTTGCCTTTTCTTTGTGTTCCTGAGTGACAGGAAATTCAGGTTGGCGATGGCTTTGCTCCAAAGCTACGCAGGAGGATGGCTTGTTAGGGCAAGACTGCCAGACTTGCTTTCGATAAGTTAATGCAGGCACTCAGGGTGATTTCAGCCACGGCAGCAGCCAGGTTTACTCTGTATGCGCGTGAATTCTTGATGCCATGGCTGGATTGCTTTGGACAAATTGGTTTGGACAATAAAATTTGCCTGGAACAGGCTGGTCCGACAAGACTTGGGCAGCCTGGTGGTTTTTTTAGACACATTGTTATGGTTGACTGTGAATTTGCCTTGCTTTTATCCTGCTGCTTATACTCAGATCAGTAAATAACCCACAGTGGGGAGATTGTCACTGCAAGTTGACAGAGAACCTTGAAATGAAACACCTGAATTTAAATGCTGCCAGTGTTTCAAGGCTTGTGGATACTCACTAGAGATAAAATGGAAAAACACATAAAATGTAAAGCCTTTACAAATTCCTCATTCTTGAGTGGAAAACAATATTTATAATGAAGGGCTTGGTCTTTAACACAGCTGCACAGATAAACCTCAAATCAAGAAAAATCTTAAGAACTTATCCTAGATCCAGATAATCTGAATTACATGAAGGCTACATATTGTGTTTAAGGATTTTATTATAATGAATTGACAACATGCAGAAGGATTAGGCCAGTATTTCTCCAGGCTACAAATGCAAGACTCATTTTGGCAAGGACATGATGTAAAAATGAAACCTCAACAAATTTCCTAACCAAACCAGATGAAACTAGAAAGTGGAAACAGAACCCAGCTATATTTAATATGTGTCGACAGGTTATGAATCTGTAAGAAATGAAAGTACATGCTAGGACTGTGTGTGGCCACATGAAATACGCCACATACTTTGCATAATATATTAAATTTACAAAAACTGATGAAACGGTGGATGATTATGATTTGATTATATTTTTTCTTTGATGTATCAACAATTGCTTTAGATTATTGAAAAAATAAACAATAATCTGGAAGCCTTTAATATACTGAATACTACTTCTATATCTACATTTTCTACTTTTTCATCTGATATAGAAAAGGAATCATTTGACTTGAACTGGACACACTAACAAAGTGAACTTTAAGATTTCTTTCATTTTTAGCCTTATGATCACATTCTCCTGCCAAAATTAAGTTAACTGAAGGTATGCATGATTCACCTATCAACATAGGCATAATTTTATATATTTTCTTCCTCAGCCAATAACCTTCTCCTTTCTGTTTGGGTCTATGTGAACAACTCTTATTAATATCTAAATGCAATCACAAATATGTTTTGGTTAATGAAATTATCCCGAGAAAAACAAAAATAATCAATACATCTGATTTTGGCAATGGGCATGGGGCTAAATCCTTAAAGATATATAGAACTCTTAAATAATCCCATTTTGTCAATATACTCATATTCTGAGTTAAATTCATCCTAACTCAACCAAGGACTCGTCACTTTTGAAGTCCCTCAGCTCTTCAAAATAGGGCTTTGATGAGACAGAATTCATGTGCAGAGCTTGTGTTGGCTCTGTGTACATAAGCGTATCTGTCTAGTAGGCTGAAGAGCCTGTGTTACTTCAATACTGCTTGGAGTTCACACGGTCATGAGGACATGTAAAGAAACACCCTTATAGTAAGCCATACTATCATTATTTATTAGCCAGACCATCAAGTAAAACATCAAATACTGTGATGTGGCCAATGAAGTCACAGCAGGAGAGTCCTGGGATTCCCTTCTCTTTTATTATGTTTCTTCATACAGTCTATAAATTTTTCAGTGGCAAAACAAATAATTTACGTTATTTCAGATGCAAATGCCTTCATCTGGATGTGTGATTGTAAATCTGGAGGCAGTCTATTTGCATGTTGGCAGTTAATCTCATCTTTAAACACTTTACTGAACTGATACTTCGGCAGAACTAAATCTGTCAGTACTTCCTGGCCTCTGAATATGTAGCTGTCCTATACATGCCTATATATGTCCTATACATCCTTACTGAATGGACTGACACTGAATAACAGCAAATGTGTTACATGGAATTGCACAACGTCAATACATACAACTTGCTTAAACTAGAAAGGTAATTTAATGATAACCTTTTGCAGAGGTGAGTGTGGACTTTTGTGTGGGTGCTGATTTAAGTATCTGCCTCATTCGCTGTAAAGACTACGAATTGACATAAATTTTCGCTGGGAGCTTTTCGCTTCCTTTTTGTATATATATATTTTTTTTAAAGCCTTTCCACATTAACCATGAGTTATTATAGAAAATAATTGCACCATTTAATATTGCATCATATTAAAACAACACCTCAGCAAGAGAGCTCTGATGGACTGTTGTCTTTTTTAATTGTGTTCACAAGCACTGTGGCCTTCAAAATTTTCTGGGCATTTTCCCACATGTCTAAAAACCGTACAGGTCAAAATCTGTCTATCAATAAGTGGCTGAGACGGTTGAAACAAATGATTTAGTCCTTTTCAAAGTTATAGAAGGCTGCAGGGTAAACAGCCTATGAATTAATAGGTCAAAGGGAAGGCGCAGAATCTACAAGAACCAATTACCTCATTTCTGTCCTGTAATGTGCCACTTATCTTCCCCTGAGATGTTAAGATGAATAATAATGAGAACAGTAAAGAAAAAGTAATTTTATTTTCAGGGCACATTAGCCTATTTTTTTTTTTGCTGTTTTTCTGCAATATAATTTTTTCTCTGAAGTATGGTGAAATGCAGTAGATGCCTTTTTATATCTGAAATTATACATAATTTCATTAGGGTCAGTGAAAGGATCATGATAATTTGTCCTCTGACACTTTCTATTCCAGTCTCTCCTGATTTTAAGTATTGCAGCACTGCATAGTTAACTTGTAAAGAAGACATCCTATGACTCCTTTTACTGATCAGTTTGCTTAAATCTACTCCAAAGCTCCAGTGGAAACACGACTCTTAGGTAGGTTGAACATGTGATATTTGAATAAATCATCAAGAAGCTGAGAAAATACCAATGTAAAGTTAATTCTAAGATTAGATTAAATGTTTTAATGTCAATTATAAGATATATGATTTGGAAAACGTCCTTTTATTAGCTTAAATCTAAGATTTTAATGTATTTTGTCTCCAGGTTGTCCCTACATAAATTAATCTTTAATTCAATAAAGTTTTTACATTAGTATGCCTGCCTGTTCACCAGACTGAATTCTGTGCAGGTCGGTTATATTTTCGTATGAGCAATTTTATTACTGATACTGCTGTTGTAATGAAAAATCAAATGGCTCTTCGTTGTATAAAACACTTAATGGAAACAAATGTCATTCAAGCCAGTGAAAATGCTGACACCTACAAGGGTGCATAGAGAGTCTGAAAGCTGAATAGTTTATCCTTGCAAGGGAAAGAAGGTTATTGTTGTGAGAAATTACATCTCTCCTTTCATTCGCTCTACAGATCCAGCTCCTATTGAAATCAAAGGAAAGGCTCCTGTTGGCTTCAGTGAGAGCAGACTGGAGCTTTGTAGTAGTTCTGAGTCTCTGAAATAGAATAAATTTTCCTCTCTCGTTACTTTAGAGCTGGCTGATTTGTAAGTGCTAAGTTCTGCTGTCGTCGTCCATGCTGTGCAATCCAAAATGTCACCAAAGCAATTCTACCAGCTCCTCAAAGCTGAGCCTCTCAACTGAAATTGGTGCTATGGGCAAGATGCCAGATGGGGATGCAATGGGAAGGACAAGATTTATGGTGCTTCTTAGTGTAATTCAAGGCACAGCTACCAAGAACTGGGGGGAGGAGACAGAGAGAACTGAGGGCAGGCCAAGTAACAAGTTCATTTTTTATGAAATTAGAGAAATGAATTGCAATAAAAATAAGAACCAGAGTGGGGATAGATTATTGCTGATGGATAAGGAAAAAATAAGAAAAATGGTTAGTATGTACTCATCTTTAAATAGAGAAACTACTCCTTGCTAGTTCCAGTTCAGCAGTTAAAATACATATTCTATACTCAATCAGTTCCAGCTCGAGTAAATCAATTTATTCTCAGGTTTGATAACCTAACCCCATGTTTAATTCTTTGTTGAATCAGGTCCTAAAAAGGAAACATTTTCATGACAATAATACTCAAGGATTGCCTAGAAGAAGAATAGAATGTTACAAATTATCACCTAAAGTGTAGTTATTTGGAATAAGGAAGAGTAACATGAACCACTGGGGGAGAAGCGATGATTACAACCCTCCAACCTATCGCAACAACACAATACTAATTCAGCACTGAATTTTAATTCATTGAGAAAAGATACGTGGAGTGGGAAATATAACATTCACTATAATTTCTGCGTGCATATTATTTCTGCATTACATTGTCAACTGCCCTATAGTGCTTACTGTAAAAAGTGGGCTCCATTATTTCCTCTTAAGTGTTCCTCAAAACACACACAGATCAGTAGGTTTTAGCAAATGTATCTATTATTTCCTCTTAAGTGTTCCTCAAAACACACACAGATCAGTAGGTTTTAGCAAATGTATCTATTTTCATCTAGGCCACTATCCAGATGAACATTCTGGATACCTTGCAGCCATATCACAAAGTAAATCAGTGTACTGCAGTATAATGATTATAAGTCAGCTTTTCCCCCACCTTCTCCCCAGTTGCTGTCCCAGTCTTTACAGAAGGAAACCTGAGCCTGTAGGCTGCACAGAAACTCTGGAATAATCCAAGCAGGTTTCCTCATTTGTCCATGTGGGGAGTAAGTTCTGGGTTCTTTTTTTTTTTTCCTTAGGCATATAACTGTTCCTTCTTTTTCCATGTAATTTGTTTGTAAGACTACATGTGTATTTATACGCAGGTTTGCATCAAGCACATTAAGAGAACATCTTTATATATAAAAGGAAATCAAGAAACATAATATTTTATAATTTGGTAAGTCGTCTTAGATTTATTTAAATATGAAAGATGATGACACTTTTCATGATGTAGATCTACTGAAGAAAATGTCACCTTAGTTTTCCTTTTGTCCTAAGGCACAATTAGCACTACTTACTAGGCATTGTCCCCAGCTGAGTAGAATGCAAGAACTCACCACAGCATCTCTGGTTATTCTCCATTTCATCTTTTCCTTCTAGCTCTTCAAGAGAACAAGCAGACGTTAATGTCACCAAAAGAATCAATTAATACAGGATCAGCTTTATGGTAAACATGTCTTGCAGAGCTTCTGCAACTGCAGCTTCTGTCCTACAGGCTGATGAAGGCTGAGTGAAGCAGACCATCCCTTGCACAGATGGTCTCCACTGCTTGCATGATTCAAGTTGCTGGGAAGCCTGTTCCTGTAGGCACTGCACAGGGGATGCCTGACCATGGTAGTTAATTGGTAAAGTGGAAGATTAAACTATCAATCACTCATGTTAGATACCTCCTATACAGATGCCCACACCTGAGCCAGTCACTCTAGGCTCCCTCTTTTGTGAACAGAGAATAAATAACAGCTGTGGGTTTCATCTGACCTAAAACATTCACATGGTCCATTATAGATATTTTAACACAGATTAAATTACTCAAATTCTAACTATAAAAGACAATTAAGCTGACTTGCCCAGATACAGACATTAATGGTGAACATACCTACACATGTTCAGACAGGTGAAATGCCATTATGACTACAGTGGACCATAGTGAGAAGATAGAGCTCACAGTCATTGTATTACCATCATGACTGGTATGATGGCTATTGTTTCTGGGAATGCTATGAAGTTGTGTCCCTTCTAGACTCTTCCTATGGGTGGTCTGGATCAATCACTTCAGGTTATATCTCTGTATCCCCCAGAATGGAATGGCTGGATTTGCTTTATTCGAAATGTTTAAATATGTTTATATACACATATGTTTGAGTGTCTTAATAATACAATAATGCTTCAATAATACTTTAAGGAAACAAATCCAGCCAATCCTTTTTGGTAGAGAAGGAAATAAGACACTGATCCGACTAAAGTATTTTCTACTCACCAGCTTGTACAGCTTGAAGGTTACTAGGGAATTACACATGCACCACACAAATATATGCACACAGAATGGAGAGCAAGGTAAAAGAGCAAATAGTTGGGAACAGGATTTTCTGAGATGACATGACAGACTGCAGTGATCAGAGGCAGAGTTTGCCAGGCGACTGTGCTGACCAGCAGCTTGCTTGCATGCAGCTGGCCCCTTTTATGTTCCCTCCTCTCCGTTTTCTTACACTTCTGATCCACCTTTATCCCACCCCTTTCCTGCCTTTAGCTCTTCTGGAGTTTTGAGTATTCCCACCATCCCTTTAAATAATTTTGCTCTTCCCCATGAGACCCATGATAATCTTCTTTCCCCTCTTCTCAGTTACACAGCTCTGGTTGAACATCAAGTTCGATCAGTTTTTCTTCAAAAGCACTCCCTCGACCCGAAATATGTTAGTGTAGACGCACTTTAGCTACATAACAATTAAAGTTTGGAAAACCAGCCTGGACAAATTGAACCCTTTTATGAACACTTTCTATACAAATAAATAGAAAGAAGGCTTTAGTGTAAGTTTTTTTTCCTACTCCCTTATTTTAAAAATCATTATTTGAGGCAATGGAATGATTTAATAAACTGGACTTCTTGTGAGAATAAGAGCTGCAAAAGTGGGCCCCTTGGCCTTGAAACTTGACATCTAGCTACCTCAGGGATGTCTAAGGTTGAATCCACTTTTCTCTTCAGTATTTTCTACCAGGTAATGTGAGCATCTGGAAAGTTGCTGAATGCTCTTCTCACATTGTCTGGAAAACCTGGGCTCCTAAACTTGGTATTTAGGTTTCCACAAGCAAGTGGGAGGCTCACAAATTGATTTTTTCAGTGCTCACCCTTTCATGAGGTCTTCTGTCCATGTAGCCCTTTATATTTTAATAGTATTGTCCATACTGTTCATATTAAGACAATACATACAGAACCTTAGAAACGAAAACAGAACTCGTGAGTCACTACATCTGTTTTCTGACTTTTATATTCATTTTATGAACTTTTGCAGTCTGTAAATTGGAAATAATCCCAGAAAATGAATAAATGGATTACTCTGATTGCAGTTTCAATAAAAAAAAGAGAACGCATAGTGTAGTCAATCAGGAATTATTATGCTAATTACTGTAAAGATAACAGCTGTTCATACTCTTTAGATTATTAACACCTTCTACACTCCAGCAGGGAAGCATCCCATGCAACGCTAATCTTCCATGTGCAAACAACTGCTGTTCCTTCACAGGGAAGCCGGTAATACATTCTTCTCTCTGACAGAACAATAGGCAAGCAACAGCAGGCAGAACAGAAGTTTTATGACTTTCAAGATTTTGTTAATGTCATTGGCGCTGCAAACTGTACAATACATATGCTACCAGCAGAAAACAAATGTGGTTCTTATAAAGCAAAAATCACATCCAGACTTTTATACATAAATAAATTACTGGATTATGCCAGCTGTTAATTTCTTTTTCTCTTTTGTCTTTTCCTTTCTTTTTTTTTCTTTATCCAATTAAAAAAGGTGAACACCCGACATTAGTTCTGAACCAGTTTTGTGAAAATGTCAATTATTGACTTTATGAATCAAATCTGTAGCCAAATAACTATGGTGCTCACTTCTCATTTTCTGGATTATTGAAGTAACTTTCAGTGTATTGCTACCTTAAATGTTCTCCTCATGTTATAGAGCAGGGAAAAAAAAAATATTTTGAGGAAAAATCATTTTCCTACCAGGGAAAACTGGTTGTGATCTGGGAAGAGGTGGAACTATGTTTTACCAACAAAAAATATGACCTGAATAGTAAAAAAATCCACTGTAAATCTGTGTAATATAAGCTTTGAAAATGAAGTGGTAAGTCCAAGAAAAAAATACAAGCAAGTTGCAAAACTAGCATATTCGAGGGCTCTCTGAACCTAAAGAGAGTTTAATTAAAGTTAATTGAGAAATTTTAAAGTTGTAAAAACTATGACAATAAAGAAGAAAAAAACCCCAAAACATATAACCCGAAGGAAATGAGATAATTGGATGACAAAGCTGTCCCTTCCCTAGTGCTGTGTTATGCTTGCTCCGTGGATGAATCACTCGGCAGGACGGGCGCTCTGTCAGCTTGCGTTGGCAAAGCTGTAGGCAGGTGCCTGTCTTCTTCCTGATAACCAGCCAGATCCAAAGGTTGTCTCCCTCAGCATCCCCTCCCACCAGACAGGACATGCAAAACCGAAATGTCATTATACAGGCAGTGCCCCCGATACGGTCCTGTCAAAGTGCTCCGCATCTTCTATCCTCCCCGCTTGTCCCTCTTAAAGCACTCTTCAGGTGCCTGAACTACCCTGGATCGTTTTGCTTGTGGTGGGTCACTCCAAGAGCAGCTGTGCCAGCAGAATTGAGGAGTGGTATCTCTTGATAAAATTATGACTTTATAATTTCTGGACAGTTTGTTTTTCAGTTATTTACATTGCTCACAAACTGCAGCTTCTCTGGTACTTCTGGTCAGCCTACGGGTAAGGAACATCCTTAGCAGGGTGAGTCACTCTGGGTGAATCAGCTCTGCATCACTCCAAAGCACTGAAGTGCCTTTTACCTCACTCCAGCTGGGGACTGAGCTCAAGGAGCTGCAAAAACCAAAACTGTCACCTCTCCTTACACAGAATCCATGTACAGAAGGACACCATGATGTGTGACTATCTTTTCCCTCCTTAGTTAGTCTAGTTAGTCCTCAGGCTTTGTTATCTCTGAGAGATCCTAGGTGCCACAGGCTATTTGCTTGTGTGGATGGTGAGCTGTTCCACAGCCCCTCTCACATGAGAGGCCACCTTACCTCAGTGTTCACGGGACACCGGGAAATGTAAAAGGATTTTTTATTTCCTGACACCTTATTTCCTGAATTCTAGAAAACAAAAAAAGTCTCTGCACTTTCTATGGTGCAGTATCGATATCAGACATAGACAAGCTGGTAGTAGGCTGACTTTACCAAACCTGTCTGAGTTTCTGGGACATCCAGATCAACCCCAATGTACAGGATACACATATTTCCCAGGTGATCTAACAGAGATTCCTTTCACTGAATCTTAGATGTTTCCAGTGTAGACACCTGAGCTAGCACCCTGTGGACTCCGTGACGGGCAATGGATGTTTTTAGAGCAAAAGTCATTTCAGCAAATGAAAGTGCTTAATTTAGGATGAGGTGAAGTGAACCACAGAGATAGTTCCACAGACAATAAAGAGAGAATAGTCATTCACTGAGAGGCAATGTCTGTATTGAATCAGATTAATACCATCTTTTGTTCTTAACTTACGTTAAGCTTTGTCCTAATTTAGTTGAATATTAAAATACAGTAGGTGCAGCAGTTTGTAACGCTATTTTAGCAACATACTGTGCAGTAAGAACATTTTTAATGCAGAAAAACTTTCACAGAGGGGACTTTTTGTTAAGTATTCTCTTAAAATCCCCAGTCCACTCTTCTGTTGTCAAAATTTAAAGTGAAACAAGCAACTCTGCCTCCTCTGCTTTTAATAAAGGACAGTGTTATGTTAGAAACCTCTGCAAGTTTTTTTCATTATAGACACCTGAAGCTCTGTTAGAAAGAGTTTGAAATGAATCCGCTCTTAGAAGTTTGCTTGGATATTAAAAATCTCTAAAATTTGAGTGACTTCCTAGCTTCTGTGCCAAGGATTATGTGGTGCTTGATTTTTGAGTCTAGCTCTTCCCTAGCAATTACTGTTGTAACTGGAGTGTAAAATTAGGCATCTGCAAAATTTGTATCTATTGATTACAGTAGTGAGGAGGAAAAGGGCCAGATAGCTCCTGAAAAAACCTTCATCTGTAAATATGATATAACCATGTGACATGTTGACAAAATAATATTTATAGCACAGAAGCTCCAAATAACGTAATGCTACTCATGTTTCACATTTAAAATGGAATGTAGAGGAAGGATTTTAAATAAAAGATTTTTCTCATCTGTACTAGGAATGTCTTTAACCTACACTAAATCTAGAAGCATATGATATTGATCTTTTCTACAGACAGAAAAACACTGTGAATAAGTTACCGATGTCATTCGTAGAATCATAGAATCATAGAATTGTTTAGGTTGGTAAAGATCTTTAATATCATCAAGTCCAACAGTTAACCTAGCACTGCCAAGTCCACCGCTAAATCATGTCCCTAAGCACCACATCTACATGACGTTTAAATGCTTACAGGGATGGAGGTTGAGTTACTTGAGTTACTCAACCATTTCCCTGGGCAGCTCATTCCAATGCTTGAGAACCCTTTCGGTGAAGAATTTTTTACCTAATATCCAATCTAAACCTCTCCTGGTGCAACTTGATGACATTTCCTCTATCATTACTTGTAATGAGGGGTCCAAAACTGAATACTGAACACAGTACTCATGGTGCCGAGTACAGGAGCATGATCACTTCCTTACTCCTGTTGGCCACAATATTTCTGATAAAGGCCAGGACACTGTTGGCCTTCTTGGCCACCCGGGCACACTGCCGGCTCATATTCAGCCAGCTGTCAACCAGCATCCCCAGAGCCTTTTCCACCGGACAGCTCTCCAGCCACTCTTCCCCAAGCCTGTAGCGTTGCATGGGGTTGTTGTGACCGAAGCTCAGGACCTGGCATTTGGCCTTGTTGAACCTCATACAGTTGGCCTCTGCCCATCGATCCAGCCTGTTCAGATCCCTCTGCAGAGCCCTTCTACCCTCCAGCAGATCAACACTCCCATCCAACTTGGTGTCATCTGCAAACTTACTGAGGGAGCACTCGATCCCCTTGTGCAGATCATTGATACAGATATTGAACAAGACCAGCCCCAGAACCAAGCCCTGGGGAACACCGCTTGTGACCAGCCGCCAGTCAGATTTAACTCAATTCACCACAACTCTTTGGGTCCGGCAGGCCAGCCAGTTTTTTTCCCAGCGAAGAGTAAACCTGTCTGAGCCATTAGCAGCCAGTTTCTCCAGGGAATGCTGTGGGAGATGCTGTCAAAGGCTTTACTAAAGTCTAGGTAAACAACGTCCACAGCCTTTCCCTCATCCACTAGGTGGGTCATGCTGTCCTAGAAGGAGATCAGGTTAGTCAAGCAGGACCTGCCTTTCAGAAACCCATGTTGACTGGGCCTAATCATCTGGTTGTCCTGGACATGCTGTGTGATGGAACTAAGATGATCTGCTCCATAATCTTCTCCAGCACCAAGGTCAGACTGACAAGCCTGTAGTTCCTGGGATCCTCCTTCTGGCCCTTCTTGTTAGATGGGCGTCACATTTGTTAACTTGCAGTCAACTGGGCCCTCCCTGTTTAGCCAGGACTGCCGAAAAATTATCAAAAGTGGCTTGGTGAGCACTTCCGCCAGTTCCCTCAGTTCCCTTGGGTGGATCCCATCCGGCCTCATAGACTTCTGTGTGTTTAAGTGTAGCAGGTCACTCACCATCTCCCCTTGGATTATGAGGGCTTCATTCTGTTCCCCATCCCTGTCTTCCAGCTCAGGGGGCTGAGTACCCAGAGAACAACTGGTCTTACTGTTAAAGACTTTTTCCTCATCTTTTGTTGCTATGTTTCCCTCATATCCAGTAAAGGATGGAGATTCTCCTTAGCCCTCCTTTTGCTGCTAATGTATTTATAGAAAAGTTTTTTATTGTCTTTTATGGCAGTAGACAGATTAAGTTCTTGTTGGGCTTTGGCCTTTCTAATTTTCTCCCTGCATAACCTCACAACATCCTTGTGGTCCTCCTGAGTTCCTGCCCCTTCTTTCAAAGGTCATAAACTTTTTTTTCCCTGAGTTCCAGCCAAAGCTCTCTCTTCAGACAAGCCAGTCTTCCCCACCAGCTCATCTTTTGGCGCATGGGGACGGCCTGTTCCTGTGCCTTTAAGATTTCCTTCTTGAAGACTGTCCAGCCTTCCTGGACTCCTTTGACCTTCAGGACTGCCTCTGAAGAGACTGTCAACCAGGCTCCTCGGCCAAAGTCTGCCCTCTGGAAGGCCAAGGTAGCAGTTCTGCTGACCCCCTTCCTTACTTCCCCAAAAATCAAAAACTCTATCATTTCGTGATTGCTATGCCCAAGACGGCCTCCAAGCATCACATCACCCATAAGTATTTCTCTGTTCACAAACCACAGGTCCAGCAGGGCACCTTCCCTTGTTGTCTCCCTCACCAGCTGTGTCAGGAAATTATCTTCCACACACCCCAGGAATGTCCTAGACTGTTTCCTCTCTTCTGTATTGTATTTCCAGCAGTCATCTGGTAAGTTGAAGTCCCCGCAAGAACAAGGGCTAGTGATTGTGGGACTTCTCCCAGCTGCTTATAGAATATTTCATCTGCCTCTTTGTCCTGGTTGGGTGGTTTATAACAGACTCCCACCATGATATCTGCCTTATTGTCCTTCCTACTGATTCTTACTCAACCCTATCCTCACTGTCATTAAGCTCCAGACAATCAAAACACTCCCGAACATACAGGATTACCCCACCGCCTCCCCTTCCTTGCCTATCCCTTCTGAAGAGTTTATAGCCATCCATAACAGGCCTCCAGTTGTGCGAGTCATCCCACCCTGTTTCTGTGATGACAACTATATCATCATTTTCCTGCTGCACAATGGCTTCCAGCTCCTCCTGTTTGTTGCCCATGCTGTGTGCATTGGTGTATATGTGCTTCACTTGGGCTATTGATCCCGCCACCTTTTGGGGGGAGAAGCCCTAATTCCTACATGACTATTCTCAGGTGCTTCTGTGGTTTCCAACACATCAATAACCCTTGCGTCTTTGCTGCTGCGTGGGTCTCCATCCCTTACCTCCAATGAGATGGCAGACCAAAGGACCTCACTAGCACACTGTCCATCAAACATTGGTGTGTTGCCTCCAAGCTTATCTCTAGCAAGCCTGTTTTTATCCCTTTCCCCCTTCAAATCTACTTTAATGCTCTTTCAATGAGCCCTGCTAATTCCTGTGCAAAGATCCTTTTCCCCCTTTTAGACAGGTGTACCCCATCTCTTGCCAGCAGGCATGGTGTCATGTAAACTAACCCATGATCAAAAATCCCAAAATTCTGCCAGTGACACCAGCAGTGTCTTTAAGTCATGAAGTTAAAGATTTCCCTCATCATTTAACCTGTGGGGTTTGTTGGCATTTTTTTTGGTGAGTATCCAAATACTTTCTAATGAATATATATACACTTGTTTCACTTTTAATGAGGGTAAATTGGAACATTTCACAGAAAAAAACCTCAGTTGTAAAAGGTTATATTTGGGGAGAAGTGATATACAACTTCCCTTTTTGTAACAACTCCATGTAACAAAATGCACACATCTCCTATGTAAGTGTTCCCACAATCCCCCCAAAACAAAGGAAACATACCATCCTTCCATCCTTTTTGGTGAACTTCTGTTCTCATGAAAACGTATGTTCTGCATGTCAGATGGTGGCTATACCAATAGATTTTCTCTGACACAGAAAACCTTGACAAGAAAGCTTGGGGAATTAAGAGTTTGGGGAACTCTGTATGAATCAACATTTTGTCTGTTTCCTTATACCAGCAGGAGCTGGAAAAACGCTTCCCAGGTTAGTGAAGGTTGTCATGTGTTGTGTTTGTAACTCCATGTTTTCTTTTACTTCGGATCAGCTTGGGTTTATAGTTCATGCATATGAAGCCTATTTTTCTGACATATATGCTAGCATTCTGTTATTCCATGAGAAATTGGCTGAATGTCTTGGGAAACCCGGGATGGTTTCCAATAGTTGTTTATAATTAGGAGCATCTCAAGTAGTGGTGGTTTTTCAAATCAGTGGAAAATAGGAAAAATATTTACTTTTAGTACTTATTTAATCATCAGCTCTGCTAAATTGTGGGTTTTGGTATGTCCTTTTTCATTCTGTTTATTATGCATTGCTCTCTTTTGTCTGTATTTTTCTCTGCTGCACAAGGACGCTGCAGAATTTCCTGAAGGAGGCTGCCACAAGCTGGCTTGAAAATGACTGTCATAAAACTAATTTAAATGTTCTGTTTGTGATTCCACGCACTTTGGATCAGCCCTGGAGAAACTGGTCATCTACTTGGAGGAGGTGATTACTTCCACAGCACAACTGATGCTTTACTTGCTTTGTTGATACACAGAATGTGCTAGATTAACCACAGCAAGTGATTCATGATGTACAGTTGAGTAAAGTTATAGTCCTCTGTGGGAATCTTAATTGTCATGTTAGTAGCTTTTGCTCTTGTTTTTGATCTCTTTAAATCTACAAAAGAAACTGATACCTCCCTGCAAACTAGCAGGATCCTGGGGGTTACCATGTGAAATAACTGTAAAGCTTTTGTGCTCAACATCCTGCTTCACAGTTCTCCAGTCAGGACAAAAGTAAACTTTACCATCCTTCCTTGGCAAGGACAAATGAGGATGCAGACAGTCATCAGTTTTGGATGATGTATGACCTTCTCTAACTCCTCAATCTAACAACATCCCCTTTGATTTCTTGTAGGAATTGTAGGAGATCAAGAACCAGAAAGCCCCTTGTCTTCACTGAAGCCTGTAGAGATATTTCACTGTAGACAGGAGAGATATTTATTGACAGGTTGCATACATACGTATACTACATGTGCATTGACTCTTTGTATTCCACCTTCCAGGATAATTTATAGAGGCAGAAATCCTGTGAAGGATTTTTCCAGACTTCCCCAAAGACCACATCCAGTCTTGATCCTGGGAGTGCTGAACCTCTCTGCAACCCTGTAGGGGAACCCTTGGTAAGTCATTTTGGTGTGCAGAGCAGCTTTGGAAGCAAGACTGTGTAGGTTCATGTAAAGTAGATTAGCTAAATCTCCTCTTCCATACAGAGCAGTCAATTACATGGTCCCTGGCCCACTCACCCAGGGACTGGTCCCACACAAGCCTCACATCTCTCATGGGGAGAGCACTGAGGAAATGTTCTGATGACAGAGTTAACATCCAAACAGCACTCTAGGATGAGGCTATTTCTTGTCCAGTCAATCAGATGATGCCCCTGTAGCTAAGAACATGAAGGAATAATTGTCATTTGTATCCACGTTAGGACTTAATGGTCTGTATGGGTGGGCAACTGCTGATGTTTTTGGGGATACCTAACAGCTCCCACAGTACCTATGAAGGGTCATCAAGGAGATGGAGCCAGGATCCTCACAGTTGTACATGGCAGGAGGACAACAATGGGCACATGTTGAAACAAGAGAGCAGAAACTTTTTCCCGAGAGTACAGTCAGGAAGTGGAGCAGGTTGTGCAAAGAGGATGAGCAGTGTCCATCCTTGGAATTTTTTAAGACCCAGTTGTGCAAAGCCCTGAGCAACCTGGTCTGATGTCATAGGTAACTGTGCTTTGGGCAGGATTTTAAACTAGCTGACATCCCAAGATCCCTTCCAACCTGAATTTTCCTATCAGTCCTATGATCTTTCAGCAGCTTCTCTTTCTAGACTTTTTTCAAACAAGATTTCCTAGGCTGCGGCCTTTCCAGGTCTTTTATCAGGGAAGCAGTTTGGATTCAGGTTGTTTCTCTCTATAATTCCCTGTGAAGTAAAGTGTCTCCTGTCATTAGATGAAGAAAAAAATGTGAAAGTCAAATCACCTGATTTTTAGCATGTACAGCATAAACATCTACATCTAGGCTACTTGTCTAGACTCCCACTGTAACTGAGAGAGACAGGCATTTTTGGGATGACATTAACTTCATCTGAAGGCAGATGTCTAAAATAGGTTGTCTGGATCACGCATAAGAATGTTTTTCTCCACTGGTTATATTGGGAGTTTAGATAAATAACTCAGTTGTAGCTGCCTGTAATAGTTACCCACAGAGTTAAATGAGATCATTCATATCTGAAATCCCAGCAACTACCCACCACCCCTTCTACCTCTCTGTACACTGAGAGCTGTATGACAGACTGAGATCTTCTGTCTTTTCAGCTGGTGGCATGTGAAGCCCTGTGGGAATAATTCAAGGGTAGCATGAATCTGTGGGCCAAAATATCTTTGTCCATTGTACAGAAATCACAAATGGCTGACAGAACTTCAGAAACAACTTAATCTTGATAACACAAATGACAATTCTCTCATACCTGTCATCATAGCATGAATCAGTCTCCCTTTTCCCCTGTTTTACATTCAGTAGATGACAGGTTATTTTTCCAGGCTTAATACTTCTAGGGGTAAGGGAAAGGAGAAGAAATACTAGGAAACTGGCATTGCAATTATGTACTTTAATCCTACTATCTGAATAATAATCCCAAATTACTCCTGCCTGCAGAAGGATCAGGAGCCTTTAGCTAATCCTGCCTCATGTTCCTATTTATTAGGTTTGTATACAGTTCCTCTGAGTACTTTTGGTATATGAAAGAATCATATGCCAGGGAGCCTGACTGTAGTTCCAAAATTTCAGGAGGGGGAGAGGAACACACCTTTAAGACTGAGGCCTGAATGATCTTCTACATCTCTATACACAGATACAGACACAAGGCTGCAGGATATCTGGGTGATGGGAAATTAAACAGGCTATCTCCGGCTGATGGTTCCAGTGATTAGTGTGCAGAGACCTTTCATATCTCAAAGCACAGAACATTTATCTGATCAATTTAGGCAAGTGACATCAGTTATATACAGTCAAATTGTAGCAGAAGCCTCAAATTTGCAATGATAGGACCGTGTTAATTTACTGCCTAAGTACAGCCATAGCTTAGAAGAAAACTAATTTTTGATTTTGCTAAAAATCATACAAGTTCCATTTCTAGTTTAGAAGCTTTTCATAACTAGATTCAATCCTGTAAGTCAGAGCAAAAAATTTAATACTTTTGGTTGTGCCATTGAGTGAATGGCAAAAATGCAATTTTGCTCTTTATGTTCCTTTCAGCAAGTAATTTATGACTCATGAATTTACTTGTTATTACTTGACAATATTTTTCTGTCATTTTCTCCCCTCTCCCTACTGTGTGATTTTCTGTGGATGGTTTGTGGCAGATAATGAAGCCACACTGTTTGAAATCAGACTCATTCTGACCAAAGCTGCATGGAATTATTCTTCTTTCTGATTGAATGAACATGTGACAGTCAGTTTGATGTGTACCTGAGAGAAAAGATCATTGAAGACGTCACCAGTTAAGCAAGGAGTACGGAACAGGTAGAAGTTTAGACATGCTAAGGAGGATCTGGGAGAGTTTTTGCAATTTAAAACTTTTTCTTTTCTTGGTCTAAGCTGTGTTGAGGAAGGAAAAAACCCTAATACAAAAGTTTCTGGATCAATATCGGTGTAATTTAAACACAATTTTTAACCACACTCAATCAAATAATTGTACATGATTGTAATAAAAATAGAAGACATAATTCTGGTTCTGAATCTGTTGATTAGGAAGATTTTTGTTCTTTATTTCAGTGAAATCAGGGTTTTACATGAGGTCTTTACAACTTCCCAAATGCAATTAAGCAAGCACACATGCAGAACATATAGGAGGTAAAAATGTCCTATGGCTTTGAATTCCTTTTGTGTGTGTATGTGCAATTAAGTGTGCTGAGTCTTGCAAAAGTAAATTTGTGTAAAAGACTGTGTGCAGACTCTTTGAAACTGTGGATTATAAAGTTAAGATTGTGCAGCACTGAAGAGAGTTGTTTTTGACATTGACTTCTAATGAAAGAAACAAACTTTCATGAATTTGTGGAACTCAATTAAAAGAATTATGTCAGCAGCTGAAAGGTAATTAAGACTAAAGAACAAAAGATGTAAAAGGCAGTTATTGTGTAAAGTTGCCAAAGCCTCACACAACTGGGATCTGTGTGCAGTTCCTTCAACATCAAGTATCAAAAAAAAATAATTGGCCCTGCGATTACAATGGCAAGTGTCTGAGAAAGGCACTTACACTTCTGTTCAGATTGGAGAATACTGAAAACTTCTCTCAGAAAATACTTTTATCTATTTAAACAAGATGGCATGGATTTGGTGGCTTAAAAATATCTGAAAAGGAAAGAAAAAGGAAAGTTCATTTTTGGGGGAAGTTGCTGTTAGCAGAAAGTTCATAGAATCATAGAATCACAGAATCGTTTAGGCTGGAAAAGACCCTTAAGATCATCGAATCCAACTGTAAACGTAACACTGCCCAAGTCCACCACTAAACCATGTCCCTAAGCAACACATCTACACATTGTTTAAATACCTCCAGGGATGGTGACACAACCACTTTCTTGGGGTGCCTGTCCCAACGCTTAACAACCCTTTCAGTGAAGACATTTTTCCTAATATACAGTCTAAAACTCCCATGGCACAACTTGAGGCTGTTTCCTCTTGTCCTTTCACTTGTTACTTGGGAGAAGAGACCAACACCCACCTCACCACAACCCCCTTTCAGGTAGTTGTAGAGAGCGATGAGGTCTCCCCTCAGCCTCCTCTTCTCCAGACTGAACAACTCCAGTTCCCTCAGCCGCTCCCCATAAGACTTGGGATCTAGACCCTTCACCAGCTTCGTTGTCATTCTTTGGATGTACTCCAGCATCTTACTGTCTTTCTTGTAGAGAGGGGCCCAAAACTGAACACAGGATTCAAGGTGCGGCCTCATCAGTGCCGAGTACAGGGGCACAATCACTTCCCTACTCCTGCTGGCCACACTATTTCTGATACAGGCCAGGACGCTGTTGGCCTTCTTGGCCACCTGGGCACACTGCCAGCTCATGTTCAGCCGGCTGTCAACCAGCAACCCCAGGTCCCTTTCCGCCGGGCAACTCTCCAGCCACTCCTCCCCAAGCCTGTAGCGTTGCATGGGGTTGTTGTGACCGAAGCTCAGGACTGGGCACTTGGCCTTATTGAACCTCATACAGTTGACCTCTGCCCATCGATTCAGCCTGTCCAGATCCCTCTGCAGAGCCCTTCTACCCTCCAGCAGATCAACACTCCCATCCAACTTGGTGTCATCTGCAAACTTATTGAGGGAGCACTTGATCTCCTTGTGCAGATCATTGATACAGATATTGAACAGAACTGGCCCCAGTACTGAGGCCTGGGGAACACCACTTGTGACCGGCCACCAGCCGGATTTAACTCCATTCACCACAACTCTTTGGGTCCGGCCAGCCAGCCAGTTTTTTTCCCAGCGAAGAGTAAACCTGTCTGAGCCATTAGCAGCCAGTTTCTCCAGGGAATGCTGTGGGAGATGCTGTCAAAGGCTTTACTAAAGTCTAGGTAGACAACGTCCACAGCCTTTCCCTCATCCACTAGGTGGGTCATGTTGTCCTAGAAGGAGATCAGGTTAGTCAAGCAGGATCTGCCTTTCAGAAACCCATGTTGACTGGGCCTAATCATCTGGTTGTCCTGGACATGCTGTGTGATAGAACTAAGATGATCTGCTCCATAATCTTCTCCGGCACCAAGGTCAGACTGACAAGCCTGTAGTTCCTGGGATCCTCCTTCTGGCCCTTCTTGTTAGATGGGCGTCACATTTGTTAAGTTGCAGTCAACTGGGCCCTCCCTGTTTAGCCAGGACTGTCAAAAAATTATCAAAAGTGGCTTGGTGAGCTCTTCAGCCAGTTCCCTCAGTTCCCTTGGGTGGATCCCATCTGGCCCCATAGATTTGTGTGTGTTTAAGTGGTGTAACAGGTCGCTCACCATTTCTTCAGGGATTATGGGGACTTAATTGATTCTAAGTTGAATCATGCTAGAATAAAGCTACTTCTTCGTTCTAGATAGTATCTTCTTAACTCAGATAGCTTTCAGGCATATGCTAATGGAGAACACTTGAAATCAAAACAGGCAGAAAAGGCACCTTTTTCATATTTGATGATAAATCCTTAAAAAGTGCTGAGAAGCTCCTTCTCTCAGAGTAGTGGGTTCAAAATTTTAGGTGGATTCAAAGATCAGTCTGACAAACTCTAGGTAGAAGAGCTCATTGTGATTAGCTCTGCTTCAGGATGTTCCTGAGCCATAAATAATGGGCGATGTGTGCTGGTTTTAATAGAGGTAGAATTAATTTTTCCATAGTAGCTGTTATGGGCCTATGTTTTGGATTTGTGCTGAAAGCAGTGTTGATAACATAGAGATGTTTTCATTATTGTTGAGCAGTGCTGACACAGAGTTAAGGCCTTTTCTCCTTCTCACACAACTCCACCAGCAAAGAGGTTGTGGGTGCACAAGAACAGAACTTGGGAGGGGACACAGCCAGGACAGCTGACCCCAAATGACCAAAGGGATCTTCCATACCATATGACATCATGCTCAGCATATAAAGCTGAGGGAAGAAGAAGGAAGTGGGGGATATTTGGAGTGATGGCATCTATCTTCCCAAGTGATCATTACACATGATGGAGCCCTGCTTTACTGGAGATGGCTGAACCCCTGCCTGCCCATGGGGAGTGGTGAATCAATTCCTTGTTTTGCTCTGCTTGCATGCACGGCTTTTGCTTTACTTATTAAAGTGTCTTTATCTCAACCCATGAGTTTTCTTGCTTTTAATCTTCTGATTCTCTCCCCATCCCACTGAGGGGAGTGAGTGAGCAGCTGTGTGGTGCTTAGTTGCTGGTGCTTAGTTGCTGGATGGGGTTAAACCACAACAGGATGGTGAGACTATTCTGGGAAAATATTTCTTCTCTTCTTATAATTAAAGGAAATAAATTGTTCTTTCCTTATCGTCTTCACTATGTGCCTGATACTGGGCTAGATGTAAGTGCAGTTTGACTCCACACAGTTCTTCCCATGGTACTTTTTTATGTGCTCTGTATGGTTCTAATTTCTTCTTAGATGGAAAAGATGGATTGGTTTTGATTTTAACATATCCTAGGGATGTTCACAATATATCTGAAGTAGGATTTCTTCCGTGGGTTTCCCAGCAAATTTTTTCAAGTTCGATAGGAATTCCTACAGAAAAAATTGTTTGGGGCTCTGAGTGGCATGGTTTAATTCAGCAGATAATGACAACTACCTTAGTTCAAAATCATGATTGCAAACTATTTATTTGGTACACAGGGGTAGAAAAGTCTTTAGCTTCTGTTGACCTTTGTAAAAGCCAGTGTTTACCACTACCTAGTATTTCACTGTTCTCTATAGAGAAGAGCTGTAGATCTTCCTGGGTAATAGGCTGGCACCGGGAGAGACTGCTGGATGGGATGGGAGTTTCAGCAATTTTTCCTTCCATTACAACAGTCACTCCCGAATAATGAAATAATTGTCTTTGCTTGCACCAAGCTTCAGACTGCTAGAATTAACAATAAAACTGTTGTACTGAACTAAATATTGCCTTTCATTTAAATTTGAGAACAGGTTATATCAAGAATCTTCTTCAGCAAAAGACCTGGAGTCCTCAGTTTTCACCCTGCCTCTTTTTAAAAGAAGTCCCCACTGTATTTCTCCAGCATCCCTCAAAGGTTTTGTCTGACCTCTAGTTCTGCCAATAGCACATACCTCTGTAGAGATCAGCCATGTCATCACAAAATACTAGACTGTGCTTTATAACACAGGGATAAGCATTGTTCCCTGTAAGATAGAGAAAATTAGATTCATCATGGGCAGGTGCAAGCATCAAGGATCATAGAAATTCTTGTGCTTTGACTTCCGAACTATTCACTCTAATGTTCATTCCTCTTCTAGCTGATGAAGAACAGGTATGATTAAGCTGATTAATGCATGATTAACCTACTATTTTAGATAACTCTTCAGGAAGAGTTCAGCAGCACATTTTTTTCCTTTGAATGTAGGAGAAGCTGGTAGTCACTAGTTCCCATATAGATGCTTTAATGTGGTCAGATGAGTCATACGTTGTGAATCTAGTTCCCTCATCAAAAAATATTTCTACCTTCCTTTCCACCTGTGACCCAACGAGTAGAACTGCCTGACTGCTTTGGGAAAGCCTGGCAGCTTTATGGAACAGCCAAATGCAATGACCCAAAAGCTTTGTCTTTACATCATTCCAAACAAAACCATGGCGCCAGAGGAACATGTCTTTATATTGATGAGCATTACGCCCATATTGGTAGTGGCAATTCCAACATTTTTTTTCCCACCAAAACCTGCAGCAGTAGCTGGAAAAATTTGTTCAGATATTGAAGTCAATGGTAGCTGTATTTTTCCTGATGAAGTAAGTTATACTTTTTAATTAACACTTGTATGTGTTCTTTTTTGTACTTTTGCCCTAGTAATTATAATTCATTTTTAAAACAAAATTTGTATTTTCAGATAATCAAACTATGCTGTTATCATGTGATTGCAGTACTGTATATGCACAGAAAAATACAGTAATTATTAGAAGTCTCCCTTTCAGGGTGAATAGAAAGATTAATATGGAAAGGAAATCCATTAATCTGTTAATTTAAATAAACCCTCCCCATAGCCTCCTGATTAATTTAGTCTGCAATGCTCTAGACCTCCTGGAGTCAGAAATAAAGGTTCAGTGGGTACTGGGGGGTACAAGTGACTTCCATGCCTTTGTTTTTAGTTTTTCACAAAATCCATCCATTGAAACGTACTCTGTATCAAATATAAAAGTCTATTCAGCACAAGCAGTGCTCCAGCAGTGCCAGGCTCCCTCCTCCTACCCCATGCCCACCAGGCCAGAACTCACTGTGCAAGACACCTAAAAACTGTTGGACATTTCCAAATCCTACTTTACACATTTACAGCTACCTACGCTGATAGATAAGAAGAAATGAAATTGCCTCTGGATAAACACCTATTTCGTAGCAGCTGGAAAGAATAGACTTAATTATTGTTGTGGGCTTAAAAGACTCATTGCCCTACCTGGAAGAAAGGCTCTTTGAACATCATCCTCCTAGCACCTACAGCACTCTCGACCCCACAGCACCCTCTGAAAGGTCCCAGGGTGCACTCCTGTTTTTTCCTGATCTTTTTTCTCACTAATCCTGCTACCAGCATGGCAAAGGGCAGGTTCAAGATCCTTTTCAAAATTATTAGATACTCTAGATCATTGATTATTGATATTACATTAGATCATTGATAGTCTAAAATTAACTACTGAAGCTGCCTCTGCCCCAGTGAAGGTACAGAGTTGAAAGACTGGAGGGAGCAGGGTGAGATGGAGTTGAGGCTTTGACCTTCTTTATGCACTCACATCAATTGTGTGAAGACTGAGAGCATGACAATAACTGCACTGACACATCCTGCGTGCCTCTTGCAGCGTGCCAGGATAATTTGTGGAGTCTGCCTTTTCTGAGAGCAGGTCTGCCAAAGAAGTCCCCTGAAAGTTTGAATCAGAGCAATGCACTAGAAGAGGAACAACTGCACTGACGTTCCTGCCTCCATGTGTGAGAAGACACACACTGCCGAGACACCCTCAGTACTGTGTACAGCCATTGGCAAACACACATTTCTTTACAGCATCAAAAAAAGTAGATGATGCTGTTGCCTGCAGCACATTTATTCCTCTGCAATGCTTCCCACCAGCCTATGAAGATTGAGGGCCGTTGCTCTATGTTATATTCTCTATTCAATCTATTGATTGAATAGGCTCTATTCAAAAATCAGTATTTACCCCATGACACTATGTGCTGCTCATCAATTCCATTTACTGTAGGAAGATGGCTCTGTCATAACTTTTGACAACATATGACTTTTCAGAGGCAGAGTGAGTAATAATTTGTGCATTTGTGCTTTCAAAACTCCTCACCTAGCTCTTATTCAGCTGGCTTCCCCTGTGTCCTCCCAAGCAGCTGCTACGTTCTCCATCTGGCTTCTTTTGTTACTGCTCCTTGCTGCTTTCGTGCTCAGCTTTGCTGCTTCTCTCCCAAGTTCCCTGACGACCCCTGAGTTTGTCGCACCTTTCAGCTGTTGCTGTGATCTCTGGTTCTCCTGCAATAAGTGCTGTTAGGGCTGCCTGCTTCACCTGGAAGGATTGCCTGCAAAGAATGTGTGCCTCAGGAAATGGCATAATTCAGTAGAGCAGGTAGTAATCTTTCTAGGTATTAATATTAATCCATGTCTTGGCATCATGTCAACAAACTATGTTGCTTGGAAACATTTTCTCACTGAGGTGATGTACAGCTAAATCATTGCTTATTCTTGGTTATTAATGAAATATTTCATTTTAGGTCAAATGAAAATTGAAATGTTTTAAATGATCCAAGTGCCATTTTTTTTTTCTCTTCAGTGTGACCATTAAATAGAAAAATTAATTATTTGCACAGCCCTACTGAAGATGTTATTTTTCACTCTCTCTCCATTATCACCTGACACAAGCAACTTTTAGTCACAATTCTAGACTTGGCCGTGGTACCATTTGTGCACAGTTGGGACAAAAATCACCTACTTAATTCTAAATCTCTGCAAATTGTAAGGGAAGATTGGAAGACAATAGCCAAAAGCCCAAACAGGAATGAACACTGAGAACTGAAATGCTGGTTCTTTTACTACTATACAAAGTCCTTGTTCTGTAACTAACACATAATGAAGTATATTTTTACCCCACAATATACCATAGAAATGACTGCAAGTATTCAACTGAAACATGCAAAAGGTTGATAATGTGAGGCATAGAAAATGAGAAGATGAAGGTAGAGCCCAATTCACAACCCTTGCAGAGCAGTAAAAGGAGGAGCCAAAAAGGACAGCAAAGAGAACTTATCTGGAGGATGCATGTTAGGACTTCCTGCTATCCGTATGCTTCGAAAAGAAAATAGAAAATTGCAGATATAGCCGTATAGCTGCAGCTCTTCTGATAAGCTGATAAAAACAAAGAAAGAAATAACTTATTTAAAAAAAGCTGAATGTTTGTCCACTTTAAATACTCCAAAGTCTGAATTCTGAAGTCCTTTACATAGACAAAGCTGAATTATGTATTCTTTTGTCTGACACTGCAGAAATTAAATGCTTTTTTTAAAAAACTGGTTATGCATTTGTCTGTACTTCGTTTTCATTGTATTGTTTGCAGGAATGGGCCTGAAGTCAATTTCCATTGCCAGTTTTACATTTCACACAGCAACAGTGAAGAAAAAAAATACTTCTGGAATTGGAAAATATGTTTATATGAACCAAGAGATGGCATAGAGAATCCAAACACCTGAAGTTATTTTTACAGCATTTTTGTTAAAATGGACTATAATTCCCAAAGATAATTCTCCTCGAAACAGCACAATGTAACATATTTTCCTTCTCTGAATAAGATATGTGAAGTATGTCATAGCATTGTATAAACCAGAGAAGACTCCAGTGAACCTTCTGCAGTAACATTCAGGTGTCCTTCAGAAATTTCACTAGACAAATGTGGGATGTGCAAGGTGGGCTTCTTCAGAGTGTGCTCTGTGCACTTATGCTGCAAGGATGTGATACAAATTGGGCAGTAACTGAAATAGGAGTTCATGTAAAACAGAAATTGTGAGGAACGATCTGTGTACTGCAGCATGGACAGCTCAACTCCTAAAATAAAACCGGGCTAGATATGCTCAAGCTGTGATGACTTAACATTTGACTAAGTCAATTAACTCTGAGTAATTATTGACTCCTACTCACGCTGGGGTCCCCACCATCATCAGAGCCTCCTTTGCAGAGCTGCTGCTTGCGCAGAGGTCATTCACCCTTCAGCCTGGGTGGAGTATTTTGGAATTTACCCTGTTTTCATGATCATCGTTGGCTTCGCCCTAGGCCAATTTTGACTTTTGGAGTTTAGTTCAATACTTCTTGCAGGGAAGGGAAACATTTCTACTGCCTTCAGAAAGCATGCAATCTGTCTCTTTGTAACTAGTTTATCCTGGAGAAAGTTGACTGATGTCAAGATAATTAATCTGGATTAGCAAAATCTTTGAGCCTGTTCCACAAAACGCAGCTTGGAACAATGACATTATTTGTACAGGGAAAGTTATTCTGGTGGACTGCTTATCTCAGAATCAGTCCCTGCATTTCCCATTGCTTTTTTATGTTATATTCTTTGCTGATTAGTCTAGGTGTTTTTTTTGATATTTTATAAATTTGCATTTACAGTATGTATTTAATTGATTTTGTGATTAATAGTTCATAAAATTATTAGGTTGTCAATAAATATAACAATCTATATAACAAAATAATGAAAATTAAAAACTATAACTAAAAATTATGAATACAATTGCGGGTCTGGATCTTATGGCTCAAGCTGTATCTTCTTTCGATACTCTATGTGTCCTCACCACAGTGGAATGTGGCAGTGCTACCAGGGTGTTTTGATATTTCTAGTCCATGTATGTTAGGAATAAATCATATAGAATTTTTGATACAGGTATGTATCTGAATATATTTTTCTTTCTCTACAGGTAGGACATTTATCTTAGTCCCACCGTGGGAAACCTCTGAGTGAAATTCCAAGGCCAAATGAAATGATCAGCCCTTAAAATTAACCTCAAATCATGACTTGAATGTCACAAAAAAGGTTTAGGGAGTAGAATTTCAAGATAAATGCAATGCTTGTCTAGAAAGCTTTTTTTTTTTTTTTCAATGTGTTGAAATTAAACTAACCTTAAAATAACAAGCTGTTTTTTAAAGGACTTACAATTTTTAAACTGCTTTTGTTACTTCTGAGCTCTGGCTTGGCAGTACTGGAGAGTGGAATTGTCTCATCAGAAATTCTATCTCTGCCAAATAGATTTGATGAAAATTTTTTTTTAATTGAACTTCAAGTCAGTGGTGATTAGTGTTCTGAGCAGAAAATCATAAACTTTATCGATGAAAAATTCCTACTGTGTTTTTTAATTAATTTTTGTGTCACAGTAACATTGTTCATTATTTCAGATCTACTGTTATGGTTTATATCTTCCTTTAAATGTGCCAAATACTAAAGCTTCCACTGCTTCTAATTAGGGCTTTTTTTCACTGCCTTATATGATAGGTGTCACTGAGGAAACTGGAATTCTTCCCTTGCACAAACTCTTTAGAGAAATTCTCAAAAATTCCCTGTTGAAAAGGAAGAGCATGAGTACAAAGAGTTTGGGAAAGAGTGAAACAGGCAAAGTCACAATGTAGGCATGTCCAGACTCAAGGCGATCAACCCAGTCACTGTAAACATGCCCTTCTCTCGTGGAAGATGCATCTTAGTCAGTTAATACCATGTGAGTCTTAAAGCACACATGAATCTTCTCTCTCTCCGGTGTCCTACTGATCTCTTCTTGGGTGATGACTGATGACTAGATAAAAGCATGACACAACAGGTCCAGGGACTACATCTTCCAGGACAATTATTTTTAGGTGCTGAGGAAAGACATCCAGGACTCCGCAGGCAACTATGTTTCTATTTATAATCAGCATATATTTCTTCATCTGGGGACTCCAGTTTAAAAGCCAAGTGATGCTTGATGATACATAAAACTTTTCTCACAAGATCATTAAAACATTAAAAATCTGCAGAATTTGTGTTTAGACAAACGATCTAGTTAAATCCCTTCTCCATCTAGAGTTAGATTAGACCAGTTCTAGAATATCATCTAGCTGCAGCAACAGGACTTTAACCCTTTATAACCAATTGTCTATTGAGTGTAGCCTTGACTTTTGTTACTCAGAGTATTCCTCCATACACCAACGGCTGAAAGGAAGGCATATCAGGGCTTCTTTCACCTCCATGCTTATGGGAATTCCCCCTGAGAACCCTTTGCTGTTTGTGCTAGAGCCATCCCCTGTATTTCACTGGGACAGCACCAGGAAAATAGCAAGGGCAGTCTCTGACACAATATGTTCATCAGTTTTAAAATGCAAATTCACTGTTGACATAAACTGTAGCTGATACATAGCAGAGGATTGTAATGTCCTCTTCTGTCTATGTTCCTTCAAACTAAAGAAGCTTTTATTTTGGTGCTCTACTTGGCAAATTGCTTTGGAGTCCATCGACTTCCTCTGGAGTTCTGTCAAGCCCTCCTACCCTTTCATTAATTTTTGTGTTCATATTCTCTTGAAGGAGGAAGCTTCACATATTCCTGAACAAGCAATAAAAGGTTACTGTATAATCCCCTGGACCTCTGCAGAACTAATTTACTTGGCTTGCTGCTTTTTCTTTCCCTTACTCCCCCCATTTATATTTACATTAATTACATGCATATAAAAATATGCTGTCTCTTTGACATTAATTACTTGGTGGTGAAGACTAATGAACTTCGTAAAATGTTCAGTGTTGCACATTCGTAAATGGCTAACATGCATGGGTCACCAGTACAGTGGGAACTCAAGTAATGACCACAGAAAAGTTCCCTGTTAGTAGCTGTCCTGGTTTAACCCAGCAGGTAGCTAACACAACCACACAACTCCGCTCAACCCGCCCCCCTGCAGTGGGGTGGGGGAGGCACTTGGGAGAAAAAGGCTAGAACTTGTGGGATGGGATAAAGACAGTTTAATAGGACAGGAAAAAAAGAGAATAATAATGGTAAAAGAATATACAAAACAAGTGTTGCCAAGCACAATTGCTCACCACCCGCTGACCGATGCCCTGTTAGCTCCTGAGCTGCGGTGCCTCCCTGGTACACTCTCCCAGTTTATATACTGGGCATGACGCCGTATGGTATGGAATATCCCTCTGGCCAGCCTGCGTCAGCTGTCCTGGCTGTGTCCCCTCCCAGCTCCCCGCGCACCCCAGCCTTCTCGCTGGCAGGGCAGCATGAGAAGCTGGACTGTCCTTGACTGCTTAGTAAAAACAGAAAACATCAGCATGTTATCAACATTATTTTCGTCCCAAATCCAAAACACAGCACTATACCAGTTATCAGGAAGAAAATTAACTCTATTCCAGAAGAAACCAGGACAGTAGCCAAGAGAAAAAAAGAAAAACCCTAACAAAACACTAAAAAAAACACTCCCAAGAAAAATAAGCAGCAGCTTGGTATACGAAATGCTGTGCAAAGTGTCTTTGTAGATGAGTTTTTTATACTCTGTATTCATTTCCCACTAGAATAAGTGGCCTGTCATGCTTTTTTTTTACCCTAATGATGCTTAATTTTGTTAAAATTCTGCTCAAATTTCCCCCTAAGCTTTGCGTCCTTTTCTTCACATTCCCATTTCTGTATAAATGAGAAAATCTACCACTGAATGGAACAATGATAGAATTGTTCTTGGAAAACTGTCAGGCTTTTCACCATTTTTTGACTAGACATACCTTTTCTGAAACAGAAGACATTAACACTGCTATAACAGCCTTATTATTAAGCTGCACAACTAATCGGTGCAATATTAACAAAGTCGAAGAGAAGTGCTCCAAATGTTAGTGTGACCAAGACTGTTTTGTAATTTCCTCAAATTTACCGTGTAGGCTACACTGTCCCTGGTGGAAGGAAGTCTTCTGTTAGGCAGCCCACAAAAACTCCACAGGGGCCTTTTTCTTTCATCTGCTTCTCATGTGCCGTTGGGTGCAGAGGTGAAGGTTGGAGGAGCACCAAGGAGAACAAAGTTCATTTCTACAGGTGCCTGTGGACCCACAGGGAAAAGTTCGCAAGCACTGTCAATTCCAGCAACTGCACGTCAAGGGATTACAGCTCACTGGAAATGGGGCTGTGTTGGGACGTGCTGGATGTCCTGGCACTACAAGCCTGTAGAAGAGTAAGTCATGCAGCATAGTCTAACACATGGGCTGTAGATGACTTCGCTGATGTTTTCAGTCAGTACTGGAGTAAATAGAAGATGTGTGTGTGAAAGTGGCTACCACCACTGGGCTTCTATAGTTACAGTGAAATAGCATAGGGTAAGGGCTAGCAAAAGTTATTATTTTTATAATAACCTATTCTTTCATCCTCACAAAAAAATGTGTGCATGTGACTAAGTTTATGCGTGTGGGAAAATCCTGTTACAGTGAACCACAGCCCTAGCAGCGACAGAAGCCAGGCTTTGGAGTTACCACTAGGATATTACATGGAAGTTCCTCCAAAGGAAAAATATCCTAGTATATCATGACTGTCAAGTTATCTATAGGTAGAAAAACTTTGGCATTCCTGTCTCAAATTCCAGCTTGATATATGTACATGACATGCGTAACACGTATGTGTTTACTGAGCCATTTCAGCCACTGGTTCCAGTTATGGTCACAGTCTCTGTATACTTAATTTCTTCTGTAACTACTGCCATCTGGAATATGAGGTCAATACAGTTATTCCTGTCTAATAATTGAGCAGAGACTTAAAGGTTCTGCAGGATCAAGGCACTTTTAAAGCAAAAAATAAGAGGTATCTGAAATTCTCTGTGACTGCTTTGAGACAAGGTTTATTTTGCAGAAATACATTAGATGTGTTACTAAGGCTCTTCTTTTAAATCATATCCTGTATTATAATTATGATTATGATTATGATTTTAAATTTTTATGATTTTAAATCCAGGTTTGATGACTATTATGTCATTAAAAGAAAAATGTGAGATGGCCTAGCATTCAGTCACCTCCTGACTAGTAGATTCCTCTGTCAGTTGTTTTTAAAATGCATTTTAGTGCTTACAGCTGTAAGTAGCTACTTCAGTCTTTATTCGTTTCATCACAAGAATCCCTTACATTAGGGAAGTTCCATTACTCTGATTTTATAGCTTTGTGTCATACTTTAATCTCATCCAGCAACTAAGCACCACACAGCTGCTCATTCACTCCCCTCAGTGGGATGGGGAGAGAATCAGAAGATTAAAAGCAAGAAAACTCATGGGTTGAGATAAAGACACTTTAATAAGTAAAGCAAAAGCCATGCATGCAAGCAGAGCAAAACAAGGAATTGATTCACCACTCCCCATGGGCAGGCAGGGGTTCAGCCATCTCCAGTAAAGCAGGGCTCCATCACACGTAACGGTCACTTGGGAAGACAGATGCTATCACTCCAAACGTCCCCCACTTCCTTCTTCTTCCCTCAGCTTTATATGCCGAGCATGATGTCATATGGTATGGAAGATCCCTTTGGTCATTTGGGGTCAGCTGTCCTGGCTGTGTCCCCTCCCAAGTTCTGTTCTTGTGCACCCACAACCTCCTTGCTGGTGGGGTTGTGTGAGAAGGAGAAAAGGCCTTAACTCTGTGTCAGCTCTGCTCAACAGTAATGAAAACCTCTATATTTATCAACACTGCTTTCAGCACAAATCCAAAACATAGGCCCGTACCAGCTACTATGGAAAAATTAACTCTACCCCAAGAAAAACCAGCACACGTTGGTACCGAGGAAAAAAAAGTCACAAGCAAATTGGTGGCAAAGCTGGGAAGTGAATCCTGACTTTGTAGTCTCAGACAGACCAACTCAGAACAAAACTGTCTTTTTCTCCCTATAGTCATGTGGAGGCACGTACAGGGTCTTATCTCTAAGTGCTTGGGCATGTAAATTGACTTTCACAGGTTTGTGTTTTATGCTTGCAACTGGCTATGGGCATGAGTCTTTCCAGGACTAAGCCTTAATACTCAGTGGACTCCATTCAAGTACTAGCTCACTGCATCAGTACCCTCTTCAAGGCTCCCATGAAAGACTTTTCTGCATACATCTCCCTGCATAAGTACTTTGTAGTTAATTATTTATATTTCTGCAGCTTTTTCTCATTTTGGATGATTCATTCTGTAATTGATAGACATTTTTCAGATAAAGAGTTCAGGAAAATTATGCTTGAACTTAAACTTTGTTAAGTTGAATTGTATGGTTTGTTCAGCTGTACAGGTTAAGTGCACCAGTGTGATCACTCAGGATGTCACCACTTACTATCCCATTGCTCACCATTAATTCCAGAATAACATTGGTTCTCTGTTGTGGGAAGGAAAAAAGGGTCTTTGAATTAGCTTGTATGCAAATGAAACTCTGATCCCAATAATACACATGTGGAAGCAAGGGTTAACATTAATTACGCAGGGAAGGTTTTCCAAGATCAGGCCTAAGATCTTTCCTCAAAGCATAAACCTACTTTTTCTTAGTGGATACAGGTATATTTAGCCCAAGCTTTCTGAAATGTTGGGTGTCTCAATTTGTGAAAGCAAATTTGAGCTACTTCAAAGGAACTCCATTTTACATAGGTTGAGCAAGGAATGGCTTTTGGAATATATAAATCAGGGTTGATTTAGTTGTTTCACACTGGACACTTAGAAGTCTCTTGAATTTTTTAAAAATTTATAGATATGTTCTTTTATTTTTCCAACATTTAAGAAGAAAAGAAAAATAATATACAATCTGGGAGAAGAAAATACAACATGCTGTGTTTTTGTTTCTTCACTAGATTAAGAATGCTTATAGAGGTAAAGAATTTTCCTAAATGGAATGAAAATCTCCATGTAGTCTATTTAAATATCCCATTTTCAGAAAGAAATTTGTCATTTTGTCAGAACTTCCTTCTCCCAGGTCTTCAGTAACGGCTATCTGACAAAAAAACATACTGAACACATTCATCAGCAAAACAGTATATAAAAAGAACCCACTATATGAAAGACATTTCAATAAATGCAACCATTGCCTTTACAGGTTAACTCATTTAACTAATTTAAAATTCAAATCCTACAGCCTAGAAACACGAATTACGACAGTTTCTCCAGGTGATGATTTCTTTGTTATACACTGAAGCAAAGAAAACAGTGTAGGAAACCAGTTCCTGCAACTATATTTCAAGTGTAACTATAATCATTGTAGAATCAGAATATTAGAAACATAAAAGGAAACCACTTCAGAAGATAACTTCTTTTTATTTGTTGTCTTGCACTGAAGAATTATTCCTTAAATGTGTGTCAGCAAAAAAACCCCCAAACATTTGTTACTTCACACATCCGAGAATGCCTACGTTACACACAAGCAACAGAAATAGGACGGGTTTGATTTCTGAGTCAGGTCCAATATATTCTTCCATCAACAGTAGCTTTAGGTAGAAAAAGACATATTCTTAACCTCTGGACTGGTGGCACAGTTTAGTCATCCTTGAGCTGAACCAAGTTTTATGCCATGCCAGATATGTTTTCTTAATAAGCAATAATAACGTACTTGAGAAGTAAGTACAGAATACAATAGCTTATTTGAGTGTTTCCCTTCAGAGGATTTTGTATGTTCTATGATTTTATGTCTGGCTGTTTAATAATTGCCCTATGTGAAATAAAACTGGGCATGGTGACTTGAAATTCATGGCAGTACAGAAGGCCAGCAGAGAGTACTCTGTGACACTGAGAATATTCCTGAATTTAAAGCCACCAGGGATTCCCAGGTCACCTATCCTGACCCGTAGTATATCACAGGAGAAGCACCATTTACAGATTTGCCTTCCAGTCACCATCATTTGAATATTGGGGGTAATTTGCACGTAAAAGGAGTGTTTATGTGTACCTTTGCAGAATCCATGAGGATTCAATGGCAGATGCTTTTCCCCACGTCAGCCGAGAATCTGTCTGAGCAGGTCTGTCTCAGCATGATAAAAGGAGGAGAGCGAATATTATGTAGGTAGTGCAGGTGCAGATGGGAGGGGGACAAGACTGACAAGACACTGTGCAGCTGGAATATATTTCATGAATTTTCTTAGGTCCCTACTCACAAATGACTGACCCCCTCTGTGAGAAATCTCAATCTCCTTATAGTCTATTTGCCTCTATCCATTGTGATAGACTCAAGACCTAATGTAAGTTATGTGTACATACTGGTACTGTAAAAAAAGAGTGATAGGAAGGAGATTTCTGAGATCAAAATAAACCTGAAACTTATCCAGTATATCCACTATACTCTGCCCCAATGCACTCTTAATTAAGCAGTGAAGAGGGTGAAGATTATATGTTTTGATTGACTCCTTTTCAGTTACTTTCACGCTTATTGTGTTTATTCAAAATAATTAAATAGCTGTATAAAGCCACAGAACTGTGTCTTCATGCTCAAATGAACAAATAGAAGCAACAATTGTTTAACTTGGCAACTATTGTGTGGCAATGATGAATGTGGAAACAAAGATGCAAGAAACAGGCATCAAAATGGAAACTCTCTTTCCCTCTTTTTACCTCTTTGTTTGAAAGAGGATGATATGGGGGCATGGCATCAACAAAAGTTGACTGGATTATCATGAATGGGAATAATATTATTTCTATTCATTTATGTGAGGGCTGCACCTTTTCTGTTTATGCAATCTGAAAAATATTAGGAGCCCACCCCTGCAGAGTGGAATTCCAGGAGGCTTGTGGTTTTCGCAGCGTACAAACGCATGAGGTTTGGTTACCTGTGCCAGGTTACCCACGTGGACAAGGCAGGGACCGGTAATGAGGAGCTCCTGCATTACTTCAAAGGACACCACTTAGACTCTACACACAGTGGGGAGACCTACAGCTCAGTGTAGCCTGAGCTGACACTCTCTGAGCTGGCTAGGAAGGAGCCAGATCCAATCTAGATGCTGTGTACAGTTTTTAGCCTGAGACAATCAGTCTTGCTGACATGGATCCTGCATAACACCATATGACTTCCATGTCAGAGCTAATTTGTGTCTGGCCAGCTTGGAGCAGACATAGGCAGTGAAGCATGTATCTGTTTACATCATCCACATATATATATATGTACCCATAAATATGAAAAAGCATACAGAGTCATGGCCCTGCTACAGTAAAATGCACCCCAGAGAGCACAGCTGAATGGGAAGGATGTACCGAGTAGGACTGAATCCACAAGAGTTTCCCTGGGGCCAAGCGCCGCTTAGTTATTTTCATTAATGCCTTTGGAAAGCAGCTGACAACTAAGGAGGGTGTACATGCTGGACTTCACTTCCTTATATCACTTGTTATCTCTCCCTTATGCTCGCAGACCTCTTTGTTCATTATCTTCATTCTTGCCTTTCATACAGTTTTGGACCTCATCAATATTAAAGACTTGTTGTCCATGAACAAAACCACTCTCAAGTACAGATTGTTTAAAAATTCTGCCTGCTGTGTAGCATTAAAGGCAAATTTTAAATCACTGCAGAGAGGAAAAACCTCCTGTGTTCCCTCCAGTGATACTCCAAAAATGCTCTTTGCTCTCCTCACAAGCATACACAGGAGTCCTGTGAGTCCTGTGGGCACCTGGCTCTTGTTTTGGCTGTAAAGGAAGGCTTTCTGGATTAATTTTGCAATAGTTAAAGAGAAGTTCTTCTTCAAGCACAATTTTTACTTTCACATATTTTAAGGCTTCAATAATGTGTTTTACAGTTTCAGTTCTGTCCTGGTTTCTGCCAGGATAGAGTTAATCTTCTTCATAGAAGCTGGTGTGGGGCTGTGTTTTGGATTTGGGATGAGAAAATGTTGATAACGTGCTGATGTTTTGAGTTGTTGCTAAGCAGTCATTTGAATTAGCTGAGGAGAAAAAAAACAAGGAAAGCATCAGACTACTGCTCAATAGAAATGGAAAGCTATTAACAGATGACAAGAAAGAAGGTCAGAGCTTTCATTGTCTTTTTGGCAACAGTCTTCACTGAAAAGGCTGATTTTAATAAAAAATTTACCCTACATCATCTGAGTATTTGAAGGATTTTCAAAACTGCTCATAGCTACTTTTGAAAATCTGAAGGAGCTGGGGCGGAGTTAAGCTTCCAGAAGACTAGAAAAAGACAACAAAAATGTCTGTTGTCTTAAAAGGGGAAACCTCCCATGCCCCCAGACAAGGAATTATGAGCTTAGATACTTCCAATTTCCAGAAAGAAATCGAAATATAATAAAGCAAACCTTGTGTAAACACCTAGAAGATAAGAAAAAGAAAACTTTCAGCAAATATATTTTGCCAAACATCTATCAAACCAATATAATGCAACCCAGTAGCAAGCTCTATGTTACGAAGTCTCTTATATCAATCTCATTTAGTATTTTTGAAGACAAACTAGGAAAATATACAAGAACTCTTAGAGGGATGGACTGACGTCAGAAAACTTCTTGAAGAATAATTATTGAACAGTGACTGCCAGGTGGGAAGGATGCATTGAAGGGAAATCCACAAGGATCTCCTCTGGCCCTTGTTCTTCAGTATACTCATGAGCGGCCTGAGGGAGGGACCGCGCTGACCAGGAAGGGCAGGGGGAGGGCAGCATCTGAATTCCAGCCACTCAAGGCCTGTTGAATAAATGGTGCAACTCAGGGCACATTTCCTTGAGAGCAAGAACCAAGCATGACCTGGAGGCAGGAGCTATAGGTTGCACAAATACAGAGTGGAGAACGACTGGCTTGACAGCAGCTCTGTGAACGGCACGGGGTTACAGTGGCACACAAGGCAAGCACGAAGCAGTAATGTTGTGCCGTTGTGATAAAAGGTGTGTCCTTGGGTGTATAAACAAGGGTATTATGTGTGAGGGACATGAAATAATTCTTCCTATTTGATTCTGGTAATATGTGAGTGGATGTGTGAGCAGTGTTTATTACCTAAATTTAATAAAATATGCATAGCTGGAGAAATGTCATGGGAAGCATGATTTAAAAAATACTGTGAATGAGGAAAAGCTAAAGGAAGGCTTGGGGTTCTTTGGTTTAAAAAAGAAATAACTTAAGGCAGACGTAAGATCACATTTTAAAAAAATAGCTATAAAGACAAAGGGAATAAGGTCTTCCTCACATTTTCTGTGGAAAGGACAAAAAGTCATAAGTCTTTAAACATCTGTCAGGACTGGCATAAGTATATAGGAGGGACATGGAATGGGTGATGTGAAGTGCTTTCCAGTCCCATGGTTTGTGAACTATAGCTCTGTATCTATATGTATATTAAATAAGCCCACGATTTTAATTTATTTTTGGTAGTACAATTTTTAAGTACTTTTATGTTAAAGCAGGATTTTCAAGCATAAATAATTGGCAGTATGCATACCTTTTTTTTTTGAGCTGACTTTGAGAATAAGTATATAAATTGAGTAGGCCATCATTTCCTCATCTGATCTCAGCTGGACATGACCAGAATCAATGCAAGAACCTGAGTCAGATCTTTAGAAAGGCTTCAATTATTTCGGATTGATTTCATTTGAAGGTGTTACAGTCACACTGTGATTAATGGCTCTGCATGGTAGTTTTTCAGTAGAGCTGTCACAGACAGTCCATTTTTAAAGACAGCTTTTGGGCTTTATTCTAGAGAACAATCGGGCAGTGCTGACCCACCAGGAAAGAAATTGGTTATAACCGTTAACATTTCCATATATATTTGCCCATCAAAGCTTCCCACTGAAACTCAGTGTTACCAGTCATTTTGGGTGTCCATACCTGGAATCTTACCCCCACACACACCACATGCTTTGCTGATGAAATCCCAGTTTGAAAGCTCAAAGTCTTTGCGTGGTCTGAGTCAAAACTGGAACTTGAATCCACAATGCTTATATGTTCGGGTACTGAATATTAGGAATGGGCTTTTTCAGGATCTCCTGCTGGAGCATTGTACTTTGCATCAGGAATTAAACATTCACTTGGACAGAAAGAGGGGCAGCCATAATCCCACCACACCGTGTGCTCACAGGGATGTTAAAGTTCCTCCACCAAATCAAAGAGAAAGCTTTTGAACTGAGTTATGTCTACGTACTAACCTATCTAGATAGACTTTTATTTTGCCTGTCTGCCATTTGTTTGCATGGTTATGTGCTGTCCTTTTGCCTGTGGGTGAAATAAAAACTGAAATAAAAAGACTAAGGCATCCTCTGGCCATTCCCACAGAAAGTTCATCCCTGTGGCAGCACAGGTGGAGAAAAGCTTAATAACATGTGCAAAAAGTTCAAGGGCTGTGACTGTGCTTGGCTTTCAGAAAACTTGCGTATTAATTGTTGGCCATTGTCTGCCTTCTGGCAGCTCTGTACACACCACATAGCAGCAACTATCTATATCTATAGGATAGTTGCTGCATAAGGTAACTGTCAGGTGATGCTTTTAGATGATCAGTGATGCTTTAAACAGATAATGGCTTAATCTTCTGGTGAAACAGGGAACTTGAATCCCTTTATATTCCTGGTGTCTCTGAAATCAGCTGTACATCATGGAGGTGGGAGACTTGGGGATCTGCATCTCTGCATAGAATCACAGAATGGTTTGGGTTGGAAGGGACCTTAAAGATCACCTAGCCCAACACCCCTGCCATGATCAGGTTGCTCAAAACCCCATCCAACCTCACCTTGAACACATCCAAGGATGGGGCATCCACACTGGGCAACATGTTCCAGTGCCTCACCACCCTCATTGTAAAAAATTTCTTCCTTATGTCTGGCCCAAATCTACCCTTTTTCATGACTATGTTGCTCATGTCCAATTTTTTCAATCACCATTATCCCCAAGACCTTCTCCACTGAGCTGCTCGCACTCCATTCATCCCGCAGTCTGTATTGATACTGGGGATTGCCCTGACCCAGGTGCAGGACCTTGTCCTTGGCCTTGTTGAACCTCATAATGTTCCCACTTCATACCTCCCCTGGAGGACTCAGGCTTGGTTTGTTCATTAGCAATGTTACTGGTGGCTGCTCCACCTATGCCTCTTCCCAGTATGCTGGTTAGTGGGAGAAGCAAAGCGTTGGAGCAGCATGTGTGTTATTTGTTCACAGCTTTTAAACACTTAAAAAAATCTAAGATGGGAATGGGATTTAAACTATGTCTTTGTTCTTTCCATTTTAAGTTAGTGTAAGTGGGATTTATCTGCTGAACTCTTGACTTCTGAAAACGTAACTAGTTGTCTAGACTCACTTTATTGTAAAAAAGAGAGAGAAACGGTATCTCAAGAGGGCAATTTTTCATATTTATTTTGGATGCCTGTCCTGAGGTACAATGATTCTCTTTTAAGGTATCCACAGGTGTTTTAGGGTGGTTCTGAGGATTCCCCAGAAGGGTAAACACATATACACAGACTACAAGGGGAAAAAGCAAGCGTTTTATTAACTACAGACATGCATTACACTGTTTTGCAAAGCAATTGTCTTACCAACCCAAGGACTGTGAGGAAGATGGACCATCTGTACATTCTTGTGTTGTTCTGTGCCGTGAGCCCAGCCCAGCAGTCGGTAGGTGCCAGCTTTACACGGGCGTCCCCACGGAGGCAATGGTGACCTCGCAGTACACCGGCCCACTGCCCTTCGTGAAATCCCGGTATTTATACATTTGCAGAGGAATGGGTTTCGACATACGTGGCCAGCGAGTGTCGGAACACGCCTCAGTTGCCACCTCTCAACACAGGGAGCCTATGGCGTCTGCGCCTGCTGGCCAGACGCGCTACACGCCGCAGCCACCCTGTCTATTGGTTCGTAGGCTTTGTTCAAGCGGCGTACTACCATAATCCAGCAGTCACGTATGAGCCCTGCTCAAGCCAACAGCAGAATGTTGCAAGGCAAACAAAATTGTGAATTGTGCTTTATATTCCTCAATTACTGCACGTCTTCCACATCCTCCCCTAGCCTTGATCAACTTTCTTATCTCTGTGGGTTGTTTTCTCTCACCCAGCCTAGTATCTATTTCTCACCCAGCCATCCGTTTTCTCCTGTGATAACTGTGGTTTTCTCACAGACCAAAATTCCATCTGTTAACCCCTCCACTGCGGTTTTCTCAGCTATCTGCTTCTCACCCAGCGTCCATCCACGGACCAAAATTCCATCTTTTAACCCCTCTGTATACAGCAGGTTGGTATTGTGGGACCCTAGATGACCGAGTGTTGACTAAAATGCTTGGATTGCACACATAGCACCTGTTCATTTACACCTTTTTGTCTTTCTTTAATCACAGCCTTCATCTTTATGGCCTTGGTGTGTTTTTTTCCCACCTGCTTTTTGCTTCTGGTGCTTTAATATGTTTCCTATTCTAAGGGTCTCCAAAGATCTGCATTATCCTGAAATATCAGTTGGGTAAGTGCTGCATGATGGCAGAAGTAACATCCCCAATGAATCATATTTGACATACATTAAAATTATGCAGAAACATATAAGTAAATTATGACTAATACGGGAATGGCACACTGTCTGACAACTCAGGCAACATACGTCACTACCTATAAATGGAGACACTAGAATCATCTGAAAAGCAATTAACTCTTTCAAGTGGGAACAACACAACCTGTGTTTATTGACCTCTGTCTTTGTGCCCACAAGGCGAAGGATTGATCTGAGAGGTCTAAGCTCTTCTGTGAATGGCCTGTACTTAACAGTTTTCAAGGCAGCAAAATCCATCTCGGTCTTTTACATCAAACTGGGTGTAACACACGGCGGGTGTGTCCGGCCTGGGGACGGATGCAGGAGACGTTCGAGCTCTCAGCCTGTGAGTCCTGCAGGTACCCAGCTGCTGCGCAGGCTCAGCTGCTCCGAGGAGCCCAAGGTCCCCTGGTCCCTGCCAAGTGCGGAGACAGCCTCCAGCGTTAACGTGGAGCTGCGGAGAGGCAGCACTGCAGGGTATATGGCTGGGCAAATAAATCCTTACGGGCCCTGCAAGGGTCATGGCCAGGGTGCTGCGGTGCTGTGCTAATTAGCCTCGTCTGAGTTAATTAACAGACTTGTAAACTGAACCCAACCAAGTGGTGCTTCTGCCTCCAGTCCTGGAAGAAGCTCATTAGGAGCCCGTTCTGGGGTCTCTGCACCGAGCACCGTTATGCCTTCCAATAACACCCTTCAAAAGGCAGCAACCTCGTGCCAGCCTCCAACTCCCTTCCGCGCCACCGGAGCAGTCCGGACCCGCACAGCACGCTCCTGCACAGCGACGCGGCCACCGGCCGCTGTGCCACGAGGGTCCAGTGCGTCGAGACGGGCCTGGGAGCGTGGCAGTGCCAGCGAGCGCTGGGGCTGCCGGGATGGCACCGGCACCGGAGCAGTGACGGAGGAGCCACCGGCCCCCCCGGGCTGCCTCCAGCAGCCGGCTTGCGGTCAGCAGGCACCACTGCAGCCGGGAGCTGCGGCCCTGCTGCTCGCTCTTGTGCTGCGTGTCCCTCTCGCTTGGCTCCAAAGGAAGCAGGTTTGGCAACAGCCGCTGGAGCTCTACTCTGTCTCGACTGTTCTGCCCCCTAAAAGTAAGGGATTAGTCTTGGCAAATACAGTCTGAAATGTAGTCATGCGAGCTTTTCTTATAAAACTTTTCACTGCAAAAGAAAAGGATTAAGGATATCATTAAAGCAAAATACTTCTCTAATGCCTTATATCAACACAGCCTTAACCATTTTCATTTTCTTCCTTTCCTGCATTATTAATAGGACTTTTCAAGGTTTTTAATGGTAGTCGTTGCTGTGGAACGAAGCAGACCAAACCCACCATTTAAAACCCCGCACCTATTTTACCTGTTTGCTGCTGTGCTGTCGTGTGAGCTCTGCTGTGACCCCGGTCCCATCACTTCTGTTGGAAATAAAATACTGTAACAACGCTTGCAAATCCTGGAGCTAAACCTGCAGCTCTCCAGGTGCTTTGCGGCCTCGTTCACTGGAGCCGTGGACAGAGCAGCACTGTGAGGAGGAGGATTTTCCCTGTGTTAATAGCAGGTCAGTTAGGGAACAAAGACAGACTTCCGCTGTTCTCCCAGGCCCGTTCAGAGTCACTAGGAAGTGACACCTGATGCACTCTGGACTACACATTTTTCAGGTTACCCTCTGAAGAGTTTCTGGTCGAAACATGAGGGAAGACAACTTTGGGTCCAATTTTATGGAATAAGTGAGCATTCAAATAGGCATTTGAAATTTGAGTTTGACAGTTATTTGCCAGGTTACTTCAGTTACCACCAAACTTTGCAATGTGATAACCAAAGTTCCACAGCGGTGCATATGACCTCTGAAATATAGACTTGCTTTTTTGTGGGTTTTTTGTGGTTTTTTTTTCTGTTTTACATAAGGTAAAGTATGAAGCTTCTTTAGCTGGTAATTGTCATCTTCATTTTCTGAAAATCAATGTTCATACCACTTCTCAGGGGGCACATTTGCACGGGGCAAGGACAGATGGGTTCTGTGCAGCAAGTGTGGCAGATCTTATTATTATTCTCTCATAGGGTGCATTGAAAAGTAACACTTAATAAAAAGGACCACAGGAAGCCAACATCAAGTGGTACCTTTTATTAAACATAAAGCATCTGGGGTTTATACAATTTGGGAAAAACAAAGCTCAGTCTTATCTTGTGTTTATTCCTTTAACTCCACCAGGGAAGAAATTACAAAGCTGCTTAGGGTCCTAAATACAGACACACGTTCAGATCCACCATGGGTGCTTGAGCACTGCAGTGCAGCACATTGCAGCACCTAACCTTCAGGTGCCAGCCTTCCTAGAAGCAGTCATCTAGCTGGGGTATCCAGGATTTGTATGTAAAACAGGGGGACTGAGTGCACCTGGGTAAAACAGCCCTATTTGGGACTATAGGCACTTTCTGTAGGTGCTCCAAGGATTTTTTTAACTGGAATCCACAGCCCTGCTGACATCTGAAACATAGGCCAAGATTTTTTTAAATAAAAAATATTGTGTCATACTTTATTCTAGCTCCAGACACCTAAAAATGTAGGTGAACCTACAATGTCCACCTTGTGAACAAGATCTTTAATCTCTGCAGACAGTGGGGATACAGGTAATGCATACGAAGAGCTGTTGAGTTCAGCAAACGTGACTTTAACTTTAGAGTGAGGCGAATGGGTGTCTGTACTTCAGTGAAGTGTGATTTACAGAATCACAGAATCACAGAATCACTAAGGTTGGAAAGGTCCTTTAAGATCATCAAGTCCAACCATTAATGCAGCGCCACCTTGTTCCCTAAACCATGTCTTGAAGCGCCACATCCACAAGTTTTTTGAACACTTCCAGAGATGGTGACTCCACCACCTCCCTGGGCAACCTGTGCCAATGCCTCATCACCCTCTTGGTAAAGAAATTTTTCCTAATATCCAATCTAAACCTCCCCTGGCGCAACTTGAGGCAATTTCCTCTCGCCCTATTGCTGCTTACTTGGGAGAAGAGACCAACACCCTCGTCGCCACAACCCCCTTTCAGGTAGTTGTAGAGAGCAATAAGGTCTCCCCTCAGCCTCCTCTTCTCCAGACTAAACAACCCCAGTTCCCTCAGCCGCTCCTCATAAGACTTGTGCTCCAGACCCCTCACCAGCTTCGTTGCCCTTCTCTGGACACGCTCCAGCACCTCAGTGTCCTTCCTGTAGTGAGGGGCCCAAAACTGAACAAGGATTCAAGGTGTGGCCTCACCAGTGCCGAGTACAGGGGCACGATCACTTCCCTACTCCTGCTGGCCACACTATTTCTGATACAGGCCAGGACGCTGTTGGCCTTCTTGGCCACCTGGGCACACTGCCGGCTCATGTTCAGCCGGCTGTCAACCAGCACCCCCAGGTCCCTTTCCGCCGGGCTGCTCTCTAGCCACTCCTCCCCAAGCCTGTAGTGTTGCATGGGGTTGTTGTGGCCGAAGTGCAGGACCCAGCACTTGGCCTTATTAAACCTCATACAGTTGAATGGTTTTATGGCCTCAAGTTGCGCCAGGGGAGGTTTAGATTGGATATTAGGAAAAATTTCTTCACTGAGAGGGTGGTCAGGCATTGGAACAGGCTGCCCAGGGAGGTGGTGGAGTCGCCATCTCTGTAAGTGTTCAAAAAACGTGTGGATGTGGCGCTTCAGGACATGGTTTAGGGGACATGGTGGTGCTGGATTAATGGTTGGACTTGATGATCTTAAAGGTCCTTTCCAACCTAGTGATTCTGTGATTCTGTGAACTCTGCCCATCGATCCAGCCTGTCCAGATCCCTCTACAGAGCCCTCCTGCCCTCCAGCAGATCAACACTCCCTCCCAACTTGGTGTCATCTGCAATCTTACTGAGGGAGCACTCGATTCCCTCATCCAGGTCATCAATAAAGATATTGAGCAAGAGCGGCCCCAGAACCTACCCCTGGGAAACACCGCTTGTGACCAGCCACCAGTCGGATTTAACGCCATTCACCACAAGTCTCTGGGCTCAGCCATCCAGCCAGTTCCTCACCCAGCGAAGAGTAAACCTGTCTAAGCCACGAGCTGCCAGTTTCTCCAGGAGAATGCTGTGGGAGACGCTGTCAAAGGTTTTACTAAAGTCCAGGTAGACAATGTCCACAGCCTTTCCCTCATCCACTAAGCTGGTCACCTGGTCATAGAAGGAGACCAGATTGGTCAAGCAATTTAATTCCATGTTGGAATCAGTAGCTCACTTGTAGATGTCCAGTGCTACCTGGGCAGCTCTGAGACATCCTGCCTGATCTCTAATGCCCTTCCAGGATGTGAGTGACACCCATCAGTCCTGTGTCATACCTGCCCATGCCTTGCAGCTGTCTCAGGCGCTCACTCCAGAGCACCTCTGATGGCACCAAATGTGGGCAAATGACTCAGGCTCTCTCCTGGCTATCATGGGAGCTTAAACAGTCAGGGTATAAATCAGTCGCCTGCTGCTAGATAGTCACCTAGCATCTTTTTAAGAACTATGGGAAATCCCACTGGGCCTCCAAAAGTTGTCCCAAAAACTCCAGCCCTTCGTTACATCCACCACCTACACACAGACATTTCAGATGCTCTAAGGTATGTCATATGGCACTAGGTTCCCATGTTTTAGCAGTTAAACTCTGATCCTGGTCTATGCTGTAGGCTGACATGGCTGGAACCTAAATCTAGGGGTCTGAATTTGAATCTGAATCCCACCTTCAACCTTTTTTTTTTTTTTCTGCAAAGGCTGGCTCACAGGAGCACCAGTGCTTATCTCTTCTGCATGGATTGTGCAATTTCCTGCTCTCCCACCACTTCTGTTTGGCTGCTGTCTCTGCTCCTGCCAATGCGGGTTACTGCTCTGGACGACAAATTTTTCCATTTTGGAAAACTAGAGTCCTGTTTTCTCTATTCCCCTGCTCTCCATGCTCTGCAGATGCAGGGGGTTAACTGCAGGCAGCAGTAAGAAGCAAGTGGTAGATTCTGTTGCTTGAGAGCTTGGATAGGTTGTACATTACAGTACAGTATGTCTTTGCAGGCTTGGCTGGAAAAAAAGGGTCTTTGAAAGCATTTGGGGCACATTTTGAAACTTAATTTTCAAAATGAAGGCTAAGCTGCAATGTAATCAGGTCAGCCCATAGGTGAGATATGCAACTGGGAGTTGTTACAAACTGCACTGTTTCAGGTGATTGCAAGGCAAATCATGACATTTTAGCAACTCATAACTGTCTTCAGGACTTTCAGACATTTTGTGAAGAGAAAAACTTCTGCTTGGAACCACTACCTCAGTGAGCCTGAAATACTTCATTCAAAGCATCTTGGATTCACCACAGTTCCTCTGGAGCCAAAACAGGTTTGTGCCTATTCCAGAGCTATAGATCCTGGGACTATCAGGGTCAGTGTCTTGGCATCCCACCAACAGATCTTCTGTGGGCAGGAGAATACTGACGCCCCCTGCAACTGCTCTCAGAAATCAATGTTAGAGCTATTTTTAATCCAACTGACAAGGATGTCATTTTCACAGAACAGTTGCTGGCTCTAGGGAATTCCTGCTTCATAGGAAATTTTTATAAAAGTTGGTTTTAATCTGATTTGAATTAAGATCATATGTCAAAAACTTCCTTGTGCACCGAAACTTCTGCTTTATTTGCCATTCTGAGACAGGAAATCATACTGGAAAAGGGCAGTCTGAGTACAATTGAAATTAATGATATCTCTGCTTTTACCAAGCTGTGTCTGCAGTTACCAAGCATTTAGAACCAGTATGCATTCATGCACTGATACTGGATAATTCCCTCCTGTTCATCTTATTAAATCACCCAGAGTCAGTCGAAGGTATATGAAAGTAATTGGTTCAGTCACAGTGACTCATCTAAAACCATGTATTGAAGAAAAAGGCACTGAATATGCTTTTCATGAATTTTGTTAAAAGTAATACATAAGCAGGAATCAATTTAAAGAGGACACAATAGTTAAGCCTTTTACAAATACTTCCCAATCAGTTAGGACTTAATCAGTGCAAATATCAAATTATCGTCAAAATAAAATCATGTAACAATTTATCAGCACCACTAGCAGTAAATCCTCAGATTAGTCAAAACCATCAAATGAACACTGCAAATAAACACTCCTAAATCCTAGAGCAAGAAGTTCATGGAGGTAACCATTCATTTAGTTCCAAAACATGATCAGCTACAGCCACAGCATAAATCTTTAGCTGGGTAAATGTTTTAGCATAAAAAGCAAATGAGAATAAATCTACATTACAATCTCAGAAACCAATTAATGTTTTCTTCCTGAAAGTTCACCATCAAGTACAGATGCTAATCAGCCTGCTCTTTCTCTCCTCTCTCCCAGGGAATATAAATGTTACAAGGTATTTTGACGAGCACGTATTTCAGTAGTTCTTTCACTGATGCACCACTGACAAGACCCTAGGAAAAACACAATGATTGATTGGAAAGGAAGACATTCTAGTTTAGTATGGAAATATTCTCCAGGGCTTTCCTATGTGGCTACAAGGATTCCAAAGAATATCCCCCCCAAAAAACAGAGTTAAATAATTAATATAAAAAGATATTCAAACATTTCACCTCTTGTAGTCTTTGTCCTTACTTGCTATGGGGAACTGCCATTGCAGTTAGACAGATTTCTGATGTTCATTTCCTGAACTGAAAAGTGTCTTTAGATTGGTTTTGTCCCCATTTCAGGCTGAAGAATATCAGTGCTCTCGTTTCTGTTGGGGATTTTGGAAGGGAAGGTTGCAAAGTGATAGTTGATGCCAGGAAAGGTACATCAGGGCCCACAGGAACTTTGTCTATGGTGGATAGTTCATCCTTACCCCACCTTGCAATACATTCTGTGGTCCTTAGTGAAATAGGGATGTCACATTGTGAAACAGGACCTGATGTCAGTATGATGATCGCACTGCAGTCTGTAGTTGATTACAGAAGTCCCTTTTGAAGCCATCCATCTGATTTTTACCTCCTTCCACAAATGAAGGAAAAACATAGGGTGAATCTTGGAAAAAGGAATCTAAGATTTGGATTTGAAGTCTCATTTCATCTTCTGGAACAGGCGACAAAACAGCACTTCACCATCTGGTGGTCCAGCACAACATTTGAGCAGCCCCTCCAGAGAGCACTCCAATAACCCATTCACTCCCTTTGTCCCTATCACACATCTGTGTACACCTCAGAATAAATCTGAAGGGATGTAATGACAACTGTCAAACCAGCTCCTTCATAAGTGATAATTAGGGTGGGCTGCCTAGCTACTTGAAGGTTAACAAGACATCCCTTAGCCTTGAAGGTCACAACATTTTCTCCCTTCTAGAACCTCAGCACAATTTTAAAATGCTAATTAAACTAAAGGCACTGAAGTTTATATAGATGTGTATTTGTATAAAGATAATTTTTCACTTATCCTAGTTTATATTCCTTTCTCTTAATCTCTTTTTTCCACATGTTTTGTAATTTCTCAAAGGGACAAATTTTTGGTATGCAAATTAATTTGATTTTAGTGTTTAACCTGTAGTTGTTTAGCTCCTGCTTTGTGAAATCCACAGCCCTGAGGTCTGGCTACTGATGCCTGCAGAGAAATTGCAGTTTTATAGTATAAATACTGCTAACAGAGGTGAGATGATATGCCAGAAGCAAGGATGTTTGTCCAAAGCTTCCTCTCTCTCAAATTCATGTTCTTCACTGTTATTGTATAATTTCTGAGAGCACAACTGGTGCAAATTTGGTTTAGCTACCCTGATTTTACAGTACTTAATGTTTTATTATGGAATGAATAATACGATCAGGAATATAAGCAAGCTCTGCAGGTAGCTTTTCCCTTCTCTTCCCATTACTGTGTGCTCTAACCACTAGACTACAGCTCCTTTTTCTTTGTTTTCCTGGGGATTCACAGAATTCCTAATCCTGGGAACCCTGTTATTTTTAGCTGCATAATGGCCAGCTGCCAATACATGGGGTCAATGGGGTTCCTTCATCAAACCTCTTTTCACTTCTGTTCTTTCCGGTTTGACAGAGGGAATGAGTGATGTGAATTACCCGCTCTGCGGGCTGGGGATGCTGAACTTTTCTGCTTTAAGAGATAGGCTACTGTGGAGAAGGGAGAATCAGCACCTGCTCGTTCTACCCAGGAACAATTAGGAGTGGGTTTTCAGCTCTGGGTTTTGAACGACACGAGAAGGGTGCCTTGCAGTCCCAATTCACATATCTAAACTCTGGAATGGAGCAAAGATTTCTGACCTATTCCAGGGTTTAGCATTCAGGTGTAGGTTTTTTCCTGTCTGCCTTGAAAATTTTTGGAGCACCTCTAACCTAATGCGCTCTCTGTGGACCCACTAGGAATTGTAGATGCTTTGTATTACAGGCAAAGGTAAACTTGATAACTTAAAGGCACCAAAGCGTTTTGCTGGATGTGGCTCAAGGTGGCTATGAATGAAAGTTGGAATGACAAGTTTACGAAAGCATCAGCACTGAGATCAGCACAAAAAGAAATACAAGCAACATTCAAACTCTTATATGAGCTTATATTTTAAGCAAAAAATAATTTTAAAGAAACGGAAGTAGCTCTAGCGTAGGTTTGTGTCAGGTCCTGGTGCACCACTTAGAATTAAAGTGAATTTTTCTCTCTGTAGTATTTCAGTCATGTTTTCCCTCACCAAGACTTCAGCTGAAACTACCAAGACCCACAGTCCTTGAAGGAAATTACCTGACTGGATTCAGGTGGGAAATTTATACTGCAGTGCTGTCATGACAGGAGAGTGCTCTAAATGCAACATGTCCCATCTTTGTGAATAATACAGACAGGAAAAAAAACTTAGTCCTGCTATACCAACTTAGATGAATGACAGGACATTAGGTGGCACTGTCCAGATGTTCATTTAAACACATCTGAATTTTTGTGCCTGACTTTTTAAAAAGCAGCAGTAGTCATAAGGCAAAGAAAATCACTTAGCATTTACCTGAAAGGTTAAGATGTATCTTAACTGTAAACTGCAAGTATTTACCTAGAAAAGATTTCTGGTGGAAAATGATAAGAAAAAGTAACAGTCTTAGAGGTGTGAGGCAGACCTTTCTGACTGCAAACATTTCTTAATTTAGCTGGATTTTAATTTCAGGCTTGATTTCTAGTACTTCTTCAATCACAACTACACTCCTCAGTGCCAGGGTGCTGTTCTTGAATTATATTGATCTGAAGCAGAATAAGAAGGAACAGATACCTCTGCAATGCTGAGAGAAGAAGTAGAAACGCTTTGCCCAAGACCAGACGCTTCCCTGCCGTGTGAGTTGGAGCATGTGCTGGCACAGATGGACAGACTGCAATGCCTTCAGCTTCCCCAAAAAATGCTCTTCAGCTACCAAGTGTTGCATAACAGTACTTAGTTTTTGGCCGATAGAGTGGTGCACCGGGACCTGACAGAAACACACACCTAGAGCTGCTTCAGGTCACCTCTTCCCTATGTTCTCCCTGCCATGAGAGAACCCTTCACCAAAGTGAAGGCTGGGTGCTCACTGGGCATGTACTGATCCCAGAGGAGCTATGGTTCCCAGTGCTGGACGCTTAATGAGGTGCTGTTCCTTATTCTTCAGCCAAACTGGGCCACATCCAGAAGATGTTCCTGCTGCTGGGCTTGGTCCAGGTGGTAAGAAGGTGCTGTAAATCCTTCTGGGTGATATTTGATGCCCGGGAGGCAAGCCTCCTGAAGGCTAAGGGCCATGTAGTTTCTTTCTCCCGCTACTAACTGAACCAGGATGTGGATTCAAAAGCCTGGTTTACCACCAGCTCTGAAATAAATGGAATTTTTTTCTAACTATATGGAAAAGCAGTTTATATTTGTCAGATTTAATTGAGAGACTGGTGAAACCTGCTAGCACAGCAATGACTCCAGGTATGATCTGAATAGAAGACATGAATTTTGAGCGGTTTCACTGCAATGTTTAAAGAACAGATTGTACCAGGAATTAAAATGTTATTAATTAAGGACCTCAATTACCAGTAAGTACTATTTGTCTTGTTATTATAACCATTGCCTGTAAATAGTATGATTGCTAAGAGTCATGTTCCATGCCATAATGAGTCATAATATTTAGGAGTATAAATAAAACTAAATAGTGCAACCTTTTCGCTAGGTGAGAAAGAAAACACAATTATTACATCAATGATAGCAACATAAAAGTACTGCCAGTTAGGGTGGTTTTGAAAGTATGATTGCTACAATATAAGATATTATAACATGAAGCTATTAATAGCTATTAGAAACTTCCATCATGATTTCAATCAACTTTATAGTAACACTTAGACATATTTTTCTGCAGAAAGAGAGGTAGAAAATGTTCATTTCATATTGCTCAGTCATTTTAAGCCACAGTTCCCTTACAACAGTATTTAACTCTCAGCTACACAAGTGAAAGGAAGCATCTAGCCTTTAAATTGTCTTTAAGTAAGCTTCTAGTGGGAAGAAAGCAGAAAGGAAGCTATAAAATACAATTTGGTAATGGATTGCTGGACCAGTGGTTCCCCAATGAATTTTGCAGCCATCATGATGTTGGCTATCATTTGGACAGCCTTACCTGTTATTTAGAGGTATATATATTTTGTTACACCAGAGAATAGTTACAGAAATAAATAACAGAACTAGATTACTACTTACCTTTGCATTGAAGTGAGAAAAACTTTCACAAGTTAGGAACGTATCCTTAGTTGGCATATGTCTCCTTATATCAATCAAAGACTAAAGAAGGTAATAATCCAGCTGAGGAAGACTGTGTCAGCTAATATGCATACCAAAGTATTTATATTCTAGCTGTGTAGTACTGAGATTCATAATAAAAAGCATCAGGTGGCCAGGAGACATATATAAATTACTGCTGGTCTGCAAACCAGGTTTTCTAGAGTTCCTGTGTCTCGTACCTAAAATAGCTGTTGTGTGTTCCTTGTAAAATAGTGACCACAATAATCAGAAGCCATGCTGTGACCACATTATTTCGCTGGTCTAGGTGCAGTATCATAAAAGCTGAATGAATTTTTGTAATTTACATTGATTATGGAGGAACTTGGGAAGGTTTCCACACCAGGAGTCTTTGGGAGACACATTGGAGGCTCTAACTCAGAATAAAATATCAGTGGAACAGATCAAGGAACAAATCACGAAATTGCAAGATCTTGCTGGTGTTCACCCAAGAGGTCTCAAAATGTGCAGCATTTGAACTGATGCATAACCTTAAGCTTAGAATTGCTTCAGTTATGGTACCAGACTACTGTAACACCACTTTTGGAAAGGATTCCAGGTTAAATGTAATGAAATACAGAAGCAATAAGCCTACGTGAGGAAGTGAATTATATAGGAAGTGAATTACATATGTACTAATTACTTGGGAAGAATCAACACAGATTTTGCAAAGGCAAGTCCCATCTGGCAAGATTCCTCATCAAAAGCTCTCAAAGAAGGTAACATGAAACAAAGGGACATGTCCTTATATCAATAAAAGGGAATAAATGCTCAGGATTCAAGTTGAAGGAAGTAATCAGTGAAGGAAGTTATTCAGGATAAAAAAGATAAGGGTAAAAGTAAGGTATAAAGATAATAAAGAACTGCAGAAGGCCCTAATGACATGACACAGATGATAAAATAGCAGATGAAACTCAATACACATAAGACGATCAAAACTTTGGGACGGCTTCTGTGCAAGGAATAACTTAAATAGATACAGACTGGTCAGCCTGAAAAAGAGATAACTGACAAGGTACATATGATACAGGTCTATAAAATCTTTGCTGTCATGGGACAGGGGTGTGGGAATCAATTCCAGTGTAAGAACTAGACACCCTCCAAGTAAACCAGCAGGAGGAAAATTTGGAACAGTGAAAAGGAAGAAAATCACAGAATCACAGAATCACTAGGTTGGAAAGGACCTTCAAGATCATCAAGTCCAACCATTAATCCAGTGCCACCATGTCCCCTAAACCATGTCCTGAAGCGCCACATCCACACGTTTTTTGAACACTTCCAGAGGTGGCGACTCCACCACCTCCCTGGGCAGCCTGTTCCAATGCCTGACCACCCTCTCAGTAAAGAAATTTTTCCTAATATCCAATCTAAACCTCCCCTGGCACAACTTGAGGCCATTTCCTCTCGTCCTATCACTGGTTACTTGGGAGAAGAGACCAACACCCTCATCGCCACAACCCCCTTTCAGGTAGTTGTAGAGAGCGATAAGGTCTCCCCTCAGCCTCCTCTTCTCCAGACTAAACAACCCCAGTTCCCTCAACCACTCCTCAGAAGACTTGTGCTCCAGACCCCTCACCAGCTTCGTTGCCCTTCTCTGCACATGCTCCAGCACCTCAGTGTCCTTCTTGTAGTGAGGGGCCCAAAACTGAACACAGGATTCAAGGTGCGGCCTCACCAGTGCCGAGTACAGGGGCACAATCACTTCCCTGCTCCTGCTGGCCACACTATTCCTGATACAGGCCAGGACACTGTTGGCCTTCTTGGCCACCTGGGCACACTGCCGGCTCATGTTCAGCCGGCTGTCAACCAGCACCCCCAGGTCCCTTTCCGCCGGGCTGCTCTCCAGCCACTCCTCCCCAAGCCTGTAGCATTGCATGGGACCCGGCACTTGGCCTTATTAAACCTCACACAGTTGGCCTCTGCCCATCGATCCAGCCTGTCCAGATCCCTCTGCAGAGCCCTCCTACCCTCCAGCAGATCAACACTCCCACCCAACTTGGTGTCATCTGCAAACTTATTGAGGGAGCACTCGATCCCCTCATCCAGATCATCGATAAAGATATTGAACAAGACTGGCCCCAGAACCGAGCCCTGGGGAACACCGCTTGCGACCGGCCACCAGTCGGATTTAACGCCGTTCATCACAAATCTCTGGGCTCGGCCATCCAGCCAGTTCCTCACCCAGCGAAGAGTAAACCTGTCTAAGCCACGAGCCACCAGTTTCTCCAGGAGAATGCTGTGGGAGACGCTGTCAAAGGCTTTACTAAAGTCCAGGTAGACAACGTCCACAGCCTTTCCCTCATCCACTACGCAGGTCACCTGGTCATAGAAGGTGATCAGGTTGGTCAAGCAGGACCTGCCTTTCATGAACCCATGCTGGCTGGGCCTGATCCCTTGATTGTCCTGCACATGCCCTGTGAGCAGTCTCAAGACCAACCGCTCCATAATCTTCCCTGGTACAGAGGTCAGGCTGACAGGCCTGTAGTTCCCAGGATCCTCCTTCCGGCCTTTCTTGTAGATGGGCGTCACATTGGCAAGCCTCCAATCTTCTGGGACCTCCCCTGTTAAGCAGGACTGCTGATAAATGATGGAGAGTGGCTTGGCAAGCTCCTCCGCCAGCTCTCTCAGTACTCTCGGGTGGATCCCATCAGGCCCCATAGACTTGTGAGTGTCCAGGTGGCTTAACAGGTTCTTAACTGTTTCCTCCTGGATTATGGGCAGGTTATTGTGCTCTCCATCCCCGTCTTCCAGCTCAAGGGGCTGAATACCCTGTGGATACCTGGACTGGCTATTAAAGACTGAGGCAAAGAAGGCATTAAGTACCTCAGCCTTGTCCTCGTCCTTGGAGACAATGTTCCCCGCCATATCCAGTAGGGGATGGAGATTCTCCTTGCCTCTCTTTTTGTTGTTAATATATTTGTAAAAACATTTTTTATTATCCTTTACAACTGTGGCCAGACTGAGCTCTAGCTGGGCTTTTGCCTTTCTAATTTTGTCCCTGCATGACCTAACGAGATCCTTGTACTCTTCGTGAGTTGCCTGCCCCTTCTTCCAGAGGTGATAAACTCTCCTCTTTTCCCTGAGTCCCAGCAAAATCTCCCTGTTCAGCCAGGCCGGTCGCCTTCCCCGCCAGCTCTTCTTACAGCACATGGGGATTGTCTGCTCCTGCGCCTTTAAGATTTCCTTCTTGAAGGCTGTCCAGCCTTCCTGGACCCCTTTGTCCTTCAGGACTGTCTCCCAAGGGACTCTCTCAACCAGTGACCTGAATAGGCCAATGTCTGCCCTCCAGAAGTCCATGGTAGCAGTTTTGCTGACCCCCCTCCTTACGTCACTCACAACTGAGAATTCTATGATGTCGTGGTCGCTAAGCCCAAGACGGCCTCCGACCACCACATCTCTCACCTTTTTGTAAACAGCAGGTCCAGTAAGGCACCTTCCCTGGTGGGCTCACTCACCAGCTGCGTCAGGAAGTTATCCTCCACACACTCCAGGAACCTCCTAGACTCTTTCCTCTCTGCTGTGTTATACTTCCAGCAGATGTCCGGTAGGTTGAAGTCACCCACAAGAACAAGGGCCAGCGAATGCGAGACCTCCGCCAGTCGCTTATAGAATGTCTCATCTGTCTCTTCATCCTGGTTGGGTGGTCTATAACAGACTCCCAGCAGGATATCTGCCTCATTGGCCTTCCCCCTCATCCTTACCCACAAGCACTCTATTTGGTCTTCACAATCTTCGATTTCTATGCAATCAAAACACTCCCTAACATACAGGGCCACCCCACCGCCTCTCCTTCCCTGCCTATCCCTTCGGAAGAGCTTATAGCCATCCATTGCAGCACTCCAGTCATGAGAAGCATCCCACCATGTTTCTGTGATGGCAACTACGTCATAGCTGTCGCGCTGCACAATGGCTTCCAGCTGCTCCTGTTTGGTGCCCATGCTGCGTGCATTGGTGTAGATAATGTCCAGGTAATAGATGGTTAAACCAAAGATTACAGCAAAGTGCTGATGGTACTAGCTTACAGGTCTTCAAACAGTTACCAGATAAAATTATAGGAGAAGATCCCACGCAATGGTCTGAAATACAAAGACGCCACCACTTTTTCTGGTACTCCCTGGGTCACAGATTCCTGCAGGGTCAGAAGGTTCACTACAAAAGTTTCATGACATGAGATGCTCCATCACATTCTTGGCCAAGAAGTCTTTTGTCAGTCACTGTTTACTTTTTATAAAGTAAACAAACAGAAATGAGAGGAGGGAGTGAAACAGCAGTAAGTCGGTCTGTAGTGGGGGCTCAACTCTTCCCCCAGCCTGGCAATGCCCTCCTGCTGGGCAAAGTGCTGGAGAGGTGGGGAGGTGGAGTAAGACTAGGAGGGCTCAGGGACCGTCTGTCTTGGGAGGTGATGACCAGCCTGCATCATGCCATGTGACGTGCAGCAGTAATGAGTGATTTGAAGGTGTACATCATACAAATAAATGAAATGACAGATTAATATGTTAAAATAATTTCAGAATTGCAAGTTATTACACTGTTGCACTGGCATTTGGTGTATCAGCATTTTGTTGAGCTCTGAATTTGTTTCCGGTGAGTCCAATATGTTAAAGGTCCCTGCACTTCTCAGACTGTTTTGCAATTAAGAACATGGTGCTGTTTCATGTCTAATAGCTGACATAAACTGGAATGAAGAGTGACATTTTCATTTGAAATTAACAAAAATCAACATCCTTTAATGGATAAAAGAGAAACTGTGACCCCCTCATAGACAACAATCACCTTCAGAAAGCCCTTGGTAAAGATATGCCAAAGTTTAAAGATATTTATTATTCAATATTATATTTTTATTAGATTTTCCCAATTAATTTTAGCATCAGAGACAGGGAATATAATGTTGCTCCCACTGAAAAAATGACCAATCTGGAAAGTATATAATGGAATCCCTTTTCACCTTGTTCTATCTGAGAAGAGAGTGGACAGAAAAAATCTTCAGGATTATCTATTAAACTCTTTGTTCCCTAATAGTATATCTTCTACTGGTTTAACTGGTCTAGTTTCTAGTGATACCAAGAATGACTTTTTCACTTTTTTTGGTGGAAAGCCAGACCAAAGACTAAGAGATTTTATGACTAGGTTTTCACAGTCATTTAGACTAAATCTTCTGATGCTCAAGGGTAGAGTAAAAGCTGCAGCAGCTCCCTGTTGTGACTGCCTGAATCCTCCGAACCCTCATTTCCACAAAACAATTATTTTTGCAGACACAGTCTTCTGGTCTTTTCCTTTAACTTTGGTAGAACCATTCAGTAGCTGTTTTAAATGTGTCCTGCCTTGCTTTAGCATTTGCCTGTTGGTATCTGTTATATTTCACCTGCCTTTCACCAGTTCTCTCTTTTCAACACTGAAGAAGTGGTACCTTGTTATGTCCTTACCTAACAGTCTCTTCTAGCTCTTGATATACTCGTCATACACTCATGTGGTTTTTCATCTGCTCCTTTTGCCTAACTATTCTGTCACCTTTTTGACCCAGTCATACTTAGAACTTTACAATCTGTCTTCCTAAATCAGTGCTTTGTCTGTAAATGCAACTAAAATTAGGATTTCAATCCTGATATGAAGTGATGGCTCAACAAGGAGAAGAGGAAGTGTTAGAGTTACAAATAAACACAGCAGTATTTAATTCATCTACGAATCAGTTCCTTATGATTTTAAAAGATCTAAAACAGTCTGGCACTGAGTGACAGATGTTCAACCACTGCATCCATGCTGTGAAGACATTGCAGCTGCACTGTGGAAAAAAATAGTATGTGGGCTCTCCCCAGATGCAAATATAATGTAAATGCAAATTTATACAGTCAGAGGCTATGTGTGAACTTCCATGTCCCATCTTATTTGCTGCAATTCCAATCAATGTGATTCTGTTGGATGAAAATCATGAACACTGCAGCCATTAATCCTATAGAAAAAAGGGTCAGCAACACATCTAACCTCCACAGCACCAACGAATATAAAATGTGAAGGCAGTAATTCTGGATGCCGGAGGACTGTTGATTGCAGAGCCTTCATGCTTCGTAGTAATCCTGAGATATGTCATTTTTTCTGTCATATCCGATAAGGCCTCTGGCACCTGGTTTTAAATTCCCTCCCTTTCTCCATCTGACTTCCGTCTGACCAGATCTGTTAGCAAAGAGTCTCATAACAGCCCATGATTAAATTTTACATATGTAAAAATTTACTAATTTCCCAGACACCTACTGATTTAGACACCTGGTGGCTTTTGTCAAGTATATTGCATAAATAGGTGATCTGTGTCATTGGGATGAAACTTGTAGCATGTCATGAAATTTCTCTCATGAAGTGCAGATAAACCCCAGACTGGAAAGTGCATGAATTCAAACAGCATTAATAAAATGGGACCAAACGATTTGCTATTGACTGTTTTATTGATCACCTCTGCTCCAGTGATTTAGCTATACAGTGCATTAGAAGCTAATTATTTTCTTGTAGCACTTATAATGCTAATGAAATATGGACTGCTTGCAAGCAAATTGGTTTCACGCACTGAAGTGATAGCACAAATGACAAGTGCCAGTCTGTCTAACCACTAGTCCCACAGAACATCAGGCTAACTTTAGTAAAAGCTGATGTGAATGCTGGTTTTCTTCCTATAAGCTATTTTATGCTAAGACAATAACCTTTAGTGTGACTGATATGTTGGAGACTGTCACGCTGAGTACTGGTGACTTTCAAGTTGACTCTGACTTTGATTTTTTGCCTTGATAGTCCTGGCTTTTCTGTTTTGTACCCTTGAAGGATAAATGTTTTTGGGAGGCCTCCTAGAGAAATACTCTTACAAAAAAACCCAAACTTAAGATACACCTGAAATGGAAAAGTATTATTGTCATTTAACTAAAAATTAAAAAGGTAAAATGGCATATCCTCTTCTAGGTTACCTGTGTCTGTCATCTAATGATTGCCCCACTGCTTGGACATCTCACCTATTTTAAGGAACTCTCCATGAGGTCATTTTCTCTCCTCGCAGAAAATTAATTTTGCAGTAATAGGGACAGTCAAAAAGCCCAACTGGCTAGTGCTCAGTCTTGCTGTAATGCTTGCTGTAACTACTTGCCAAAACTGAGAAAGGCACTGTAGGTTACTGCAGGTATACAATAGTGTGAACATCCAAGACAAGCTCTTGTGGTTGCTGTACCTTTTCAGGGGGCTTGAGGACTAAGAATGAAATCATCTCAGCAAAACCAAGGAAGTTTATTTTTTCCCAAGGGATTTATTAATTTCTGTTTCAAAATACGAGATTTCTTAAAGGGACAATCTGACAGTCCTGATCCTGAGAAAGTGCTGAGCATCACCTTTCAGAAAGCAAGACTTCACTGAGATTTCTCAATCTGGCCTAAAATTGCTGCCAATCAATACCTGCTAGGAGAAATTTATTCTGGAGAGAAACAAAGAAAAAGGATGTCTGCACTTTTTTGTTTTCTCCTAGATAGAAGAAATAGATTTTGTGCATAGACTTACTTAGCATGTCTAGTCTGGGGGAGCGTTAATAGTGCAACCAAACCCCCCCCAAAATGAAGTCAATGAACTGACACACACCACCCCCTTAATTGCACAATAGCCAAAACATTGTTTTGAGCCTTTGGGGCTGACAAGTGAGTGCTTTTAATCATTTAGTCAAGAAATGTAGAAAGGGAAGGCATAACACAGATTTAAAGAAAATAAAAATATCGATGGTCTATTTAGGATCATCTGGGCCATCTTAAGATCCACAAACCATCTGTGGCACTTCATGCAGTCTTCTTCTATATGCAAGGGAGGATGTACAATATTACATAATTTTAGAAATGTTTAAATTGTTTTTTGCTAAAAGGAAACAAAAAGGTTCCAAGATTTCTGCTGTTGGCAAAAAGAGGGGGTGGCAGGTGGATTTCATACCTGAGTGATATCACTCAAATATTTCTGCTAGCTGCAAGCGACACAGCTTCAAAACAGCAAAATCATATTATCCTATGCCAAGAGACATTTCAGTGTTGCAGCATCCTGAAAATATGCCAGTCATGGCAATAGGCCACTCAGTCTGCGTTTTTTCTTGTAACGTTTCTATCATTAACTGCAGGGGACATCATGCTTTGAATTAGTCTTTTTAAACACCACAGGTATTTACTAGTGCAAGGTCTACGGTGCTGTGAATCCCATACCTTCAGCACCTGCATAAAGCAGCCCTACTGCAGGGAAGGCAGGTCACAGAAATTGGGCACTGAATTGTGCATCCCTGGGCACTTCACGGGGCAAGTGAATCAAGGGGATTTACTGCTTTTCTCTCTTGATGTGCACCAAGGAAGTTTCTTCTTTGGATCTGTGGTTTGCTGCTAAATAAACCTTTGTGTCACAGATCATTCGTACTGGAGGCAGGGGAGGGATGATGTACTGCTTCTTTAAGCGGTACCAGAAGAATATACAGGCTATAAAAAGGGAAGAGAAGCTGAAATTTGAAGATAGGAGAGAGATGCAGACCACAAGCCCCAATTTAAGTAGATTTCTTAATTAGAAAAAAACAGATATTTTATGTTGGTAGGGTTGTTTTTTTCCCTCATTTCCAATTAAGAATGTTGTATTTTTGTATTACAAAAGTAGCTTTCCACTCTGATTTCTTAGCCCCAGAAGGTGCTAAAATACTGCCTGAGATTGTGTATTATGTCTTAAACAGAATAGGAGAAAAATCCTTCAGACTGAGCTGCATCAGAACTCCAGTGCATGCCTCTATGTTATTTCCAACTGTGAAAGACAATATATAATTCCTGTCAGATTTAACTTCAGGAAACACAGAATTCCTTCATTACCCATTTACGATTTACAATTAGGTCACTGATGCTGCAGATATTCATAATGAACAACTTCTACCCATTCACATGAAGGTTAGCACCTTCTAAGACGTTAAAGAGGTACGACCTCACATGAGAAGTTAAAGAACAGATACCTTCTTTATAAATCCCTGTATAACGGATTCATATTAAACAATGAGGGAACATTTATATGTAGCTTACAGCATTTATTTTGTTGATGAAAGGATAAATAATATAATAAACATTTATGATTTTTTTCCCAAGAAGACATTCATTTCCATCACTAATAAGCTAGAAAGTAAAACTGCCTTAAGCTTTGTTTGACTGGCTGCTTCAGTGGCTTGGTCAAGAGCAAAGCGAGGTGAAAAAATCTGGCAGAAAAAAGAAAACATTATTGGCTTTTTTTGAGTGCTCTGAATTTGCTGATGCTTTGAAGTCAAACTTACCTGCAAGAAAAGCTTGTTCTTTTCGGGAGTTTGTGTTCAGCTTAATCACTCAATTGTTAACGAGCTGGGGACTTCAACAGCTGCGCAGGCTTCAGTAGCGATCGTGGAATAAAGTAGACTTCCTTTCCATTGGATTCAGCGCTGAGCAGCAACGGGACTGAGAAGAATTGCATGAATTTCAGTTGGCACCAGCCAGGGCTTGCCTGGCCTCCAGCCCCAGCACGCTCCCTCCGGAAACCTCAGAGCTCTGTGCTCTCAGACAGGGAAATCCTGTTCTGGGAACAGCTTTTCACATTCGGCTTTTTCATGCCCAGTCCTCATTGGAAAATCTATTGTAAATAACGACGACAGCTACAACAGTAATAATAAGGAATAGGAAAAAATACAACTACTCTGTTGTTACCATTGGTTTTATAAAGCCCTTGATGTTCTGTTGAGTCATACTCACAGTCATAGCATGCATGCACTATTCTAAACAGTTAATTAGTTAACTCATTAATATGTCTGAAGGTGCCTGCCATTATCATCACATTTTTAGGTGTCTTCTGTTCAAACCCTCCTTGGAATAAACGAATTGCCCATAGAATTCAAACTGTGCTTTGTAGTATACCTATTATTTGTTCTTAAACGTCAAGAGAGGTTTTCCTGGAAGGTTGATCGTGTTCTTCCAGATTCTGGCAAAAGATTAGACTGCTATAAGCTTAGACTGTTGTCACTAAAGGTGATTATGTTGTGGAAATTTCAACATCTGACCACATGCTGTTTATTAATATTTTGTACCACTTCAATATTATGTGCTTAGATAGTGAATTTCAGCAAATAATGTGCTTCTTGTGCATGTTCCGGGAAAGCAAAATTTACACTCGAAATAAACTTGGAACCGAGCATTTCTGGTGAATACTGACAATTATTTGCAACAGGAGATCTATCTTTCTATTACTGCTTTTCAAGCACTTTTATTAGCATTTCTATTTTTGGAATTAACTTGACTGGGGATGTGCCTGTGTATTGCAGCACTAGGTGATAGAATTACTGCTCACTCATTCAAACGATAACAATAAACACTATTCATTCAAGAGCTGCAGCTAGCAAACTCTACTAAATATTTCAGATCCAACCCCACCACAGTGAAATGAAGCAAAATAACTTCCACTACTGTAATTGTTCTCATCACGAAATAAATGCTTAGTATTTTTTGTGGATGTGAAAACAGCAGGCTGTCAATCATATTGCTGTTGGCAAAAAGATGGTTTGTGTTAATGAATTTTTACCCATTTGATGGAATGCCAGGATAGGATAGGTCATATCTCTCGCAAACAACAGAAGACAAGAATTTTAAAGCTCGAGGCATATTAGGAAATATAATACGAGCATTTGCAACTCACTGCGGACCAGATTTGTATAGTTGTATGTGCTGTGTACAGAATACATACATTTTGCATTTACTTTCATGTCAGTGCCTTAAATCAGAAGCCAGACAGCTGGCTGGAATTATCAGTATTTGCCATAGCATAACTAAGAGTAGAATTTAGAACAAATCTTGGGAAAAAAATGACCATAGTTTTTTCTCATTTTCCCCTTAATAATGTCATTACTACCCTTTCTTGTTGCAACTCATCTTATGCTACACATGTATGATGAAAATGTTGAAAGTCTCTCTTTTATTTTATGTCAGAGATTCCAGTGGATTTAGAATCGGGGTTTTTCCTGTGAATCAAGGGAGCACTTAGCAGTGCATGGGTGTTCTTAGTCACTATTTCCTTTTCCTCATAGAATGCTTTTTCTTTCAGACATGTGAACACCTTTTTTTCTTTATATTTTTCTCGGTGAGGAAGAATAAGAGATGGGTGGGTGATGTTCTTTGTACCTTTGAGGAATTCTGGAGCATTGACAGTATTAATGACTTCAAATCAGCAAGAGCTCATAATGTCAGTTATAGACTGTTAAAGACACTGGGCATCATTAGATCACCTAGTCCGACTTCTGAATAACACAGGCACTACACTTGATCCAGTTCCCTCTGTTCTGAGATGAACAGCTTGTATTTAACTATTCATGTGGGACTATGGATCTCCAGATCCACGTCCCTTCGAGCCTCAGACATCCTCTGGTTCTGTGAAGTACTTCCATGTTGTACAGAATTGGCAAGGTTTTCTGGAGCACAAAGTGAAACCCTCTCAGCTCAGCTGCAGTCACACAGATGCACAATCTGATGTATGAGTCTTTCTTATGACTCAAGTGAATATTTTAGGAGACAGACAAACCATGGATTGAAAGCTTAGAACGTTATGTGGCTGGAGAGAGATTATTTGACACCTTATCTGACATTCATCCATGAGGGAAATCTCACCCATGGCTGCAGGTTTGCTGAGCACACTGACATGAGACAGGCAGGGGTGATGCTGGTTCCGGAAATGAGGTTATGAATGTGAAGGCACTTTTCAGATGCTACTTAAATGTGAAGGTTTGGCCCTCTAAATGTAGCTTCTAACTGTTTGCGAACTCAGAGGACTGGGTGCAATTTTGGCAAACAAGATATTCTCAAAACATTATGACACTGACTTGCAATTTCCTTTTCTAAACCAGAGAAGTCCAAAAGGTCAGTAGCAATATTTGCCAATTAAAGTTGATATTAGGCCAGGGGAACAGAGAAAAGAAGTAACACTAAAGGGAGAAAAGAAGTAATATTTATCTTTTGTTGAGCTGTGAAATTTCCCAATTTCCCAGCTGTGAAATTTTCCCAGCAGTGTGCCCAGGTGGCCAAAAAGGCCAACAGCATCCTGGCCTGTATCAGAAATAGTGTGGCCAGCGGGAGTGAGGAAGTGATTGTGCCCCTGTACTTGGCACTGGTGAGGCCGCACCTTGAATCCTGTGTTCAGTTTTGGGCCCCTCTCTACAAGAAGGATGTTGAGGTGCTGGAGCATGTCCAGAGAAGGGCATCGAAGATGGTGAGGGGTCTGGAGCACAAGTCTTATGAGGAGAGGCTGAGGGAACTGGGGTTGTTCAGTCTGGAGAAGAGGAGGCTGAGGGGAGACCTCATCGCTCTCTACAACTACCTGAAAGGGGGTTGTGGTGAGGTGGGTGTTGGCCTCTTCTCCCAAGTAACCAGCGATAGGAAGAGAGGAAATGGCCTCAAGATGCGCCAGGGGAGGTTTAGACTGGATATTAGGAAAAATTTCTTTACTGAGAGAGTGGTCAAGTATTGGCACAGGCTGCCCAGGGAGGTGGTGGAGTCACTATCACGGCAAGCATTCAAAAAACGTGTGGATGTGGCACTTCAGGACATGGTTTAGGGGGCATAGTGGTGTTGGGTTAATGGTTGGACTTGATGATCTCGAAGGTCTTTTCCAACTCCAATGATTCTGTGATTCTGTGGTTCTCTTTCATGCTAGAAAGACAAGAGAAAGTCTAAATATGCAACAACAATATAAACCAGTCCAAATTAAAATAAATTTCTGTCCTCCTCCATATTGGTCAATATGATAAGAGAAAATCCATATTTCTGTCTTAAAAGACAGTCACAGATTTTTCTAATGCTCAACAGGTTATGACTTACACAGTAAGTCAGCAAAGACAAGAGTGTAGAATATGGTTGAGTATTAGTTGCTACTTATCCACAGTAGCTTGTTTCAGGGACATTGCTCACATTGCTTCTAAGATTATTCCTTGGACTCATTTTTCAGGAAAAAAAAAACCCTAAAATTTAAGTAATAAGTATGGCAAAACCAAGTAGATTTTGTAGCAATTAGATTAGCATACACAGAGTTTTCAAAACCATTCATATCCAAAATTGGTGGGCTGAGATATGTCTTCCCACAGGAGAACTGAGCATGAAAACACTTTGTCAGAGTTACAACTCACTGACATTTGACCTATATGTCACCAATATACTGTAGGGTTCATCATGCTTATCTACATATATCCATCATAACCATCTACATCCGAGTTCCTCTGATGTGCAATGGAGAGAAATCAGCACACTCAGAGGCATAAATCCTCAGAGCAGATAGAGAGATGTACATTTGAGTTTAAAGGTTCACCCCTGAGCATTACAGGCTTTCCTCCCTGTCTGATTTGGGAGCTTAGGGTAACCAGCTCAGACGCAGATACGCACCTCAGCTGATTGCCAGCCAAAGTATCCTCACTCCTATTTCACTTCAGAATTTCAGCTGCTAGGACAAAATTAACATTTTCTTCCTATTACGCAAGTTAGTTAACATAATGAAATAAAGTATTTGAAGGATGACAAGATATAATTGTTAATTATTTAACTGTATTTATCTCAAGAAACTGTACTGAGTCCCATGAATTTACCTACTTCAGTCATGTAAGAACACAGAATTTAGAATACCAAGCTAATGTACCAGCTTCTAGGATAAAATTTTATTGTCCATTTTCAATTCATTCTCATGTATCAAAAAACCCTATAGATCACATTTACAGAAGTATGTTATCCATATTCCCATGCAACTGGTGATCTAACATAACATAACATAACATAACATAACATAACATAACATAACATAACATAACATAACATAACATAACCTAACCTAACCTAACCTAACCTAACCTAACCTAACATAACATAACCTAACCTAACCTAACCTAACCTAACCTAACCTAACCTAACATAACATAACATAACATAACATAACATAGCTAACTCTTAGTGAAATCCTAAAGGACTTCTAGTCTATGCAACTCTAGTTTATTTAACTGCAAATTCTGAGGGAATTCTCGAGGGAAGAAGAAATATTAAACTACAGTTGGAAGCCAAGGTAACAGCCTACTTGAAATGTGACAGCTTGGGACCAAGTTGACAAATTCTTTCTGAATTTGAAATCTGCCTTGTAAGCTAAAAGATGGAGTACCACATTCTGTGGCACTTCAGGTATATAACAGAAAAAAATGCATGTATTAATTCAGACATATGAAAAAGGTAGAAAAATTATTAGGAAAAAACCAACTTACAAAGTATGTACACTCTAATTGAAGCTTTTCAGAGTATCTAAGATGGTTTCCACCTGATCAGAAAACACCTCCACAGTATATGAAAATTGTCATCCTATTGTGATTTTCCTACTTACAGTAATTCTTTAATCAAAGAACACTGGAAACCAGTCTAACATAATAAGTGGAGAGCTGTGTGATTCTTAAAATTTATGTAGATCATAAAAGCCCATATACTCTTTATGCAGCACTCTCTCCCTTCATGCTGTACAACTTGCTTGAGAGGGAGTCAAGCTACAGATAACTGAACCATGACTTGTGGATTTCAGCTCACTGGTATGACAGTTTTGGAGGGAGCAAAATATATCCCAAGACCTGAAGAGCTGAATACAGAATAGCATTTGGAGCATCACCACTGCTTGTCGTGGAAACTTTTAGAAAGAGACTAGGCACATACGTCACACCAAAAGACAGAAAAAATCACTGATACGCAGCTGAGCTAAGTTGTTTCCAGTGGTTCTTGTAAATGAAATGAGGGAAGGGAAACAGGAACCATGAGCACATAACTAATGCTTGGATAACTCTTCAGCATGCACACTGTTGCCAAAGTGATAAAACCGGGTAGTGAGCAGTTGAGCAGCCAGCAGCTGAAACAAAGACAGTCTGTCCTCTAATAGAAAAGCTCCACTGGATACCTCTACTTCTGCGCAGAACGAAGCAGTGATTTGTAGTCCTCATAAACAAGATTTCACCAGATATCCTTGGTCTCTCAGATACCTGCTGTACATTAAGGCTCCCGCAGATTTTGCTTCTTTAAGTTCAAAGGATTAAGAAGTCCACAGTGGCCACATGCTCTTCGTTCTTGTCAACTCTTAAAATGTTTCCAGTTCTTTCTCTGAGCCCATTAATGCCTCTTTTAACCTCAGTAGCTGTTTTTTCTGCTTCATCCATTGTGCAAGCTCAGCCTGCTGCAGGATATCTGAAGTAAAGACTATTTACAGTCACTTTAAAGTGGGATTGTAGCGCATTTCACTCCTGACCTATGCTTTTTTGCAAAGTAAAATCACTGAAGTGGGTGGTTTTGGGGTCTTGACAGCCTTCTTCTGTATCTGCAGTAGAGGCATGACCAGTAGGAAATCAGGAAAGTGATTTTAGCTGATCAAAGAATATTCTGTGTCTGACTTCACCCTCAGTCACCAGTAAGTGTTGCTCTGAATTTGCAGTCACCTCCTAAGAGTGAGCTATATTACCTGTAAAATCCCCATGGAACTCAGTGGACAGAGTGCCTCCCACGGAGTTTCAGTCGGTCTTTGTCTCCTTCCACAGTCAGCAGAGACACCTTCAGAAGGCAATTCCTCACAAACTGAAATAGGCATCTAAGGAGCTTTAACACTGCAGGAACTAGTTTTCTCCACTGATTGTAAAAAGGCTCTGAGCAACTAGAACAAGTGGACAACTAGCTCTTAGGCGGCTGAAATTAAATATTATTATTAAATATTCTCAGTGAAGATGAGAGGCAAGACAGTGCTTCTTACCATACACATACGCAGACAATGACAGGATGTACTAGAAAATGTTTACAATTTCAAGGACGTGAACGAAGTAGTGATTAAAACGAATGGGTCTGAGTGGATATCAGAAAATGGTTTGTGATTACAAATATCCTGGGCTAGTGTCTTTCTAAGGTTTTGCATTATCTTAATTATATGCAACACTCCAAAGATGCATTTTCTTATCAGGTGCATATACTTAATCTATTTGACATTCACATCAAATATATTTCAATGATCAGATGCTTGGTATTACAGACTTAGAGAAGCCTACGGTTCTGAAAGTATAGAAGTTTAAAGTAATTACTTTCTATGACATCCTGGCTTTGCAATTTCTACACGAGAGAAAAATCAATTCACCTCATCAGCATATCCACTCTTACATCCCTGTTGCATCACTAGTACCACCCAGACTGCAAACATACGGTTTACAAACTGACTAGAAAATCTGACTGGTGAACTGGAGATGTTTGAAAAGAATTCTTCCTTGATATGTCTAGAAAGAAATTATTATTTTTTTGTTAATTTGTGACAATTTAGTCAGAAGAATCAGACTGTTCTGTGTAGCAAAAGGGAATATATATGACTGGCTTTACAAACCAAATAATTCAGTTTTAGGCTAGAAAATCCTGAGAAACATAGCTGATTCCAGTATAACCAGCTACAGTGGAGAGTTAATTACTATGTCAGTAAAAGATAATTTCCATTATTCTATCTTGCAAAAAGGAAATGCCAACAGATACAGCATAGTATTTCTGTATTTTGCAAATACAGTCAGAAAATTTAAAGTATCAAAATTGAAATGACTGCATCCAAAATTCCATTCGCTGTTATAAGTGCTATTTTCAAAGTGGGATATTAATCTTATATATAACAAAAATAACAGATAGACACTTAAATTTAGAAGATGTGAACTGTAATTTGAAAAAATAATCCAAAGATTTTTATGGATCTAGGATGCCTAACTACTATGCCTTAGCCAGAATTTTGACACAGAAGGTGTGTATTTTTCCTGAACACACTAAAAAACTTCCTCCTGAAAAGTTCACACATCGTCCTTTTCCACATGTTCATGTTCTTTTGGAAATAACTCCCTTTTCTGAAAGTGAAAAGTATACTCTTCATCCAGAAAATTATTCAGGGCAAATATAATGTTTTAGCTTTCTGGAACCTCCAGATACAGAGTATGGTTTGCTCATGTTAATTCCACTATGGTCAGCAAAAAGTTATCACTGAGAAAAAGAAAACAGGTTAAAAATCAGCCTCTGATAAAATAAACACAAAATCATAGAATCATGGAATGTTTTTTGTTGGAAGGAACCTCAAAGATCACACAGATCCAGTCCCTTGCTGTGGGCAGTGACACCTTCCACTAGATCAGGTTGCTCAAAGCTCCATCCAACCTGGCCTTAAACAACTTCCAGGGATGGGACATCTACAACTTCTCTGTGCAACCTGTTCCACTGCCTCACCACCCTCATAGTGAAGAATTTCTTCCTTATAGCTAACGTAGATCTACCCTCTTCTAATTTAAAACCATTACCCCTTGTCCGATCACTACAGGCCCTTGTGAAAAAAGTCCCTCTCCAGCTTTCTTGTAGGCTGCCTTCAAGCACTGGCAGGCTGCTCTAAGGTGTCCCTGGAACCTTCTTTTCTCCAGGCTGAACAACCCCAGCTCTCTCAGACTGTCTTCGTAAGAGAGGTGCTCCAGCCCTCTGATCTTCTTTGTGGCCCTCCTCTGGACTCACTCCAAAAGTTTTGTGTTCTTCTTATAGCAGGGCCCCCAGAGCCGAACACAGTACTCTAGGTGGGTTCTCACCAGAGAGGAATGGAACACCAGAATCACCTCCCTCGACCTTCTGGCCACGCTTCTTTTGATGCAGCCCAGGATACAGTTGGCCGCCTGGGCTGCAAGCACACATTGCCAGCTTGTGTTGAGCTTCTCATCAACGAACACCCCCAAGTCCTTGTCCTCAGGGCTGCTCTCAATCCATTCTCCTCCCAGCCTGTATTTGTGTTTGGGATTGCCCTGACCCATGTGCAGGACCTTGCACGTGGTCTTGTTGAAGTTCATGAAGTTTGCACGGGCCCACCTCTCAAGCCTGTCAAGGTCCCTCTGGATAGCATCCCTTCCCTTCACTGTGCTGTTTGCACCACACAGCTTGGTGTTGTCGGCAATCTTGCTGAGGGTGAACTCAATCACATTGTCCATGTCACCGACAAAGATGTTAAACAGTGCCAGTCCCAATACCAACCCCTGAGGAATGCCACTTATCACTGGTCTCTATTTGGACATCGAGCCATTGACTGCAACTCTTTCAGTGCGGCCATCCAGCCAATTCCTTATCCACTGAGTGGTCCATCTGTCAAATCCATGTGTCTGCAATTTAGATAATAAATCCAATACACTCTAAGAAGTAATAAACATTGGATATGCTGTTGCAGGGAGGACACAAAATAAAGGAGGAAAACAGCAGAAATAAAATGCAAGTCCTAATTTTAGTAGTCAACATACGGCATTGTTCTAGCAGTTCTGCAAGTTCTGATTAACAACTCATAAGTTCACACAATCACAAGTCTTGAGTTATTCAGATTAGCAACATATCATTTCTCATCTGATATGGACGTTCTCCTGCCATTGAAAATGTCATCACCTACACAGATTGGCGTAACTCAGTCATATGGAACCAGGTGAGCAAACCTTAAGTGCACATGCTCTTAGGAAGAACAATCAGTTGTTAATTTTTTGTTTCCTGAGTCTAAATTTATAAAGTATCAGTCATGGAGTTGTGCTCATGTCTGTACAAATTAACCAGGAACATACTGTGAAGTGCGATTCATCTAAACTAATGTATGTGTCTCCACCTAAGCTAGGCATCTTAGGCTCCTGTTATGGGCAATGGAGAGAAACGGGTGTTTCTGGACTGCTGTTCAGTTCCTCCAAAGTAGCCATGTAGAATAAGGTAGATAAATCATGCCCCAGCAGGGTCTTTTTCATAACACTGACTATAGACACCTGACGGTGACTAGCTTAGAAGAGGTTGTCACTGTGGACATCTGTAATTAGCCCATCTCTGATGTCAAAACATCAGCAAGCACTAACATGCAGGAAAAGAAATGGCTTGCACATCTAAAAGGATGTTTTTGAAGTAGGATTTCTAAAAATAATGTAGCAAAGATCCATTGATAATGGTGATGAGGTTAGTTATTTTTATGAGTCTGGATCTTCCCAGGCAATTTAAGTGCTTGGGAATTACATGCTGAAATACCTGACTTCAGAGTGATTGGCACTCAGGATAAAAATCGGAGCCTAAAGCAAGATGACCAAAGGTTACCCACCAAGGGCACAGTGTGGAGTGTGCATCTATCTTAAAAAGACAGTCTCAAATAACCTCACACTGAATGGCTGAGATGCATTTGAACTCCTGCTCTTTCTGGAGCTCAGGCACTTGACTGAGACCTTGAACAAAAGTGCTTATGTCCACTTGGGGGTCAGTCCTCTGCACTTGGTTAAATCCTTGCCTGCACCTCTCTTTTGAAACCATTGAGCTGAGTTCACCGGCCCCATTGATATCTTGATGGCAAGTGTCGTGCTTTTCCCTACCTATGTGTTGTAAGACACTACTGGGAATGTTTGCAAGGAAGGTGAGAGGCAACTGTTCAGATGGATGCACAGTGCAGCAGAGAAGAAAAGATACATGGGATGAGAGAGTGAGCATCTGCAGTGCAAAAAACCTCACTTGACAAAGACTTCTTTGTGCCCCTGTGTTACTTCTGCATGTCATTGCAATCCTACTATGTTAAAAAATAATGCAAGGATTGTAATATGTAATGCAATGTAATAATAAGATGCAATATGTAATAATAATAAAACTATTTTTATATTTATATAATAAATCAAATTATATAATATATAATATATAAATGCATAATATATAATGTATGTAATATATTTTTTATATGTTATTTCTTACCTTATCCACCAATGCTGTAACCCCGTTGTAGAAGGCTACCAAATTTGTCAGGCATGTTTTGGGTAGTGGCTTAGCAACTTTCTCTGCCAGGACCCGCAGATGCATCTCATCAGGTCCCATGGACTTGTGCCACGTCCCACTTCTGTTAAGCTGCAGGTTTCATTTGCTCTCCATGCAGTGTTTTTATCTACAGATACTGACTGGATCAACAAAAGCCTAGAAATTATGTTTTTAATAGGAAGTCCAGTGGGATAGGGCACGGCATGTAGTTACCTAGGGGTATCTTTACAGCCTGCTTCCTTTTTTTGAGATGCCTTTCTCCAAAACACTCCACTTTCAGGGTGTTTGGTGTAGATTCCCAGACATTGCTTTGCAAAGCTCTTTGGATGGGATTTCACTGCCATTGTTTTCAGAGGGGAGAAAGCGTCACAGATTTGCTGTGACAGTTGCAGATAGTGTATGGCCTAACCTGAGATGGGAGAGTCATGGGTGGCATGAGCTGAATCAATGTGCAAGCACTTGGGATGAGAGAAGAAAAGCATGAAAAACTCAATGAATTAAACCTGGGCTGTAACAGTGGTGGATGGTGGGTCCAGTTATATGTATCAATGTATATTGTCAAAGCTCTTATATATAAGTACATTTATGTGTGTTTTTTATTGATTTTTGAATGGCCCTCCCCACTGGTATTTATAAATGCATGAAACGATAATGGGGGTTCACGTATCTGATACTACTTGGTAGTGCCCCTATTCCCATACTAGTGACATAGCATCTGATGAAGCTTCACTGTGCACGGCACCCCTCCCTTTTTCTCTCCTCCCTGTGCCCATCCCTTGAAGTGGTGCTGCCTACATGAGGTCTTTACTCGCAAAGATGAGGGAGTAAAGTAGAGTTTGCACTCTTCCTTTCTCCCTTCTCTGGTGGCAGTGTTCCTCTTCCTTTCAAGCAAAGCACCATCAGGGCACAGCTGTGCATACAGGATCCCAGAAAGGGGCAATATTGGAGATGGCAGTCCTCAGATCAAGAAGGATCTTCCTTGGGAAGAAATCCCCTGGGAATATATCACAAACACTTATTGCAATCAGACTGTCTAGTGTAGAAAAAGCAGAGAGAGAAGACATCTTGGGTCCTCATCTGCAAAACTCTGCACTCACACTGATCCCTGTCCAAGGTCGAATAACCTTGTCACGTGTACAAGTATTAGGATATTTTTTTCAGAATCTGTCTCAAACTTTTTTGGCAGGATTGTTCGCCATGATTATGTAGTTTGTCAGTCCCCTCTTAGATACCACGTGAAAGGCATGAAATCTCAGGAACTTACTGTGATCATCTATTTGCCTTCTAATCATACCAGGGAAACTGAATAGCAATACATCCTGCTAACTGTATCTTTGACTGACTGATTGTACTCGCTTTATCAGGACACTGAAACAGAACTATTAGATAGAAAGCCTAAACATCACTAGTTCCATGACTGTCTGCTACAGGTTTTTATGTTAAACAAGGATTTAGTACACTGGTTCTGGTTAAACTTTTGCAGCAAATAAATACCACTGTTCTTCAAAATAAGTTTGTCACAAAGTCACCTGTGAATTGCCAAAAAAGTGTTTAGAATTCTACTAGTGCCTTTTTTTTCCTGCCATATTACTGAGTGTATATTTGGATAAATATATACATGCATATATGACACTAGTCTGTCTTTAAAAAAAAACACAGTGCCATTAGTTTATATGCTACACTCCAAGGACTAATAGAGATATATAAAATGAAACTATATTATAAGTAGCTTCCACTCAGAGATGGACTGAGCAGAATTATGATTACCTCTTCTGTCTTAGAAGGGATCCTTTTTATTTATTTGCAGCACAGATTGGCATTTATTTACACTGCAATGACAAGTCATTATAAGCTCCTTTTTAATATATTTATTATAGCTCTGGGTTTGGTTTTCTGCATTACTGCTTTTCTGAACAGCAATTTCCAGTTTTCTAACTCTGCCAATTATTTTTTCTTCATAAATATGCTTCTTTACATTTATCTATTTTGAGTCTCACTTATTTTTATCTGCCTCTGCTGGTTTGCCAACAACTCTGCAGCACCACTATATGCTCTTTTCGACCAACATCAGCAATCCACAGACATTATCATTAGACAAACTCCTTATATCTTTTACTTTTTTTATTTTCTCTTCACCTGTTTATTCCTGTTGTATGATTTTTTTTGATTATAATTTCTCATCATATTAATTTGGTATTGACTAACTATTTGACACTGCTGCTTCACTGCCAAGATCGACCAAGGCCAGCATTTTAATGCACATGAATGTCACCAATAAGAGCCCTGATATGGACAAGGGATACCAAGCTGGATTTGGAACTTTAGCTCCTCAAAGTGTAATGCTGTAAAAAACTGATGTTTGGTTGCAGTCCCCACTCCTTGAGACAGATTAAATGTATGACTCAAAACAAAAAAGAAAACCTTGCTTAAATAAAGATTCAGTGAGTTGCAAGGCAAACTTACTATTTTTCATTTCCTTGTGTCTCCTTATTTTGAGATCTCAGGCAGAAAACTGTTGGGAAAACTGGTTTTGACACAAAAGAAAAAAAGGTCATTTGGAATCAGTCTATTTAATTCTGATTTTCAGGATGCAGTTCAGATAGGGAAGAAATATGCATGCCTCATATTACAGATTGTATATAAACTGGAAGAAGATTGCACCCACCATGAGGTACATGACATATCGCCAGTTCAGAATGGTCTCAGTGCCACTATTGTTCTTCCTACTCGTTAACGTATCTATATCAGACCTGTCAAATCATTAACCTGTCATTATAGAAATGTTATCGACATTAAACACGTGATTCATGCCCAGGCTTCTGCTTTGTGGTTTCCTCTTCAATCCAGGATGTACGTATTACTAGCAAGTTCATGGGTTCAGCCATTACCAGCTTAGATAAATTGCAAAAAGAATAGCAAATAAATGTACAGATGTTAAAACCAGCTTTTATCCTGTTTCTCAGAATCTCTCAAATCTTTCCGTGTGTTTGCATGACTTTTCTTGGTTAAAACCACCTTCCTGCTTGCAAGCAACTACTTCAGCAAAGAACTGAAAAGCTGCATGGTAAACGAACAAATTGAAAACCGGAACAAAACACCAACTTCAGAAAAAATTGTGCCTGGGGACAATTAGGAAAATCCTCAGAAGGGTTCCTTGAAAAGACCACGTGAACCAGGAGAACTGGTCCATGGGACCATGAATCAGAAACTATTTTGAGGAAAGTTCCACCCAGAGGTTGCAGGGAGGAACTCCCATTGCCCACTGCTGCTGGGGAGCTTATAGCTGCCTGTAAGATGACCACCCAGGCCACAAGCTGGTGCTGAATGTGTTTCCTTATGCTTGGGCCATTGATGGCCTTCTGGAAAGCATCAGAAATCTCCCTGTGCCTGAGTGAGGAGGGAGAAGACAGAAGGCTGCCATGACCTCTTCCCGTTCTACCCAAGCTTGCAGCAGGCAAAGAAAGCAGAAGGGCCACAGGGGGACAGCGGAATTTGAGGAAAAAAATGCAGTGTGGGTTTCTCCACCAGACAAAGTCCCTTTGCAGTTGCACCTCCTCCTGCATCTCCTGTCTGCTCCTGCTCGGATGGCTCTTTGCTCTGCTCCTGCTTGGGAGACTCAGCTCCCCGCAGCCGGGCGAAAGGACCATCAGGGGGTCTGTGAGCAGCCCTGAGCGGTGGTGGGGGGACGCAGGAACCCCCCGGCTGCCTGGCGCAGGGCCCATCCTCTCCTCAGCAAGGACCTGGCAAAGCAGTTATTTGGTCACTGCTCATATAGTTAACAACGTGGCAAAGAAATATTTGTCAACAGAGACGAACAAAGGAAAAAAAATTCTAATGACCTGGAGCTGAAAGTGGACATATCCAGTAAGTAAATATAAAAAACTTCAGAGAATAATGAGCCACAGACCCAGATCTTAATAGTTCTGTTGAACTGGATAATTCATTATATTCTTAAATAAAGATTTGGTGTTAAACCTCTGCAGAGTAATGGTCTGCTCAGAGTCCATCATTTTATATGTGAGGCCTGGATTCATTTGTCCCTTCTACATTATTGCGAATTTGCTAGGTCCAGTTCTATCTGCCTTTTTTTTCTTTTTTACCTCCATTTCAGGCACTTGGTCTCAAGGTCTTCCAGCAATTTCTTGCAATCAGACCTTGACTTTACTACCCTGTATGCCATCAGTAAATTCTGTCACCCGGCATGCACCTCTTTGAAAAGCTCAAACCCCAAGTTAGAACAGCTTAGTTAGTGACACACTTTGGGAAGCTTAAATATGTTATTTCTCTCCCTGCGGAAAAAACAGTGTGGGCATAGTTCACTCATTTAAATGAGAGGTTTCCTCCTTTTCTGATGAGAGTTTAATCCTGGTTTAAGGGTAGGGGCAAGTCTGTTCTGCATCAGACTTGGCAGGGAAGGACCTCTGTTCATGACAGACCTTTGTGACCAGCTTCTACTGCCTGTCCTATTCCAGTCCCAGTTACAAAAAACAGTCCCCTGACAAAAGCTTACGAGGCCTTTGACATCTGCATTTAAGTCACTTCAGTATGTCAACTTGGAGAGGATATTGCACTCACTATCACAGGATCCTTCACAGCGTGCCTGCAAACAAACTAAATTTGGCTTGGCTGACGATATGCTATGGCACTTGCTAAGCCCATCTTGAATTATGCTCAAGAACTGCATTTCAGTTAAGGAGCACTAGAAAGTTGTGAGATAACTTCTCACCCTGCCTTTCAGTTATGGTTTGTTCTATCAGTGGTTCTGAGCAGACAGGTAGGTTTTACATACCTACATGAGTAAGGTGCTTCTGAAAAGAAAACAAATGTGCAGCTACATCTATAAGCATCTGAAAATCTTTCCTTATCCCTGGGAAGTCAGGACTGTAGGGATGGACAGGCCTTGTACTAGCAGGGATTTTTTCCCCTGTCTAAGAGTGACCTAACTATTTAGGAAATTTATCCTCAATACTTAACAACACTAAACATTAAAGTATTAATTTAATATTAAACTGTTTTTTAAACATACAGCTCAATAAAAACTATTGACTCTTCAGATGCAGAGAAAATGTTTCCGTGATACTTCTTGTGAAGATAAACGGACATGCTTTTTGTAAGTGCGGTGACTATGAGGACAGACATTAGAAGCCATGTACCCTACCTCTGCTGGAAGAAGTCAATAAAACTGGAGGAGGAGACCATCGACCTAGAAAACCTGTGTTCATGTGAGTTATTTTTAACTAACCCAGTGGTAAAAAAGTGTATTTAGTTTCTAAGGGTACTTATTACATTTACTTCTGCTGTACATGTGATTTACCAGCAGTACCTCTGTGAGAAAGGCAACTCAAGTTAGGCCATACACTAACTTGGCAGGTGGAGCTCCACCCTGGGCTCCCGCCTCTCTCCACCTGACCTTGGGCAAATTTTCTATCTGGTCTGTAAATAACCAGTGTTTCCTTTCTTCAATTCTCTGCTTTTCCTTTTTAGTGAGTCAGTGTTTCAGAGCTAGGATTGTACAGTTCTACACACTTCTCATGCCCAGATGATGAATTAAGTGCTATAACACTGATATGATTCAGTGTTGTAGAGGGTCCTGTAATATAAATAATAACAATTCACAAAATGATTAAAAGAAACCTTAATACTGACAAATCAAGCTTCTAAACATAGAATATATAAAAACTGAGATGAAGACTTTCAGGCCATCTCTCCTTTGTGGCAGATAGCAGCCCTGCTCAGAGATGAATGAGTAAAGATATGGCAGACGTTTAATCATCAGGTGCCAGGACAGGATACATAAAAATTGTTCAGTGTCTCTTCCAATGCAAGAAATAGGTGGCATGTAGCAGGTTCAAAACGTACAAAGAAAGGTGCCTCTTCGTCCATTGTGTATCTGACTTGCGAAAACCCTCAGCACAAAATGTTAAAAGCTTATGTGAATTCCAAAACCAGCTGGACAAATTCATAGAAGAGAAAACAATGGGGTGGTTCCTTCACTGTTTCCCAGGCATCCGATGTTGGCTACTCTTGGATTTTTGAAGTGAATCTCCTGGACAGCCCCATCTTTTTTGCTTTGGTTTGCATTGTGGAGCTGTGTCACAAAGTGTGAACAGGATTCCTGTTGTATCAGGCTAAACAGGCTGGTGTGCTCCATGACCACACATAACGCACCACAACCACCCACAGGCACTCCATCCATCACCTACAGCTAGTCTGAAGTGAAAAAAGCCCAGAAGTATGTCTAAGGTAGATGTCAGGGCCCTGGCACCAACTGACTCTGATTGTCCACTCTTGTTGCTTCTCTCTCACTAATGGCTACTAAGGTGCTTGCCTCTGGCAGGTCACATCTGGAGGATTACAGCTTTTAGTCCTCTGACACGCCTCTGCCATTGGAGCTAATTGCAGCAGTAATTAGATGTCACTCTGGACAGGGGGTCCATGGCTGCTTACCAGGAGGTGTCACAGATACCATTTGGGAGCAGACAGCGGTTTACACCTGGGTATTTCGGGTTCCAGGGCTGCTCTGAAGGGCTTTTTTTCTCTCCTGGTCAGATCCTTCTCTTTCACATAGTCATATATACCCTCTCACCAGTCCTTTCACCTCCTTACCCTTGTCTAACTTTTCCTCTGCCCTGTTTTCCTTCCTTTCCCAGACCTGCGTGCCTGGCTCCCATTCCCTAGCTATGTGCCTTATTTCCCAACAGTCGCAGCTGCTACAGCCTCCACCCCAAGGGCCAAAAGCAAACTGCCCTTCCATTCCTCTGACCTTTGCTGCAGCATAGTCACTGTAAATGCTGCATGGAAGAACTCAACTTTCATACCCTACCCAGTGTTGCTTGATAATATGCCACCTGAGTGAGGTGCATGTCTTAGCCAAAAATGGCCCAGGCGGCGAGTTTGTGACAGATACCAGGGAAACCCTCTCCCTATCTCTGCCTCCAGAGTTCTCCTTCTGAAGCAGGAAACATCATCCCTGGCATCTTGTGGAAAAAGAGAGGAAGTGTTGTAAGAATTAAATGCAAAGAATATTGACAAAGTACCAATCTTCCCAACAGTACAGACTGCCAAAAAAGCCAAACTATTTTCTTAACTTTTAAAGAAAGACTGTCACACTGAGGTGAACCCTGTGTCTAGAAAATTTCTGCCTAGGCAGTTTAAAGTTGATAAGTGAAAAAGAAACCTTACAGTGGCAAGTGTCCAAATCCTTAACTCTACTCCCCACAGTTGGTGTAGCCTACAAAAATGTAAGGTATGACCAATCCTCTGTAAGAAGATAGATCCTAGTTTTTTATTGATGATTTTGTGGGCTGGAGAGAATATAAAATGTGTCGGACTTTTTCTTTCTCTGTTAGGAAGAAGCTGACTTGATAAACCTGACAGATACAAAATTATACATAATTGTGGTTTTATTTTTAATTTCAATTACCTATTTACTTGTGAAGCCTATCGTACCCTTGCCAGGGATACCATTTATCCAAGCTCACAGGACTTACTAGTGCTTAGCTGGAGTCTTGCAGGAGTCAAAGGAATTAAACTGGACCAGAGCAGAATCCCATTTTCCTGAGGACCACTCTCCCCCTGCCCCAGGCATGTGCATACGCACACCCACACACACACTTTTGTTCAGTTTATAGTGAGCTCTTAAGGAGGAGAAACTGAAGGACCTTCCCCTGTCGCTGGTAAATAACCATGTTTTAAGGATAGGTCAGGCTCTGGTGAGCACTGTATTTAGCCCTGAGGACGGTTGACCGACGACTTTGCTGGCAGAAGCAAACATGATTTACTCAGCAGTAACAGGTTCCGGGGTGGGAATGGTGAGTATGAGCCAATTATTTTATATCAGGATAAATATCACTTTTCCTTTATAATTTTTAAGTCTAGTTGAACCCCAGTACATACCTGAGGGTAGCCAGTTATAGAAGGGAGAGATGGCAAAGTTTGACTGAAATAAATTCTCTGTCCTGAATGAAAAAGCCATTGATGAACTTTTTTTAAGCCAAAAAAAATAGATAAAAGAACAATATAGAACATTGCAGAGGACTTCCTACTGGCTTAACTTATTACCTCATAATTTATTTGCAATCAGTGGAGAAGTCCAAAATAGATTAAATGATTATTCATCTTCAACTTGTACTCACACATTTGATGGATTTTTTTTTCTCCTGTGGGTCTTTCACATCTCAGGTCAGAATTCGTTTTCTTCCCATCTCAAAAGACAGGAGAAAAAGGATAAGAAAGTAGAATCACCTACAGATGGTACCAATAAGCAGGAACTATAGCTCAGTTATATGGCAGCATTGGGATGGTGAGTGAAGGAGGGGCATGTACTAATTACATGCAAATATACTGAGGCTGATGCTTTCAAATAGTCCGGGAAAGCAGTGTGCACCCAAGCTGAGATGTTATTATTACCGTTTCCTTTAACGGTCTTTAAACGAAACCAGGTGAACATGAAAATAATCCAGCTCATTTTTCATCACTGTAAATCTCCATTGTACTTCTTAAGGTGCCAGAGCAAGTCAGACAAAGAAATTCATTGGATAGCACGGATGGCATAAAGGAATAGATGTGACATGACAGCTTCTTTTTGCTTCCTGGTAACATACAAAGGAGTGAAGTCCCAAACCAACTTGGGACCTGTAGGACAGTAGATCTGGAAAGCTCAGCGTTCCTTCCATTCTGGAAATGCTCACCACATGCTACTGAGTCTTTCATAAATCCAAGCAGCCGCAAAATGGCCAGATCATTTAACCCAGTGGAAGAGCAGGTGAGAATCTTCATTCCTAGGTGGCTCTTTCTTGTCCTTCGAGGCACTACCATCAGTTACTTCAGGGCCCATCCCAGACCATCCATTCTCCCAGTCTGCACTACAGGTATGAATTTTTCTGCATGGCATGTCATTGAAAGTTCTGCTCCTTAACCAGATAACAATAGAGATGAGGGGCAGGAGTCCCACTAGGATTATGTCATTGTTCTAGAACTTCTCTGAAAAAGAAGGTATTATCAGGTCATGTTGCAAGAGGAAGAAAACAGGCACTACATATTTTCATTTACTAGCCTTACGTTGAGTAATTAAAAAAATATTGAAAACTTTCTATACTAGCTCATTAACTCATTTTGCCATCCAACACTCATGTTAATGCTAGGGGATTGTGTGGAAATACGTGTTCATATGTCAGACTGAAACATGAAAGAAATTAATTTATTATTAATTTATGGCAAAAGGCAAGCCAAATAGTATACATATGACAAGTTCCCAGATCACGTGGCAATGTTTTCTCCAGTAGCACTAGTTGTCACCAATTGCTGGAGTTCTCCATTTCTAAATGTAGTGGCACTCAAAAACAAAAGCAAGTAGTTTAGAAAATTCAATAAGAGAGAAGCTAAGAACAAGGACTTGAAACAATGCAACATTTACGTAATGTGTGCCAGAAACTTTTCCTTTATTAAAAAATGCTTTCCAGATAAATAACAGGCACTCAAGACAGCCATTATTTTCCTCTGCAATCATCCTTTCATGTAATCTATACAAGTATTCTCACAGGAATAATTACAAAGTATTCTGATGACTACTATTAACAATCAACTGAATTGCATTTCAGAATAGTTCCTCTCAGATTGTGACCATTTAAAAAGTATTGTCAACATAAGCCCAGAAGTTTGGAGAGAAAATAGACTGAGTCTGCAAGAGAGGCAGAAAAAAGGAAAGACTGAACCAGATAATTGAAGACACAGATGCAGAAGCTACATGTATGAAAAGAAGATGAATATAATTATAGAATTCAGGCTCATGAGGAAGAATTTAATTTTCCAAGCTTCATGAGAACAATCCTTAGGAAATCTTATCAAAAATAGGGTGCCTTCTTTTGAATGACTTCCAAATTGTGGAAAAAATTAGCATAGAAGAATAGTTCAAATGACCATGTTTGAGGTTAACAGCAAAGCTGTTAAAGCTAACTTCAGCTAGCATTACAAAGCATATAATACCAGATAGATTTGTTAACCTCTGTCTTAGACTGTGAAGAGAGTTGGCACAAGAAATTGCAAAGCCAGTAAAAGGAAAGTTTGGGTGTGGGGTTTTTTTTACAAATCTTTTATTTCAGGACTGTTTTGATACCTGTAGAGTAGTAGCAAGTGGAAGTAAATGTGTGGGAGTGAAGTAAGTGATTCAAGGGAGTAGAGATGTCTTACTTTAACACCAGTATTTTACAAAATGTTGGAAGAGATTTCAAAGAAAAGCAATGCAGATACAGACATGGAGTCTAACGAGAAGTTGAATACCAAAGGTAGAGTCGTTAGCCTGGTCAAATACTTTTTTATTCATAACTGATTTTTCAGAGACAGGTAATATAGTGGGTAATGCAGTTAATCCATTTTTACTTAAAGTACTTTATCTGATGCTCATAGGAAATCGTTGGTGGCAATAAAAGAGAATCCAAAGTTAACAGTTGACTAAAGCAGAATTATCAGGATAAAAAAAGAAGACCATAAAAAAAAAAAAAAGTATTCCTTAGGGTTCAGACTTGAAATTGTCCCTGCTGCAGATAATGATATTTGACCTCTAGTTAGAACTAGGCAAAAGTTGATGATGAAAAACAAACTTAGAGAGGTATAGTTGAAGCTGAAGAGGACCTGACCATAGTACAAGAAGAGTTGGATCAGCTGGTCTGACAGATACAGTATGAACTCCAACAGAAGAAAGTGCAGAGGCAGAGGCCAGCAATAAGAATTCAGCTGCAGCCCTGCCCCGATAGCTACCGCACCACCCACTTGTCCTGGAAGTCCCACTCCTCTTCTGGTCAGGCGCTGTGCTAACTCCAACTCCTTTTGGCCCTGGGAGCAATGATATGTCACAGCCTTACATGTTCACAGCCAGCCCTGTGATTGGCTGCCGGCTGCCCCTCCCACTTTACCCAGCAGGATGTCAGAGCAGGAAGGCCTTTACCACTGCATACATGAGGGCCACCATTTTGTTTCAGCCACCATTTTTACAGCAGGGAGACACCATTTTTGACAACGCCGTATTCCCCGTATTCACAGGCAGCCCTGTGACTGGCTGGCATGACCAGCCACCCCTTCCAGTTTACCTGGAACAGGAAGCCCCTGCCTCATACCACAGAGGCTGCCATTTATGATTATATCATACCCCACCTGTTTTCACACTGCTTTGAGATTAGCTTGTTGCTAATTTTTGAACACATCATACCCCCAAGAGCTCAGAGCACCCTCTGATTGGCTGTCCATTTCCTTTGGAACGGGAATTAATAATAAATATAAATATATATGTATACAAGTCAGAAATCTGCATGTGACTGAGTGAGGAGGGAGAAGACAGAAGGGTGCCATGATGTCTTCCTGTTCCTGCCTGGACTTGCCGCAGACAAAGCAAGCAGAACGGGTATATCGGGACAGTGGAGTTTGAAGGAAAAATGAAAAAGCCTGGAAAAGCCTGACTGGCAACCGACTCCCTAGTTCAACTGATTGTCCAGAGTTTCATTTTTTAGGTGAGTAGCATTTGTAGGACAAATACAGGCCTTTTCCAGCCGTGAGCCAGGAACGTATCCCAAGCTCCTAGGGATTCCCAGGGTATTCCTGTGGGCAGAGCCTCTGGCTCCTCTCCAGTATCCACAGCAGGAGAAAATGAACATAAATGAGCCGTCCATGTCCTGGACCTGGCTTTTAAAGGGCATTTGGAGAAGTCACCGGAGGTCAGAGCAAGCAGGTTCCTCATGTGGTGGAACACTGCTGTCAGGAGGAGGACTGTGGTGCTGGGAAAAGTACAGCAGCCTGCCCTTTCAGAGATATGCTCAGCACCCCCATGGCCTGCTCCATACTTTCACCTTCAGGAAGGGTGCAAGCATCTGGGTGCTGCTGGCTTACATCCTGCAAATCCACCTCAGTGCCTAAGCTACCTCCTTATGTTGGACCCTCTCTGGAGCTCCAGACACTTGTGGGACTGTTGCCTGGATCCTATGGGAGAAGCTGGCATTTCCTTCCCATTTTGGCCCATGAATATCTGGGTCTGTGTCCGCATAGCCAGAGGAAATGCCACAACTACTCAGCACCTCTCTGTGGGCCGGGATACTGTGCCGTCTTCAAGGGCTTGATCTGTCCCTGGCTTGCTGGGCTGAAGCTGGATGGCACACACAACCTCCCCATACAAACCTCCCTCCCACCAAAGCCCTCTCCTCACTTCTCATTGATAAGTTAAATAGATTAATCTCCATTATTCATCTAGTGAAACTGAGGTTTCTACTAAATTGTTTTCTACAAGTGTCCTGGCCATGTGGGATTTTTTTGCAGTTGATCCCACCTTGGAACTCTAAAGCATATATTTCAATCCTTTGGCCAATCTTATTATTTTTCTTTTTTCTCCAATCTTCATGCATCATCTTGAATAGTGAGTAATAGAATTTCATACAGAATTTTCAGATGGAATGGTTGATTGGTCTTCAGTGAATTCAGAATAGGTACTGGAAGAAAATATCCAATCAGTGATATCCTAGAATGACCTTCCAACAGTATAAAGGAGAAAACACGTAATTCTAAGATGGATCATGGCTGGCTTATGAGATGGATGAGGATGACGTGGCTGGTTGTAATAAATTTGATGATGATCAGGAAGGTCTCTCCCTGTCCTGTGACTTATTCCAGTAAATACTCTCCTCTGGCACATGTAGCACTGCTATAGGTTCTCTACCCATTGCTCCCCTGCTAAGACATCCAAAGATTTCATTAGCCTTTTGATGACATTTCAGTAGGTAAGTAGGTAATTTTGAACCCTGAACCACCAGCCAGAAACCTTGCAACAGCACTACAAGCAATTAAAGAAAAGTATGAAAAAGGAAATGCAAAAATAGAAGACTGTGCATTAATAAACAGTTTTGATACACTGTCTGACATTTCTCGGAAAAACTACTTACAATGTTACTCAAATTTACATCACAATAAAGGTTCATAATTCAGCTTGTCTAAGAAGCTGGACTGATATTTTTTATAAGAGTTTCTTTGGTATTAATTTCCATGGTATCCAAGCACTTTAGAGGAAAAAGTGCATGTGCTGTAAGTTCGTTTGCAGTGTGTCTCAGGATACTTACAGTGCATTTATTCATTTTCACACCATACAGCATAGGACATTTTTGTCTAAATGAATGACAGAGCAAAACCCACACAGCTCCATTCTGAAATTCATTTATGTCTAAATAGCTGTCTACCAATTCCCCCATATAAATGTTTTTTTGCAAATAAATGTTTTTACATTCACAGATTGTTTAGGCCTAAAGAAACAGTGCTAGGTTTAACTTCTTATTTAAGATTTCACCCTCTTTTTTTTTTTTTTTGCAGTCTGTGGTTAACATGATGAAAGAAATGTGGCATGATGATATTGACTTCTTTAGCACCCAGAAGGAACAAAAACAGGTTTCATCTGTGTTACTTAGAAGAGTCATGCTACCATATTTCCTCACACTTTTTATTGTACTGTTTCTCACAGTGCTTCTGAGTTACGGAAATGGCATTATTTTAATTTCACACATGAAGGGCTAAAGCAGTTTGCAACCTGATGGCCCCAATTCCACAAATAATTGAATAATAGACAGGTCTAAAAGCCTGGCTGTATTCACACAGTGGCTTGGGTGACAGGGTCATTATATAATAAATAGGACAGATTTTGCACCTGAGCTGGTCTTTATGACAACATGGGCTAGTCTGTAAGAAAAGTTCAGGAAAAGCCTGTACCTTAAACTCTGTTCTTCAAGGACAAAGGCCACCCTGTAAAACTGGAACACTGTGACTGGAACCCTTTTCTCTGCCCAAATCACTAGCTCCTCTTGCTGGTCTCAGTCAAGTGCCCATAACAGATCTTTCCTGAGGTATAGGAGATGCCACAGAATAACACGGATCATCACAGCTTTTACTTCAGTGGACACAGGCATCCCTTACGTCCTGTGTCATGTCTGTCATTGACATGGGTTCTCTGGATACTGAATCTAGATCTAGTTGTCCTGGTTCCATTTATATGAGGGGAGAGAAGAAGGTATTTCTAGGGCATCTCATTCCAAGTTGAATCTCTAGGGCTTGATTCAGTTGCTCATATATACATATCTAATGTCATTTGAGACTCCCTGGGTTATCTAGGGTTTTCTTGGGTCTGTCAGCTATGACACAGGTGCTACTGGAGACCTGTGCCTATCTAGAGGTAGCTGGAGGCAAGGCTGGGCATCCCACTGTGCCCATATTGGCACACGGTGCTTGGGTGTGAGCAAAGGATTTGTATGCTATGCCTGAGCAAAAGAGTAAAACCTCTAAGAGAGACTTATTCTTTCTTATTTTCATTAATTACAAAGGGAGTTAGATGTCTAGTTTAGATTTAGCCACCTGAAATGGAGATCAATCCCACCCTGGGCATGAGAGGTTTTTTTGTAGTTAGGTCAACAGCAACAATTTTTTAAAAATATCAGGTAACTTCTTCTGCAAATACTTCCTGTTCTAGGAATACTGAAGCACATAGGTGTTTTACAAGTCATGCTCAGTATTTAGTGCTATGAAAAACCCAAATGTTTAAAATGAGCAAAAACCTGTTGAGGCTTACCAACAAGCAATATATGTAATTTTGCTATATCATTAGCTGTGAAGTGCTATTAGATGTAATATGCATCTTTGTTACATGTAGTGTTCTTTGTTTATATATTAAAACAATTTGATTATAAAGTATATGACTAAATCTGTAATAATGTATGTAGCATTAAAAAAGTTAATAGTCATTAATATGCAAAATACTTCAATAATTTAAATGTTCTGTGTGATTAATAACAAGGCTAGAATAAATTTTTTTAGTCTTAATACATCATTTAAAAACCCCATAGTCTCAGAACAAGGGTGTTACAATAGGAAGGAAATACACCCTTAACTATAGCACTTCATCTGAAAAATTGGTCCAATACTTTATGGAATAATGAAATTACACTATTGACTGACAAATCTGAAATTATCAAAGAGAATGGAGAAGCACTCTCAGCATGATCATAACACTTGACTTCCAGGAACATTCTTACTGAAATGCACGGTGTTGTTTTGAAAAATGTTCCTAAGTGCTGAAGTACTTAGAATTTTTCTAGGGTTTATGTGGAAGGTACCCACTGTGTCTTTGAATATATTATTTTCAAATGAATTTTGATATTACAGAAGTGTTGGATTTATACTTAACCATTAACAAGGTATGAGCTGAAGAACAACAGTGAAAATGCTCCATATAACCCTAACCACATGCCTCAAGTTTGACTTGAAGAACCTAAATTGAAGGGTAGGGGTCCTGGGTATCTCTGTTGACTCAGACAAGAAGCATACAGTTGATGCTGCTACCTACCTATCAGTTGGCAGAAACAAGTACTTACACTCCCTCACTTCTGTCTGCCAGGTTAATTTCATGTAGAGAATGGGCAAATAGTAATGAGAAGAGAAAAGGAATTCACTCCTTCCAGGAAAATGCATGAAAGCTATTTTTATTAATCCTTGAGGAAGACCTGTTAAACAAGCAGTGTTAATCTTTTCCAAAACAGAGGGAAGCAACTCTTATTGTGTTTGCTCCAGATAACTGCCAAATTAAGTGCCGCGGCTCGTCCCATTATGAAAAGGGTGGGAAAAAAGGTGGAAAACAGCTCTAGTGCAGCTGGATGGCAATGGAGCGAGGGGGAACAGTTACACTGGAGCTGGAGAACAGGCATCGCAGGGCCACCCATTTGGCAGGAGAGCTTTAGAGGGATAGATTAAAGCAGTTGGTTGCCTCTGGTGAGTCACACTTAACCAGCATTTGAGCAGCAACAGCCATTGTCTGTCTCATACAATTTTTGTAGTAATTATGGCCAGAGCGAAGTGCAGCCCTACTCCCTGTTATGCCAGTAACAATGGCCACATCCCCGATTGGGAACGGAGGCCAGTCTCTGTCAAAAGAGTGTTGGATGGTGTGTGAGAGAAGTGTGAAAAAACATTCCAGCTAGGTTTCACATTCATTTGACTCTGCCAGCTCTGAGTTATTCTTAACATTGTGCCAAGTACAGGATGAAATACAAGTCAAAAAGGGAGGCTAGCTTACCTCTCGCTACAGACCATATGGATGTGAGAATCTGCATGCTCTGTGGCTGTGCATGCTGATCACTTTGCCTCCATACTTCACTGGCAAGTGTTTTTCATATGCGACAGTATATTCACAACACACAGACATACGTTGTTAGCCACTGAGAATGTGTTCCTGGAAAGTGTGATAGTTAATTATTCAACAGGAGGGAAGACTGTATACAGGAATGTGAGAAATACATACAATTTAAATACATAAGGGCAGTAACATACAGGGATAGTGTTTTGTGGCAATAAGGTCTTTCCCCTCATTCCAATAACACTACTTAAAAAAGGAAAATCTCAATGGCATGAGTGAAGAACAAAGACAAGAAGGATATTGCTGCATAGCCACATATAAGGTTAGTGTTTGTGTGATATGCAAGCAATATATTAATGAAATATTTAAAATACTGCATTGTAGCCTACTGCGTCTATATTCTCAGCGGTTATTTTAACACAAGCAGGTATTTGGCAGGAGCACTTCAGTAAGGCTGGATGACTCAGGGTAGTCTTGATGGAAGGAAAAACACTTATGACAACATTAAAGAGAGCACAATATGAAATTATTTATGATGGACCTCGAAAATGACAGCAGAAAAATGACAGACTCTGTGGAGTTGTTCCCCTGCAGTCTGATACGTACTTGTGTGCTGTATAACATGCAGCACTTCATGATACTTAAGTGTTCCTCATATAGAAGAGCTCATTGCAAGTCCAGTAGCAGTAACTTTAAAAGCACAAGGCTGTGCATTTTCTCCAGAATACAATTATTTCCTGTTCCACATCATCTCATTTTCTTACTTGTTATTGTTTTTTGATCCTCAACCCTGTTTAGAAAGGCGTGAGATCACTTAGAACCTAATTGGAAAGTTAGTTGGGACACTTGGTTGCTGTGTTGCAGAGAACTGACCATGACTTTTTGAGACTACTGTGCTATGTACTTCTTTAGAGAGGAGAGGAGAGGAGAGGAGAGGAGAGGAGAGGAGAGGAGAGGAGAGGAAAGGAGAGGAGAGGAGAGGAGAGGAGAGGAGAGGAGAGGAGAGGAGAGGAGAGGAGAGGAGAGGAGAGGAGAGGAGAGGAGAGGAGAGGAGAGGAGAGGAGAGGAGAGGAGAGGAGAGGAGAGGAGAGGAGAGGAGAGGAGAGGAGAGGAGAGGAGAGGAGAGGAGAGGAGAGGAGAGGAGAGGAGAGGAGAGGAGAGGAGAGGAGAGAGGAGAGGAGAGGAGAGGAGAGGAGAGGAGAGGAGAGGAGAGGAGAGGAGAGGAGAGGAGAAGGAGAGGAGAAGAGAGGAGAAGAGAAGAGAAGAGAAGAGAAGAGAAGAGAAGAGAAGAGAAGAGAAGAAGAGAAGAGAAGAGAAGAGAAGAGAAGAGAAGAGAAGAGAGAGAAGAGAAGAGAAGAGAGAGAGAGAGAGAGAGAAGAGAAGAGAAGAGAAGAGGAGAGAAGAGAGAGAGAAGAGGAGAGAAGAGGAGAGAAGAGGAGAGAAGAGAAGAGAAGAGAAGAGAAGAGAAGAGAAGAGAAGAGAAGAGAAGAGAAGAGAAGAGAAGAGAAGAGGAAGAGAAGAGAAGAGAAGAGAAGAGAAGAGAAGAGAAGAGAAGAGAAGAGAAGAGAGAAGAGAAGAGAAGAGAAGAGAAGAGAAGAGAAGAGAAGAGAAGAGAAGAGAAGAGAAGAGAAGAGAAGAGAATATTTCAGTTGGAATGGACCTACAACAATCATCTAGTCCAACTGCCTTACCACTTCAGGGCTGACCAAAAGTTAAAGCAGGTTATTAAGGGCATTGTCCAAGTGCTTCTTAAACACTGACAGGCTTGGGGCACAGACCACCTCTCAGGGAAGCCTGTTTCAGTGTTTGATGACCCTCACGGTAAAGAAATGCTTCCCAATGTCCAGTCTAAACCTTTCCTGGTGCAGCTTTGAACCATTCCCCTGAGTCCTATCACTGGATAGCAGGGAGAAGAGATTGGCACCTCCCTCTCTACTTCCCGTCCTCAGGAAGCTGTGGGGAGCAATGAGGTTGCCCCTCAGACTCCTTTTCTCCAATCAAGCCAAGCCCACCGTCGATAGTCACTCCTCATAGGACATTCCTTCCAGCCTTCTAGATTTATCGCCTTCCTCTGGATGCTTTCAAGGACCTTTAATAACCTTCTTAAATTGTGGGCCCCAGAACTGCATGCATTTCTCAAGGTGAGACCACACCAATGCTGAATACAGTGTGATAATGACCTCTTTTGTCTGCCTAGTATGGTGTGTTTCATGCACCCAGGATGTGGTTTGCCATCCTGTCTGCCAGGGCACACAGCTGACTCATATTAAGCCTATTGTCAACCAGCACCCCAAGACCCCTTTCTGAAGGGCTGCTTTCCATCCACTCCTCTCCCAGTTTATACTTCTGCCTGGCACTACTCTATCTTAGGTGCAGAGTCCGGCATTTCAAGTTGTTAAATTTCACCCCATTAACCATTGCCCAGCACTCCGATCTATCTAGATCCCTCTGCAAGGTCTCTTGTCCCTCAAGAGAATTGACAACACCTCCTAGTTTGGTATGATCAGCAAACTTGCGAATGGCATATTCAACTCCTGCATTCAGATCATTCATAAAGATATTGAACAGAACGGGCCCTAGGACTGAGCCCTGAGGAACATTGCTGGTGACCGGTCACCAGCCAGATGTAGCCCCATTCACTACAACACTCTGAGCTCTGGCCTTCAGCAAATTCTTCGCACAGAGCACTGTGAACCTGCTCATCCTGCAACTGGACAACTTGTCCAGAAGGATGCTATGAGGGACAATATCAAAAGCCTTACTAAAGTCCACCACCTTCCCTTCATTGTAATTTGCAACTAAAACATCCCTTAGCCTCCTTTTTATTAGTCCAAATATGCTCAGTTCCCTCAACTTCTCAAATTTCATCTGCTCTGGGCCCTTGACCATCTTAGCACCTTCCTAACAGGTCTATTCTAGTTTCTCAGTATCCCCCTTGATCATGTGGGTGTGGAGGACATGTCAAAACCAGTATATTTATTACTGCCCTGTACTCACCAGTGCTGAGTACAGGGCAGTAATAATTTCCCTTGATCTGTGGGACACAACCATAGCATAGTACGCTATGGAGTTGCATGGCTGTGATGAGAACACGTTGTTACCTTACAGCAATCTTCACTGGTTTCTCACACTGCTCTGCTAGCTGGTTACCAGCCTGTATTGATGCGTGGGGTTTATCTACTCTGGTACAGAGTGCTACACTTTTTCTTACTGAACTCCATGAGGTTTCTGTCTAATCCTCAGGGTAAGTGTCAGGAGTGGACCACTGAATGGTTTAGAGTTCACTGGATTTGAAAGATATTCAGATAAGTTGTCAATTGCATTGTCAATGTGTACTAAAGATAGCATACATGTAGTATGAATCCTATGAATCTTTGGGGGATTCTGAGTTAGATCATCTGTGTAATCAATTAAGAAGCATTATAGCTTTCATTTACATTTCATCTAGCATGGACACTAGAAAGTAGGGCAGTTGATGGAATTTTGCATTTAACTTTTATAGTTATCATTGTTTTCGATGAAGAGTTCTATCAAAAAATGTTGGTTAAAGCATTTGACCTGACATTTAACAGGGTTTTCTGGTGGAAAATCCATGAGTATCAGAAATAGTGTGGCCAGCAGGAGTAGGGAAGTGATCGTGCCCCTGTACTTGGCATTGGTGAGGCCGCACCTCGAATCCTGTGTTCAGTTTTGGGCCCCTCACTACAAGAAGGACATTAAGGTGCTGGAGCTTGTCCAAAGAAGGACAACAAAGCTGGTGAAGGGTCTAGAACAAAAGTCTCATGAGGAGCGGCTGAGGGAACTGGGGTTGTTTAGTCTGAAGAAGAGGAGGCTGAGGGGAGACCTGATCGCTCTCTACAACTGTCTGAAAGGGAGTTGTGGTGGGGTGGGTATTGGTCTCTTCTCCCAAGTAACTAGCAATAGAACGAGAGGAAATGGCTTCAAGTTGTGCCACGGGAGGTTTAGATTAAATATTAGGAAAATTTCTTTACTGAGAGAGTAGTCAAACATTGCAACAGGGTGCCCAGGGAGGTGGAGGTGGTGGAGTCACCATCACTGGAAGTGTTCAAAAAACATGTAGACATGGCACTTCAGGACATGGTTTAGTGAGCATGGTGGTGTCAGGTTGATGGTTGGACTTGATGATCTTAAAGGTCTTTTCCAACCTTAATGTTTCTGTGATTCAGTGTCTTTAAAACAACAGTATTTCATAATCAAAAACCCTGGAAACAAAATGTCTCAGGGTTTGGGAGAGGTAAGGTTTTGGCTGAGCATGAGCTTTGCCAATTCAGTTTCTACTAGGCTCTGTAGAATCCTGACCAACAGTTAGACGTATCAAACCTAATATTTTCTGTTAAAATCTAATCTTTCATTAATGGTTATTTTCACTGAGGATGCCTTATGGATGAACTGTCACAGCCTCCACTCCTGTGTGTCTTAGAGTCTGCTCCTTCATGCATTTCAGGTGACCATCACATTAAGGTCTACAGGGCTCAGTGCTGTTTTCCCCCCTGGTCATTACACATGCAGGACTGTGGTACCGAGGCTGGCACAGGCTGCAGTGTCCTCAGTGCTGTGAAGATACTTAGCAGCAATCTGACTTACTCAAGAAGTGCTATTTAGTCATGGAGGGGAAAAAATGGATGTTAGAGGTGAAAAAACACACAGGATAGCAAGGACTCTCTTCTTCACTTGGGAAAGATGAAAGTTTGTTTTTTTCTTAATTTGCCTTATTTTTGTGGTCTGGTGGACCTTTGGCTCCTGTCTGAGAACAAGAGCCCAGAAAACTTAGCTGCGCCTTAGCAAAGGGTACCTTTTCAGCTCTATTATGATCTATGATACTGTTAGACTAAGACTTTATAAAAAATAATCTTACTCCTGACAACCTAGAAGCTAAAGTCACTATAATAAATAAAAATGTGTGTCTATGATGTGCATTGGTTGCACAAAACTAGAGGATGGGCTAATGAAACTCCTGTTGGCACAGATTTTACTTACATGAAAATTCTTTCTTTTAAGGCCAGCTCTGTTGCCGTCTGGAGGAATATATAATAAATGATAATAAAAACAAACAATCATTCAAATTAATAAATAAAAAAACCTGCTGGCACATGTTGCTGCATGTGAAGCTTTAGCATATGTTAATTATTTTGCATTGTTAATGCAGATACTTTCCATTTATAAATCAACTTTAAAAATATGAGGTTTATTTGCTATGGCTATTAACCGACAATGGTCTTCTAATAACAGTCAGTAGGTAAATGTCTATTCCATTTATTCCTTACTTTCTGGATAGCTCCCCGATGTTGAACTTTGTTCATTTTCCATTTCACAGACTGAGTTTACTTTAACTGAAACTGCCAAGCAGTAATTCAGTTCTTAACTAGATTTGTGGTGGTGAGACAGAGGGTAACATAAAAAGGCAGAACTTATTGGCACGATTCATCATCATACTTTATTGCACACTCGAGCCTACTGGGCAGGAAATGTTATTAAATTGGAGGATATATCAGAGCCTTACGAATTTGGCAGGATGAGCACCTTAAATCTCTGCAAGGGCTGATGTGCTCAATTCACATTCAGTCCCCCTAAATGGCTGCAAGAATATAGGTGGTGTTGCAGGTTAAGGTCTGCAAGGGAGGACAGCTGGCCTTATGTTCACCCGGTGACAATGGTACGCTTTAAGGACTGATGTGCAGAAGGCAAATAGTCATGGCAACAATCATGCTTACCTGTTATTCTGGGGCGTGGGGCATAACCACATCTACTTGCTTACTGCATGTCAAACACTGGTATAACAAGTGTCAGCTGCTGTTAGGGGAAGAGAAGTCCAGAATCTATGTTTATTTTTTAGTAGACAGGTCAGTACTAGTAACTAGTTGTATCGAAACACAAATGGGGGTAAACCGTGAAGTACATGTCAAACTAATAAGTGAAAACAGCAGAGTTCCTGAAGGGAAAAGAGTTTTCTTAGTGAAAACTTAGTGAAAGACTATAGAAGAATTAGGTATAATTGTTTTTTGTGAATTAAAGTGTCTTTGGAAAAAAAAGTCTTGGTGATAGGAAGGTAAAGAAAGCATAAGTATAACAGGGTCAGATAGGGAAATCCCTATTGCACTGTGGGTTCGTGAGAAATCTGTGGAGTTTCTGCATTATCTGTGGCCCAGCTGTCAGCTCCAGTGTTATTATGGTCTGGAATCCTGAAAAGGAGTAGGGATTTCACAGCTGGAGTGGGTTGAGAGTGGCAATTTTGTGGTCATGAATGTACAGACGCGGGAATTAAATTGCATTCAAAGAGGATAAACCAAGAGGACATTTACTTAACAGTAAGTGGCAGTCAAAGAAATTATACTTGTAAAAATACAGAGTATAGTTTTACCAGTAACTTTCATTGTGTAATCGGATCAAAAGAACTAGCTTTCAGGTTACTGGGAAAGTTTTGAGACCAAATTTGATTACAATTTGTAAATTAGGGAGTCTTTACATTCAAGCAGCTTGTGCTAAAGACACGGCTTATTTCTGCATTTCTCTTTGAATTTTGTAGGATATTCTTCCCACCTCATGTTAGGCCCATGGATAAACCTCAATCTCAAATCTTTTAGTTTACTGGCTGCTCATGCTACCTATTGAAAATATTTTTAAAGACTCTTCTGAAATTACATTCAAGAACACCCTATCAGAAAGGTAACAAACTGTGTCTCTTCTCTTAGGCAGATTTTCAGACGTCTGTTTCTATTTTGTTAAGCTCTCAAATTCCATAAGAAAATACAACCACCAATATATGCACGCAATACTTGCATTTTCTGATAATGTGTATTTATTTGTATCCAGAAATACAAATGTTGGGATCAAAATACGAATATAAATAGTATTCTAGACACACAGCCCTACTCCTTAACACAAAGTAAAGTGGAATGAATATGGTCAATAAGGGAAAGTCGTTGTCTGAGAACTTGAGGAGATGAAGCACACAGGTGTTTGACTTTTCTGGTTAGGTCAGTTTGGGGGATCACTAGGATGGCTATCTAACTTAGAATGACATACTGGTACTAGTGCTACCTGTATTATTCAAGGCACATTGGGCACATAATTGTACTTTCATTTCACTATGACATCACAAGCTGCACTGCTAGCAAAGAAATCACACACCCCTAAGAAAAACTTAGGAAGGAAGGAAGGATAATTAGAAATCTAAAATTTTATTTGTGTTCTATAAGAAAGTTCAATTTGGCACATAGTTGGCAGTTTTAAAGTCTTTCCTAAAATTGCACTCACTTAAAATTAAAAAGAATATCCATATGTTGCCATTTTGGGAAAAATGTCTTGGGGGGAATATACTGAGAGTTTAAAATAGGATTATATGAGATGGTTGATGACTGCCTGTGATAGTCGCAAACTGGGCTCAGATTCCCTCCAGCCTAGTGTTTCTACTTGTGACAGCCATGTGTTGGCCCATAATTTATGGTTCTATTGCATGTGAGCGTGGATGACAATAAATTCACAGGACTCCTTAACAAATGCAAAAGAGAATATAGGAGACTGATACTGTAATCTCTCTGCACATGGTTTCCCACTGTTGTTCAGAGGAACACTGTTTTATGGAAGCTTATTCTGAAATTTTATTCCCTTTGGAGCACTCTGTTTGGCAGTGGCATACTTCCCTGCTCTGCCTGTGTAATACTGTCAGATGCAACTATTTTACCAATTTTCTATGATTTCAACAGCAGCTCACATTTAAATGATGCCATATGGTCTGTAAGTATGGAATGGACTGTAGCATGCTCTGTTCCATATTTATGAGCAGGTTTTTTTTAAAAAATATGTCATGAATATTGTTCTCCTCATCTATTTTCTAATGTGCAATTTAGAAATTTTGGCATTTACCTGTTTTAGGCCTCACTTTAAGTATGCAATTCACAGATCTCACTTCAAGTACTTAAGTTACAAATCTGCTGCCCACAGACTTTGAAGCCAGTCAGTGGGTAATCAACCCCACCAGAATATGATCCAAAGCTCTTCCTGTTTGCTTGTAAGAATATTTTAACTTAAACCCCTTTTCTGGTCAATGGTCTTGTTTGATGAGGGAGTTGGACTCAGACCTAGAGACCTTCTCTTTAAAACTTGCAATCATAACACAGCCTCAATAACAAGCAGTCACAAGCTTCACTGTGGATATTTCATTCTTTGTATTTTATAATATATTGTGTCTGTACATCTCATCTCTCTCAAGCACTGCCATAGGCTGCAAGAAGGTAAAGGGACATTAGGAAAGTATTAAGCACTGTATTAAGCACTAAAGGGAGCATGTGGGTTCCTGCATAAGAAGCTCTGCAGGCTGGCTTAGCCCTCCAAGTAAAGCTGAGTTACTTGAGTGCTTCCATGACACCAAACAGGCTCTTGTGGCTCCTCTGGCTAGTGTCTCAGAATTAAAGAATCATTAAGTTTGGAAAAGATCTTTAAGATCATCAAGTCCAAACATCAACCCAACACCACCATGCCCACTAAACCATGTCCTGAGGAGCCATGTCCACACATTTCTTGAATACTTTCAGTGATGGTGACTCCACCATCTCCCTGGGCAGCCTGTTGCAATGTTTGACCACTCTCTCAGTAAAGAAATTTTTCCTAATATCCAGTCTAAAACTCCCGTGGCACAACTTGAGGCCATTTCCTGCTTGAAGTCAGTCACAATCCAAACTCATTTAAAGAAACAGCTGCTAGGTAAATTGGATGATTAAAACAATATTTATCCCTAATTCAGGACTTAGTCCTAGACAGGGTTTTAGGATAGCATATCTCTTGGAGTTATCCACCACAGGTACAGCGTACAAAAATTTCCCGTTTAACTTGTCAAAGCAATGTAGTTCAAGTGGAGATTATTTTTTCCTGTTAAAACATCATTTCACTTTAGATATAAAACATAGTTTTGTTTTTAGTATCTAAAACAGTGGCCTAAATGGTGAGGAAAGTAGATTCTCTGTTTGTTTTTTTTCCAGACAAACCATGGATCCAACGGGAAAAGGCAAAACTATTAACAACACTGAAGGCAGGCCTTCATTGTTTGCATATATTCTAGAACCCTTCAAGAAAGGAATGTGGTGAACCACAAGAAGCTTGTAGGCATATAAATATAGTATAAGACTAATGACATAATGCTTTTTTTTTTAGTATGTGTTAGTTTCAATGCAAGTTTTCAGTATGAAAGTGTAAGTTGAGCTGATTTTGTACTTGCCAATTGTATAGGTGAAGGGAGAGAAGGAGGGAGGATGTAAAACCATAGAATCATAGAATCATAGAATACCAGGTTGGAAGCGACCTCAAGGATCATCTGTTCCAAACTTCCTTGGCAAAAGCATGGTCTAGACGAGATGGCCCAGCACCCTGTCCAGCCAAATCTTAAGTGTCCAGTGTTGGGAATCTTCTGTCCAACTAAAATTTCCCCAGGAGTAAAATGAACTCAGGAAAAAAAAAAAAAAGCTCTAAAGGAGAGAGAACCTCACTTTTCAGCTGTGGAAATGCATTCCAAATGCATAGCTTGTTTTTTTGCCTATTTTAAACAGTCTTCTGGGAAGTGACCTGGATGAGGTAAACATTAGCCTTGAGTTTATGCTCTGCATCTCTTCGTGGAATGAAGTTGCTGAGCGAAGGAAGGATTCTGCTAAACTGCTGAAATCACACTGCAGTTTACTTGCTCCTTAGGAATTAAGAAACCTACAAATTGCTTAAAAAATAAAGAAAAATCAGACAAATGCTCAATGTATGGGTTGAAGACATCTAGAATATTGGTCACACACTGTAGTGCTCAGGAAGAACTCCAGCAAAGTCACTGTCCCTCTTTCTAACTCTCAGGCCAGGCATGGTATTATCCTTCAACATCAAGAAATACTAAAGGCACTAATGTAAGAGGTACAAAGATTTCACTGTAAGCAGGAAGAAGAATATATCTTGAAAAATATCACCTAATTATGTAGGCAGCTAAGATTATGCAATATGGCTTGCCTTTTCCTAGTGCTTTATGGAAACCCAGAAAGAGCAGCCAGTGGGAGAAATACAGTCTGTTATGGACAGCCTTTACAAGTTGCAGTGAGCACTTTGTTTTACAGTTTAGAAGGTAACACCAACCCTCCAGATTGTGAGGCTAATGAAATCTGCCTTAAAATACTGAGTCTCCCTTCCCACAAAGTCAGCAGTACCACAACTGGTCTTTCCAGAGCTGTCTTGCACCTAGTCACTTAGAGCATGGGCAGGGCAGAGTCATTTCTCTAGATGCATGCTGAAGTTTGGTGCAAAAAGAGGGTATGCATCTTCCTCTTCATGAAATGACCAAGTAAGGCAAGCTGTGATAAATTCATGCAGCAGCATGGGGTGCTAGACTCAGACATGCTAGGGCTGCAAAAGTGTTTGAGATAGCTATCTATCTGAGTTATTTGGCAGGATGCCTCCAGTTCCAGAAATATAATTTCCTACTAGCTAAAGGCTCATGTGTCACTGCTGTTCCAGTTGATGAATGTGCAAACCGCCAGGTGGATAATTCGGAATTAGCTGTGGGTAGTTGGTGGGAAGAATTGAATAAGAAGAGTGGGACAGATACTGCACAGCAATAAAAAATAATTTCTTTCTCCTCTTTTAGCTTCACAACTCATCGCTGTCTCTGTGAAGACAGTTCTGGCTTTTTTTGGTTCTTCTTGTTGCAATTTTTATCATTTTTATTGGTATGTACAATATACCCATATACAGTTGAGAGTTGGTGAAGGAGAAAATAAGCATCTGAAAGAGAAGAAAGGTTATCAAAGTTCCCGAGGTGTTTTAATCTACAGCTGTACTTCTTGCTTAGAAAGTTACATTAAAATTTTGTGATGTACTTCAGTTCCACATTGCAGCTGGACATGGAGACAGCATAAACTGTCAGCAAGATTTTATACACTTATTCTTGGAAGAATGGCTGTAAAAGAAGGAGCTGTCAATATGTTAGGCATCAGGGCCAGAAGAACTGATAAGACCGAATTAAGCAGACCAGTATTTTTATACATTCTTAATTGCCTTGAAAATGCTGCCTTCAATGCAGGAAAACACTGTCTATCAACTTTTATTTGAAGGGGGAGAAGAAGAGGTCTGACTTTAGAACTTCCTGGGAAAAGTTGGTTATCTAAAAAAACCCTCAAAATCTTTTCTCTAACTTCCAAAAGGAAGGAATGTAATGTAGAAGATACTTGATTTTGTATACAATATATATTTACATACATATCCAAATCTGTTCATTTCACTAGTCATTTGGTTTTGCTTTCCTCCATTCCCTTCCCTTCCCTGGAAGGATAAAAAGAAGTACTAAATAACAAAAAGTAGTAGTTGAATAAATGCAAGTCTTGAATATGAAATTATCTAATAAGAAAATACTCTAAAATGCTAATAGGTGGTTCTTCTATTTCTTACGGGACAGTGCGCGGAAGTGTTAATTTTTTTCAATTTGCAAAAGAAGTGAAAGAATATCTGGAGGTTAATAAGGATATTCTTACTACTACAGAAGGATATGGCACATAGATATATGCAAACCACATTATCTAGGTGTCTAGAATAATTGTATTTTGAATGATGCAGAGCCTAGAAAGCTTATCTTACCTGATCTCTACAGTTTTTAAGTGGCTGCCAAAGCACAGAGCAGTGAAGCAGAGAGAGTAAACCAAGCAACTAGTAATAAGCGGAGGAATGCATTCTGGAACCTGCCAGCCTGTGACCACTCATCTTGCATACAAATTAATTTTTTGCACATAATGCCAAAGTAGAATATGTCCTCTGCTGTCAGCATAGGAGCAGAAGTCAGCAGTGGCTGCAGATTCTTTCTTGGTTAGGACCATGGAAAAAAGTGGAATTACACTTCCAACTTCTGTTTATGAAGCACTCGGAAAACAGAGGCAATATGAATGGACTTAGCAGAATCAGTCTTCCAAGGAAGGATCTGATGGGATTGTCTGCTTTTAGCAGGAATGGGTAGCCATGAGCAGAAATGTAAGAAAAGTATATGCTCATCATCTAAATGGGAACATTCCACTTCCACACTTACTCCTGGGACATTCACTCAAGTATGCAATTGATAAATAAACCTTACTTTACCTCTTCAAGATCTAATGGTAGAAGGCACCTTCTTGTGCCTCGTCTGTCTCAATATATCCACCAAAATCAATTGATTGTGCAGAGGGTTTATAGGATCAAGCCCCTAAAATATAACTGTTTCCATTCTTTTATTTAGGGTTGAAATATTTCTAGTATTCTTGCAAAATATGGTTGAAGGTGGCTGTTAATTCATAATTACAGACAGGATATTCAACTTCAATTCAGTGACCTTCTTGCACTTCTGAAACTATAACTTTCACCCCTAAATAAAATCCATACTTCCAAGTGCAGGACACAGAGGTTTTACAGAGTAATTGGCTACAGAGAGTTAGCAAAAACTTCAACACGTATTTTGAAATCAGAAGATCATCATTGGTTTAGAAGACATAAGATTGGGCAGGTTTTGTTAAAAAGATTCCTTCCCCAAAATATTTCTTCTCTGTGCTTCTAATCTGAATTTTGTCAGTCCTTGGAGAAGTGATTCCCCTCCCCAACAGCTCTTTGCCTCTGATATTTTAGATGAGTGAAAACCAGAAGAATGTATTTTGAATAACTACAGTTATCTTTTGTGATAGTAATTTTTTTCAATTAAAACTTACCGGAAGCACAGAGAAACAGCAATGACAAACAGTGATGTTTCAAAGAACATGACAGCATTTCTATTCCTTTAGAATTACCATTGCATTAGTTTTTGCTTGTTAGCAGGATTTTCCTTCTGAGGAGAAAAGGAACTGCTCTTCAATCACATCTACTATTCATTTTTTATCAAATACTTTGTGGAAGAGACACACTTTTTTTGAGATAAGAAAAAATTATCAGGTCCTTCAGAAGAGAAAAAAAGTAGAATTTTGGTTTTAGGTATGTTTTAACTTTAATAATTTGTAACTATTTGTCATGCAAGCGGTAGTGAAAAGCCATTGCTACTTAGTTTTTAGTCTGTTTTGTTTGCTTAATAACAATTATTCAGAGAGTCTGGAAAAGATGAAATCTAGTTTAAAACTGTGAAACTATTTTTTGAAAAAAATGGGTAGTTTAAGAATTTAATGGTCTGAAGCCTGAAAAATAAAAAAAAAAACCAAACAGCTTTTTAGGGTAAAATGTAGTTGGCAGTTTAGGAAAAAATCAAAACAACCTGTTTCTACATGTGGCAACTATTTCATGTTTAATTCAAGTGTGACAGTTGAGTTCCTGCAACACACTATTCCAGTCAAAAGTGTTCAGTCTGCAGCTCAGACCCAAGGAACAACTGCCATGAGTAAGGACTGCAATATTTAACTCTATTGAAGGAACAAAAAATGTCCTTTGGTGCACATGTTTTTCAATTTTGTAAAATAAATTTGAGAGAAAAAATAAGAATGTATGAGTGCACTTCTTAGTAAATTGCAATCTGAAGAAAGTCACATATTTATAGTGTTATTATATAGTGATTTTTACTCATGGCCTATTAACTGTGATCTGCTACAATGACACAAAGAAGCAGGAATCTTATCCTGCTTCAAGTAGAGTACTTTAGAAATCAATGACCATCCTGTGTTTAACCAGTCATAAAAAAGACAATAAAAGTTTGAAAAACTGTAGAAGTTATGCCTACAGCTGCCTCAGAGATAGGCAAGTCTTTTATTTATATCAAAATATTAGCTTTCTTATAACTCTGCCTTTTCACCTTGAATTAAAATAACCAGTATGTGTAGGTAAGTGGTTAATTCCATGAACCTCAGACCTTTGCAGAAAGTAGCTTCCATGTTTTGATCCCACCAGAGACATTTTTTACTGTCTTTTGGTAGTTTCTCTATAGCAAGCAGATCACCAATTAAATACTTCCCAAAACCTATGGGACATAGCTCAAGCACGTTTAAATACAAATGAGTGGTTTCATCGGCTTTGGCTTATTTGCCAGTGCCAGTGTATGTTGCTCTGAGCTTCAGGGATATCGTAGCATTCTGAAGAAAGTATGGGGATGAAGAACAAAAATGACTTGTTTAACCTTTGGCTGAATTGTGTATAGCTTCTACGCCAAGGGACAATAGTAAAGATTCTAATATACAATAATTATTCATAAACATTGCTTACACTACAAATTCAGCCTAATTTTGTAAGAATCTTTTCCTTAAAATGAATAGCAGTAAGGAGAGAATTCTTCCATGTTTTTCTTTTTCAGGCAATTACATATTAAAATTCTTCATCAGGATCTGTGATGGTGAAGGTTAATGTGGCCTTTATAATTTGAGATGAAACTGACCGTGTCCTTCTCGTTTTCTGCCTTTCACCATCCCTCCACAGTGTGAAAACACAGCAGTCTTCACCACTACAGGCAACATTTAAAGATAGAGGTATCCAACCCAGTAGACCAGGTTAAACAGCAGGAAGGATGTAGGGAAAAAGACCCTAGAGTAAGAGTCCAGTTCTAAGATGTCTATGTGAATCCGTCCTCTCCTCCATGAGCCTGATTTACACTCTTCATAACAACAGAAAAAGCTCTGGCAGTCTTTCCCATCCAGACATTCATAGACGCATGCATCTTCAAATTCTTGCCAATACATGGCATTGTTCAATGTGATGACTGTAGCTGGTGGTCTCATATCAAGTACAGAATAATTCTGAGGAGAGAAAAAGAAAACAGTTTGATAAACTTCCATGGATGATGCAGATCACAATTAATAATCATGGGAAAAAATCACAGGGGCTGGGAATAAGAGGTCGGTAGTATAGCAATTCTAGATTTAGGGATTGTGTTTCTTTCCCTCAAAAGAAGCCTTTTCAGATTAATTTCCATAGAGAGATTGTGGAGTGGCAAGTTAAATAATTCTAGATGTATTTTCTACTTGGGTAACTCAAGCATTGTCCTGCTTTCAGCCAGGATAGATTTAGTTTTCTTCACAGAATATAGTGTGAGGCTGTGTTTTGGATTCGGGATGAGAAAATTATGATAACGTGCTGATGTTTTGAGTTGTTGCTGAGCAGTCAAGGACAGTCCAGCTTCTCGTGCTGCCCTGCCAGCGAGAGGGCTGGGGGTGCCCGGGGAGCTGGGAGGGGACACAGCCAGGACAGCTGACCCAGGCTGGCCAAAGGGATATTCCATACCATACGGCGTCATGCTCAGTATGTAAAGCTGAGAGGAAGAAGAAGGAAGGGGTGGAGGGATGTTGGGAGTGATGGCATCTGTCTTCCCAAGAAACCATTATGTGTGATGGAGCTGTGCTTCCCTGGAGATGGCTGAACACCTGCCTGCCCATGGGGAGTGGTGAATTAATTCCTTGTTTTGCTCTGCTGGCATGCGCAGCTTTTGCTTTCCCTATTAAAAAGCCATTTCCCTTATTAAAAGCCATGAGCTTTCTCACTTTTACTCTTCCGATTCTCTCCCCTGTCCCACCGTGGGGGAGTGAGTGAGCGGCTGCGTGGGGCTTAGCTGCCGGCTGGGGCTAAACCACGACAAGCATATATTGCCTGGTACTCATTTTTTCACAATTCGGAGTTCACTTGCCTGTCAGAATATTATTTGTAAGTTGCTTTAAACATTTAAGAATGGATTCTGAAAAATAAGGGGTATGTCCTCCCTCCCCATTTAATTACAGAATGATCTCCACTTAGGATAGCTGCATTCACTGCCTCTTAAACTTTACCATGATTTATAAAAGCAGATATGGTCAGCAACAGATAGTGATGATTTCAGTACAGGATTTCAAAATATCATCCCTGGGCATGGCCCCTTAGTGCTTATCACACTAACCATGCTCAGAAATATGGCACTTTGATATGAGGCATCCCCACTCACGCCTACAGACCTCTCCTTCTTCTATGTACTCCTTATTTACACTTTGTCAACTTTTTTGTCACGCCATTTCCTTTTCATGAAAGGTGCTTTCTCACGATAGTCTCCTCTCTCATCAAGCCACCCGTTCCCTCCTCACAAACGCCACCTCCTCCGCTGGCATCACTAGGAAAGGTCCCATCAGCTTCGCTGCCTGCCTGCACCGCCCTGACAAAGCAGACTCCAGCCCTGTCAGCACGGTGTTCTCCACCTCGGGGCCCTTCCTCTCCCGGTGGAGGTGCTGAGCATTGCCTTTGCCTGCAGCCGCGTGCTGGGTACGCGCTGACAAGCTAGTCATGCCTCTGCATCACGCCTGCTCGCATTCTGGAGGGTGCTCTGGGACCCTGCTTCCACACTCACTGTACAAAGTACGCAACATTTCCTGCTGAAGGTGTTGGGGCATATCGAAAGCTTTCGCTCTAGATGTGAAACAGGTCAGTGATATGAGGTACCTCGGTGGAAATTTTCTTTTTTCTATCGACTTCCTTTCCTTTCTACAAATCCTTTGTTTTGGCACATGATAATATTACCTATCTCATTAAAAATGCCACTCCCTGAGCTAAGAACTTGATGTGGCACCCCTCTGCCTAGATGTTGGCATCTCCAACATAGATAACTATGTCTGAACAGCTGCCCTATGGTATCCAGCCAATTACTTCTAGGACACAATTCATCTCATCGTAAGTAAGTGGCTAAAATCTCTCAGGTGCATTGTGCTGTGGACTGTAAACTGATTGCAGTTTAAAAGCAGATTATTGCAAAACTGTTTGTTGTGAATGACTTTATCTCTGAGATTAGATGACAGAAATTATGCCATCATGGTCTTCCCTCTCATTTCTGAAGTTTCAGGTGGCTGGTATCAGAGCTTTACAATGTGCTCCACATGGAAAAGGTCTAACATTATTGTACAAGCAATATTTTTTTGACTATAGCACTTTGGAGAGAAAAAAGCTATGACTAAAGTATACATGGAATTCTGCTGTACCACTGTGTTAAATATTGTTCATTTATTGCAGGCTTTTATGAAAAGTTCCTGCTAAGGGACTGAAATTTTCTATGCCTGACTACAATATTTATGTTAAAAAAAAAGAAAGGCTAATTTCGATCTCTCCAGATGATTTTGGTAAGTGAACATAAATAAGTGTCCTGGTTCTGCAAAGGAAACTTTCTCATCTATCAATAGCCTGGGGTTTGTTGTTGTTGTTTTGTTATATCAACTATGTCCTCAGGGCAGAAGACAAAATAAATGCCCTGATAATACAGAGAGATTAATCTGGTTGCTTTAATCTCTGTGAGCTAGGAGGGGTCCTGAAGGGACTAGATACCAGGTGAAGGTGGATGGTACCCATTGTGTCCTGCGCATCCTGCTGAGCTGGGGTTGGGAGGAGAGGGGTTCATGCACAGTGGGTGCCAGCCCAGTGCCACCTGAGAACTCTGGCAAGGCAAGACACTTCTCAGGTGCATTAGACAAAGGCAGCTCAGATGCAGTGTCAAAAATGCTTAATAAAATTATTTCAGACAAGGTGTAAGTGTGCTCTCTCGGAGGAAAAACAAGGAGTGGGATTACCTGAACATTGATTTACTAAGAGTAATAAATTTAACCTTTTAGGTGACATCACTACAAGGCTCAAAAAGACAAGATGATATCTTGAGAGTCAGAGACTTCTTATTTTATAATAATTATAATTTACATAATTATTACATTATATTATTATTTATAATAATTATAATATTTTATAAACTGCTTATTTTATGCCATTTATGCTACAATTTAACATGGAAGTTGTTTATATATATAACAAGGCCCTGCTCAATATCTGTCTTGATGTGAAAAAAGGAAGGGAAGGGAAGGGAAGGGAAGGGAAGGGAAGGGAAGGGAAGGGAAGGGAAGGGAAAAGTAAAAAACTTGAAAAGGTTGCAGATACTTTCTAAGCATATCAGACTGACTAGACAAAGATTAAGAGTGTTAAATCCTATTGTAATTTTAATTGTGTATCTTTTTCCTTTTTTTAATTGGAAAAAGGAAAGTGCCACTACCCATTCAATGTGCCTCATTAACTTCATCTTTCAGAAAAGTCTGTCCAAGGAGCGACAGCAGTAATAAGTATATAAATGCATTGCTTTCTGTAAATCATTCAATGTCAATGATCAGACTTTCAATGCTATATGAGCTCAGAACAGTCATGTAAAAAAAAAAAAAGTGTATACTATTATTTGTAAAAGGTAAGCTAGTAACATGGAGTTAGCAATTGTTAATGATAAACTTCAGCATATCCAAACCAAGAAATGAAAAGCAATGTTTTAGCTCTGTCCCTGTTCTTATTTGGATCTGATAGCTGGGAATATAGCACTCCATCCAACCATTAACTGGCCCTCTGCGTGCTTTATAGTTATATATATTATAGTGTGCATTCCAGTTTCAGATTTCTTACAACTTAGAGACACAATTTTGTGCTCAATTTCAACTTTATTACTGCTGTACATATATAAATAGTTATCTAGAGGTTTGGGGAATAGAATTTATTCCATTTGCAGATATAGTATAACTAACTGTGTTAAACTTGTGTGCCTAAATTATTTGAAAATGCACCTAAGGATTTTATAGGTCTGCATAAATGAATTATTTTCTATGAAACTTAATTAAAACTCCATATAAGTTTATCATATAACTTGTGATAACTTGGTGAGGCTTATTACTTTTTTATGAAACGTAGTGAAAAACTGCAGTATTATATAAAGAAGACACACAAAATTTCTGAGGTAAAAATAACACACAATATTCTACACTTGACCCTTCTCCCTCCCAAATCATTTGATAAGTCCTTATAGAAAGAGGCAGCTATGTTCCTCTGCCACAGCCAAAACCAAACTGACCTTTTAAACAAAAAAGCAAGACAATATTTATAGTGAAGTCAGGATAAAGCATAACAAAGCGTTACAGCTTTCTCAGGAACTATTGCAAGTAAATGTCAACCACACATTCATGCCTCCATTGCTCTCACTGAGTAAAATACTTACCATCACATGACCAAAACTGACATCAGGTAGCTTAAATAAAGATAACAAAAGAATTATTCAGAAGAAAACATACTTATTGCTTCATATGCATCTAATGTTCAATAGCATTCCTTAAACTAAGGCTTTAAATGCATTTGTCCTTAAAACACTTCATGCTGAGTATTCTATGTATTCAGTATAATATTCTGTACACTTTAAAAATGCATGAAATGTCAGCAGAATGCACACATTCCATTCACTTTAAATCTTTATTCAACTCATTACATTTATTTATTTAGCAAACAACAGGTAAGTGAGCATTTGTTCTTGTGTTAACTTAAATCTCATCAACATTGCATGCTTTCCCTCATCTTCATTTACATGTCTGGAAATACTCCCTACTCACAAAGATACTCATGACTTTTTCATTCAGCCTTTCTATAGGACGGCAATTTTAGTTTGTTCATTAGCAAGTTCATTTTGATTGTCTCGTACTTTCTTTTGTTAACACTCTTTTGACTTTTGTGTGCAATACATTTTTAAAAGAAGCTATTAGCAGTATAATGTAGTTTTCATTTACTAAGTCTATGGCTTTCTAGGCTTTCTTTAATTCTGTATTCATTTCAGCTTTTCCTTCATTAGTTCTTCATTCAATCATTTCCTATAGCTCTTCATTCAATCCCTTTTTACTTCATGACCTATTAGTCCCAGAATTTAGCCTTCTCTCTCTTCAATTTCCTCCACATTTTTTTCTATTTCGCTTTGTATTTCTGATTTCAAATGTCTTTATTTTCTCCATTATGCAAAATGGCATCCAACATCTCCGACTACAGATCTCAAACACATAAGATTTTCCACCAATCTTGAGTGGACAACCCACTTCCCCTTCCCTATGTTTACACTGAGATTTTTTCTCCATTCTACTATCCCTCTCATTCTCATAGTCAGTTTGAAGTACACCGGGTAATTATTCCTGTGTGATTGTTTTAACTGATTCTAAATGAAAAGCTTTTCTCTGTGTCTGGGCATTACTCTTTGAAGTGTCTTTTTGGCCAAAAATGCAGCTATGTATAAAAACTTTGCAAATGACTTCCTTTGTTTTTGCATTTAGGAACAAACTCCTTTGTGCAAAGGGCTGAAAAGAAGTGCTGGTTCCTAGTGGAGACATTGAAATCCCATTTGTAAAGTTCAAAAATATTTCTAGACCTGTTAAACCATGAAATAGCAGGTGCAATTGAATATACATTGGTGTGCATGTATTTGTATAACAAGCTATGCAATCTGTTTCAGTGGGAGCCCTTTATGACTACCAGCACAGTAACTGGAAGACAAAAGGTGCATAGGCAGGGTTGATGTTTCATGGTCAGCAGGCTGCTTCTCTTAGGAACAGACCTCATTCAACAGGCACATAACTGATCCTACTGTTACTGCATGTAACTATTTTCCATCAGCTTTCAGGGCAGATCACACCACAAACTGGGAAGAGCTTGGAGAAGTGCAGTATCATGGAATTACAGACTGTCATTCAACTCTGCCTCTCTAGTCTGCTCTGGTGAGACCCCACCTGGAGTCCTGCATCCAGCTCTGGAGCCCTCAGCACAGGAGAGACATGGACCTGTTGGAGCAGGTCCAGAAGAGGGCCACCAAAATGATCAGAGGGATGGAACACCTCTCTCTATGAAGAAAGACTGAGTGAGTTGGGGTTGTTCAGCCTGAAGAGAAGTCTCCAAGGAGACCTTATTGCAGCCTTTCAGTATCTAAAGGGGGCTTATAAGAAAGATGGGGATAGACTTTTATAGCAGGGCCTGTAGCGATAATACAAGGAGTAACGGTTTTAAACTAAAAGAGGAGAGACTTAGACTAGATAAGGAAGAAATTTTTGACAATGAGGGTGGTGAAACAGTGGAAGAGTTTGCCCAGAGAGGTGGTAGATGCTCCATGCCTGGAAACATTCAAGGTCAGGTAGGACGGGGCTCTGAGCAATCTGATCTAGTTGAAGATGTCCCTGCTTATTGCAGGGGGGTTGACTAAATGACCTTTAATGATTCTCTGCTCTCTGAGCCATGCACATGCTATAAAAGAAATTTAAATGCTCCCATCTTACCGACTTTTTCTTCTTAGTACAGTTTGGTTTCCTGCAACTTGAGTAGTAGTTGAGGGTTGCATACTCCATCAGAGCAGCAAAGACAAATAGAAAGCACACAGTCACAAACAAATCCATGGCGGTGACATAGGAGACACGGGGTAACGACTTTCTTGCAATGGTACTCAAAGTTGTCATGGTCAATACTGTGGTGATGCCTGGAGAGAGAAACTTGATTTAATTGTATGCAACTTCATTTCTTCATGTCATAGAATAATCTTTGGAAACAAACATACAAAACAGAAATCCAAAGTGTACCCAAAAAATCACAGGAAATTCATTAATTTCATTTGGTAGTATAAAAAATAATGAAAAATAACGGATATATAATAATATATATATAATAATAATGGATAGAGCCAGTGATATTTTGTAAACAAAGATTTCCTCAGCTGTTTATATTAATCTTTGCAAAACTGATATTCCCATGCCTCTTAATATGCTTTTCCTCATCTTTTACTTTTTGTGATCCCATTTAGGTTGTAGATGAGGGTGAGGGAAAAGGAGAAAATGAAGAAATTTTTGAAGAAAAGTATAAAGCAGAAAAGATACTAAACCTGAAAAAAATAAAAATAAGAACTCTAGAAAACAGTGAAGAAAACATGGTCTTTTTCATAGTTAGTACTGCTCTCATGAAAAATCTTGTGCTCAAAAAAGAAAAAGGGAAGGGGGGAGAAAAGAAAAGACATTTTGCTGCAAAGTTCTGACCATGAATTTTGAAAATTCACACTGCTGCTTCCTTGGGAGTCCTCCACTGCTGTTTTCCTTTTGAGTAAGGGAAAACAGACTCTCATACAAACGTCAGATGTAACCTTAATGGAAATAGCCTTTTTAATACATACAAAGCGTCACATCTTAGATTGATTTAGTATTAACGGATATAATGGGAATTACTTAGTGTGAAATATCCTGAAACAATAAAACCAGTCCTAAAGTGAAATCTGTGGGGTGTCAGTTATTTGGCTGCTAGTAATTCATATAATTTCTCTTCATTCTTGAGAAGTCTTTTCATTCCCACTTTAGACTGATGCTTTTAATCATTTGTTATGAACTGCAAGCCTTCAATAAAAAAAATAAAGCTCCTCAATGGCTTGGGAAGAAAAATAAAGCTCTCACTCAAGTAAGTCTCAAGAGAGAACTTGTTCTAAAAACAACATAACCATAAGGTAATCTTTCTTTTTATAGTTAAAGTGATATTTTGAAATGGTACACAGTGTTTGAAATGGCAGGGGATGACTTAAATTACACCTTATAGTAAAATTACTTCCCACAAATAGCACTCTGCAGAGAAAGAAGTATCTGTGGATTACTTTTGACTACTTTCTGTTTATGAAGGAATGCCCACGTCTGATTTGTAGCATTTGATAGGAACTGCAACAATTCACAAGAAAAACTCTCCCCATTCAAACCATCAGAAAATCCCTGGAAGAGCCAAAAGGCAGATTATTGCCTGGGCCTCAACCTTCTTCTACAATGAATAATAGCTAATTGTGTTCTTTAAATATCCACTACCCAGAAACAGGGGGGAAAAAAAAAAAGAAAAAAAAAGTTGCTGAAAAAACACAACCCAATAATCAAGTTGAAAGTAATGCTGATAGAAAATGGGAAATGTGGATTTTATGCATACCTTGGATGTCTAAAAGCTATTGGGAAAATATTTCTGTTTCCTGTCAACTGTGCTACCTCCTGATACAAGCACATGCAGCTGCCATGATCCAGTAACCTCTCCAGACCCTTCAACAACAGTTCTGTAGCTAGCTGATGCTTTGAAAAAGTTTCAGGGAGAAACCCCATGCCACTCATCACAGTACTCAACTGCAAAGGTGTCCAACTGCAAAAGGCATTGACTCACTAGCCTTGATTTGGCCCTTACTAACTATAGGTTAATTTTAGTCTTTCTGTATGACCATGATTCAGGCCTTCAGAATAATTGCATACAGACTGTGACATACTCTACAATATGAAATGAAGTTCTTTAACACTTTCTAACCCACATTTAGGTTTCTCATGCAAATCTGTCCTTTTCAGAGCCTCATGTACATGCACCGGACCTCAGGTATTTTACTACCTTTAAAAAATTCCTCAAAACCTATAATCTTCTTCCAGCACAATATACAGTGTCCTTTTTACCTGGACTCAAGGAAAAGTTTTGATTTCCTGCTCATCCTGCCATAGGATCTCAGATTACTTTAGGATCCGCTTTTTTTATTAAAAGGCAAAAAGAAATAAAAGAAAAAAAAAACCTTGCGGTGCTTAAAAACATTTTTTGCAAAGGTTTGCAATTTTTCTACTGCATGCTGTATTGACAATGTAATATTTTTCCTATATTCTTACTGAAATTGAGATATAACTTTTTATTATTTGCGACAAGAAGTAGTGTGCAGGTATCTGTAATGACGACCAGCTGCCAAAGTGACTATGGACTAGGAAGGCAGAGAAGTGGAAGAAAAATTATCCTGATCCTGTACTTAAGTACAGAAGTCCCCAACTCAGCCCGAGTGGTAGATCCATGCCTTAAGCCTGAATGTGAAATGCCTGCCCAAATCATGCTTGAGACTGTGAAAACCTAGATGAGAACTAAGCAAAAACAGCCCACTAAATCATGTTGTAAATGCTTCACTGATACAGAATCTGGGAGTTTTGGGTAGCTCTGGACTAATTGTAGCTGATTGAAACAAAGCAGGTTCTACTAAATTTGTAGACACCACAATGGTGTAAGACTTATTTTGGTTTTAGATATTTTTAAGATATTAATAATGTTTATCCTCAGTCTCTTTGACAACAAATCATATTCTGCTATCGGAATATGAAACCTTGGGGAAAGGAAAATTTAACATTATCACAAGCCATCATAGTTTCTGGATTATATATCACATTTCAAATTATGGCAAAGGCATAAGAAAAGATTGCTGAGCACATAGACAGAAACATCCAAAGGTAAAACAAATATATTTCTACTTCTATTATTTACACAAAATATTCTTATGATATGAAGTCCAATAGAAGGGCATCATTCTTCATTTAAACTGAGGCTTGATCCTGGATCCCAGTTCATACCGTAAACAATAATAAAAATTCTACCCACTGTATCAATTTTACATTTGACACATGGGCAAAAGTTTTAGAATATTAAAGTTAGTCTTATGGGGATACATACAGAAAGCAAAGAGAAAGAAGGTGCACCAGATGATACAGTTTTGTATTCCTTTACATTTACAAGTTGGAATATACAGATATGCATATGTGAATAAAATGCAGCACCCATTATTTCCAAAGAGAATATCTAGATTCCATACCCTTAGCTCATTTTACCTCTCACGCTAAGAAATTCGGTTTGTTGAGTGGTTTCAAATGCAATAAACCTTGCCAGATGAAATTGTTAAGTCTCTCACTTTGGGGAGGCCCGTATGGTAAAGCGAGCTTTGCGTCTGTTACTGAAATTCACAGTGCTCTTGAACTGGCTGTTTCAACAGAATTTTAATATCAGCCAAGGACAGCTTTGAAGTAACCTGGTTTCAAAATTTTCAGGTAGATATGTGTGAGAGCTTACAAGTTTGTGTATAAATGCCATTTTGTGACATTTATATTCTCTGAGCAAATTCTACACCAAACATGCTGCTTGATAAACCAAAAAGGACTGCCTGGGAGATGAAATGATGCAGGGATACATAATGCATGAGAACACTTTAACCTTTAGATTATTGACCTAAACAATTGTTAAAAATCATTACTGTTTGAAAGCTCCTTCCTGGAGAACAGCATGCAAAGTGAGGTAGCAGGAGCTTCAGTATTAGGAACTCCTTGGTCAGCAAGGCTCATTTTTTCTTATTTTCCTAAGAGTATGTTGATGGGACACTGGGGGGAAGGTGTACTGCTTTTACCCATGTTATCACTTGTTTATAAATTTAATTTCTCCACCTTTTGGTCTGGCATTTATTTTGATAATTTGCCTGTTTTTTCTAGTGAATGAGCTTAAGATGGAATGACAAGGAGAGCAGTGTTCATTTTTTATTGAATATCATCTGTATTTTCTTTTATATCAACACGTTACTGGCCTTGATACCTGCTGTACTTTTTTAAACTGTGGTTTGAAGTTACTCTGTAGTAACTGCCTAGTCCTATTAGATATTGTAGCCATTTTGAAAAAGCAGGGGGAAGCTGGGATGAAAGCTTCAGTTTAACTTAATTCCCTTCATCTTCAAGGAAAACAATCTATTCTTCTCCAGATCGTAACTTTTCTTCAGACACTTGCTGGCTGCTCTTGACTGTGAACATTGGGAGTAGATCATTTTGATTACTAGAGACAAGCAGAAACAGCAGGGAGACATTTTTTTTTTCCTCTCTGAATGGAGGGCAGAATAACTTGGGATCACAAAATACAGTTCTCATCCAACACTCAAATTCTAGTTCCACTTTCCTACTGACTGTTCAGGTGGCCTGGAGTGAGTCACGTTGGTACTCTCGGCCTCAGTCCCTCAAAGTGCATTTGAAAAAGGGACTATGATGCCAAGATTTTAAAGAGCACTTTGATGCCTCTGGACAGTGCTGCTGAAAGGATACTTACGGTTCCATTTTTTCCCTCACAGACAAATACCCCAAGTGCATTTATTTTTTCCAGCACAGGAACAGCTTATTACTTACCATTATTCAGAAAGGGGTAAAACCTGTCCTTCACGGAACTGCGAATAGTTGTCAATAGCTTAGGAAATTACTCAGTAATTTCAGAAAGTGAAATATTTCCCTTATGTATAGCCCTTTACATTAATGCAGCTACACTCGGAGCAGGTTTGGTGCACTGAGTCTACAATTCATTTCATCTAATTAGAAGGACAATTTCAGCGGTTTGCCTTTGGCTGTATTACTCACAATTTCACCATGTGCCACTTTCCAAATGTGAATGTGTGCTGTTGCTCTGACAGATTTGTAAGTTGTGTTGTACAAGCAGACCTACAGTAAACAGGGAACAGCTGCTTACTGCATCCCAAGGCCATTGCTGATTTGTGAGCAACAGGCCTCTGTGCACGAAAAGAGGTGACCCATGTATATATTATTTTCATGTCATTTGACTTTATTTATTAAAAAGTTATATTTTAGCCCAGTAATTTAGTTCTTCATCAGAGTATTAGGAGTTAGTCATGACAGCCATTGAAGATAGCCCTGGAAAATCTCTTTTTTTTGTTCTTACTTCAAATTCATGACCTCAGTATATGAATATATTTTTTCTCTGAAGTTCCTGCTGGCCAAAGGGGCGAGGCAGAGAGAGTCACACTGTTGTGACTAGTGATTTAACTTACTTTCATGTCTAATTAATAGGAAAACGGAGCTGTGTGGTGTGGGGAACTTCCCTCAAGGACAGGGTATGAACACTGCTTCTGGAAAATCAGTAATGCAAATTGTTAAACAACTTTTCTCCCTTTTCTCTTAAGCATGTGAAGGATGGTCAATCTTGCCTTATCTCCACTGAGTTACCTAATTTAAGAAGAAAGTGCAAAAGAAGTGTGTTAAAAGTCTATTGCTCAATTTCCTGGCCACCAGAGCAAAGTCTGCAGAGCCAGGAACAGGCAGATGTACAGCTTCTCTGTCCTCACCTTTGTGTCATCTTCATGCTGTCCTGGAAGTGGAGGGCATCACAGAATAACTGTAAGTCTCAGGGTACATCGTGTTGCTGGAGCCACAGTGTAGAGGCACTTAGGCACTCACCGAATACCCCTTTCTTGGAAAATAACCTTAGAAAACTAGACCTACATGACACCACATGACTTATAATGGTCAAAAGTGCTATGTTTGTTAATTTTTCGAAATTCTGGAGCAAATCCAGCAGTTAATGGTTTTGTGCTGACCCCACACAATATGAGTTTTAATACAGAATTATCTCTGAAGTGTGAACCAGTGTTGGCTGCTTGCAGATGTCATCTTACAGGTTCTCTGGGACTTTTCTTTCTACTGATCCTGTTGCATAACTCCATGTCACTGAGTTGCTCTTGATTTAAAAGGATGCCCCTCGCCACTCACTAAGAATTCCTCCCCCTAGGAAGATGCCTAAGGGCTGATAGCAGGAATGGCTGGCATATAGCTTCATTGCTTAAATAAAGCTGTGGCTAGTGAGGGAGTTACATTTAGAGGATGTTTTTGGGTATTTCTTTTATCATTCAGCTGAAAGTTACTAAGCTATTGAAGCATTAGAAGTTTTGGGAGGAAAAACATTTGTAACCTGGGCCTTGTGCACCCCGAATAGATGACCGTAAGTTTTTTGTGAGTGAAGGATTTACAAAGTGGGATCAGAGTTCTGTACAACTTCAAGACACTTAGCAGTTAAAATCTCATTCAGAGTGAATGGACTTCAAAGTCTCTTTAGCACTTCATTTTTATTTTACCCTTCAGGGCTTTTATGCTAGAAACCACATCACTCTCAAAATTGGTGGTTGCTCAGATTTATTAGTGCAGGAGAGAAATGGACTGAAACAGGACAAGTCATTCTGAACAACTGTATAACGGCTGCGTTGTCAAAGAAGGTGCTTTCCTCCTGAGATCAAGTAGAACAGCTCTACATGGTCTTTGACAGAGAACTAACAGAAATGGATTCCCAAATAAGTAACCACTATTTCTGGTCAACAGTTCCTTGGATGAAATAGGGTGGGGAGTACCGAGTACCCTTGATCGGGTGTTTCGCGTAGTGGGAAGACAGAGGTGGTTTGTACAGGTGGCCTCTCCTATACCGATATTGAACGAAGACTTGTTGGCACAGAGCAGCCCTCGAGAACACCCTGCCTGCTGCAGGCTGCCTTCACGTGCCCTCCAAGGAGGTGAAGCCTGTTCACAGCCCTTGTCTTCCGGCCTTTCTTTACAAGAGTAGCACCCTCTCAGACCTGGGGACTCAGTTGCTCCTATAAATCCTTCCCATCTGATTTCAGTCCAAAAAGTCAGGCAGGTCAGTTTTTAATAATTTGTTCTTTCAAATGGAAATGATTTAGAGAGTCCAGCTGGTTAACTGGAGACGGTAACAAACTCCAGCAGGAGGAAGCAATGAATAGATGGGAATGGAAACCTCCACACTTGAAAACAGACATGGAAATTTTGACACAGCTTCCCCTTTTTTCTGAAAGAAAACTTTTTAACTGATTTAACTTTTTAACTGATTTCTGAATCAGTTAGTATTGGCAGCCCTGGCAACCACAGCCAGGACTAAAATGTTGTTTTTCCTTCAGCTCTGATGTATACCTATAATTGGCTATTACATAGCCCTATGCCCTTGATGCTGGCAAAACCTGCAGGTTTTTCTATAGACATAAGAATAAATGGTCAGCATTTCTAAATGTATCCTAAAGCACAATGCCAAAATGTACACGCTGGTCCTGACATAAATGAGCTGCTGGAAAATCTATACTAGCAAAAATCTCCACCATCTATGAAAAATATCTATACACCTAGTGTGGAGCTTAACCTCAAGCATGCAATCTATAACACTTTGCATGAGTTAATATTATTATAACCCACAGTTTTCTGCATGTATAAGACATAATGCCCTGTGGGGGAGAGTTTCAGAAGGGAAGGAAGCCAGCAGTGCAATTAATTTATTCTTCAAAAATGTCACTAAAATATCATACTGAGAACAAGGAGACAGGCATTAATTCTAGACTATTATGCAAAATAGGTGGCAGTGTCATTCCAAAGGGTCAGGGTAGTTTATTTTTAATTACACTGTTAAAGGCAGAAAACCAGAGGTTTCAGTGATAAGTAGATCTCGGTCTGCAAGATGTGGTAGCAATAATCCAAAGCAGATAGCTAATGGTCTCTCTGAAAGGAAGCTGATATTTTCAAATGATAGTGTAGAAACTGCACAAAAAGAACAGAAAAGAGAATTATTAACAACTTACCTAATGCTGTTCTTGCTGGTGTGGCATCTTTTTTAATCCAAAAGGATACCCAGGAAAGAACAACTGTTAATATACAGGGAATGTATGTTTGAATAGTAAAGTATCCCATTCTTCTACTTAAGTCGAAATATATAGTCATGACTACATAATCACCTGCAATAATAGCACAGAAAATAAATTGACATTGTGGTGAGATACAGATGGTGTTCATTGAGCTGTTAATTTTTTAAACTTCATAAAAACACTGCATATGAAATATTTCTTAGTGTTTCAAGAGCAAGCTTACATAAAATAGAATTCAAATAAACCTTTAAATTCTAATTTCCATTAGTTTTAAGTCTCTGTGGAAATGTTGATCTATTTGGGCAGACAGAGGCTCTCAGTAATCATTCTGGATGAGTAAATTTTTGAAAGGCATCTTGACTTTGCAGACTTCATATTTCTGGATGGCTCCATGACCACAGATATGAAGCTATTATCATTCACCAGATTCTGTAACCAACCCACACAAAATCCCTCTTTCTACAAGCTGTGTCTTCCCTGACCTAATTTTATGTTTGAGTGACTTCTGTTATCTTCTTTTGAGATATGAATCAGGCAATAGTGGTCTTTATGGCAAGTGTAGCATGCACATGAGTATGCCTTTACATAAGAAGTCATTTATAGACACTAGAGCCTCAATGTTGGCAAAGGAAGTCAGGCTGCACACTTTTAAAGGACTCATCATTAAAAATCAAGAGTCTCTTTTTGATAGCCTTCCTCCATTTCAAAGCAGTTGTGGTCACTCGTAGTATCTGTAAACCTTCAGAAGGTGAGGCTGGATATAAAGTTTATTGTTATGTTCTGATTCAAAAAAACAAGAGCTCAGTAAGAAGGCTAGTTTATCTCACATTATGTAATTTTCTTCACAGTATCTCTTCTGCTAACCTTCATGACTCCACAGGGGATAATAATCTGTCCCTCTCTCTCTACCCAGTAGAGGCTACTGACCTTATCACCTCTCTCCTTACTAACAGCTCCCTCAGCTTCACAGATGTTAACTATCCTTTTCTCTCAGACAGTCACAGTGATTAACAATAATGAAACTGAACTGAGACCAATCTCTGTATTTCGCTTGAAGTATGTTGCTTCCACTTCAGACGTGAAGAAGTGTTTATATGCCTCAGAACTTTTATGGGGTTTTGTCTGACTATGTCAGACTTGACCTAATAAATTATATTGCTTCTTATTACAAACCTTGACTTTCTAGAATACGGTATTTGCAAAAGGCATCATTTGCAATAGGTAGGTAAGTATGTCCTGTTACAGCAAACCGTCAGAAGACTGAAGAAATTGGTAGCATAGAGGGATTAATCCCCAAAGGAATGTACATACAACTCACCCAAGTAGAGGCACAATGGGTTCATTAGGAGTTGAGACAAATTAAAGCTTAATCGTCTAGTAACAGAGAGCATATTTAAAAAGCATTTAATAGAGTAGATATTTTGACTATAGCTAAATATTACATAGAAAAGAAGTTAATTCAGTAAAAATAACTTCCACCCAAAGAATGTCTGAAGGCCACTGCAAATGAGTACTATAAGCTACAAAGTCAAAGGTAAATAAAAATCTGAGGGTGAGATCTGGGGAGAAACACGTAGAACAATGGGTCAAAAGGAAAAGTTTCTATGTGTTAAGTATATAATTTTGAGATAGATATATTTGGAAGAGATTGATAAGCCTGTGAGTACTTTCATCATGCCTCTGGTAGATGAACATGTACATTTTCATGTACTATGCCAGTAAATGGTGTGTGGCCTCAAGAAGTTGGACAAGTCATTTCAGAAGCCTTGTGTATTTGGCATAATGGGACAGAGCTTTAACAAAAGAGCTTGCTGCCGTTACAAGTAGGGAGCATTGCAGTGCATCATGGCATAGTGAGCCTTGCGGGCTGTTCACAGCCTAAGGGTTATATTTATTCCACTAATCTCCAGCACTTTTCTCCACACAGGTAATGGCACCAGGGGACCAATGTGGATTAGTGACCATTGGTTCTGCTGGCTTATTTTAAGACTACATCACCTCCCTAATCTGGTTTGCCTGATAGAAGAAAGATTTTCATCACAGTAACTGTGGTAATTTCACAGAAATGGAAGTAAGGAGTCAGAGGCTTTGTCACCCAGTGCTTCTACTGACAGGAACCAATCCAACAATGTTTCAAATTTCAAACATTGTCTGTCAAGGCAGAAGGATGAGCAAAAGAAGGAAATGAAAGACTCTACAGGAAATGTGCCAAGCCTTTACATTTCCCTTAGTTATTGTATCTAGAACTGCATGTCTATGGATAAGCTGCTTGGGAATGGCAGAAAACAAAGCAATCTGCAGGCTTCTTACTGGGTACAATGATATATGAAACACACAAATCAATTATGCACACAGCTCCTCTGAATAATATCACCATGATTCCCAGCACAGCAAATGAGAGTGGGTCTAGATACTGGATAGAAAGATAATGACTAGTAAGGCAGAGTCCCTGCTTCCAAAGTCTTCTACTGAAATAAACCCGACAAACTGAGAGTGGGAGAAGATTATGGAGCATTTCAACTGTTTTGCAGACAGGAACTGAGGCAGAGATTAGATGATGTAGAGAGTCTATCACACCTTTTAGTCACAAACTGAGTCAGTATCTTTCAGGCAGTATTCATTTCCCCTGATTTTAGATATCTAAAAGGTAGGTGCTACAGATGACTTGCACGCTTTGGCCTCCTTTCTATACTTTATGAAGAGAAATTTGTACTTTTAGTGTATGGTTTCTCTAATCTCTTTTAGAGGTTCACTTTAGAAGGAGTTGAATGTCCCCGGAACATTTCCATTTCCCTCCAGTGATTAAAAAAGGAGAGTGAGTGGCTCAAATGTGGACAAAGATGTTGTAGACACTTGCAGATGAACCAAGGAGTCAATCACACCCCTTGACTCCATGCTGAAAGCCAAATCGGGCTACCTCTGTGGGGGTGCTGAGGTTATTTTACCTGAATATAATAATATTCTTAACCTGTTAAAGGGTATTTTAGTTATTTTCCTCCTTTGTGTCATGGTTAAACTTGATGTCTTCATCCCTGAGGACATGCACAACTCCTTCTCTGCTTGCTCAGCTGGTGGGCTGGCTGGTTTATTTCCTCCCTCCCTCCCTCCCTCCCTCCCTCCCTTCCTTCCTTCCTTCCTTCCTTCCTTCCTTCCTTCCTTCCTCCCTCCCTCCCTCCCTCCCTCCCTCCCTTCCTCCTCCCTCCCTCCCTCCCTCCCTCCCTCCCTCCCTCCTTCCTTCCTTCCTTCCTTCCTTCCTTCCTTCCTTCCTTCCTTCCTTCCTTCCTTCCTTCCTTCCATCCTTCCATCCTTCCATCCTTCCATCCTTCCATCCTTCCTCTGCTCTCTATTATAACAGAACTATTCAGCTTCTCTTTATCCTCATTAAAAATCCATCAAGATACCCCTTCTCTGCAGAACATCCTTCCAGAAAGGTAAATAAAGAAACCGCAACTCAGCTGAATTTTACAAGGAGCTGCAAATTCACAGAATCAGAGAATCACAGAATCATTAAGGTTGGAAAGGACCTTCAAGATCATCAAGTCCAGCTGTCACCCCAACACCACCATGCCCACTAAACCATGTCCTGAAGTACCACGTCCACATGTTTTTTGAACACTTCCAGTGATGGTGACTCCACCACCTCCCTGGGCAGCCTGTTCCAATGCTTGACCACTCTCTAGGTGAAGAAATTTTTCCTAATATCCAATCTAAACCTCCCCTGTCACAACTTGAGGCCATTTCCTCTCATCTTATCACTAGTTACTTGGGAGAAGAGACCAACACCCTTGTCGCCACAAACCCCTTTCAGGTAGTTGTAAAAAGCGATAAGGTGTCCCCTCAGCCTCCCCTCAGCCCTACAGATTCCAAAGTATCCAACAAAGACCCATAGATGTCTAACAAGCATCCAGTAAAAATTAAATCCTAGGATTATGATTTGCTGCACTGCTTTATCCACTAACCTGTTTTGTCTTCTGAAATCCATACAAAAATTCTCACAGGGAAGAAGCAGGCCCAGTCATACAGGCAGCAACTGTGCATATGGATCTATATATCGTACCTTCTGTGCTATACTCTAATTTACAGGAACACACTGACAGATAATATACCAAGACATTGGGAGAACAACTTTTTTCAGTGGAATTAGTGATGCAAAGTGGAAGTAAGAGGAGAATTTGCTGGATCTCCTACAATATTCTAACCACGCTTAGAGAGGACACAACATAGAGACAATGAATGCTGATGACAATGCTTAGTGAATCGCCACTGTTGAAATGCAGAGTCTCAACCGGAAGCACCAATGTTGTGACTGCTGTCAAAGGCAAGCACGTTTCTGTACAGTATGTACTGGATGCATTTTTTTTTTAATAGCTACAGTAAATTATGATTTTCAACTAAATTACTACTTCAGTTCTTCTATCCTCAGCCAAGTCAACTTCTGTTGAGACTCCTGAATTGTCTCTTTGCATACAGAAGAACCAGCACGTATGTGCTATGGTTACTTTCCTCAGTGCACTACTCCAAACTGCATTTTTATTATTATTATTATTATTATTATCATCATCTAAATTACACCTTCCAGAAGTAATTATTCTCTATGTATCTAAAAGCACTTGTCTGCAGCTTAAAGGAAGGTAGCCATGGTACACACATTTCTGATTTTCTCTATACACACAAAATAATTTGTTTAAAGAAACTCTCCTCTCTTCTAAAAAAGCTGACCTACAATTCTTTCTGTATGTCCTGCAGGCATGAGCAACTCAAAGGAGAGAAAAAGCTTTCAAGCACTCTGCACAGGGCCTCATTGGTGCTTCGACAGCCTTCAGAGCTCTGTCTGCCTTTACTGCCAGTGCTAGAAGAGGAGCTGGGTCTGATTGTTCGACAAAGCGCCGCAGTGCAGACAAGATAGGAAAAACCTCCTTCCAAATTGCATAACATTAAATCAGTGTACTTGGTTTAAAAGTAATCACACAGTGATTGCCTAGCTAGGACCCACTGGAATAACTAATACCAAAAAGCTTCACTTTGAAACTCAGATAGGAATTATACTTTTTAACAGCTTAAATAATTTCCCAAGAAGGCAAACTAACTTTTAACTGAACCATCAGACCATCAGTTCACTGAACTAATGAAAATTACCTTGAGGCAAAATAGTGCCCAGCCAGTTTTCTATAATGAGAGCAAAGGATGCGTCTTGAGGCAGCAAATCTGGAGGAACAGGAATAGTGTAGCAATTCTTCCTGTGAAACCAAGATGACTGCTGTCTGTGACCCATAGGATTTATATTAGCTTAACTTTATAGTTTGAAAGTAGGACACTATTTAGAACAATAATGATTTTTAAAGCAATAACTGCTGTGGATTTTAATGAACAATGCTAAACTATAACCTATTTCCTTTGTCTTTGAAGACTAAAGGCATGGTTGACTGAGTTGCCAGAATTTTGCCTACATTGCACCAAGAACACTCTCTTAAAGGTGAAATGTTTGAGCAGAATGCAACTGGTTATTTTATGTTAAGAAAATATTTTTGAAGTATAAAATTATATACTGTAAATAATTTATTTACTCAAACCTTACTATATTATCTTATGACACAGTTTCATTTATCGTTCTATTATATTCTGAGGTTAACAAGTACTACAATCCCAGTTGTCTTAGAAAAAATTTAAACAAAAAATGACTTTACAAAGACTGCAATATGAAACTACAATGCATACACAAAGCAATTTCAGCATGTGAGTGAAGGTTACACACTAATTGTCCATCACTAGAACTGCAGAAAAATGAGGAATGGCAGAGTTTATCCACGCTGTTACGAGAGCTTGATTACAGAAAAAAAGTCCTAGTCATTAAAGTAAGGACTCGCAGTCTGTCATGAGTATTTCTTTGTTGATCAGAGAGACTACAGAGAGTACACTGCGGCATCTTCCTTAGTATCTTAATAAATCATTTTTACTTAATAGTGATCAAACTGAATTACTAAACTTCAGTGATCTTTGATGTTTTTTAAATTTTATTTTTATTTGGAAGCCAAGAGAAGACCCTGTTTAATCCTGCCGTTTGCTCTTCATTTCCCCAAATCTGTTTTCTGATCTTTTCTTCCCAAAGCTCCATTTTTCCTTTCCTGAACTAGCTTTATCTGCTTTCTCAGTAAGCTGAAAATTTTCTACTCTTTTGGCCACTGCCTATCAGTCATCCAGGATGGTGTCCTTGCATCACAAATGCCTTAATTTACAATTCTTCTCTCTGATATCAGGGTGGAACTGCAATATTTGAAAACAATTAGCTCAAGCAGGAGACACTGCTGTTGTTGAGTTGAATACACTGGTCAGACAAGCCATTGAAAAAATTAATTTTCATCAAAGTCACTATGTACAGAAGGTTTTGGACAATGCTCACCAGAGAGGTTTTTTGGAAGGGGGGCATGCTACCATGGTAGTGCTGGTGTCAACAGAGGACGGGCAAGTTTCAGGTTCAAGAGATGGTTTCAGGTTTCAGATTTTGCACTATCTATCTGGAAAGAATATCTCAGCTCAGAATCAGGGAGAAACAGAGACTATGGCATGAAATCTGATCCTGCCTAATTCAGAGTAGAAATCTTCTTCAAAATCATTCAGCATATTCAGGTGAACTAGGCTTTTTCACATCTCAGGTCATCATCACTACCCCTCAGAGACTGTCCAGTGGAAGTTCAAGCTATCTTCTTACTACCATCACTGAAATTAGAACAGATGGATCAGGATTTATTAAAGTACACTGCCTATTGCTAAAACTTTAGCAGCTGTTCTGTCTGCACAGCCTGTATCCCATCCTACCATAACTTTCCTACGTGCTTGGTCTCCAGCCAGTCCAGGTATGGAGGAGATTTGAACTTTGGAAGATCCAAAGACTAAGCAAAACTGTAGAAGAAATAGTTGAATGCCCTCACAGGTGGTTATGACTCCAAAAGGAGCTGTTATTAAAACAGAAAAAACAAGGGTGAAAACAGGATTTTGCAGTTCTCTTGAAAAGAAACATAGAAGGAATGAGAGTCTTGAAAGTATCATTAAAAATGCCTTTATCTTCTTCAGCACCTCTATAAACAATGAAGAAATGTTGAGGACTTATTGCAGGCTTATTCTAACTCCTCCAAAATGTGTCAATCAGCATCCATCAACAGTTTTCATTTCCATGAACAATCTTTGCCCCATAGTACCCTAGGACAAATGCTTCCGAGCCAAAAGGAAGAACAAAATGATCGAGGTCATGCTGTCACTTTAAAGGCTTGTCTTAGATTCACCTATGGCATTTAGGTATCTTCATGGTGGTACCTAGATAATCAAGATCCTGTGCTTGGATGTGAGCATGTGTACAGCAGAGAAACACATTTGCACCTCATCCCATCCCTCATCCTATGAGACACCCACTCACAGGCAACGGTCTTATAAAATAGATGCTGAACAAACAGAAAATAAAAAGGCTTTCTGTGTCCCAGGGCCCTCTGCTTTTGAATTCATAATTGCCTTTGGCATTATCGAGTTGTGTCTGTGTGTGTCTGTGCATGAATGTACAAGTACAACGTAACTTAGATTTGGCTTTCAGCACTTACACTTGAAAAGCAAATTTTCCAGAAATGCATGCCCACCATGAGTGCCAACTCATTGCTTAAGTTTCCCATTATGATAGACAAGTTACTATACCAGTATACAGTGAAAAAAAGAAACCCAATGCCAACAGCATAGTCTGTGCTTATAGAAATAATCTTCAATTATAAGTATATACATAGTCATAAGCATGCATAATAAAAATCAGATATTTACAGATTAGACTGTGAAAAGCAAAGACCAAATCTCAGGCTGTCTGATGGCAACAGATTTTTTTAAAGTCAAGTAAGACCAAGACTTTGTCCTCATTTATCAGAACTAAAAGACATTAAGTTGGATGTTTTTTCTTGTGCAATAACAAGAAGAATATAACATCAAGGAACATATTTTTACTTGAAACTATCAATTTTTTTCATCACTTTCAAAAAATTTGCATTTATATTTTGTTCTTCCTTGGATATTGAATTTTCATTTTCTTTGATGTAAGCAACATTTTCAAAAGATTTTTGTAAAATGACAGTTTTGTTAAATGAACTTTTGCCTGCTTTTAGAAGTTAATGAAATTACTATGTTTGCAGCATATAATGTTATTTCACCCTCTGACTTTGGCATTTAGTATTAAATATGGAAAACCAATGAATTTATTCAAAGATCTTATTTCTTTATTGTTTTTTGGGGGGTTTTTTTCAGAATTATTGGCATACATAGGTTATATACTGGAACTTTTAACGAAGAACCAAAATTAAATAAATAAAAGACCTATTTTTTTAACATTTAAATTCATTGTGTCCCATAGTAATTTGAAATCTACTAGTCAATATTTCTTGTACCGTAACCAATTCATTGTATGCCATACTGGCACTTTCAAAAACAGTTACTTTTGATTCAGCTGTAATTATTTCACTGTCTGTAGCTGTAGTCAATACCTTCTGTTAAGTGTCCGGAATGCTTTGGATGTACTCAGGAGATGGATCAATGTCCATGAACACAACTGACCTCCAAAATTAATTCTAAAAATACAATCTTTGCCAGAAAAAAAAAAAATATAGTGTTTGGTGGCATGATCAAGAATGTTTTGTTTATTTGTATACCTACATGTTTATATACTTATACAAACTGTCCTACCAAATGCTCCTATTCTTTCTTCCCAAACCTACTACTGTATATAATACTCTCCTCCAACAACAGCTACATAGAGTTATAGCATCTTATTCATTTATGTGATATTATGAGCATCAGAATTGCTCTCTGGCTGTTCAGGCCTATTGTCTCTAGGCATAATGACATTTTTGTTTTACAACATGAAGTATCATTTTATATGTCTTTTCAAATGGGGTACTAATGAACACAATGGATTTTTAATTTGGCTGTTGTAAGGTACAAGTAATATTAGAAAATCCTCCAAAAAATGCAGTTTCATCAAATCACATAATGGGAATAAAAATGTGTAATATCGTAAGGAAGTCTTTGATCTGTGATTACCAGTCCAGTTCAATTTCTGCCTTAACAGTAGAAAATTTACCCACATAATCTCCATTTGCATTCATGCATCAATCTGAGAGAAAATCAATATACAGATGTGGTGTAGCATGCATGATCCATTACTCACTACTCCTAAGAAGTGTTGCTATTTACCATGTACAGGTTTTCTTCTGTGCTTGAAGAATACAAGTGAACAATAGCAGATGAAGTAAAAACAATAATAAATTGACATAGAAGCCTATATCAGTGAAAGCAGATGCAGGAGTGTCATTTATGTCGGAATCTTTTTTTGAGAGGGTTTATTGACAGGGAGCTATGCAATGCTTTTAGTACAGAACATTCTTTATACTCCACAAATACAGCACCAAATACTGTAGGAAGACTGAGAATATACAACACTAATGACTCTTGCATTCATTTTGCTCCTAATAAGCACCAAATCATGCCTAGGAACACCCAGGTTTATGTCATCTGTCAGGGCTGATCACTTCTCATTTATTTCTAGGACTGGATTTCTTACTCACAAGAGCTGTTGTTTCTGGGAGGAGGCCCCTTTGTACTGAACTTTGTTATGAAGTCCCACTGGACTGGATTTGGTGATCTTGTAATTTCAAAACCAGTTGAAATAGTTTTCAGTTAACTATCAAAAAATACCATTTCATCATTTTCAAATAAAATGGTCTCTTTTTCTTCCTCAGAGTTTAATTCTACGCATTTAGAAAAGTTATAATAAAAATGCAACATTTTGCTTGACCAGGTATTATTTTTGTTCAATTAAAATGTTCATGAGTTTGGCCTCACCATTGTGACTGTGCTGTGACATCTTTTATATAATCGTGGAATGGGGTGACCTATTTCTTCTTATCCATATTGACATCTAGTCCACCTCAACTGTCTTTAACATACATTTGTGGCCCAATTTCCTTTATAATCCTTTGAAAGCTTTAAATAGTATCTCATTGTTGGAAGCCCATCACCATTGATCATGTTGCATTTTGAAAGAGGCTATCTGGTCTCACTTTCTGCATGATATGAGATTTTTCTGAAGTCATCACTTTGGGTGATTTTGCTGCAAACCCAAAAGTTATGGATAAAGGAGAACATCTGTTAGAAAGGTATCCTATCTTCATTTAAAAATTTCCGTCAATAAAGATGCACTGTAACCCCTGAAGTTCTTTCAATGCTCATCTAGTTGGTGATGTTCCTGCTCATTGCAGGGAGGTTGGACCAGATGACCTTTAAAGGTCCCTTCCAACCCAAAGATTCTATGATTCTATGAATGCTTAGTTATTCTCACTGTGAAAAGCAGGTGAGGTTCTCTTAGTCTGCAACCATCTAGCATCAACTCAGATCTTGAGTCTTAATACATCTTTGCTAGACTGGAGAATTCTTTTTAACCACTTTTCTTTTTCTCATGCAGGTATTTAGAGATGGTAATCAACCACCCTTTATCCTCCAAGACAAACACTTGTGGTCTCTTAACACAAGGAATTATTTCCAGTCTCTAACAAATCTTCTGGCTCTTTCATGTACTCCAAAACTTTTCAAAATAACTCTTGAAGTGCAGCCATCAGAATTAGCAGCTTCATAAGCATAACATACAGAGATAATATAAATGTCCTTCTTGTACGGAATAAGCTTCCTCTGAATACATATCCAAAATCTGTGCTTAGTATTTTGACCATACCTTCATACAAAGAGTATATTTTAAAATAACTATTAATTGACAAGAAATATCCCAGGGCCTTTAGACCTTCAGCACCCAGAATGGCAGGCCTACAATTCTGGGAAAGCAGAATCCATTAGCTTCAAGCCTAAATATAAGCTTCAATTATGAATACATGTTCTGAAATACAAAAATACCTATTGGTACTTGAATCTATGCTACAAAGCTATCTGAACTGCTTTCTACCCTGACTTGTATCTACTATTGACCACTCCATCAGCCTTTGTGTCACCTATAAAGTTTTTGAATCTTAATTTGATGATCACTTCTCCATCATTAACAAAAAGTATTAAATAGCATCAAGCCAGAAGACATAGCAACTCAACAGAAGGTTCTGATGAATAATGGTTTTGCTAGCTATGTTTTGAATCTTACCAGGTAGTCAAAATTTAATAATTCGGTATGTGCCATAATGATTTTCTTATCACTGTAGCTTCTTAATCAAAATGTCATACTACTTCAGGTGAGATGTCTTACAAATGTACATTATAACACCACAAATGTATAAGCTTGAAAGATAATATTGAGTTAGTTTGACAGGAGTTAGTTTCTATGAATCAATGTTTATTTGTGTTAATTATATTATCCTCTATATTTGTATTAATCTATTCCAGGATCAGCTGTTCTATAATGTTGCTCAAGACCAATGCCAGGATAAAAAAGCTGCAATTACTTTGGTCATTTTATTTACTTTTTTTTGAAACTGGGGGGAGAAAGAAAAAGAAAAAGTAATTTATTTCCCTTCAAGCCTTCCTTGAGGACTTGTCACAAATGGGAAGCAGTGATCCCTAGTCAACTCTTTAAACTATTGTTATCAAGTTATCAAAAGGTATGTTAAGTAAAGAAGGATGTAAGGAAGGGATTGTGCTGGGGAAGTGGCTGGTAACATGAGGGAGAGGAGAGGAGAGGAGAGAAGAGGAGAGGAGAGGAGAGGAGAGGAGAGGAGAGGAGAGAGAATATTTCAGTTGGAAAGGACCTAAAACCATCATCTAGTCCAACTGCCTGACCACTTCAGGACTGACCAGAAGTTAAAGCAGGTTATTAAGGGCATTGTCCAAATGCCTCTTAAACACTGACAGGCTTGGGGCATTGACCACCTCTCAAGGAAGCCTGTTGCAGTGTTTCACCACCCTCTCGGTAAAAAATGCTTCCCAATGTCCAGTCTAAGCTTTTCCTAGTGCAGCTTTGAGACATTCCCATTGTAAAGGGTAAGGTTGAGGAATTCCAAGAAATACTAGTATTTGCAGAAGGAGTTTTCTAGCATAGTCCCTCAAATTAAAGCGCAGCTATTTCTCACTTCATGTTATAGGTACATGTAATTTAGTTTTCTACAGAGCTATTTGGCAGTCTGTAACAGATGCAAGCTTACATTCAATAGATTTTCTGTTTAATGTTCTATCTGGTAGAATAAATAAAAATATTGATCCATATACATTCACACTTATTTACTCACAAAACATTTGACAGCTGGAAATAGGTGATGCCACTCATGACTGAGTATTATTTTAGCTCCTCCTTTGGCTATTCAAGCCTTTCTAACTGGATTATCAGTCCTTTTTAGATTCCCAACAATGACTATTTTGTCTCTTCAAATTTCATTGATATCATCTTTTCAAATGTGTATTCATAAACAAGTCATCCCTGCTGCCTTTATTAATTTCCCTAGTTTGTACCTCTGGTATTTGTGTAATGTTTTTTCCTTCGCATCCCCTAGTGCCTTCATTGCAATGTGCTGTTAATAAACTAATTTTGTGCTAAATAAATACTCTCTTTTTTCCTGTTCCTGGTAGCCCTTTTTCTTTAGTGTACTGTCCTACTGGATTATCTAGTCAGTCTGTTTTGGTACTTCCCAAGTTCCTTTGTGATGCATGAAAAAGTCAGCCTAAATCTCATCTAAATCCAACTACTTCTCATCTTTTCATCTCTATTTATGATTAATATTTTTTTACCATTTCTGAACTCCATTCTCAAACTTTCGCTTGTTTTCATCAGAAGTATTTTCTTCTTTTACTTCAACCGGCAATCAATCTGGCTTTAACCTGCCAATAATATTAGCTTAAAATTGTTAAAGACATAAAATCAGAGATTTACCCCAGGTTTGTTAACATCGCTCTCCTTACTGTCTGTAGGAAACTGCTTTTGCTTATTGATGGATTCTCTTTATCTGATATTCTGCAGTGTGAAATATTTAATTACAGGACAATAACATGCACTGAATTTTTAAGGGGCTCCTGTTAAATTACACACTGTCAGAAAAATGGCCAATGCTATCCCTGTTGCAAATGAAGAATTAGAGCTGTTTTCTCTGACTACCTTTCAGTAACACCTTTTAATCATTCTCTTCACTTTTGGGCAAGAGCCTATATATGTCTTTCTACATCTTCCCTGGATGGATCCAGAAAAGGAAAAGTGACCACAAAGAACTGCAGAGAGAAGAAAGGATGCCTGTAAAATTCTGAACGGAGGAATTAGCAAAAATAAGTCATTCAGTGACAATAAGGTGATGTTTCATTCACAATTCATAGTTACTTGTAGAATGGAGCAACTATAGTGCACAAGGATATTGACATCCTCTAATGCCAGAAGTTAATTAGTTTTTGGCAAACAAGAAAACAGTTCTGTGTAATGAAGCCAGACCAAACTATGGATTTATTTTTCAACTATGCTATTTGAAGAACATATGGTAGTATCTTTGATTGTTACTTTAGAGATTTCAGTTTTCCTCAACTACAAATACCCATGCCAGCAACGTGCACTCGCAGCCCAGAAGGCCAACCCTATCCTGGGCTGCATCCAAAGCAGCGTGGCCAGCAGGTCGAGGGAGGGGATTCTGCCCCTCTACTCCACTCTGGTGAGACCCCACCTGGAGTCCTGCATCCAGCTCTGGAGCCCTCAGCACAGGAAAGACATGGACCTGTTGGAGCGGGTCCAGAGGAGGGCCACCAAAATGATCAGAGGGCTGGAACACCTCTGCTGTGAGGACAGGCTGAGAGAGTTGAGGTTGTTCAGCCTGGAGAAAAGAAGGCTGCGGGGAGACCTTATTGCAGCCTTCCAGTACTTAAAGGGAGCTTATAAGAAAGATGGGGACAGACATTTTAGCAGGGCCTGTAGTGATAGGACAAGGGGTAATGGTTTTAAACTGAAAGAGGGCAGATCCAGACTAGATAGAAGGAAGACATTTTTTATGATGAGGGTGGTGAAACACTGGCCCAGGATGCCCAGAGAGGTGTCCCCATCCCTGGCAACATTCAAGGTCAGGTTGGACAGGGCTCTGAGCCACGTGATCTAGTTGAAGATGTCCCTGCTCATTGCAGGGGGGTTGGACCAGATGACCTTAAAAGGTCCCTTCCAACCGAAACTATTATATGATTCTATTCTATGATTCTAATGGCCTAACAATGTATTTGTTTGGGGGGAAGCAGAGTGGCTTGCTGTACTTCAACCCATGCATCATCATTAATTGTCTATTCACATGGGTCTGAAAAGGACAGTACGTCAGATATGTGAAAATTAAAAGGGAACATGAAATGAATTCTAACTGACTAACACTACAAAGTCTTTAAAAACTTAGTAACTTCAACCAACTATTTATAAGAGGAGGACAATTTGTGATTGGCTGAATATAGGAGAATCTATTGATTTTTTAACTCTTTAATGACTGTGCTGCTGTGTTGGTTGAAGCTCCAGTCTGCACACAGAAGCAAAGAGCAGAGTGTGTGATTTAAGGTTATTTTTTCCCAAATATCTGTAAAGCATAAGGTTTTCATGCATGTTTTATTGAAAGGGCCAAGTCTGTTTCATTCATTTGAAAGGACTCAGTTAAAAATTTGAAGAGCTACACTGGTGGAACGGAATAACTATGGAAAAGCTGGAGGCTGGTACTTCATCATTACTGCATACCTCTGGTTGCACTGCTTGTTTCTGCGTGAGCAGCCTTCGTTGCTGGGCCTCACAGGCCTGGGACTTGCAACCATGCTCTGCTTTCATTAAACAATTAGGTGTGAACTCTAGCCCAGTGGATCTCTTCTGCTGACTGCAGCCTAAATATTAGTGGTAGCACTTGCAAAAGCACTTCACTCTACTGGAAATCAAGGAGCTACAGGTTTCTAGGTCACTTATGGCACGTATTTACAAGGTAATTGGATGAACGTGAGGGAGGCTCTAAGCACAGCGTGCTCTGGCACCAGCCCGTGTTGCAGCTATATGAATGCCTTGATAATACTGATGGATTACCAGTCTTAGTGGGATCACTTGGTACCAATCCTACTGGGCATCTGCAGCATGCAAGGTCCTTCATGTCTGTATGCACTCCATGGATTGACCAACAGGGACTTTTAAGAGTTTTCTCACAAGTACATTATTTTTATATATGCAAACAGAATCTGTCAATACTGGTCATCTAATGAAAAGAGTATGGGACCTACATTCTCTACATTTCAGTCAAATTAAGTCTTCTGAAGAAGAAAGTATGGGAATGTTTCAATTTCTGAAGGGCTTAGGACAGCAAAAATGAAGCGTTTATTGAGGTACACAAGGAGCAGCCGAAAAATTTCAGTGACAGTGTTGATTTAAGCATCTGAATTTTTTTCTGCAGCCAGCAGTCTCTTTGCCTTCTGCTTTGCTTCCACAGATGAATCTGAATGCAACATGGGGAGAAAATACCACATGCACAAAACGTTAACAGGTTAGAAATAACCAGCTGGAGAGATAGGATTCAGCCCTGTGAGAAGGAAACTCAGGAAATTCATTAATAGTTGGGGTCCCATTAAATAGCACACACACATTTGCAACCTCATCACATACAGAACAGCCATCACATTTGAGACCTACTTTGTCTAAGAACTACCTGAGCAACAGTCTGCTTTAGGAAAGAAGCATAAACAAGTTTTTCATATTTCTCCCCAATAACATAACTGATTTTAGAAACCACAAGATAGACTGGAGAATGAAATGCCTTATTTACACTGGTTCGCCACAGGTCTCAGCAAGGCAATTAATATTCATGATGCTTTGTAGGCATCAATCTGAGGGAAAGAGTCAGCTCAAGTAATAAGACTAGTCTTAAGTTTCACCCTGTGAAGGGTGCAGTAACCAAGTGCTATGGCTGGATCTGTGCTGACAGCACCCATTTACTGAACTTTTGACAGTTCATTGATTTGCAACATATACAATATGTAAGAAAGGCATTAGATTAGACAAAGGTAGGGGTTGGCACTGTGTAAATAGGTTATGGAGGAGTTTCTGTCAACGAGGAGTAAAGTTTGCTGTGTACATATGCTTCAATAGGAGGTGCTTTAGAAAAAAAACAAACTGGAGAAGGACCAAACATGGTTACTATTCCTTTCTTTTTCCCTTCCCTTCCCTTCCCTTCCCTTTTTTTTTTTTCCCCCGCCTTGTTGCTACTGCTGTTTACAAAGAGAGCGCATTCCTGTGTGCGGATTATACTTGGCAGAATGAGAAGTACCTTCAGGAACTGAGCTACCACTGATGTTACACTGATGTTAGTAGTAGCTACTGCTACTGTTGCGTTTATTGATGAGGCTGACTACAGTAAGTTTCTCCAAGTGAGACAATACTTTAGGCAAACAGCTTGAGTATTTGGATATTAAGATTAGTTTTCCACCAATGTGTTCCTTTTTTGACTACATAATTTGAGCCTTGACTACTGGTAGTTTTATTCTACATCTAGACCTCTTCTGGGTATTATCTCCAATTTGTACCAGGCTGTGCAGTAGACTTGGGCACTGCTTGGGTAAAAGACTATTGTGCTAAGCCCCTACATGGTTTAGCCCCTGGAATTAGGCTTCTTGGCACTGCCAGTGAGTTATGGAAAACTTTGGGTCTCTGTATATATATAAAAAGGTTCATGAGATGCTACTGGCAGGTGTAACTTCCTTAAACTGTCAGAATATGAATAGGAGAGACTGTTAAAAACGAAGTGCTTCAAAGAGCTTGAAGAATCACTTGTGATGCAAGTAGGTTGCATTACCATTAATACTGAAATGTATTTTTAGGACAAGGACAACAATACTGATACATACCAAATTGAAAATGACAGATCACCTCTAAGCACTACGTTGAGTTTTTATTTTTTTTATGTGTAGCTGCATTTGGTCAGCATTTTCCAGACTTTTTAGGGAGGCATGTGTCATCTGTGAAAATGTATTCAGAACCGAATTTCAGCAGACAATACTGCAGCCTTGGAGCTTTTTACTTTCCAAACTTTCAGGAAAAAAAAAGAAGAAAGTTGTTCCACATGTTAAAGATGTCTTAGTACAATTTGTAACCTGGTTTGATTTAAACTGTTATTTTTGGCAAGTACTATAATTAATGATTGATATAAAGTACTTGCTTTGACTGTCTTGGAAACAGCATGTTTAAATAACCACAATACTGAAAAAAACCCCAACCAACCAAATCCTTTCTTATTCTGAGAATATCTTCAAATCAATTAAAATATGAAACCTCTAAACACTTCTTCCATGCTTTTATCCTTGAATCAACTTTCTTCTACTGGGTTTATATCAGCTGGAGCTACCTATCCTCAGGCAGTCTTCATTTCTGCTTTGTTATTTCCTTATTATGATTCTTTTCCTACTTTAAGCAAAGAGGTAATACATAACTAAGCTCCACCTCAACCTATCACACCTTTTATTTTTTCTATAGCATACTCCCCCTTAGTCTATGAATTTCTTTGGAAATGATAACTTCGAGAGTTTTCTATACATTGAATTTTAATGTCAGAAAATATGATTTGTTCTTTAAAATAATCATTAAACACATTAACACAGATTTTTGATGAAGCCAGGGGGACTGATGAATAATGCTATTGTCTAAATACCAGCCAGAGTGACCTATACTCTTGAAAGATAACACACATGTCTCCATCAGAAATGGCAAACATAATTAGTTCCCATGAGCACTTGGAAATATCTTCCTATTCTCATTATATCTTTTATGATACTATCCATGAATTATTATTTTTAAGTGTTTTTAATCAAGGCCTGCATGATTTAATGTAGTATTGTATATATATTTTATATTGTAGACAATATAAAAACATTTCTGATACAGTTCCATAGATGTGAAAATATATAAACATAAAAGACAACTCTTAGGACTGAAGCAATATATGAAGTTAGCAGCTCAAGACTGTATGATTATGATTTGGTTAAACTTGGTATATATTTTTTTCCTTGCCATCCCTCCCTCTCAACCTTTCCGTAATGAATTTAAGCAATAACTGATAATCTTACATCTACTCCATCCTTGAATGGATTTCTATACAACCCCATAATAATTTAGCCTTAAAAAGAAAAAAGGTGAGGTAGAGACCAAGACAGTCAGGATTATTCCTTACTGTAGACAGGCAGTCCAGGATCTGGAGCTTCTAATCTACCTATGATATTTCTAATGTAATAAAAGACTTTGATGGATATAAGCAAGAATAGCTCTAAATCTAAATCTGTCATGTTCTCTTTTCAGTTGTTGGCTGTACATCTTTTCCCTTGTAAGATTTTCTTGGAGAAAAGTGCCATTCTCCTATGTTACCCTGTCCTGCTAAATGAGGCTTTTTCAGGTTCTCTCTCACAGTGATTGTATAGGGTAATTCAGATTACGATGTTAAGAGCCAAAACCTTCCTTTTTGTTCCCTGTTCTACAAGGGTCTTTCGGTACAGAGCAGTTCATTGTTACTGAAGATTGCCTTGATTTTCCCTACAGGAGCTGATCAAGTCTCACAAACACTGAAGCCCTGCCAACAGGGAATATTACATTTTTGGCAGTTTCTTCCAGATAGCCATGAATGACAAAATCCAAAACGGTCAAAGCTTTGTGGTTCTTGTATTTAGGAGGTTGTTTGTTTGACTGTTTGTTTGATTGTGATAAAATAAGCAGCCTTGTTTCTTGATTTTCATCCAAAGTTTTGCTAGATTCAATGGCCTCTATTGAATCTATCCACTTCCTATTGAAAAAAGGTTTCCCTGAACATTTTCTTTCCTTACTTTATTTGCAGGCCATCCTGAGCTCAGTGACTGATACTGCTTATGAACAGTTAGCACCAATTCCAGAAAAGTACAAAACACAGACATTTTGCTATGGGCTCATAAGCATTTTGTTAACAGCAGAGAATTGGTGAGATTGGAGGGGTTTGGACTCCCTTCCAGGCTCTGAACAGCGATGTAGTCTTTCCACCAAGCTTAATATATTTTGCCTCTGTCCAAAGCCTTTTCTCATTCACAGCTCTGACTTTCTAGCTGTTTTGTTCAAGCAGCTCCAGCACGAGTTCAGCAGCTTCTCATCCCAGCCCTAGCCTCCTCATGCCTGCCATCTCCCTTTTCCCCGTGCCCCAGTCTTTCCTACGCTGCATGGCTCCATTTCCTATGACAGAAGTTTTCTTGTCCAGACTTCCCCAAGCTCCTTCTCTGTTTTTCATTTTCCTCCTCTCACAAGCTGCTAGTCCCATCTCTCCCACTTTGCCTCTCCCTGGGTATTCGTGTCCTTGTCCAACCAGCCCCAGCCCCCTGATCTGAGCTTCCAGTTTCTCATCACTTCCCAGCTCTGTCTTCTCTTGGAAACTTTTAAGATTGTTTAATAAATTTATTAATGAACTGTGAACAGTAATGATCACTGTTCATGAACTGTGAACAGCAGAATCATCAAATGAGGCATGCTGTTAGGTTAATTAAGTTTGGAGGAAAATATGACCTGGATTTCTTTCCTCCTGGACCTACAGGGTGTTTTTATGCTCCTCTTTCAGTGTGATCTCCTGACCAGAGGGAGCCTGGACTGGGCCCACAAACTCTTCAAACACAGAAGGAGGCAAGGCATTTTCCCTGGAAAACTGTCACTCTGGATTTATTAACTCCAAGGTGCAAGCTCTTCCTTCCATACGTTAACTCGCATGGTGACCTCACACAGGTGGGGAGTGAGGACATTTTAAACTTAACTACCGCTCTTCCTCAAAGTTATTTCTTTCAGTATAAATCTATTGCCACAATTTTGTATTATTTCAACTCTTTCTTGTTTTACTTATGTGGAGTGAAATCATTTGGAAACATAATTTCTTCCACTGATCGTGTGCTTTGAACAAGAAGCAACCAAGCGTTAAAGAGAATACTTAACTGATGAAAACTGCTTAGAATTTAGCTACTTAAATGGACAGGCAGAAGACTGCACTGTAGTCTTATAAATATCAGGGCAGGCCTGTTTATGATTTACATTGTTGGATCTCATAGTTAAAGGAAGCAGAGGGCTAGATATTTTCTCAACACATCACTTATCATTAAGTCAATATTTCATGAAAATATTTCCAGGTGCTTAAGCATTTGCCCTATAAGATTATATCAAGTTTTAATGATGTTTGGGTGGCTGAACATGTTTGATTAATACAACTGCTGCTTTTCATTATTAATGCTAAGGTTGTCAACTTAGTAAAAATTCTGAATTGGAAAATCAAAGCTGGAAATCATCAGAGATCCTGTATGCTTGAGGCTGCATTTACATGAAATTGTAGAGGGAGAAAACTGTGTTTTATCATCAATAAAAATAGTACATGAGTAGTTCCACAGACATTGTTATAAAGAGGTTTTCCTGGTTTTTTGTTTTTTCTCTCTTTTCTTTAAGCATATTAACTGGAACTAGATACAAATCTCAAAGTTTATATATTGCAGCTGAACAAGTAAATCTTTCCTGTCTCTATTTCTTCCTTCAGTCTCCAATTATGTATATCATTGTATGTTCAGCTTTTGCAGTAAAAATGGCATAAATACATCTACAGTAGGAAATCAGTACATTTAAATCATACATAGTTAAAACATTGAGGCTGAAAGCATGTTCTCTTGCTTTTTTATGAAGTAATGTAAATTTTGGTTAAATAATTGTAAATATTGCATACTGATTGGCTCTGATTTTTATATCCCCCATAAACTAGTGTAAGTTACTGCACTAGATTCAAGGAAAGAAAGAACATGTTCCCCATCTCCTCTATTTCTTCTTGTTTTCCTGATTTTGATGGTCTTGCTACAACATATAACTATCCATAGTTCACATTCCCTGAAGGTCACATACAAGACAATCTACCTCTTAAGTAGTTTGTGAAATTGATTTTACGACATGAAAACCTGCAGGTATCAGACACCTATCAGGAGTAACGCCCTTTATTTCCTGAACTGCATGTGCACGTCATGCAACCATACAGTCACATTATTGATGCAGTTGAAGTGGTGACAAAATTGTTTCAAGTTTCTGTATGGCCCATGTATGGCACAGGAAAGCGAGTGCATGATCGCCCGATGCACCATGGATGTTCCACAGGGCAGGGAATCCAGTGGAGATGGGAGTCAATCTAGAGGGAAGGAAAGCAACAGCAATGCTGCAATAGTGGGAAGAACAACTGTCAGAGCAGGAGGAAATTCAGGCAGGAGAAGGCAACGTTCATGAAGATCTCTGCTCACCTTAACCCTTATTTGATGTACCAGATGGCCAAGGGGAATATGCTACCACGAATGGAAAGAGATCTGCATTGCTGAGTTTGAAGCTAGCAATGCTTGACGGCCATCACTCTGCTGATTGCAGAGTGCAAGCAGATTGTGTACATAAAGACAACAGTCACCGATGTGATTCAAAAGGTGATATCTGTTATTCCTGAGGTTCTTGGTTGGCATTACCATGTGGATGATGGACATAAAGGAGAGGGCAGTCTTCTCCTGAAATACTGAAAAGAGTTGATCTTTACAGGGACCCGATTCCTGGGAACTTACTCTCTGCAATTGTCCCTGCTCTCACAAAGATCTGCTAATTATCCATGAATCCCTTTTCCTCCGTAGAATAGTAGAATTAGACTTTTACAAAAGGTAATCCTAGATACTTTGTCAATGTATTTCTGTTGCATTCCAGAACTATTTTCTCATCCTCACATGACTCTTCACTGCAAACACTAATGTTGCGAATCTTTCATTAATAGTTCATTAATGAGCTTTCTTGGAAACCTTCCTCAGAGCCCTGGTCCTCCATTACTCCAGCTCCCTGGATCTCCATGTTGGATTATTTGTGTAGAAAAGTTGCCATAAACTATATTGATGTGTTGCCAGTGAGGGATACTGAACACTCCAGAGCCCTATTAAACCCATTGCCTGTGTCCATGTCCAGTTTGGAGGGTGGCAGATAGATCCAGGAGAACGTGCATGGCTCTCATGTGGCATGACCCTCATTAGGTGATGGTGTGATGGTGTCATGCCTCTGGGTAGGGGAAGAATGGCAAGGTCTGAGCTAAAAAAAATAGCTAAGAACAAGGCAAGAGGTCTGTGGCAAATGGTCAAAGAAGAATAAAGGTCTTATTCTAGTATGTGTTCAAATGAAAGTAAAAGCAAAGCCCCAAACCTGCATTTAAGGAAGGACAGTAGTACTAAGAGAAAATGGTCTTCGGGACAAAGAAGTGGGAAGAAAAAAAAAGAAATAAGCAAAAAGGCCTGAAGGTTAGGTGTGAAAAGGAAAGCTGGCTTTAACATGTTGGAGTGGAATTGGCATAGAACTGGTCAAAGCAGAGATAACCCAACATTTCTGACCACATCTAAACCCGCATAGTGATATTATGAATGATAGCTACTATTTACAGTGTGTCTGTGGTGGTTTTAATCCAATATTAGGAGCCATAAACTGTACTTTTGTTGAAACCCATCCCATGATAAAACTGTTAGGATTGCAATTAAGAAATGTGATGGGTTAAAGAAGACTTCATCCCCTTTTTGATTAACATATCATTCTCAAACTGACCTTGAGTATTGCCAAATGGATTTGTTGTTATTTGTTTAGTGTTTGTTGAATATCTTCAATAAATAACTTAACAATACAATTATTAAAAACCCCTTTATCATACATTGACCAAAACTGCATTGTCTGTGCTTTAACTGTATGACAGCTTTCCTAAATGGAAGAGTAACAAATGACTTTAAGAACACAGCAAAACCAAAGCAACAAAAATGGCAAACTCAGGTGTTAATGTACTCAAAGATTTATGAACTACATGAATCAAAAACATGAATGCAATGAAAAAATCTTCAACATTATTCTTTTAATTTTCTTACTCAATTCTACTCTGGAATGATTTATGGCCTTTACTTACATAAATTCATAGGAGATAATATGAGATGGTGTTTCTGAAATACATAACACTGAAGTTACTTCATGTCACTGCCTTTCAGAGTAGCTTTCTGAAGAAAAGCTGAAAATGATAACAGCATCTTACTCTATGAGATCAGCTTGAAGCTTAAAATAAGCAGACAATTAATGAATTTTCTATCTTTTTTCTGAGCCAGTATCAGTACTAAAATAACCAAATATTAATTATAGGGTTGTACAAAAATCTTACAGACAAAGAGAGATTACCTCAAGAAAATGGTAGACTGCAGTCTTCAACATTATTTTTTTTTCAGCAGTAGAAATGCTGATTGTCCTTAAGTGTGCAAAGTTATGTTTACAATGTTCTTCAAGAAGGTATTACTTCCAGAAGTTGCAAAACTTGAGATCTGATTTTTTCTTGTCAATTTGTTAAACACTTTGGTAAGCAGTGGAGGAAAATGGGCATTTATGTATGAATTTTGGAACTGCAAAAATTTTTTTACAAGTTACCTTATAATGCAATGCTTAATACAGTATTAGTAGGATTGAAACTGTCTCAGGATTGAAACTGTCTCAGGATGATATTGTTGGTTCGATCTGAGATAGAGCTACAAGAGTAAATTCTTCCTTCCTTAGGATGACTGAAACTGGATGTAGAATAACTGCCAGCAGTGCTTATATTTTAGAAATGGTTTTGAGTATAGGGCAAAAAAGCAGTATATTGGCAGTTCATTATCAAAGACAATCAGAAGCTACCACAACCAGAAGCAATGAAAAATGTATTGTTTGCTGTAATTTCTGAACTTGTCTGCAAATTCCCTATCCTAAGAAGTTTTTTTGCCATAAAATTGCCAAGTTTTGCACAAAGAAATTAAATCTGTTTAAGGTGCAGTTTTAGTTTAAGGTTGTGATAATGGGAAAACTTTGTACTATGTTTTAAGTCTTCCATTCCTCGATATTAGGATATTTACTAGCATCCTGTAATCCTGTTCTCTGCACATCTCACGGTGGATCTGATTTTTAAACACATGATGTTAGAGGATAGGATTAAGCACAACTTGCAATGGGCCTTGGCCTGAAATGAGTTATGAGCCTTCCGCTGAGCTAAAGGGGCTTCGGTTATCTCAGATGACATGGCTAAAACTAAAGTTTCTACACCTGTAAGTCGCAGTGTAGGATGTCAAGACCAAAAGAGCTTCCAGCCACTTTATTTGATGTCAGAGGAAGCTAAAGGTCAGCTCTGCACCCTTGTTAGTGTCCCCTGAGGGTGATGGAGGGAGCTTTTGTCAGCCCAGTATTGAGAGTACTCTTCAAGGATGCACTTCATTGTGAAAGGGATGGTCCCACCACACTATGCAGCTTTCCTGCTTCAATGTTTCTGGTAACTTCAAGTAGAAAATATATCCCAGGATCGCTCCTGGAAGGTTTCTGATGATGCCTGTCCCAAGAGCAAACAGAAGCAGCTGAGTTAGGAAAAAAAAATAATTCCAGGCATGTCAGTCAGGAGTGACCTGAAGTTCAGAGTTTGCTGAGGGAATCCTTGAAGGCACTGTGGAAACCTGTTCAAGGGCTCAGTTTTTTCCTTAGAAATTAATCTCTCTGCTCATATAAGTAAGAATAAGTTGCAACAAGGTTTTCTTCACATTTGAATGTGATTCTGTCTCTATCTACTGTGTTAACATAGGCAACATTTAGCAAGGTTTCTTCCTTTTGAAGGAAGCATTTAGATAAACAGACAGACATGCTCTCTTAGTGGAGGAACGGAAGAATAAAGGCAAAATAGAGAGTTTGGAATGGCAGTGTGTTAATTGGTATTACTACAACACACATTTTAATCAATGTTTTATATTGGCAGACGTATGTTTGACAGTATTTGTTTTATTCTGGGAGCTATCCTTAAAAAAATATTTCCTAAATTAAGAGAAATTCAAACCAAAGTGGACCAAGACACAGATTAAAGCTATGATCTGCAAATTTTGCTTCAGCTTTGCCTAAAGATTTGCATTATTTTGACAAATGTCCAACTACAGTAAGAAGATGTATGGGAATTTCAATACACTTTTAACATCTTTGTTTGCTTCATAGCAATCTGCATCTAGTGAACAATATAGAAGACGTGTATTCTTTTTTCTTTTCAAGCTGTTTTATAATTCTTCCATGATTCTCCTACTTCATTATTCTAATAAAACTTATGTTTTGAACCAATAGTACTGAAGGAATAATTTGGCACCCTGTTTATAGTATGCAAAAGACATGCCTGAAGGTGTGGACATGAAGAGCAGAAAACTCCTCAGATATTTTTAGGCTCTAACTACTCCTACTTGTAGGAGTTCTGCAATTAACTTTGATACTGACTTGAATTAGAATGTGGGTGATGGTTCTGTACTTCTCAGATGAAAATATGTGTTTTATATTTATCTAAAAATAAGCTGTCTGCTTTCGTACAACACCGTATATTGTTTTGTTCATTTTGGGGGGCAAGGAGTGCTGGAGGAGGGGTGTCTCCAGGTCCAAGACAGACTTGAAAGATTTGTACAAGCTAATGGGAACTTGCTGCAGTTGCAGATACTTAAAACAACTAAAGCAGGAGTAGCTGTGTATTGTTTCTGTTAACAAAAGATAATGTAGATTGTATTGTGAATGTCTTGCATTGGGGAGCAACCTAGATCCTCAACACAGCTAAATGTAGTCTTCCAAATGCCAGTCTTTAGGGGTCATGTCAGAATGAAAATTCTAATTTTCCTTTCCACTGAGGATAAATACAAGATGGTAAATTCTGAAAAACAATGAAAGGTTTTGAAAGAGAGGTTGACAAGAAAACACCCCACTATCATGCAGAATTATCCTATGTAAGGATATTGTCTACTATTATATTTCTACCACTGTTTTACACAAAAAGGTCTAAAAGACTAAAAAGGCTCACTTGCAAGGCTCATTTGAGAAGGCGATGTATTCAAGAGGATTCATCTGTTCAGAAGCATAAGGACATCGGCAGAACTCAGTAAAAGTCACTTGAGTGTTTTGAGATCATTGTCCTAATGCAACCTTCCTATACTCTTGGGATTATATATTTTACTCCTATGAAGCAATGGAACTCTGGTCCACACCTTCAGTTTGTCTCAATTTGACAATGATTAACTTTCTCTGATGTAGTGAGTGATAGTCTATTTGGTGTCTTCTGCCAGAATTACTTTGTAAACACCTCAATGCATCATGACCAATGCCCACCCAGATTTCTGTCACTGCCAAGCTGTCACACCCAAGAGCCAAGGGTTCACCTCTGGTACTCTGTGGGATGCTGTGGTAGCCCTGGTCATGGCAGGCTTCCTCACATTTCAGGAATGCTAGCTCATGTTTTTATATCATTACTTATTATATCAGCCTATATCATTACTTTGGTTTCATTTGCTGGAAGGTTTGGAAACTTGCTAAACACTTATTATTGTACTGTACTATTTCCTTAGCTATCTGGCAGCATAACTCATGCTTGCCAGACTCTGGCAGGTAATGGTAAGATGTATATTGGCTTCAGTATGTGGTGGATAAATCCAGCATCAGGCAACAAAACATAGAAGAGATTTTGGTTCTTGCCAGTGTAACTAGGAAGAAGAAGGTGTTGACTTAAAATGGAATTGAACAAGACCTGAATGGGTCCTAGAGGCAAAGAGCCTCCATGACCTCATGGAAGAAATCTGGAAACATGCCCCACCCAACGTGAAAGAGTAAAGGCTAAATTTAGAGAGATCTTGTGAGCACATAACCGGTCTGTGCTGCACTTTTTCTAAGGTACGGCAAATTAAAATCTAAAAAGACACTTAGCACCTTTCTTCGACATGTGAATAGTAGTCCCATTATGTATCTTAAAATTCTCATTAAGATTGTAGATTTAGCAGTGCTTAAAATATAAAATATCCTGTGCAGTATTGTGAGTTTTAAATTACGTACAATTGCTGCTTGTGAAAGACTTTTAGATAACATTGTAGCAACCCTGGGAAAAGGCCAAGCCTTCACAGTTTGTGTTAATGTAAAACTTTTGATTGAGCCGACCATAAATCACCAATACAGTGGTCTAAATGACACAGAAGTACGAGTAGAAGCCAGAGGTGCTGGAATAGGAAAAGTCTTGAAAGTTGTTCTCAGCTGTATAAATGCACAGAGGCTCATAGTTCTGCTGTAATATGTCTTTCCACCCCCATTACAGTGATATTAATACCAGAAATTGTATCAATCTGTATTGTAGGTCAGAAAATCACAAGTTCTATTTTGCAATTTGAGTCAAAATAATCTGTCTCAATTTTGTACCTTTGAAGAAGTAAATACAATTTATCAATCCAATTCTGCTTTGCATTTTACATATTAAAGACATTTGTAAAGCCATTCTGATGGCAGTCATGGTGTCTTTTTTATGGAAATACTTCCTTCTGTGCCTACTACTTTTGCCACCACATACAGCACGTTATTGTCTTTATAAACATAGCCCAGCAGGTCAAAGTTTGTACTTCTAAGGGTCTGGGTATCATGCACATGGCAGTGCAACTTCTCACTTGGCAATGTGGGGCCACAAAATTGTCCCCATAGACCAAATTTTGCCATGGCTCTCTGCAGCAAGTGGGGGAGCTGGGCATCTCAGAATGAATCCATGAAAGCCAGCAGCTTACCATGGTGCCATGTAAGCTGGACAGGAAAAAGTGCAGATGAAGAGAAGTGGCTGCCAGGAAGGCATCTGTCAGCCTCAGCTGAAGAACAACCTAATGGAAGAAGACTGTTTTTTTCCATACAATATGAAAATCTTTAAAAAGGACAACTTGAGGTCCTTTAATGAGGACAACTGAATATTTTTTTAGGGAAAAAACACTTCCCACTGAAATTTTCCCTTAAGAAAAAAATGCAGATGAAGACCTCCCTCTGAATCTCCCACTGTCTATTTTTTTTTTCACTTTTGCTTTTACCACAAAGTAAAGTTACTTTATTTCTAATCTCTCTTGCCATTTGCAGCAGTAAGAGCCTGTACAAAGGACACTAAGCATTTGTCTCTGCAAGGCAAAGCATAAGAATGAAACCAGTTATATGTGCAGTTCTGTTGAACTACAAAATAGGGAAAATAATAATATCGTCTCCACTCCTTTTGTTCTAATCATCTTTTGTACCATTCATAAGCAGAAGAAGAAAAGTGTTTTTAGAGTGTGTTATACTTATCCCATGGGTATACCGTTAAGCTGAGCTTTTTTTCTCTAGTTTCTAGTGACTGAAGAGTTACATTAAATAGCCAGTTTCAGGCTTTTACATTTCAGGGTCTGATCCCAGACCAGCATGGGGAAAAGCTTCATTAACTGCAGTAGGCTATTGATCAAGTCATGAATCGATCTCTTCAGAAGCTGTCTTACTATGAGCTTTGTAAGACATTTTTGTATCGATGGGCAAATGCTGGATTTGCAAGGCAATATGAAAGTTTTGATTCTCATTAGTGTCAGTCAAACTTGCAACCAACATAGGAAAACACTCTAATAAAATAGTATTATTAGAAATCATCTACTTAATTATTACATTTCTAACCTGAGTGGCTAATGACAAAATCATCAGAATCTATTACATGAAGTTTACAATACCAGTTCAAGACGAATTGCTGTTAAAAATAAAAATTGAAATGTCTCTTAGAAAAATTATGGCTTATTCAAAATACTCATTCTGATCGATTATCATTTGAATATCTTTTGAAAGTCAATACAGCCACTGTTGATTATGTCTGCTAAACTGGGTTTTGGCTTATTGCGAATACTGTATCAGAGATAAAGACTCTGTCCACAAAAAGGTTATTGCTAAATCTTCTAATAATCAGGCTAGTTTTCTGTTTTCACATAAATTGGTGTTTACTGTCAGAAAATAAATCCTACAATAATTCCCTCATTCCAGAGATGATTGCAGTGGCAAGGACTTTCAGTATTATTCTGTTCCTCTGACAGGAGCCAAAGAATGATAGTTAATTCAAATCTAGGCTGTGTGTTTGGTGCTGCACACAACATAATTTTAAGCTATATAAACATTCTGGATTTAAAGGTGTTGTTGGAGTCGTATTTCACAATGAAGTAAGAAAAATGAACAGGGAAAAAGTAGGAGTAAGTTTGTTATATATGCCATGGGTCAGTTCTGTGGGTCAGTACTAGGCATTATTTTCACTAAGTAGAGTTTTCAATCTATTTGGAGTCCTAAATGGGATTTTACGTTCTTGTACTGATTCTGATGGACTTCATTAAGGAAAACGTTGTGGAGAAAGCTGCAGCTAAGAAAGAAAAGATGAGTGAAAACCTATTGCAAGTGCTAGTAGGGTGTGCATGTCTGCCTGTGTCAAGGCAGTAAGCAGAAATATCTTCAGCACTGGAGTTGGAGAGGTGGGCAAGGAGGGCTTCAGAGGGTGCATTCCTGGTACCTGCTATGTTGGTAATGTTGGAGCTGCTGGGAATGAGGGCCCACGGGGGCAGAAGATGTACAAGTACTCTGAGAAGTTGTATGTGTGTGTGTTCCTGTAGGTAAGGTGAGAAAGCAGAAAGGAGTGTGATGGGGACAGCAGACTCTGGTGAAGGGTGGTACCTCAGGCATCAACTGTCCCTGAACGGTTTGTCTACCATCTATAAAAATAAACTTATACTCAGCTTCAAGACTCAACACAGGCTTTTAGCAACATAGAATTTTAGCTTGATTCCCAACTGCTCAGGATTTCCTTCTACATTAATGAAATAGATTTTTGAAACTCAAACCTGATTTAATGAACCTTGGGAACAAATGCAAGCACAGTTCGTGTTTTTGCAAGGTCTAAAATTCAGACCACAAATTTCCAGAATCCAAGGACAGATACTAGGATAATTACATCTACCTGATACCAAGACCCAGCAACCATGAGAATGGGTTGTATTTGGAAGTGTCTAAAGGTGTGTGGGAACTGAAGAGCCATAGAGTAGAGCAATGGAGAATTCTTCCACCAAAACCATTTTCTGTTCTACCTCTTTGGGGCAAAAGTTAGACAGACTTCTTCCACACAGAAATGCTGGACATGCAGAATATATTGTCTGGCATCAGGGAAAGCAGGTTCTGAGATGCTAGAATCCAGCTGCCCCTCCACTTGTGCCAGGTTAAAAAAAAAAAAAAAAAAGACTTCTAAGACTTCTCTTTCTCCCTTTCTGCACTGACATTAGGAGTCAGGCAGGACAGAAGAAGGGGAGAGGGGGACAGTATTTGGAAGAGAAGGGGACACTGTCTAGAATCATGGGAACCCAGAGCAGATGTCTGATGAAGGATGTAAGCCAAAGCCTAACCGTTTGAGATTATGTGATACCCCGGCTGTTAGAGGCAAAGCTCCTCTAGTGCAAGGTAGGTAAAAATAGGCACTGTTTTCAAACGATATGTTGCGTTTATCCGAGTCTTCACTCGTCTGCTTCAGGATGCCATCAGATTAAAGATGGTCTGTGCAGCATGACCAGCTGAGGTAGTGTCTGCTGGATCCCATTGAATTTGGTATTTGAGGAAAAAAAAGACAAAATTCACTTTTGTCCTGGGAGGAACACACAGATGACAAACACCCTCTGATGTGCCATCAGGACTCAGTGGGATAGTAAAAAATGTCAATTACTTTAAAAACCAAAAGAGCTTCATGAATATTCATTAAATAAATGTCTCCAGATCAGTTAGCTGGTACAGGAGGTAGTGTGACTGAATCAGATCATTAAAAACAAACACGCACAGACACAACCATATTCTGTGACTATGGGACCTTGTGCACTTTTTCCACCCATTGTCAGGGCCATGAGTGCACCAACAGGGTCCAGTTTCCCTCATCAGCCTATGAGCATCCTTCTCTGCCACCCCCTTCTCCCACACTGAGGGGCTCAGCTGCCTGCTGCCGACCCTGGCCTTGCCTGGCCAACCTGATGTCTGGGCTGGGTGGTGGTCTCGCCTCGTCAACACGGGTCTATGGGGTGATGGCTGGGCTCCTGGCTGAACCCTGTACTGCCCCCGGGCTGTTGGGCTCGTCTTGTGTGGGTACTTGCCGTGGGCTCTCCGTGACTGCATCTGAGCAGCCTGGGAGCATTTCACAGCAAGAAGGCAGAGAGGTGCTGATTTTGAAATGGTTTCTAAAGCCAGCTGTTCTTTGCTCAGCTGGTAGAAGAGCGAGGCCATGAGCATCTTTTCCTCTGCATAAACCTCTGGGAGTGTGTTGATCTTCTGGCAAATTCAGGGACCATCAGCTAATGCCTGCCTCCACCTAATCCATCCCTTGACCTGTTGGGACCTCCCCCAGTGAAATCTGTCCTCCCTGCAAAAACGTGTCTATTCCTCCCTTCTTCTTCCAATAGCTATTTATGTAGGTCTTTGTACCTTCTTAAAAGACAAGTTTTCTTATTTTTGTTCTAGGGTGGTTTTTTTACTTGCCATTTACTGAGTGCTCTGCAACAAAGTATGTACTTTAAATTGTGTTGTTATTAGCATTGTCCCAAAGAGCTTTACCTGAATCTGTGACAACAAATACTAACCTTGCTTTGCAGCCCTGTGATATAGAGCCGAGAGCATCATGTAAGCTGAGGTACTTGATGAAACAGCAATTTCAAAATATAGAGCACAATTTAGAAGTTGTGTGACAGGCAAACTCCACTAATTGTCACCCATCCGCTGTACGTACGCAAAGGTGTACCTTTTTATGGCAATAGTTATGGCTGTTTATTGGATTTGGATATTGATACTTGGGGGCTATTCAGACTGTATGAAATGATACTTTCTGTCTGGTTCTGTGTAATTCATTTATAATGATCATCTATTAAAGTTTTTAAATAGGGCATTTTTATGTTGTTTTCTATTTCTGGTGAATTATCCTTTGGACTGCAAAAATCTCTCAGGCTAAAGGCATCTGAGGAAGAACACAAATAGGACCTGTATGATGCAAAGAAGTTTTCAAGTACATTAAAATTAGATTCAGTAGCTACAAGGTCTTTGTGTTCATCTAGCAGCGTAAAAAATTGAGTGGTTTAAAAAGAATGAATAGACTTTCCCTGGGGGACACATCAGCAGAAAAGTGCAAGCAACACTACAGCTCACTCCATGAGCTTTACTTCACAACTGTGGTTTGATTTTTTTTTTCCCCCCCTCTTTTTTTTCCCTCCAAATGTACCCGGGAAGGCTGCGACTCAGAAACCTGAAGTTTGCTGCAAACAGACACAGAGTGCTTTTAAGGATGACATTCACTCTCTCTCGTTTTCCTGCTCACCTTTCCGTTGGATGATTCGCAGTTTTAAATTTTGAGAATTTCCCCCTATATGCAGTTCCTCCCTTTTTTGCTGCTCAATGCCAGGCGGCTTAGTATTCCCTCTACTTTAATTATCTTTGCCAACCTTAATTGACATTGTAGCAAGAGCACTTCTCTTGCTACAGTATCTGAGTATCTTGGCGGATGGCAACAGGGGAATTCTTCCATACTTGTGAATTAGTTTGGTATCCCCTGACAGTGAGAGCTTGCTTAGGGTGTAAGATAAAAGTTCATGACCGTAACACCAGCACAGTGATTTCTGCTGTGTATTCCATGTAACCACCATATGCAGTAGATATTTATCTGGTTGTGTTTGTATCAAAAAAAAATCCTCAAGAAAAAGCTGAACACCTCTCCCAGATGGCAATGAAAACTTTCTACGGCTGCCAGATTATTGTAAAAGAGGATACTCTCCTTGCAAGAGCAAAGCACACCACTGTGGCAATGCTTTAAGCCAATGCTGGTTGAAGGCAAGAGATGACAAGAATTGTCATCTTGCTTAGGTTTTGTAAATACAGCCTTTGTGACAGCTGGCTTCCTACTCGTGTACCTCTGAAATTGCCCTAGATTAACATAAAGGTTATTTAGATGTCTGAAAAAGATTTGGAAAGACTGAAAGAATATCAAACAGCAGAACTCTGCTGAATGCTAAATCTAGTCATTTTGTGCTGAAAATGACTACCAAGAAAGGGCTTATGCAAATGCTGGAAGGATAGCAGGGTGTGATTGAGTGGTCAGTGTGACCTCCCTTCATTATAAACTGAACACTGCTGAAAAAGAGCTAAAAAGGCATCCCTGAGTGGACACAGGTAGGTAACTCCGCAGCAGCTCCCATATTACAGCTGAACACACAATTGAGTGGGAAGTAATAGTGTCATAAACCAGAAGAAAGGTGTAAGTCAGAAGCAAAAAAAGACGTTAGGGTTTTGAATCGATCTGCTAGTGGAGGACTGCTCCCTGCCATACATTTTCTCATACTGTGCCTAGTCTGCTTTTCATCCCTGTGTAATAGTAGTTCCATAAATTCCCTCAGGAGGAAGAGATGATGTTTAGTACCTCTTTTTGTCAGGAAGCTGCCATTGGTATCCTGCCTGCTTTCCTTTTCCTAACTCCATCTCATTACTTTGAATGATTCCCTGTGCAGCACTTGGAACAATGCTGCTCTTCCTTTCTGCCGTGAGTCTGCAAAGGGATGGCAGCTGATGGGCCTTGGTGGGCTCCTGGACGGCTCAGAGGGGGTACACACAATCCCAGAGGCTGGTCGGTGGGAACTGGTTTCTCTGGGGAGCAGTCTGAAGTTGAGGGGGGTCCTATGCCCAAAGCATCCTAGGGGCAGCCCCAGCACAGTCTCCCTCTTTGGGCAGCATTAGTGTAAATATGCCACAGTTCTTCCATTGCAGAACCCGGCATCTCTTTTTTGACTGCCTGTAGCCCATGTGGCATGGTTGTAAAGGAGGTGGGATACATGTATGCAGCAGCTGCCGTCTCCCTTCACCAGAGATTGTCCATGCAGTAGGAAGCAGCAGCTTTGGGAGTTCCCTAATTCTCAAATTTTTTTGATAGGGCTACTTTCTTCAGTAAATAGACATGCGCCACAACACTGCTGTCTCTTTATCCTACATATTCACATGTACTTATATGCTCACAGTAGGTAGTCACAAAATTATCTTAAATTTTGTCTCTGAGACATCCTGCACAGTCCCAGGTGGGTTGTGCTTCATCTCCCTCCCTCCATTTTGGGAATCATTGCTCTATAGCATAGGGCATATTCAAGGCTTTCCAATGTACCAGTTTTTCCAAGTCCTGGCCCTGGGTTTGCTCCTGACAGTAAGTACTGTTGATGGTCTGGCCTTGAATCACAGAATCACAGAATCTCTAATGTTGGAAAGGACCTTCAAGATCATCAAGTCCAACCATTAATCCAGTGCCACCATGTCCCCTAAACCATGTCCTGAAGTGCCACATCCACACGTTTTTTGAACACTTCCAGAGATGGCGACTCCACCACCTCCCTGGGCAGCCTGTGCCAATGCTTGACCACCCTCTTGGTGAAGAAATTTTTCTTCATATCCAATCTAAACCTCCCCTGGCCTAACTTGAGGCCATTTCCTCTCGTCTTATCACTAGTTAGTTGGGAGAAGAGACAAACACCCTCATCGCCACAAGCCCCTTTCAGGTAGTTGTAGAGAGGGATAAGGTCTCCCCTCAGCCGCCTCTTCTCCAGACTGAACAACCCCAGTTCCCTCAACCACTCCTCAGAAGACTTGTGCTCCAGACCCCTCAACAGCTTCGATGCCCTTCTCTGGACACGCTCCAGCACCTCAGCGTCCTTCTTGTAGAGAGAGGCCCAAAACTGAACACAGGATTCAAGGTGCGGCCTCACCAGTGCCGAGTACAGGGGCACAATCACTTCCCTACTCCTGCTGGTCACACTATTTCTGATACAGGCCAGGACGCTGTTGGCCTTCTTGGCCACCTGGGCACACTGCTGGCTCATATTCAGCTGCCTGCCAACCAGCACCCCCAGGTCCCTTTCCTCCAGGCAGCTCTCCAGCCACTCCTCCCCAAACCTGTAGCGTTGCATGGGGTTGTTGTGACCCAAGTGCAGGACCCTGCACTTGGCCTTATTAAACCTCATACAGTTGACCTCTGCCCATCGATCCAGCCTGTCCAGATCCCTCTGCAGAGCCCTCCTACCCTCCAGCAGATCAACACTCCCACCCACCTTGGTGTCATCTGCAAACTTACTGAGGGAGCACTCGATCCCCTCATCCAGATCATTGATAAATATATTGAACAAGACCGGCCCTAGAACTGAGCCCTGGGGAACACCGCTTGTGAGCTATACTATACTATAAATACAGCCAGAAAGTCTATTCTATGCAAATTCAGGTTCATGTGCAAATTTGGAGTTTTATTTTTCACATCTTTTATGTATCTGTTGAATGAAAGCCCCTTCTCGGCCATCTGCTGGCCAGATTATATGGGCCATACGTACAACTCATCTTTCTACCTAAAAACACAGCTGTCAACCTTACCCATACATTTTACCTTGTTTCTTCCAAGTTAATTTCCAAAAACCTCCTGATAGGGTTGTTTGGATTTTGGTTGTTTTTTTAGTGTTTGAATAAACTCCAGTTTGCCAACAACTTTCTTCTACTGTGATGACTTTGGGAGAATAGAAATGTCATGATGGCTCCAGTAGGTTCAGTTCAACACTGCTATTGGATTTTGCAATCATAAACATGGTTGTTTATGAAGCAGTAATAGGAATTATAGGAAAAACATTCCATCAGCTCACTTAATAAGAACTGGGCACATACTAAAAAGAATATAGGAAATAAATTTTTCCTTGTTCCACAATAAACATTTACTAACTTGAATGAGAGCTCTATAAAAAAGACTTTGTCCTGTACAAAAGAAGAGTTTAATGGATCTGTTTATCAAGACACTGTCAACATCTTAATACGGCTGACTCAGTAATTCTTCTTGCATGCCTATTTATCAGTTCTTGATGCAAACTCAGGATGGCATCACTCCAGATGCGAGCAACGCAGAAAGAGCAACCTTTCTTTCCTATTTATACCAACCCTTCCAATGACCTCCATGCCTGCATACACAGATATTTTAATGATTTTGTGTTTGGTTCTTGACTATTATCCACCAAGTCCTGGTTCAACTTATGGCTGACTCACCTGAGAAACTTGCATTCCTGAGAGCCTTACAGACTACAAGGATTTGTATACATAACAGAAGAGAACTTTTACATGTGCACTGTTTGCACCATTTTGCTTTGCTAAACTGCCAACCCAAAACATTCACTAAAGGTTTAGCGACTCTTCATTACAAAAGTTGCTATACATTACTGATATTAGTGGGTGGGTCATGACCCAACAGAAGCGGGTTCACAGATTTATAATTTTCTATTATTACTATTATTCACAATGTTTCCAAAAGAATAACATAGTTCTGCTTACATTAAATTGGATTTTTCACAAATTGACCACCACTTAAGCAGAAGGTTAACTGGAGTGACCACATCAGTGGACAAGGGAAGAGCTAACCATGTCGTTTATCTGGACTTCTGTAAGGCCTTTGACATGGTCCCCCACAACACCCTTCTCATTAAATTGGAGAGACATGGATTTGATGAGTGGACTGTTCGGTGCACAAGGAATTGGTTGGATGGTCTCATCCAGATGGCAGTGGTCAACGGCTCAATGTCCAGATGGAGATCTGTGACGAGCAGTGTCCGTCAGGGCTCCATACTTGGGCCAGTACTGTTTAATATCTTCATTAGTGACATAGACAGTGGCATTGAGTACACCCTCAGCAAGTTTGCAGATGAAACCAAGCTGAGTGGTGTGGTTGGAATACCCAATGGATGGCATGCCATCCAGAGGGACCTGGACAAGCTCAAGGAATGGACCTGTGTGAACCTCATGAGATTCAATGAGGCCAAGGGCAGGGTCCTGCACCTGGGTTGGGGCAATCCCCAGTACAAGTACAGGTGGGGGGACGAAGGGATTGAGAGCAGCCCTGCCAAGAAGGACTTGGGGATACTGGTGGATTAAAAGCTTGACATAAGCCTGCAGCCCAGAAGGCCAACCCTATCCTGGGCTGCATCCAAAGCAGCGTGGCCAGCAGGTCGAGGGAGGGGATTCTGCCCCTCTACTCCACTCTGGTGAGACCCCACATGGAGTCCTGCATCCAGCCCTGGAGCCCTCAGCATCAAAAAGACATGGACCTGTTGGAGCGTCTCCAGAGGAGGGCCACCAAAATGGTCAGAGAGCTGGAACACCTTTCCTGTGAGGACAGGCTGGGAGAGTTGGGGTTGTTCAGCCTGGAGAAGAGAAGGCCCTGGGGGGACCTTATTGCAGCCTTCCAGTACTTAAAGGGGGCTTATAAGAAAGATGGGGACAGACTTTTTAGCAGGGCCTATAGCGATAGGACAAGGGGTAATGGTTTTAAACTAAAAGAGGGCAGATCCAGACTAGATAGAAGGAAGACATTTTTTATGATGAGGGTGGTGAAACCCTGGCCCAGGTTGCCCAGAGAGGTGGTAGATGCCCCATCCCTGGCAACATTCAAGGTCAGGTTGGACGGGGCTCTGAGACACCTGCTTTAGTTGAAGACATCCAAGGGTTTGGACTAGATGACCTTAAAAGGTCCCTTCCAACCCAAACTATTCTATGATTCCATGATTCTAAGGTTGCTTCTAGCAGGTTCCTTCTGCAGCTTGGAGAAGATTTACCAAATTATAATCACGGAGCTTATTGCAGTCTCATGTATAAAGTTGAGACATTTTTTGAATTTTATGAGAATTTATCCAGTTCAAATAGTCTATTCTATTTAAACTGCTTTTTTCCCTGTGTTGCTGTTATTATAAGAAACAGCAAGATTTCTGAAGAAATAAAATAACATCATTAGATTTTAGTTACAATCAATTGGCAAGGTCACTAGCAAAGGCATTTATCAGCTGAGACATAAAAACAGAAATACTAAGAAAAATACTAAACCTGTGGCTGAAAGATAAATTACTCCTGAATGTGTCTGGCTTCACTATCTCTAACATTGTGCTTAAAATGTTTTTCTTTAATTTATGGTGAAAATGTGTATCTCAATGCAGGAATGGCTTAATAAACTTAGCTAAGGAATGAGAATCATATAGTAACTTCAAGAGTATATCAAACAGCCATGTCAAGTTAACATTTATTCCTCGATTTGTGAAATTACAAAAAGAGAAGAAATTGTCAAAAATCTAGACAAAGTCAATAGTTTTGAACTCTGCATTTTAAAGGTTTTAATATGAACATTGGTATACATTGAAATGAAATTGCACTCGACTGAAAGCAAACTTGGAACAAATATTTTGAAATAATTTATTTTCCAAAACAAGTACTACCATCTGTATCATTCTTACCTGCAGAGGTTTTCACAATTTCTGAAGTATTTCTGAGACCCATAAAGTCAAACTGATAGAGCCTCCAAGACTTCTGGTCAGCAGCCTCCACTGAGTTTTTCCTCCATCTGTAAATCATTTCCTCTTTAGGGTAGCCATCTAGAAATAATAAAAAATAACACATACATATTGCATTTCATTAAAAAGGTACTGCAAAACAGTATCTGTTCACTGCTTTAGAGCTATTTGGGAATACCGGAATTTCTGATCTGATACTTTCTCAGTATGTTTGGTAGTATAATTCAGCTAAAGACTTGTACGCCACACAAGAATAGTCATAATACTGTCAAAACTACGATTTTTGACCATTTTTTTTTAATAGAGAAGAATTATGATTGGTTCTATGAGAATTAGATCTCTTCAGAGATGCAGTATTAATTTGAGGTCCAGTCATGGAAGTATACTGCTTTACATATATTCTGAGGAAGCTGTGCAAACAGTTAGAATGTGAAAAAAAGAGGGAGTGTCAGTGTAGGATGTAAACAGTTGAAAAGAACAGATTGTTTTAAAAGTCACAATAGTTCTAATTTAGTGTGTGGTACTGTACTTCTGAAATGAGCCCAATATAGTGAAAAAACCCAAATTTTTAATTAGTATGAGATGTTAAAAGTGATTATGCCATCATATTACTTCTAAAGCCTGTGGTATTTAATGAGACACCACCTGATCTCTACAGCTGAAATAGCTTCTGAAAGTCCTCCTTTATCAATTTAGCACTTAGTAGTCATAATTAATCCTTATGTCAGTATTTAATTTCTTTTTTGTTAGAGAATGGCATTTTCCAATAAAAGTCCAACAGCAAATCTTCAACCAGCCCAAGCCATAATAATAGACCATCTAGAAAACAACAGCCAACCCGTGCTAGTTAAAACTAGATTGTTCTCTAATGCATCATACAATAAATGCCTATTCATCTAATAATTAGTATAGTAGATGTACATTACAAGGCAAATTAAAAGCCTAACGACAATAGCCGGTTAATATAATTGTCTCAGCTGTAATTTGATACTGATAAATTTTGATATTTGCATTACACAACAACTTCTCTGGTCATGGTGCTATTTTCTTGATGTTTTCCTCCTGAAAGTGTCATCTTCATCTTGTTTAAGGTTCCACCCTGCTGGGGCACTGCTATAAGGTGTGCATGGTCTCATTTATCCCTCTCACTAACACAGCGTGAAAAGTACCTACCAGTCCCTCAGTTCTAATCTGAAGAAAATTACTATGTGTTAATTCAAAATGCCACGTTCATATATTTCCCATCAATGTAAATAAAGAAGTAACACATGAAGGACCTGACTGGGTAACAAACACAAGCCCTGCAGTTCTCCATAGGAACTCTTCCTGCTAAGCTGATTTCACTGCCAATTCTGCTGTGCCAGTCTGTGAGACTGATCTAAAGTTTACTTTTTTTTGGCTGGCAGATGATGTCAGAGGATGCAGAGGTACAGTGAAAGAAGTCAAGTTTTGAAGGGCCTCTGAGCCTTAGCCCTGCATCTTCTGAAACCTTCTCGAGCCTTGCTCCTATTGGGCTGAGCCCTCTGATCACATTTCTGAGTGAACAATGTCTTCCTCTAACAGAAAGACCTACGTTTAATCATAGAATCATAGAATCATTTAGGTTGGAAAAGACCTTTAAGATCATCAAGCCCAACTGTTAACCTAGCACTGCCAAGTCCACTGCTAAACCATGTCATTAAGCACCACGTCTACATGTCTCTTAAATATCTCCAGGGATGGTGACTCAACCAATTCCCTGCGCAGCCTGTTCCAATGCTTGACAATCCTTTTTCCTAATATACAACCTAAATCTCCCCTGGTGCAGCTTGAGGACATTTCCTCTCATCCTATCACTAGTTACTTGGGAGAAGAGACCAACACCCACCTCACCACAACCCCCATTCAGGTGGTTGCAGAGACCGATAAGGTCTCCCCTCAGCCTCCTCTTCTCCACACTAAACAACCCCAGTTCCCTCAACTGTTTATCATAAGCTGATTTGTGGCCCTTTGGACACGCTCCAGCACCTCAATGTCTTCCTTGTAATGAAGAGCCCAAAACTGAACACAGTATTCAATGTGCGGCCTCACCAGTGCCAAGCATAGAGGGACGATTGCTTACTTCTCTTGTCCTGCTGGCCACACTGTTTCTGACACAAGCCAGGATGCTGTTGGCCGCCTTGGCCACCTGGGCACACTGCCGGCTCATATTCAGCCGGCTGTCATCCAGAAGCCCCAGGTCCTTTTCTTCTGGGCAGCTCTCCAGCCACCCCTCCCCAAGCCTGTAGCGTTGCATGGGGTTGTTGTGACCCAAGAGCAGGACCTGGCACTTGGCCTTATTAAACCTCATACAGCTGATCTCAGCCCATCGATCCAGCCTGTCCAGATCCCTGTGCCGAACTTTCCTGCCCTCAAGCAGATCAACACTCCTGCCCAACTTGGTGTCATCTGCAAACTTACTGAGGGAGCACTCGATCCCCTTGTCCAAATCATTGATACAGATATTAAACATAACTCCCTCCAATACTGAGCCCTGTGGAACACCACTTGTGACCGGCCATCAAGTGGATTTAACTCCATTCACCATGACCCTTTGGTCCCAGACATCCAGGTGTTTTTTTATCCAGAAAAGAGTACGCCTGTCTAAGCCATGAGCAGCCAGTTTCTCTAGGAGAATGCTGTGGAAATGGTTTCAAAGGCTTTATAAAAAGTCCAGGTAAACAACATCCACAACCTTTCCCTCATCCACTAAGTGGGTCACCTGGTCATAGAAGAAGATCAGGTTGTTGAAGCAGGACTTGGCTTTTAGGAGTCTTCTCAGATTGGCTTCATTCCTGGAGACTCTGATATCTTTTCCCTGCAGCTCAGGAGGAAGAAGCGTCAGATGGCCTCCTCGCTGAGCTGTGGCTGCTCTGCCCTCGCTCCAGGCGGCAGCGGTACAACCGTGCTTTCCCCACAAAGCAGTATCAGGACCACAAGAGGGGCTGCCATGCGGTCTGGGTCCTAATCCTACCTCCTGATTTGCCTCCTAATGTGAAGGAAAGGAAACCCTTGTCCTGTTGCATTCCCTATACCAGCTCCCACTTCAGAACTTCTGACCCCAAGTGCTAATTTGCATATTATATAGTAGGCAGTAGGTGGGGTTCCTTTTCTGAGGCAAATTTAAGGATAATCACTGCAAGTAAAAATGTTTAAAATATCCTGGAAGTAACAAAATTTTTTTTTCAATACATTATTATAAATTGATCCATAATTAACTTTTTATATTTTTTCCCAAATTTTACTGAAAAAGTTGGGTCAATTAGTCTTGAATTTAATTTCTTCCTGATTTTTGTCTTTTTATTCACCCCATGGCCACCCCACCAAAAATCCATTACACTGTCAGTAAGCTTGGAAGCCTGCTATCATATTATCCAAAGCATAGTTGTTTATCCCAGCATGAGCAGCACATAGTCAGGAACAAGTTCATGAGACTCTCATCCTTCAGAATTTTTCCTATATTTTTCACTAAGAAGAGACAAATTCAATTTCAGAATAACTGCTTTTGGTATTATTAATTTTCATTAAATAGTAAGCAACTGACTTCAGGAGACCATCATGCTCTTTCAACAGTAGTACCCTTAATCCACAGTCGCTGACATCTGCTCTTACAATGCTTGGGTTACTTACATCAAAGGAGATAAGTAGCAGTGATTCAATGGGAGTTCTTTAATAATGGCTATTATGTTCTGCTCCAGTGCCAGGTGACTTTGCTCTTGAATTAATTTAAAAGATACAATATTTCTTATGGAATAATGACACATCCACTTGGATGTTATATCGCTCCTAGGATTCATTTAACTCATAGAATGGACTCTTCATGATGGTTCTTCTTTCAGTGATATCCAATATTTTTTACATACAGCCTAATTTCTTGTAGCCATCTAAATGCTTCATTTGAGAGAATATCAAAACTGGAGACTTCAGTACTTCCACAAGAAAACGCAACCTCTGCTGTTCAGCCCGCAACACAACTACAAGTGTATTATCTATAGAAATGTCTGTTTTCTTTCACTTCCCCAGCATGACAAATGGCATAAAATTACCTTAAATTCTTGACCTTGTGGCTTCAAGCCACCCACTCTGCACAAATTGCTACCAAGTTTATTTATCCTGTCAGGTTGCTTTAGGTTATGTAAGAATTTCCATAGTGCAGCAGGGCAAGGCTCCAAGAGGTCCTGGAGGCGTTCCAGCGGGTGCTGGTAAGACAGAGGGGCATGGCATGGGCAGAAGACAACCACGACAAACCAAGTGTGTGTTCTGCGTTGCAGCCATCCAAGTTCTGGCAACCTGCAACTCAGGAGATTCTCAGCCAAAGTCTGTGTCAACACCTTCATTTTTCCTCCCATGAATTTATTTGATTCCCTTTAAATTCTCCTGATTTTTGGCCTGATGATGATTTTGTAGGCTGTGCTGTAGCAATTTGCATCTTCTGTAAGTTTTAGATTTATACACTACCACGTCAAAGACTTTTAGAAAGCACCCTGACCATTTGGCTTTTTGTAAAACTTGGTACTATACGCCTTTTTAAAATCAAGTCAAGAACAAATTGGGTTGAAGTTATTTCTTTAAGAGCCCAGTAGAAAGTATCCATGTAAGACCTCCTGTTTACTTTCACCAAATATACTTAATGGCTTTTCCAGTTAACACAAATGATTGGTACCTTTGTTGCTTTACTCATAGGTTTAAGCATACACATTTTCAAAGCGTACCACTGACTTTAACTCCAACAATTCAAACATGGATAAATAATAAATGTAGTTTTTGCTGATTTGGAGGTGAATCTATTATGAGAAAAAGCCAAATTGTCATGACAACCTGTGAGACTCTGTGGATTTTGTTTTATTTCCTCTTTGTCACTGGAATAATTGAACTAATGTTACCACATCTTCCCACATCACTACCACATAATTTATAACTGACAGGTTAAAAATATTTAAATTTCATTCTTCATCTTCATACTGCTTCACTTTCTATGGAGACTGATTTGTGCAGAAGCCTCCACCAAACTGCTGGAAAAATGGTCAAGGCCAAAAACATCACCAGGCTGGATAAGAGCCACATGCCATTGCAAGACAGCCACAAGAACTGGTGTCAAGTGTCCCTGAAGCACGTTTGCTACGGGAGTCAACACTGATGGAAAATCAACAACTTCTGTAATAAAATCATTGATGTATCCATGCCTGTTAGTGCATACTTCCTCTAACCTTGATTTCCCCAACACTGTTGTTGGTCTGGGCATCCTAGATGAATGCTTGATTCCTTTGTTTCACCTTCTTTTCTGTGATAAGGGGTCTATTTTAGGAAGTGAATAGAGATGGGAAGAAGATGGTAGGAAAGGGGTCATGTCAAAAAGGACATAGACCCTGAAGAACTAGTTTCCGTCTAAAAAGACTTTCCTTAGAAACGTATCCAATACCTGGAAGGACAGAGGGACATGGAAAAAAACCCAACCTCTCTAATCTCTTCAGACATATTACCCCTGCCCTGTGAAATCTGTTTATTTTACTGCTGGTTCCCCACACTTTTTATTTTGAATATAACATAACACAGGCAGTCCCAGCTTGTAGCAGAAGGAATAATGCAACAAGGAAGCTCATCTCTCCTTCCTAGCCTTGGAGAAATTTGTATGCTCAGAGCATGCAATGAGGAGTTAATGAAAGCAGCAGCAAAGCTGAAAATGTGGGGGGAGCAGGCAAGAAAGGACTGGCTCAGTTAAGTATCTGCCGGGAGGCTGATGCTTATGACAGGGGTATATATTTGAAAGATACAGCTGGATTCTGGGAAAGTTCTGTTTTTTCAGGGGTGTTAGATATACAAAGTCATGAGAAAACATGATCTGAAAGACAAGCTGTCGCCATCAGCTAGTGGTCAGAGTTTACACCACAGGCATGGAGGGAGTGTGGTAGACCCGACTGCTGCTGCTGAAGGTGGTCAGGAGAGGGAGGATGCCCAGACGCAGTGAGAGGCAGGCGATGAGCAGCCCTTCACACCTTACAGCCAGCTGCTTCCAGACACGCTTTGCTTCCGTGAATGCTACCTAGTAAACTCTTCTTCAGGCTAATCAGGACACCTCTGTCAACACAGCCCCAGCAGATGAAGAGAGAGAACCCTGTCAACACAGCCCCCCCAGACGAGTATAATGAAGTCCAGAAATGCACCTTTCTCTGGTCCTGTGTTGTGGATGACAAAACATATGCTTCCACAGAATCTGCCTGGGCTTTTTTTCTTGCTAGCAGTCTTTATAAACGTTTCTTTGCTGGCAAGAAAACTGCATTTTTAATCCAAACTTATCAACATTTCAGAGGATGAGGTTTCTCAGTGATCTATTCCTAAATCTGTCAGGTGTTTGCTTTCAGAAGGTGTGTGCACTTTTAACTAGGAGAATCCTGGAAGTTCCCCTATTAAAAATTATACTACCTTGGATTTCATGATTGTACACACTTATTAAGCACAATTAGATGGCAGAAAGAGCAAAGTTTCAGTTTAACTACTTTAAAATAAAGCTAAATAAATATTAGGGGATATAGAAAATTCGTATGTCTGTTCAGGAGGAACCCGTCTGGGAGACTGAAGCAGAAGTAGGGACAGAGAATGGACACATTTAATTTTTCAGTTGACCTATGGAAAATAATTGAGTTCATACTGAGTTCTCTCTGTCCACAAATGAAGGTGACTAGCTTTTTTCTCACTCACTGATTTAAAAAAAAAAAAAGAAAAAAAAAAGAGGTATTTTAAAAGGCATCTATAATAAAAAAAAATACATCTGAATCCTGTAAAGATAGCTTTAAAAACTGAAGTGATTTATTTCAGCAGTTGTAGATAATTGCACTTAGGTGATAACTGCAGCAATTATAAACGTTATTCTTTGCCCTGTTTTCTTGCATCGGTAATTGACACCTTATTAACAGTACAGTAGCTCATGAAAAAAAATCCAACATAACCATGACTGCAGAATAATGGATCTAATACTGCCTTGAAGTTAAAGGATACATCTGCCATTGAGGAGAACAAAATTTTTCTCCCTAAAAATGTGCTTTAATATGATTGTGATACCGCTTTGGTTAAGAACTAGAGGATCCAGTCACCATCATCAACATAAGGCCTAATTATCCTCTCAGCTGGGACTAATACTGCTTTTTGAAAGAAGTGCTGGAACACCGATACAACTTACTGATACTTCATACGGTAGCTTAGCTTTTGGGAGGACCTTGCAGCATCAATGCATCTTTTGGGCCTTCAAAATAGAAAGGTAGAAAAGAGAAGTGTTGCTGTCAGAGAAGTTAGTCTCAAAAGAAGGTTTTTCTGTTAACCAGACCTTGTAGGAAGTAAACGTTTTCCTTGGTTTTTTTGCTATTCATAGACAAATTGTAACGTTGGCTCAGAGGAAGCAGAGAAGGGACTAGAAAGATGAAAATGAGAAGGGAAAAAAAGAAGGCAGAGAAGAATGAACAGGATTGGACTGAAACAAGAGATAGAAGTTTTCCCTTGAATATATTTTGAGATGTGGCTTTTCTGAAAAAAATCAGAGTTTTCTTTTAAAATCTAACAGATACGTCTCGTATATGATCTAAGGCTTTTCTATTGCCTTGCAATGCCTTCACCTTTTCTGGAAAAAACACAACCCAAAACCCCAAACCAAAACAAACCAGAACAAACTGTCTTACTGTTTTTCCATGCATTTTATTTATGTATACTTATTTTTATTCCTTGCTAACAGTTCCATTTGGAAGGCAATTTTCAGAAGCCTCGCATGCAGCAATTGCTTTTGCCTATCTGCTTGCATTGCTCTGACCAGCAAACTATCTCACAAATTACTCCACTGGTAACTAGAACACCTGATAAATGTTCAGATTCCTCTGATTTAGCTATATTGCATCCCCATTCCTAACATTATTAATGGTAAATGGGCTCATCTTGCTCCTACCTTACTGGATATAAATTGTGTCTTCTCTAAGGAGCATTCTTGCATAGATCAGTGTACTCAAGACACGTACTGAAACCCTGCCTAGCCATATGCAGTCTTGTTCATGTGTTTTACAGAATGGATACTTCAGCCCAACCTCCCGTTCTGTTTTGTATAGGACAATGTGAAGATTTTACCCTCAGAAGATTTTACCCTCAGATTTCTGCCTTGCAGAGAAAAATGAAAGTCCTGAAACAGTTTTTTCTAGTTCAGGTTCTCTCCTTATCTGAATGATTCTGGAATATGTATTCATTGTATTCTTCACTCATTTTATTTAGATGTTTTCTGCTTATAAAAAAAGATGCCAGTAAGAGCTAGAATTTAATTTTCTAACTCTCTGTACTGATTTTTCATTGCTAACATAGCTATTTCAGAATGATCTTGTGATGCTTCACATTTGTGTCTCACTACAGACAAAGAACAGTCTAAGACTTTATTCATGATGTGGTTTAGATAATTTTTGATAATCTGGACCAAGTCTCACATTTCTGTTGGCTATGAGACTGCAGATGGTGATTCTAGGTAAGATATAATTTTCAGAAATGTATGGCAAAGAGATGGCCTTTCAGTCTGCTGAGATCCTGTGCTGCTGCTTTGCTCCATCTTAGGTCTTATATACCACGGCCAGGTCTGCATAGAGATGGGAGGCTTCACCTGAGCACTTGCTGTTCTTTGGAGGATTTGGGGGGAGATTTGATCAGCCAGCAGTCTCATCTCTTCTCCCTTCTTTCACGTGGACTTCCTGTGGCCCACAACGATGACTGAACGATGCTGATAATTCAATAGCTATGCACTACTGCCGAGAGATCGGCCTCATTATTGTACCGCTAAATATGTACATTGAGTTCTGTAATAGAAAACAACACAAAAATGGATATTTTAGCAGCTAAAGGTTCGTGTTTAGCTGACTGGAAGAACTCAAGTGAGAAGGGAAAAATCACTTCTTTTTACAGTTTTTAACTGACTATCGAAGAGCATTAAGCTGCATGCAAGCTTTTCTCATGTTTGTTTAAACATGAATTTGTGCTGGATGTATTGAGGGCAAATTTTGAGGTGCTTCCCAGGATTTTTGCTGAGATGTGCAAAGTCTGAGTGGCTGCGCACTAAGCAGTATCTCAGGCAGATGTAGGTGATGGCAATCACTCACAATTCTCACACACTTATGAAAAAGAGGAAGCCAAAATCATAAAAATAGAACAGGTGAAAAATATTTGGATAAGTCAGAGCAAGTCAAAGCTCCTGACATCAGAATTTAAAACCAAACCTAGCTGGGGTTGTTTTGGATAAATTAGAAAACTATAAAATAGCCAAAGCAGAGCATAAACCTCTCAGTTTATTAAAGGAATATCTGTCAAACTCGCAATTCTTCAGTTCGCTGTTGTTTTCCATAGCCAGGACGTAGCCTTCCTCTTCCATTCATTTAAACTGCACTTATATTGAAGATGCATAGTGACATAACCCTTCTAAAGTAAGTGCTTAAATTCTTTATGACTAGGATGGACCGCAGTGCTACCAAAAGATGCTGGCCAACTGAGTTCAAACACCCCAGTGGGAGTGGAAAAACATTCTCCAGAAAACTTTAAAAACACCTTTTTTTTCCTACTGACTATGTAGGGCACCTCAAATTTAGGGGCAGAATAGTTGTGTAAGTTAAATGGAGTAAATTCCACCAAAATCTTTAATGCAACTATATGTGAGTTGAATTAAAAATAGCCCTTAAATGTTCAGTATCCACTTCAGCTGTACTGGATATTATAAGATAACATAGTCTTGCCTTAACCCATTTAATGACTATAATTAACTGTATCCTCCAACCCATTTAATGACTATAATTAACTGTATCCTCCATGTAGGACTACTAAGATTTCCTTACGACTATCCTGATGAGAAAGGTAACATTGTATACTTCATCTTAGACAAAGTGCTGAGAAAATGTGTTTTGGCTCATCTGAAAACATATAATGAACAAGCAGAGATTCTGATTGAGAATGCGAGCTCTAGTAAAGTAAACAACACAGCCATAAATAGCCCAGGAAATGAAAGAAAATACACCTGTAAAGTTTTTTATTCCATGCAAGCGGGAAGGAATGGAGAGAACATAATTTACTTACAGGCTTCTGCCTTTCATTGAGAAGTAATCTATCTAAGCTTTTTATTTCAACACTTGATATGAAGATTTTTTTAACACTGAGAATCTATTTTGTTTTTCTCACTCGAACATGACAGTATTTAGAGATTACGCTAAACATGCTTAATCCTTATCTTCCAACTGCTACTCAATAATTTGTATGTATATGTTAAGTATGAGTGCAACTGAGAGAGAGATATCCATTAGCAGTAAAATAATACAATAGTATGATTAGAAGTATACTATTATCAACAGATAAATATATGTAAATAAGCTATTTGTTGTACAAAGTACATAAAAAAGAACTGGCAAGGAATAGCCTGCATTTCTAAAGACAGGCAAGAAGATTTTGTTTTCTCATACAAAATAATGATAATGATTGAGTAAGCATAGATTAAAAAAATACATTCACAACTTGAAGGTAGCTGTTACAATGAAATAGTAATAGCATCCACAGAAGTATTAGCATCTACCCATTTTTCAGTGCCCAACTTTTTAGGCTACAAATATACTACTACCTCCCCACGTTGTCCCACGTACAGAAATTCTCTATCCAATTTCAACTACAAAAGTCATTGTAGTTACATATACAGCTTACATAGTCCACAGGGTTTGTGACTAGTCTGAACCGTACATTTCCAGATCTAAGAAAATGAAAATTTAGGTATCAACAATGCTTTTTTTGAAACGCCATGAAACCCATTTCAGGCTTCACAGGAGCTACACCAGCAAAGCCGGTGGGTTTACAGAAGCCGTCAGAAATGCACTATGCTGGGTCAACATAGCATTAATGGAAGCAGGTTACGAATTAAAGATTTCCACACAAGATTATTATGACTTTTTAATCATCCTTCTCAGAAAGCATCACAAATAGATAATAAAAGGTAAAATACCTCAAAACTGAAAACACAGCATCTTTTTTGAGTACTACCATTCCATAGAATAAACTCAAAACTAAATTTGCAGCGTAAACTCAAAACTAAACAGAAAATTTAATTAGGCCTGAGATTAAGCAGGGTTGGCTTTTAAAAGATTTGTGAAATAGTGTTGCTGCTGTTGAGAAAAACAGCCCATGCAAACATCTTTTTTTTGTTGAAAGACTCATTTCTCTGTTTTGCATTACAGTGTAACTTAACATGTGAACCAATATTGGAGAATCAAAATTAGTTGTTTATGACTAAATTCTTCTAGTCGGGTTTTTTTGATCTATCAGCTATTTACAAATAAATTAGTGATATCTGCTTATTCATGCAGTTATTATCGTTCTGTATGTAGATTTATTGCAATTTATATACATTTACAGTCATTTGTACACACACTACAGTTCACCAAAGCAAAGTTTTTATAGCTCTGTAAAGCAACAAAGAGATTTCTATTTTTTTTTTAATATTTTGCTAGTTTTTTCTTTTAGCTCTCTAGGACTTGTCTGCACCTTATTGGCATAACATGCAAGACTAGGCAACAAAAGATAAATGTTAACATACTTCTTTGTGTCTCATGCTTACAAAAAGAGTAATTCCTGAAAAGGTCTTCGCTAAGATGTAATCTCCCTGTTCTTAATAAAGGTTCATCAGAATTTATCTGATGAAATGGAGTTTCAGGTGAACAGGACACTTTGTTGAGTCTGACATATTTATAGTCATACTCAATTAAATTAGTGAGAACACTGCACTGTTTTCATTTAAACACCAGCAACAGTGTTATGACAAATTGGTAAATACATTAATTTTGCATTCACTAAATTTGGCCTTCCTTTTCTCTGGAAGCATTTATCAATGCCTTGGCTTGTCACTTACTTTCCAAGCACCTCAGGGCTGTGGATTCTCCAGTTAATGCCTTTTTTCCCCCCAAACTCTAGTATTTGTATCATCTCATTTGCTCTCAGGATACTGCTGATGGAAATTAGTTGATGCTCCTGTGTAGTACACCAGTCCAAGTATTCTTCACGTCTTTTCACACCTTTTGAGGTACATGTATGTCCTGGTTTCAGCCAGGATAGAGCTGGTTTTCTTCACAGAAGCTGGGGTGAGGCTGTGTTTTGGATTTGGGGTGAGAAACTGTTGATAATGTGCTGATGTTTTGGGTTGTTGCTGAGCAGTCAAGGACAGTCCAGCTTCTCGTGCTGCCCTGCCAGCGAGCAGGCTGGGGGTGCCCGGGGAGCTGGGAGGGGACACAGCCGGGACAGCTGAGCCAAACTCGTCAGAGGGATATTCCATACCATCCGACGTCATGCCCAGTACATAAACTGGAGTTGGCCGGGGGGGGTATCGCTGCTCGGGGACGGGCTGTCGATCACTGTGTGGTGAGCAATTGCTGTATTGGGCCTCACTTGTTCTTGTACATTCCTTTGTTGGTATTATCATTGCTGTTATCATTTTGTTTCCCTCTCTCTTTCTGTCCTATTAAACTGTTTTTATCTCAATCCATGAGTTTTTTCCGGTTCTCTCCCCCATCCCACTGTGGGAGGGGGAGTGCACGAGCTGCTGCATGGTGCTTAGTTGCCGACTGGGGCTAAACCACGACAGTGTATTGATCACAGCAATCATTCTGTTACATGTCTGTGTATCTCAAAGCCTTAATCTCTTGTCCAGGTATCTTATTTCAAGCACATTAAACTGTTATTTTGTTTAGTTCTACTTTACCTCAGATAAAACTTTCTTTCTAAACCTTCTGAGGAGTCATGCTCTTTTCCTGTTCTCCCCAGATAGCTGTAAATCTCAGTATCTTACAGTACACAATAGGGTAAATTCTGAATCTTCTGGTAGTTTCTTTCTCAATTTCTGGTCCCAGACACTAATCATGATCTAAATCTCCTCAGATGATCAGTTATTGCTCTAAAATTGAAGAGCTGTGATGGAGGTAAGGCTGAAGAAGCCAACTCACTAGTATTTTTGCCTGATAAAAAAAAGATATCAGCTGTGCTTCTCTCACGTATTTCAGTTTTCCTTGTGGTGCAGTATTCCTCAGCTTGTAGATTCATAGATAGCTTTGCCTGTAGTTAACTGAGAAGTATTAAGGTCAAGTTCTTCAGTACCTTGCTTCAGAACAAGGTACTTTCCAAAATAAGTCTACATGCCAACTGTACATAGTTTTGTGCTGCTTCATTTTTCACTAAAGCTTTAAAGCATTGGTATTGTGCATCAGCACACAACACAGCTGACTCCAATAGCTCTGAATCCGCCAGAGGCAACAGTTCCCCCAAGACCTTTTAGGGCATCAGGCAGTTTGCTACCACTCAAAAAAACCAAAATGTCATGGGCAGCCCTGTCCCAAACAAAGGTGCTTTCCAGCCCTTGGCTGATTCACAGTGAAAGTGCCTTTCCTGCAGCAGTTAAAATGGCAATGATGCCGGTTTCACAAAGCAGTTGCCAGGTTCTGTCAGAATTATTTGTTCTTGCAAAATGTATGCCCATGTTTCTGAAAGAAAATATTACCTGCATATCCAGCTCACGGAAAAGGCTTTTTTAACAAATGTTTTTTGTGTGTCTACATTTAGAGGATAAAAGTCATTATAAAACAGCGAGACTCTTTGTGCACAAACTTATCTGTGAAAATTCCTTTTTTGTAATTTTTTGGAGAGGTCAAATTTCAGTTTCTTCCCACATTCCGCATTGTTCTGCACTCTTCTTACTCCTCACATCCCAGCACCAGCCTGAACACTGTTCTCTTGAAAAGTGCACAGCTGCCATTTTATGGCTATTCCATGCCCTGTATAAATCATACCAACAACGATTTAAAAAAAAAATTTAAAAAATCCCCAGTCAGAAAACCAGACCCTCAGCAGTTTTTGCTTCATGGGTCTCTGGGCCAAGTTGCAGTATTTATTTTTTTTTTTAGCTTGGTTTGCTTAGAAAATGAGGCTTATGTAATTAAATTCATTGTCTATGTTTATGTAAATGTTATCTGTCCTTGCTTCAATAACTTTTGCACACATTCACCAGTTTCATTGAAATTTGACAGAAGGTAAGCCTCAGATACTATATATTCTGTAAAAAGAACCTCCCAACAAGGGAGACATTTCTTAATAATGCCCTCCAAGGGGGAAAAGGCTGCAACATTATTAAGGATCAGGGAGAGGCCACAGGCACTCATCCTAAAGTCGCACACCCTTGGAATATCAGCTCTCATTTAGTTTCACTGCTCCTGCAATCAAAAATGCTGCTGATGCCAGGAACACTGCACTATTCCAATGGCTTGAGAGGATGGGTCCCACAAAAAAGTGGAGGGGAACAGAGCACCTGCTCTTAAAAATAGATATGTGAGTTCATCCAATCCTAATGCTACAAGTGTTGCAGAGCTCAAAGTCTCAACTTTGAGCCTTAACAGATCTCCTGACACTGTCTGTAGTATATAATTTCCTTTGTGTTTCCTTCATCACACATTTCTCCAGCAGCGCTACTTATTTTAGCACCCCTCCAAAAAGATCTTTCCCTACTACCACCAAGTGATTTGGCAGATGATATATTTACTTGGGCCTTAGACTGCTCAAATGGCTTTGCCCAAGGACATTGACAAGTAGGGGATCTCATCCTTCAGCCTACCAGCAGGCAAAAACCTGTCATCAAAGAAGCTCCTGGACACTGCTTTCTGCTTCTCAGCAAGCATAGGTTTTTCAACTGTAATGGCTGACTTTGCCCGACATGCTATTGTTTCATGCCAATTACATTCGTTTGAAGATGATTCAAAATGTGCCCTAACCAGCTCACTGCTGACACCAAGTCTTCTCCATTCACATTACCTAAACCCTCTTGGGCTTCTATCTTTATCCTAAATTTTAGTCCTGGATTTTCTTTCCATTCTATATCATTGCCTTTCCTTGAAAGTATTTTGGAAGAGGTATATGCTTTAATTATCTCCTTTTTCCTCATTTGTCCTCTACTCTTTCTGGATGTTTAAAACCCCACTGCAAGCGATCTTCATTCTGTTTGCCCATTCGCTGAAGACAGATTGCTGAAGATGCCAGAGGCAGCTATCGTTCTAAACCTCGCCAGGACAGAAAGCCCAGCTCCAAAACACACTGCCCGTGTCCCGGGGAGAGAGTCCTCAAAAAAGCATGGAGTAAAGCAATTCAAAGCAAAGGGGCTCAGATGGTTGGTCTAAGTCTTTAAGTCTTGCACAAGCTTTCCAAGGCTCTGGCATGGGCAGAAAGCTCAGCAGAAACAGGCACCCTGCTGCCCCAGGCAGCAGACTGCTGCTGACTTTGCCTGTCTTGGTGCTGCCTCTCCTTGCTTGCCAGGAGCAGGCTTTTACAGCAGGGAAATCAAGATGGCAGGAATTAATACACGAGTGAAAGAGAGAAAGGAGAGCCCTACAGTCCAAAATATGCTCCTTGACTTATACTTTGCATGCCAGAACAAGCAGAAGAATATAAAGTGAGATGGACACAGGCAGTAGCATTTTTTTTCTCTTTGGAAGTAAACCCCACTGAGAAAAGAACAGGATTCAAGCTGGAATCTGAATATGTTGAAAACCTGTGAGCATCTATTACAAGATTTCCAGATCAAGAAAGGATTAAATTTTGTGGAAGTAAGAGCTCCCTTTCTTGAATGATAGGCCAGAAGCTGTTATTCAGGCCCAACGCTAGTAACAATAAAAATCATGCTTCTCAGCTAAAGAAAGGAGAAGCAGCTCCACCACCCACTCATTACAGCAGTGTGTCTACTTGTGCCTCTCCTAATTGTCAACAGTTTCCTGTGTCCTTTGAAAGGGGTTAGCAAAGTCCAGGGCTGCTTGCACGGGGTCCCCACACCTTGCACAGAAATTACACCATCTGTAATGAAACCATCTGTCTGTATGTGAGAAAACCTGCCCTCTTCTGCAAAAAGTCTCCCATGTCTGCTAACTTGGCAGCCTAAATAAACACATGCACAGAATAATAACTGTCCTGGCTTTTCAGCTGGTTTGGCAAATGAAATTTTCAAAGGAAGGAAACCACAGTAACTGCACTGCTATCACACAGCAAAGCAGACCATGCGGCGGCCCTCCCAGGTAACCCTCCTCTCATCAGTAACACTGAAAAAGGTTCGGTGGACGCCCATGAATGAGGCTGTATGTTAGGTAAGGAATGAAAATTGGGCTGAAGTCCATGCTCGTTATCAGTGGCACAGTTAGGTAAATTGGACTGCCATATGAAACCAGTTGCACCAGCTTAGAAAACACAGAGTTTTCCCAAGTAGGCTAGGATGAAAGAGTATCACCTTCTGAAAGCACCACTTCCACCCTGTATTTCTTTTTCTTGGTTTTTTTTTCAATCAGTAGACAGATACAACTTGTATTGACTCACCCTTCAGTTCACCACCCCTGTATCTGGGTGCAAAGTATCAGAGAAATGGAACTAAATGAGAGAGAAATTGCCTCTGCCTTCTGCTGTGCAGCGGTATAGAGAAGGTGGGATGCTCACCATGCTTTCTTTACCTTGACGAGAACAGGAGAGATCTGCCCAGTATTTTAAGTGTTTATTAACACCTTTATAAAACTTCAGTATCCTCTTCTCTTCCTGATCGCTCTATATACACTGCCAGTTCCTCCACAATGCTTCCTGTTGTGATACTTAACTATTTTGAGCCTCTAAGCCATTGTAATATTAAAAGAGAAGTATATATTTCTCATGTTTCCAAGGGTGCTAATTGGCATGTCAGAGATGCTAATTAGCTGCAGGGCTCCTCACTTTAGAACAGGATGGCACGTGTGAGAGGACTCTGTGCAAATGTCCTCCGTCTATGTGAAAAGGCAGCCGTAGATTTTTTTTGCTGGTGGTGCAGATGCTTCTGGTGCTCGGAGACCCCTTAATCAGCTTCTCTTTAAAAAATGTCATCCAGTCTCTGGGGAATTACTTTGGGCCTATATTTCTCCTTACTTTTTGATGAGATTCAGCTATTGGTGAGAGTTATTTATAGGAGGTTATAATGGCTACAGATGCTTTGAAGAGATCATGTCATAAGGCACATTTCCTTTATAACTGCACAGAAGTCAAGAGAATTTTAAGAGTGAAAATTCATTTTTTCAGACTCTGCATCTCGTAATGAGCTGGCACCTGCTGCTCATCTGTGTTATAATGAAGCCAAACAATGCCCTTCAAAACCGGCTACATTTGAAACTGAGTTATGACATACAGAGAGGTAGATGTTGGTGCTGCTGCACAGGCTGTGTAGCAGATTGCTTCAGCTACGTGCTATGTGTAAGTGTAACATGAAGTACATTTTAACTACAAAAGGGACCTCAAAGTCTAACCTTTAATGGAGATTGCTTATAGCAGAGTTTGTATAAAGCATGAGGAGATACAGGCTGAAGGGAGAAATTCTTTCTAGTCAGCCACATACTGCTAGATTTTCAATTAAAACTCTATTTAAAGAAAAAAACCCCTAAACCCAGCACCAAAAAAAAAAAAACCTTGGTGACTTTAAAGGCAGTATTGACTTGACTGTTTTTAAGTATCGGAGGAAATGTGTCGTTTGTGTTCTCCTTGCATTCTTTCTAAATCCAGTATGTAATCAGAACACTTTTCAGGAACATACAGCTGCAAAACTGAAACTGCCCTGTGGCTGGAGCACAGGCTGTTTAACGGCAGAGTGAAGACTCGGCAGTGATGATGCAGCTTCATCCTCAGTAGATTTTTAAGACTTAATTATGACTTTGTCATGAGATGCAGAGAAGGAAGCGCGCGACTGGGACACCACCGTGATCCAGTTCCCCGGTCTCTTTGGCTAAGGAACCAGCCACACGTACTTCTGCTTAAAATCTGCTGTTTCTGACACACCAATTCTGCTGGTGGGCGAGAAGGTAAAGTAAAGCCCTCACCTGCTCCCTGTCCCTGGGGTGGCATAAGAAGCACGGCTACGCTGAGTTTGCTCTCCCTCTCCCTTCTTCCCTCCTTGTGCAGGTACCTCACACAGGAGCACAGGGAGCCTGGCATCAATCTCAATTTGGATTAGCATGCAAATCATACACTCAGCCTCCATTTCCAGGGGTTGCAATAGGTCCCCTAAGTAGACACGGATGCTCGATGAAGAGGAAGCCCACATGCCCATCAAAATTACACCATCATGATCCTTATGATTGCTGAAATATAAAAAATGCAGCCAAAGTTAAACACTGTGGTAGCTGATATTTATAACATACACAGCATGAGCACAGGCTTCTGAATTCCCTTCCACAGGTTTTTAAGATGAACATTGCCAAGAAGAGGAAGTTGGTAGAACAGCAGTACTGAAGATACACATGATAACAAATTAGTATAGCAACAAAAGTCCATAGACTACACATGACAGACCTTTCTAATATTTTTTCTATATCCTTATGTCCTTCTACTGTACATGATTCTTTAGTTCTTTAATTTGCATCTCACTAGATATAAATCTGGCCTACTGTGTTTTAATAAGAATAAAAGCTAGTACTTTTGTAAATTCTCTAAATGTAGTGCTTTGCTCAAATAGATTGACACCTAGATTAGCATTCTGAGTAAAAGAGGTGCTCTTTTCTGTATTTTTTGTCAATTTTCACTTTTGAAAAAAAGATGAGGTGGCAATGCAGAAGCATGGTACCAAATTCAGAAACTCTGTTAAATTTGAAAGGATTATCATTGCTTGCATAACAGCTTGTTTCAATGAGATGTCAGATATTGTTTGAAATGAATAGCCTGGTATTATAGCTAGGTGTGATTCAAGCAATAAAGTTTCTAGGTGATCTGAGAAAGATTTCTTATATACCCCTTGCAATGTGCCATTGAATTAACCACTTTTTAAGAAGAAACCATACTTCTGTAATTGAGAAGTAGGTATTTTTTGGTAGTATGTAATCTGTATGGCTCGAGGTCTGATTTTGCTCCAGTTTTCTCACATCTAGTAAGACGTGATATCTCAGAAGACTAGGTGTCTCATATCTAATCACTGGTGCTATATAACCTGGGAGCCACGCGACAGAATGCCGTGCCTGTTACGACAGGGCTAAATACGATCATCCTCGGGACAGAAAGGCTTTTCTCCAAGACAATGCCAATCCCATTCAGCTCCAGTGTGTCTCTCCCAGATTTCAGAAGGATTACATTCTTATGCCCCTTCCCCAAAGAACGGATCTCACCAATGTGGGTGTTGCTGTTCAGCCATAGGGAATTGTGCAGCTATTCCCGACCTTTTTCTTTAGGTGTGCAGCAGAAACAGAAGGTGTTTGAAATCCTTGGTGCCAAGAGTTTCAATTCCTTTATCCATCTCACACCTACCCTACTACTCAGTGGTGATAATCTAAACCATCTCACTTACAAGCTTATTTGGCATCTGTGATTCCTTGCAAAAGCTCTAATAATTGTCCGGTAGGTCCCTGTCACATTTTTTGGTTCTGACCAGAAAAATGCACATGGTGTAGAAGACTCATGAGTTATTCAAACAGCTTCCCAGGGTCTAAATTGAAGCTGTAACAACTCTAGGAAAAGACCAGGTGAGTTTAGTGAAAACCTTGCTGTCCAAAGGGCTGCAGCAGTCAGAAGTGTAATACAAATGGAATTAAATGTTAGAACCAACAAGAACGGGAAAATAAGCCTGAAAATCTAACAATTTCATTACAATGTACACTGTCACCTGAAACACAGTGCTCATCCCCAGCTGTCCTATTTTAAAAAGAATGATGGGAATTTCTGGATTCAGAAACAACTTTTGTGTAAAGAGAGGTTGTAAAGTTTGGGACAGTTTATTTTAGGAAAAAAGATAAAGAGGTGTTGACAACGGCCTTCAAAATAATGCAAGACATCAAGCATATTAAATTCAGAGGGCAGAAAATGAAAAAAAGGTTAAATTATTTTTCAATGAAGTACACAATCAGTCAATAAAGTTTATTGCCCATTGATGGTTATTATCAAAGCTATCATTAAAAAGCTTCAAAAACATTGAACAAGTCTACAGTTAAGATACCAGGATGTATACATTAAGAATTCAAAAAAACGAATTAGGGATTGGGGAAGAGATAAATCCTCTTTCCCTTTCAGGGCATCTCAGCCTGTACCCAAGAGCACTGGGAAGAAAGCTGCTGCCTTGGGAGGAGTGATGGGGTCACCCACAGGGAGAGGAAGGCAGAAGGGCCACCACAGCTGCCGCCAGAAAAGCTACCAGTGTTGATGGACACAGGGTCTTCCCTCCTCACTGTATTATAGACAGCTTTGGCAGCACCTTTCAGCTTGAGGTGCATAAAATAGCAGAAAACTACGGTCTTGTCCTTTTATCACCTGGTTAGCCTCCTATATGTCTCTGGCTGCTGGTTGATTAACCTGGGGAAGGTAGAGATGTTCAACCTGGCAGTGGTCTCTGGCCCTGGAAATGATGCAGATACCTGAGCCAGCTGCCAAAGAGCCACCCAGGCTCTGCAGACAGCTTGGTTTGGAAGTGGCCCAGCCTGGCAGCCTGGAGCAAAGGGGCACAGGGAAGCCCTGGGCAGTGGGATGCTGCCGTAGGGGGGATCTCAGTGTTTAAACCTGCTGAAGGGATGTGGCACATATCACATTGCCACAGCAGCCCCTCCTGGTAGCCCAAACCCTCTGAGGGAGAAAAGATTGCTATTGATATTTCTATTGTGTATCTGCAGCAGCAATGACCAGCAGATGTTCACCATCTTCCAGGACCCCTCAGGAACTGTAATTTAAGGCAAAAACAAGACAAAGAGTGAGCACAGATCACCTTGTGATCTGACTAGAGTTTTGGTCTGATTCAGACCTATGCAGAATGCACAAACTTCATACAGACAGCTTCCCAAATTAACAAAATAATTTAATTTTCTCTTGCAGCTTCTCACAAACTTCAGGTATGAACTTTTGCCAGAACATGATGCTGAACTAGATGTAGGGTCCACATTGATCTAGCAATTTTTGTGTTTTTAACAACCAAGTACTTATGTCAATAAAATGCTCTGTTTCTGCTGTCCTTGTGTGCTTATGAGTTGTGAGCCAAAATAATTTTCTTCCTTGAAATATTAAGTAGAGTTAAAAGGGTGAGTCCTTTTCCAAAATAGCTTGGAGATACGTTCATTCTTTTAGTGTTCTTCACACTTTGCTGATAATGCATTTCTTGTTTATGTCTGGGAAAAAATTATACCTCCTTTTGTCATCAGTCTTAGATGCTGCTGCACTTTTGCTGAGCTCTCCACCCTGGACACCATTCCAGCAGCTATGTTGTAAATCATTTCTTTGCCTTAGGACCTTATATTTGCAAGGTCAATTGCTGCTGAAATGATGATTACTATAAAGCTGCTATGTATAAAGAGGCTGACAATCACAGTGCCCTTGAGCATTGACTGCAGGATGTGGCTACCATCCCATTTTCTGCAACAGACAAAACTGTAGTTAACTAGTGTACTGTTCACTCTACAGTATGGTCCCAGAGAGTGAAAAACTGTACAGCTGTCTTGTGGTTTAATCTCTGGTATTAATATTAATATTAACATTTACAAAAATGTATCTAGAAAAAAAAAAATTAAAGCTTTAACAGACTGAAGTTATTGAACCTGGCTTATAAATTTACTTCTTCTTAGATAATTCAAGGAAATGTCTCCTTGTTGCACTTTTTCATATTTGTAGCTGGAACCCAAGACTGAATTCCTTATCTGCTACAGAATAATGAAGTCTAATTTTTGCTTTATAAAGCTGCACAATGTAGAGGAATAAGACTTCAAAATTTCACAAGTCAACTGCGTTTCTGGACTGACAGAGTCTCCTGTTCTGGTAATGTCCACCACAACTCACGTCTCAAGTGAGCAGAGGGGCAGAGCAAACAAGCACCGGTCCCTGGTGGCATGGGAGGCCAGTCTGGGACCTCTTCCCTGTTTTGGACACATACTAGCAAGGGAAGCAACATGGAGGAGATGTGACTGGCTGCAGATTGTCCCACAAGACAAACAACAGAGTCAGAAGAAGTACTGAGGGTTCTGGTACCTCCAGCCATGTCTGCTACATTGCACTGCTTATCCCAGTTGGGTTTCTGAATGTACTGCTGCATGTTTGAGATAACCCTTCAAAATGTTCATGTCGTTAGGGTTTTAGGAGAAAGGAGAAGAGGAGAAGGGAGAAAGCTTTACAGTTATTATTTATGCTTGCACAGTGCTGAGGGATGGAGAAAATGAGGAATTCCTTTGACAGCCCATTTACAACACTCAGTATCTGTTAGGCAGCTCCTCTTGTGACTCTGAATTCAAAACCAGTCAGACTGTCAGGGCTGTATGGCAAAATCTGCACTAGCCACTGGTGAGAGTCCTCCTGACACTGAAATTCTGGCAATGAAAAGGACAGAACACAAGGCTCCATCAAACAGAATTCATAGGTTATGGCAACATAGAAACATTTAGGTTGGAAAAGACCTTTAAGATCATCAGTCCAACTGTTAACCTAGTACTGCCAAGTCCACCACTAAACCATGTCCTTAAGCACCACATCTACACGTTTTTTGAACACTTCCAGAGATGGTGACTCAACCACCTCCATGGGCAGCCTGTTCCAATGCTTGACCACTCTCTCGGTGAAGAAATTTTTCCTAATATCCAATCGATCCAAAGCCCCCCTGGCACAACTTGAGGCCATTTCCTCTCGCCCTATCACTAGTTAATTGGGAGAAGAGACCAACACCCTCATCGCCACAACCCCCTTTCAGGTAGTTGTAGAGAGCGATAAGGTCTCCCCTCAGCCTCCTCTTCTCCAGACTAAACAACCCCTGTTCCCTCAGCCGCTCCTCAGAAGACTTGTGCTCCAGACCCCTCACCAGCTTTGTTGCCCTTCTCTGGACACACTCCAGCACCTCAATGTCCTTCTTGTAGTGAGGGGCCCAAAACTGAACACAGGATTAGAGATGCAGCCTCACCAGTGCTGTGGGGGGGGACAATCACTTGCTGGCCATGCTATTTCTGATACAAGCCAGGATGCTGGTTCAGAAGTAACCAAAACTAGTCAAGTAGTAAGGGCCACTCTGGGAATTTCATGAGAGACATCTGAATGCGTGGGATGTCAATGAAAACAAATGGCATCTGTCCTGCTTCTTTCTCTGTGATAATTTCAGAGCAAAGGGACACTGTAATAATGAAAAAATATTGTTAGCCTTTCCTCAGTAATGAATTCAAAGTTTACAGAACACAGCAGGGACTCTGGCATAGCAACATCGCATTCCTTGAGAAACATGGTTATTACAAAAGTATTAAATTATTTTTCAATAAAATTTTTCATACACATAAACACATAAAGCAGCTGGAGAGAAAAATCAAATTCTAATTCTGTCTTTAAACCCTGATGATAAATGGCTTCCTTCAGATTCCAGGAGATAGATAAATTTAAAGACAGGCTTGCATGCAGCCTTGTTTTCTGTTATCCGCTCAACTAGGGCTCAGGAATGCCATATTGAAGATAAAATTTAATTTCCATGAGAGGACTGGATGACTCTGGGAACTGGTAATGGCATGTAGAGCCTTTTCCCTTTGTAAGTCGCTGGTTCAAATAGAGGTCAAACTGTGACTGATCTTTGCTCCCTTTTGATGGCTGTTGGGTATATGGTCTGTGACATGAATCAGTCCTTCCCAGCTACTTTCTGCACCCTCAGAGCCGCCACAGTCCCGGCTATTTTATCTGTCAGATACTGAAGGGCTATGGGACCAGTGGTGGCGGTGGGGAGGCCAATGACTTCTTTGCCATTGCTGGATTTTGGCCTTCTTTCTTCTGACCAAGGTGAAAGTTATACACTTGGAAGCATAACAAAGCTCCACCGCTCATATTATACTATGTCTATGTCTAACTTTCAGTAAGACTAAATATCAATTTAAAACCAATGCCCTTTCCTCCTCCCCATACACAGTATATTTTCATGTATACAAAAAATCCCAAGCCAAACCATGACTGAAGATACCTCCACCTCCCTGTATACAAGCTTGTCTTTGAAAGACTATCAGTCATTTCAGCGAATTGTAGATTAGTTACCACTGACCTGGTGTAGGAAGGGGAAAAAAAATCTACTCTTTGAAAATCAGAAGGAATATCTGATGTTAAGAAGACTTTTCTCAGCTGTGCTGCTATCAGTCTGGAAAAAAACAGACCTATAGTAAACACTATAGGTTTGTATTTTTATGCCATGGAACAGCATCATATTAAAGGCTTGAGAAGTGCAGACTGAGAGGGTCCCTACAGGATCTGATATTGATGAAGGAAAAATAAGATGCAATTTAATTCTTTGAATGTTTGCTGTGTTTCTTCTTAAGGAGGCAAAATGAGATTTGACTCTGAAAGAAAAGGCAGAAATAGAGGAAGGATGACGTATATATCTTCATCTCCCTTCATGCCCTTGCCTTCCACTGAATCTGCCACCCCACAGAGCCGGCTGCCCACAGTTACCATCTCACTGAGCGTACGCGCAACACTTTGGTGTGGGAGGTTTTTACTACCTTCTATGCTTTTCACATCCTACTTACAAAATCACCAAACTATAGCTCTCTGTGGTACTGTAACTATGCATAGATCAACATGAAGTCAAAATCACATTGCTGTGGCCTAAATATACAGTTGCCAGTAATGCTGGCTATAAGAATGATTTACTTTCTGCTTCTTTTGGACTGTATCAGCATTTCAGTCTGCTTCTGTTATCTTATCAGCATGACACATCAACCACAACAACATTAAAACTGTAGTTTTTGCAAGTGGAATTGCCTGAAACAGAGAAATTCCATCATTTTCTACATCTCCTACTGTCTACAGATACAAAATACCTACTCTGTTTAGAAGAAGAAAATTAAAAGGCATTTAGTATCTCTCTGGATAAGCTTAATTTTACATAGAAAATTATACCAAAACTTTTAACAGGAACAGTTGTTACTGATGTCACAGGTTTTAGAGAGACCAAACATCCTATGGAGTTCCAGGAGGAAAAGGCTGTAATAAATGAGGAATACTTACTACAGTCTGTAGAATATTGCTGTTTATTTTTCAGGAAAAATTAATTAAAAATTATTTCCACAGTAAATACTTTTAGGCTTAGGGCGTTTCTTAGTTTTAATGTAGAGCAAACATTAAAAACAACCCGTAAAAGATTTCAGAAAATGTTAATAGTTTTAAAAAATTTTGAAACCATTGAGAGCTTTTTAGGAGAAAAAAAAAATAAACATGATAGCTTTCCAATTAAATAATTTTAACCAGTACTTGTTCTAAATTTACTTAAAAATAAAGATAAAAAACATATGCTCACATGCTAAAAGTATATGTTCCCAGGAAAGACAAACTTCATCATACACATAGTTTTTAGCAGATGAGGTCCCTGGAATGCCTCAAGCTTAATCAGAAGTCCAAAAAACTTTAGAACACATTTCTCTGTGTCAAAAAGCAAAATTCAGGTAGAAGAGATTTGTAAAGGTTGAGCTCTGGAATAATTAAAGCTAGACCTTGCCCTTGGAAAGAGAAAGACCAGTTTCAGCAGGATGCGGTCTTTTGCCCACCACACAGAGCTCAACGGAGTCACTGATCAGAGGTATCACTGAACTGATCATGCTCACAATGCTTCCTACATATAATCAGTTGCAAATTCACTTATATGAATAAATAATAATTATGCAATTTTTTATAAATACTTGAAAAAACCTCTTAACATATTTTAGTGTATTATGATTAATAAATTATTCTTGATTATCAGCAAACTTTCAGCCTAATGACATAAACAAGTACATTTAATCGGCATTTCAAAATAAAGCACAAAACAGGTTTGGAGATTTACTTCAAATTATTTTCTTCCACAATTTTTCTAACAAAATCTGTTTGCTTCCCAGAAATACCAACATGAGTAACCTCTTTATATTCAAATACTGTTTATAAAACAAAAAAATCTTAATGTTGATACACATGCACACTGGAAGTCTTGCAGTTGAGACATTAGATTTCTCACTTATTACTGATTTTCATCCAGTTGGAAAGAAAAACAATGCTGAGATGGCTATGTATAAAAAAAGGTACGCAGTTAGTTTTTCCCAAGTAAAAGTTTTCTTTTATGTACATTAGCACAAAAGTTTCATCAACTGTTACAAGTAGCATACTGATAAAGATGAAAATATATACATGAATTAGTTTTAAAAGTAAAAGCCAGGTTGAAAATGCAGGGCATCTCTTTTACATTAATCATGCGTCCAGTTCTTCAGTGATGTATTCAAAAACAAACAAAAAAGTCCCCATTCTGTAACTTAAAAAGGCTGACGTGAGTCTTTAGTTCAACAGCTGATATCTTGCTTTACCTTTAGTTCGTGATTCTAGATCTCCTAACAAATGCTTTAAGCTAATTTTGTTGAAGGATATCCATTTTCCTGGCCTACTGCCCAAACAGCTAATAGCACTTAGTAATGTTTGTCTTGCTGTACTATCCAAAAATATAATGAATGTAAATAAATGCTGTATTATTGACACAAACACTGGGACAAATTTGGTTTATAAATATAGGGTACCTTAAAGGACAGCCTTCCAGTACCTGAAGGGGACCTACAAGGAAGCTGGAGAGGGACTTTTTACAAGGGTATGTAGTGATAGGACAAGGGATAATGGCTTTAAATTGAAAGAGGGTAAATTTAGACTAGATATAAGGAGGAAATTCTTCACTATGAGGGTCATGAGACAGTGGAACAGGTTGCCCAGAGAAGTTGTGAATGCCCCATCCCTGGAAGTGTTCAAGGCGAGGTTTGATGAGGCTTTGAGCAACCTGGTCTAGTGGACAGTATCCCCGACCAGGGCAGGGGGGTTGGAACTAGGTGACCTTTAAAGGTGCCTTCCAACCCAAACCATTCTATGACAGCAGCAGAATCAGAGGATGTAACTGGCACCAATTGCATAATGTGTGGTAATATTAACGCAGTCTAATTAATGTCTCTGGGTTAACATTGAATTTCACTGGGTAAATATATGCCTGCCTTCACCATAATATGGTCCCTCCATGCCACATAGATATGGATCAGGACAAATTTGGAGCCTAGTTCTCCTGGAACACTGACCATTACTCAACACTGTACCTGATGAGCAATGTTGGACCTTGGAAGCAGCTCCCTTGGTTAGGACCAAGGACAAATTGAGAAGTTCTATCCTGTAGTGTCTTGACTGTTTGAATCTTGGCTTTAATTTTTCATTGTTCAGTATTGCCCTACAAGGGAAGGAGGGGCTGTTATTATGATTATGCATTTCCTTATTCTCCATGTACTTAGACAGCAAGCAGTAGAGGGTAATAGCAGCGCTCTCCGAAGAGGTCTGTTACAGTCCATTAAGGACCAGCACCTCCATCCACTGTAAGCAGCCGATGAAATATTTTTGCTATATTTCTAGTGCAGCCTGTGGTTAATTACATTGATTTATTTGTCCATGGATTGCTCAAGGACGTCTTGAACCTTTTAAAGTAAACAACAATTAATTAACTATTCATCAAATAAATTAATAGAATAAATAATTGAATACATTGAATTAATTAATTGGATGAATGATTTTGAATTTAACATGTATATTCATCTTCAAAAGCATCTGGGCTCATGCAAGTGTTCCTTATTGCGGAAGACTAAAAGAATTACATTTTGATTAAAGACAAAATGCATCTGTTCTTTTTTATTTGTTGGTGGGGATTATAATAACAAAGACTGTTGCTTTGTGAAGAATAGCAAGCCACATAACATTAGGAAATTATTTTAAAATAAAGATAATAAAACATCTTTGTCCTCTGCAGGAATGTATTATCTAAAAAAAATATTTTGGCACTATCTTTTCCCTGGTTTGTTTGTTTGCTTTTCTTTGCATGACTGCACCTCAGAAAAATCTGTTTGACTTTTTTCACTGCTAGGGACCAGGTGGTAAAATATATTCAAAATCAGAAAGTATATTTCCTCTGGTAAAAAAGACCATCCACTTTGCGTTCGGAGTTTCCCAAAAAGAGCCAAGATACAGTTAAATTTTTACCTCACATGAATTTCTTGGCGTTCCTTAGGAATATGTTAAACATGTTATTTATTTGTGAAATCTGCAAATAAGCATCACTCAGTCCAACAAGACATTAATTATAAATATATCTTCTGCCAGATCTAAGTATTGGATGTTTATGGAATTTATTTGTGCATGTAGGACAAAGACTATAAAGCATAAAACTAGTCATTAACTTGCATAGTATGTACTTTTCTCATGTATTTCCTAACATTTTCCAATTAACTGAAGTTCCTTCTTATGAAGTGAACAAGCTCTGTGGAAGCTGATTCCTTCAGCATCCATTTCTCTTCCCTCTCTCCTCAGGGCTTATATACTTCTTTTGCAAATTAAAATCCCATTTTTCTTCCCAATACTTTGGTGCTTATATAAATGCATGTATATGCATGTATATAGTTATTCCATGGAATTTAAGTGATACAATAATCTGAATGATTATTGTGACTTGAAAATGAGGTTTTCTACAGCAGGGCCACTGAAAGTTTGTGTTAGCACAGGTAAACCAAAACGGTGACTTAGAATCAGGCTGGTTAGCTTAAGTAAGAATTTCCAAAACAATGGCACAGAAGTTAAACTAAAACGGAATCCTTGGGGACGAAGAAAATATCATTATGTCTGTCTCTATTTTACAGTTTCATGCCTGTTCCCACCTTCTGGTCTCCAGCTAGGATCATGGCTGACAAAAGGCAGTGAAAGAGGCTGCTCCACCACTGGCTCAGCGGCGGAAACCCGCAACGCCCACAGCACAAGCACAGCTGCTGCTGTAGGAGCTTCAGCACAGGTTTACAAATCGATGAGCATCATGTTTGAGGGACTCTCGTTTGATAACAACTTGAAAAATTCTGGTAAAGCTCTCCAGTTGCTCTGTCAATGAATATCGTCTGTATCTGGAGCCAGCCATACACTGACAGGGAATATGTAACTTGTACCTACATTCTTGGATCAGGAGTAACGTGGGCCTGATTAAATCTGGGCTCATTAGGCAAGTTGGAGATAAGGCCAAGGAACTGTCAAAAGAAACAGAGGGAAGGAATACGTTCAAGTTTTGTGTGTGTTTGTTTTTTTTTTAATTTAGATCTTTATGTATCTCCATCTAGGTAGAGTGACTGCTTTCGTAATTCCTCCAATTGAATGTCTGAATGAACTAACATGGAGAGGTAAGCTGTAAAAAAAAGAAAATGAAAAATAGTTCTCAAAGTGTTAGAATGATTTTAAGCAATGGAGGAGTTGGGGATGGGAGCGCAGCAGTGGCCCTGGGGGCTTTCTTGTATTCAGGGACTGCAGACAGACGACCTATTCCCAGGGCACGGGCCAGAGGACGTGAAGAAAACAGCCACTGCTGGAAGCCATTTAGATCAAAGAAAAGTCTAAAAGCAGCCAAGTGCAACATGATTTGACCAAAATGCAGGTGTCTGGAGAGTGTCCAAGTGGTGGGGCTCCTGCAGAGCTCAGTGGTAAAGGCACAAAGTAGGTTGAATATTTTTCTAAAGTGAAATATTTCAAATGACAATGTCAACTCATATCAGATTTCTTTATTTGTTCCCCACCCTAAGCATGCACTGGTTCACAGATGTCCATTCCAGCTCCCAACTGCCCTATACACAGATGGAAGGTGCTGTGTGATTTGCAGGGCTGGAAGTCCATGAGTACAGCCCCCCCCCCAACTAGTCACGTTGCAGGACGTTTCACAGGCAGTGACGCGAGGAAGTTCAGGGAGCTGTAGTGTTCCAATACAGGTATGTCCTTGAGAAGCTCTGTTTGAAAGACTACAACTCCCAGAATATTCCACTTTTTTCATTAACTTCTGCAGAGACTTTTGTAAGATGACACCTGCTGCAGGAGAAAATAAAAAATAATGTGGGAATCAATTGTTAGTGCAGAAAAAGTAATTAGGAAAGTGTACTTTTAAACTGATGCTCCAAAATGTATATCGGTTTGGTTTTAGGCAGCTTGAGAAAGTGACGTACAGAGGACTTCATACAAAGAGAAAACCAGCAATATAAAAATGATTATTTGTATTTCATGGAATCTCTTTTTCAAAGTTCCAGCTTAGCACTGAAAAGGGGATCCTCTGAATCCCAAGAGTTGAACTCAAAAAAAACCCCCACCCCAGAAGGCAATATTTGAGGCAGACATAACTACAGTCTGAACAGAAGACCTCAGCAACTGTATGGAGTCCTCATCCCACGAGGTATTCGGCGACAGGACTACATCCCTGTACCATAAGGAGACATGTATAACCTCTTTTTATTTAAATATATATATAATTTGGTCTCACCAAATCACAGAAGTCATTTATACAGTGCAGCAAACAGTGCACTTGAAAGGGCATTGAGGACTTTCATAAACTTCCAGTGCACAGTTCTGCAAATCCTCCCAGTCCTGATCCCCAAATATTCCTACAAGATTATTTTTGCAGCTGTAAAACTTCTGCTTTTTTTTTTTTAATACAAAAATAGTCTATTGAGGATTAGCTTCCAGTGTATACTAAAAGTTTCTGTATCTTTCCATTTCTTACCTAAAACTGAGTGCTCCCAGACAGCAACACGTCTAGCATATTTCTTGCTGTGCAACGGCTTCAAATGATTTCCTCGGCCAAATATCCTTAAGACTGATAATAACCCATACCACAACAGAATGAAATACCTGAGGACTTACACTCCAATACTTTTCTGATGTGCAACGACATCTCTGAGATGAACAGCCTGAAAACAGCACAGTAAAAAATGGAAGCTGCCACACATTGTAAGGCTATGAAACAGATTCAAACTGTGAATGCCTCTAGCTTCATATTTTATTCAGTATTTAACCAAGGACAGAGGTACTTCCTCAGTATGCATACCAGGCACACCAAGTCTTCTGTAACTTTTATTTTCTCCAGCTCTTTGGATTGGCCCCAGAGCTTCTGTGTGCATCCTGGACATTAACACTCTCCTTCAGATGAGGTTCCTTTTTTCCTGGTATTACAGAGCAACGGCTTCTCCTTTCCAGAATGCTGTAATCTGCAAAGACTACATCAGTGGACAGTGATAATGATACTGGCCAACCCATGAATTTTTTGTTACACTTGACTTCAATTGACCAAGAAAGATATGCACACCACTAGATGACAAGATTAACATGAGTGTAGACATTCAGGGAACTATGTGTTATGCACTCTATTTGCATTTGCAATTTGGAAGAACGTCTGGAAAGTCAGAGGAAATACTCTATGGATTAACATAAATAAGTGTAAAGTCTACATCATTGCAGGCTATGTGCTAAGGTCTTTAGCTTACGATTCAATTATGCTGTAAATGTCTGGCTTTTAGTAAGGGGCTCCTGCAACTGCAGAGAGTGTTCTCCAAGCATGCGAAGAAATGAGCTTGCTTCTGCACACCCCTGAGATGTGTGGTTTACCTTTCTCACTAGTATCAGACAACCTCTTTCAACAGTCTCCCTCTTCAGAGGTCTGCTCTCCTCTCCTTGTTGGGTTCAATACCCGTACCTTGTGGAAGCAGAGAGGAAGCTAGTCTCATTTTATATTGAAAAGCCAGAGCTACAGCTTTGCCGTGCCCTAATATTGTCTGTTCTAACGTGTCAGGCTTTTGTACCTGCAGAAGGTCTAACAACATCTAGCCTTCAGGATCTACCAAAGCTTTATGCTTTTCATTCTGTGGTCTATCTTTTTCCTGGAACTTAGCTGGAACTGGTCTGGGAACTGAAGAGAAACCTCAGCTTTTACTCCTTAAAAAGTGTTAACCTTTTAAAGCTAAGAGTCAGTCAAAAAACCAAAGGAGCATTTCATATTTAAGGATTAAGGATTTCATCTTTTGATCTCACTAGGGAGCAGGAGAAAATTGTGTGTGTGTGTGCCCATGTACCATGGTGCGCTGGAGAAGGGCATGGGTGTTTCAGGGCATGTGGATGCACTTCTGTATGAGAAACCCTAGGAAGATATATTGAATCTCTAACTATGAGCAAGTAACATAGATTTTAATGTTCATGTATATGATAGAAAATTAATTTCTAATAACACTAATGATGACTATTCATGTAACCTTGAATATATGTACCTTAAAGGTCCTCACTGGTGCAGAGTTTATCAAAGTGTCAACAGCCAAAGGGGCAACAACACCTTCTTCCAGCCCAAAGCAGGGCGTAGTCTGAGGTGCAGAAGCTCATGTTTTCATGCAGGCCTCCTATTCAGCCAGTGACATGTTGGACAAGATGGGAATTATGACAGTCATTTGTTACAAACAGAACTTTTTTCTGCTTTCTCAAAAGATAACTTCAAATCAGACTTCAGATTTAAAGGGTTTTTTCCCCCTCAAAATCCCATTTTTTGCATTATATCACTATGTTGTAGGAAAAAATAAAATATCCTCAAATGACTTCTCTACTTTTTTGTGTGTTTATATAATTTTAGCAAATCCGGAGGAACCTTAACCTTGCTACTGTTGTCCCTTCATTGTCAGCCAATCTTTTCAGAAATAAATACAAATGTAGATCAGTTACGACATGTTTAGTCCCCATATACATTACAGAAAGTACAGAAAATAACTTTGACATGAGTCCATGTGTCTGCTTTCAGAATATAATCTTCATAAAGGAATTAGCACTAACATATATTGAATTAGCAACTTCTACCTTTAAAAAAAGGAAAAAAGATATGAAAGTGTAAATTCTAGGATCTCCCAATATAATACTATTCTGATTCTTCTGTCCCGACTTATGTATCCAAAACTTACTGAGCAAATTCTCAGCTAGGCATCTGAGACTATCCAGACAATATTTCTGTGCATGCTTTTAGAAGGTGATTCAGCATGTCCTAAGAGTTTTCTAACATGTGTCATGTGAATCATATTCTGGAGGTGCACATTTATTTATGAGTAGGTGAGATGCATCCCATCCTCAGAGACCAAAAATTCAATGGTGGTAAAAAATTTTATGTTTAGAATACATTTGTCATTTTATTCTCATGCTATGTCTACCTATGGTGTAAACTCTTAGAACGGGACACGGTGCTGGATACAAAGTGATTTGGATGCATTTCTGTACATCTACTCTGGTAAGGGGTCCTGGTTTTTTGTGCCAAGGAGTGGGACCTGCTCTGCAGATCAGCTGGTGTGGACTGTCTCATGTTCAATAACTGTATGTAGGGAGAAGACACCCTAGAGCAAATAATCTGTTTTTTGTCAGATTTCTCCCACCTGTACAGCAACTTGGTGCGCTCCAGACTGAAGCCTACAAGCAAAGTCTGATGTATGCATAGGCTGGTGGAAATCAGGGCCAGGAGCAAAACTGGGAGCAAGCCAAGCTGACGGTATAAGCACTCCTACTTGTTCGGTACTGCATTGCCCCATAGTCCTATAGCAATGGGATGAAAAAGGACCTAAAGTCCCATCAGATCCCATCACGTGTACTTTTTTGCAGGAGGTATGCATGCCTTGTCTGGTCTGAGAACTGCACATAGCAGAGGCTTGGTACATTTAATTTGTTTCCTGCTTCTGTTTTTAATTAGAGGGAGAACAGAAGAGACAGAAGGTGCATGTTCTGTGTCACCTTTTGCAGTGGGTTTTCTGTTATCTCTTTCTTCCTGCTGTCCTTATTCCCTGGCTATTTATTTTGTTAACAAACAATCTGCCCGCAACTACTTTTTTTTAATCATCAGTATGGCTGATTTTAGTAGAAAAGCCAAAGAAGAACAATCTATATGTAGAATAAATCCCCTCTACACTCGGCTCTGCAATAGATCAATTAATGCTCTATTTCAGTAATCCTGCTTACAATCACTTCCCTTCATGTACCATAGCCATTGTAGAAGGAGTAGTGGTGTTACTGTATAACAGATAGGATGAAATGGTATTTTCAGTGTGGATGGCTTTACTTTGTTTGGACAACACGTCCATCCACCCATTCCGCCATTCATCCAACCATCCATCTGCCTATCTACTGTTACACAGATACAGGTATCTGCGTCAGTACTGCATTGTGTTTCTTTCTTTAAGCCAATTACTCTACCTCTTGGTCAGAAATACATGTCATTTCTCCCATTGCTGATTAGCCAAGATTTGCACAGTAACTAATCTGTTATGATTAAATGATTTGCTGCAGGGTGCAGAGCTGGAATGCCATGCTAGAGAAAGACATTCGAAACCTTTACTACCAGAAAGCAGGATGTGAGATTTTCAGTCTGCAGAGGAGAAGATAGAGCAAGAAAAGTGGGAAAAGGAAGAATGTTGGCAGAGGTTCACACCAGTGAAAGACAATTTTATTTTAAGTTAAATTTAAACTATGTACAGTACCAAGAAACTTTGCTTGGTGGAGGGGGATGGCTTCTTGTTCACCAAGATAAAAACTTAATTTTTTTCTGCTCTGTATCAGATCAGGAAGCCAATCTGGCTTTCAGTCCCACTGCAGATACACTGTATTCAAAGACGGTAACTGTGGAGAACCACTGATATACCTGCCTGTTCTGAATGCTACAAAAATCTATTAACTGACATATGCATCAAACATCGGTTTTGACACTTAATATTATTGAATACGATCAGGCGGTTGGAGCTTCAAAATGGCAGATATAAAAAAAATGCCAATCTGCAATACGTTTCTGATGAACATCACTCCACAGGTCACATTTTATTGGGTTATAGAGATGAACTGACATCTAGGAAAGTTAAACTGATCAGAATAATTGCTCTTTGATCAGTATAAATATTCAGACAAATTTAGCACTGGAATCAACTGAGCTTATGGTAAACTAGTGATCAGTCACAATCCTAAGTGTCAGTATTTTGATATACAAGCTGTCAAAGAAAGATTAAAAGTAGTAATTTCCTGTTTGCATTACATTTCTTGGTGAATATTACATGATCAGGGTTGATGAAATATCAAGCAGTGCTTCTAGATCGTGTGCAGTCATCTTCTCTTTTTATAAGGTGAAAGGGTGGAAAAATGCAAAAACACTTATGCAACATAAAGATATGCTAAACTAAATGTGATAATGCTAAATTATCTACTTAAAGACAACAAACTCCAAACTAAACTTGAACCCCAAGTTTTATGAAATTTGACTTTGTAAAATCTGTTACAGATTTCATATTTGCATTCAATGAAGATGTTAAAGTTTCAGTTACATGCCTAAATTTATGTATGTCTCCAATAAATTATCTTTTAATATACCATATGCTACAAATATTTAGAGAATATGAAAAGAATATCAGTCAGTATTTTAATACATACAGTGTAAAATAAGAACTAAGGAAATTAAATCTACCGATATGTTTCACAAACTATCCTGTAAGATCTATAACTGCATTTATTTCTTCATTAACAGTTTTAGACTCTTATACTGAGGGGGAAAAATGCCTTAGTTAAAGTTTCCTACAACTAACCCTTAACTACAGCTCAAGTTTTCTTCTCAGAATTAATACAGAAATTTCACTTAGACTTTTAGTTTTCTGGGTACTTTTTTTGATCAGACCACCCAATAAAGTTACAGCATTTTTCAGTTATTGTCTGCCATCTCTTGGTAACTGTTTAAGGCAACAAGCCACCTCCACTAATGACTGAAATATCAGCTAAGGGATGTTTCAGGAAAATTACACCATTCTTAAAGAACACTCAGAATAGTGCATGCTTGGCAGGAGAAGGGAAGGTCATGGTGTACAAATGTTGTCATGGCAGGTTTTTTCATAGCCATCAGATAGAAAACATGCTCCTTTAGCTGTACTCTGATGAGGGAATATGTGAGCTGAAAGAAAAGCTTGCTCTTTCACATGAACTGAGCTTCTTCAGTGAAAATGTGAATTCAAAGTGAAAATGGAAGCCTGAGCAGCCACTCCGAATATTGCGGAGATTTGGATGTGGGTTAGTACACTGGTATTTAGAAGTAATATTCTTTGAAGCATCTGGACTTATTCTATAACAAGCTCTGGAGTGCCTTGCTCATAAATTAACTTCATCTAAGGGTAGATCTGAGCCTCTCCTTGCATGCAGTACACAGTTGCCTCTGATAGACAACACTCTTCTATGTTAAAGAAAGTGGGTAGCACTTTTCACTGGTTTCAGTGTGTGATGCTACTGTGCAAAAGACCAGATAAGAAAAGGCCTTTATTGCTTAACAGGTACAGTTCTCATGAGAATTCAAACTCATTTCTATTGGCTTCACTGACAAATATCTTTTTAATAATGCATGTTCCCAATAGTAAACCTCACACAGAAAGAAAAGATAGAGCTGGGTTTCCTATCACAGGCAAGAGAATAATTTAGCATTTTCCAACTCCACTCCTCAATCATACTGAAAAATCAGAATTGTTGAAGGATCCATTTCTGGAGAGAATAAGAAAGGCAGGAGAGAAATATTTTGGATCTGATGACAAGATGAAATTGCAGGCTTTGAAATAGAAAGAAAATATATCTTAATTTGAAAGTTGTGTACTATTACCATTGTTGTAATACACTTGACAGCCTCTTACAATATTTTTGTCCTGGCATTTTTCCAACCAAAATGCTATTTTAAATCATTTATGTTAATGGCATGAGGAGCTCATATATTGCCAGGTTAGGAGGCCTGTCAGTCTACTCAACACTTTTGGAGGCATTCATACCTCTAGAGTTAATAATACTTTTAACTTTCACTGTGAACAAGAAGACAAGAGTTTTCTTTGAGCTTTTTACATTTGAGCAGTTATGTCACACTCCTAATATCTCTTTGACAACACAGAAGTTATTTTTACAGTAGACTACTGTGCTCCTTCATACAATGGAATGCAGTAGTGAAGCAGCACTGCTTGTGAGGACACCTTATTTTGTCTTACCATTGTATTTTAAAAATGCTTCAAAACAGTTGACAAGGAAAAAAGAAAAGCAAAACTTCTTGAGATGGTAGGGCTTTATCTAGTTATGAAACTGGGCTGGAATCTCAGAGCAAATGCATATGCCATTGAGGTTTTGGTTCATGAGTTATACATGCAACTACTTTTCTTCTTTGTCATATATATTGACATATATGGTATTTGTTATATCATATTGAAGGACAAAGAAACCATAAAACCTTTTGCTAAAAGAAAAAGAGATTAATACTTATGTGGAAAATCTTCCATATTGGTGGCTGGGTTTCCTTACTTAGAGTATTCTGAAATTTTCCCTCAGCTCACATTAACTGCAGTGCGATTCTTGGGTGTTAAGAATGAAGACTATTGCCTTTTTATTTACATTTTTTTAAATATTACTAGAGCAACCTGACTGCAGGCGACAAAATAAAGAGAAGAAATTGTGACTTCAAAGAAATCATATTCATAGAGTCATAGGAATATTAATAATGAAAGGGACCTCCAGAGGTCCTTCAGTTCAACCCCCATGTTCAAAGCATTGCTACCTTCAAAGTTAGATCAGGCTAGGTCCAGCTGAGTTTTGAAAATCTCCAATACTGAGATCCCACAGCCTCTCCCACAGCACTTGTTCCTGTATGTAGCTACTCTGACAGGGATTTTTTTTCCCTTACATTTAGCCAGGATTTCTGCAGCTTATTGCTACAACTTATAATCGTTGCTTTGATCCTTCTGCTGTGTGTTTCTGAGAAGAGTTTGGCTCCAGCAACAACATTCCCCCTTGGTCTTCCCTTTTCCAGACTGAATGAACCCAGCTCCCTCAGCTTCTCCCCAGCCACCTTAGCAGCCTTCATCTGGGCTCTGTCCCGTTTGCTGACACCTGCCTTGTATTTAGGTGACCAGAACTGGCCTCACCAGTGAGAAAGAGAACGGAATAATAATTTCTTTTTTCCTCCTGGCTCTGCTTTCTCAGTGCAGTTATCACAAGAGTGCACTGACAACTCATGTTCAACTTGCCATCCACCAAGATACCCAGGATCTTCTCTGCAGAGCTGCATCTTCATCGTTCTGTGCCCAGCCTGGATGTTCCTGGATGTCCCTTAGTCTTCCACCATGCCATCAGAGTTAGAATAGGTTTAACCGAAGTGCTCCCCACATTCAAACATATTCTGTATAGGACCAGATATTCCTTAAGCTGTGGGAAAGACCAGCCAAGCCACTGTCTGGGGAAACTGCGGGTTGCACCTATCAGTGCGGGGCATTGCTGGAGTTAAACGGCAAGCAAACCCCATAAGGAGTGGTGTTGGGCCTGAAACCTGCATAGCCAGGGGTAACCAAGACCACAGGAATGGGGACAAAGGTTGAGCACCAGGGTTCTTCCCAAAATCTTTTAAAGACAGTCAGTGCACCATTTCTTGCCACCCTGTAACTCCAGTCTCCAAAGATACTCAGAGATGCTGGAGAATCAAAGTGAGGGAGCTGAAGCTGAAGACGTTTCTCCCCACATCTGCCTATATCATTTCTCTCCTGGATATTGCCACATATGAAATAGGGAGAACAAAGAAGAAAGCTGAATTTCTCAGCCACCTGGCTTAAATAAGTAATATATTCATTTAAACTGTTATTAGAGGGGCAGACATTGAGATAAAAACAATCTCACCAGTATTCACAAGAAGACACTTGTCTAAGCTCTTGTAATTTTGGGTTGTCTGAATTCTGATACCTTTAGTAGTTGGTTGTCTGTGCTGCCTTAACCTTCTCTTAGCTCTGTTTCATGAAGAACAAGAGCTATGTTGCTTTTGTATCATGACTCATTTTTCCCTAAGTGGTAGGTAAAGCCTCCTTTATATATATGCTGACAGAACCAAGATGCATTTTATGAACAGCATCTTCAAGCACTCAGCTGTCAATGAGATTCAGCAAGGTATGAAGTATTTTCTAAGAACAGTTGGAGTGACTGCTGATTGTTTATCTGATTGCCACCCCACATATAGATTTTACACATCTATATATAGGAAGGTTTTAAATTAAACTAGCAGGTAACAGTTCAAAAACAAACTGGAGGTGATATTTCTTCCCCAAAACGTGGTTAAACTTGGGAATTCATTGGTACAGGATGCTGTAGATGCTAAAAGGTTACATAAAGTTTAATAAGCCACAAGAAAAATTATGGAAGGAAAATGCATAAAAGCTATTAAACACAAAGATAGCATCTTTAGCTCAAGATGTCCTTGGGCTGAAGATATATAGATGACAGGAGAATGCACAGAAGAGGACATACTATAACCTTTCTGCTTTTATATTCTTCTCTGAGCATCTGCTCTTGGCTACAGTTAGAAACAGGATACAGAGCTAGAACTCTGGACTGGCCCTGTATGGCCTTTGTTACATTCTCATGCCAGTTGCTAACCACAATATGGCACCAAACCCAGGAACAACAGAGCTGTATTTCTAGAGCTCAAACTATTTGGACAAATATTCCAAACCCTGCGCATGTCATATTTTATGACACATCCTGTTCACACCACCTATATGTCATGAACAGCAAATCTGTGAAATTTAAGATTCTGCACAGAATCTTTTGTTCTGAATCTTCTTCCACCTTTATAGAGTTGATCACCTACGTCAAATGGCCATTCATCCTGCTGGATAACATGGGTACCAAATAAGAGCTCTACAGTAACTCCCACTGTTGAGCAGGAAGCGTTGGCACGTGGTGCAATCACCCTGTGCTTATTTTAGTATAAACGTATTTCAGTCATGAAGGTCTATGAAGAGAAAATTCTTAAGGAATGAGTCTGACAAAAAATAGTTTCTACTATTACAGAGTTATAAAAGAAAGCCACACAGTTTAGGAAAATGAATTGATTTCTTTGGTTATGGGGAGTGTGAACTGGAAATAGCAAAGCTTTCCTGAAAAAACCTTAAGTTGATTTATGCTTGCAAGTGTTTACCGGATGACATGGCAATCCTTCCTAGTATTATATGTGTACTGAGAAACCACAAATTCCTTGAGTCTTGGTCAATCTTTCACATCAAATCAGTCTTATTTTACAAGAATAACAAAGCTTTTGCTGTGCTCCTGGGGACTGTATCTGTGAAAACTGCACAGGTAATCTTATTTCAAGTCAATTTTATTTTGCTTTTCCCTCCATTTCTTTCAAAACTTTGCTTTCAAAAAGCCTGTTACTGGCTTTAGAAAACTCTATTTAATACATAACTGCTGATAGACTAGCCACTAATGCAGTATTTATTATATAAATACTTCTTACATGCTAGCTTCAACATCCCATCTTTGTGGGCATGTGTAAGTACTTCATAACACATTGGGACTTCTTCTGTAGTTTTTTATTTTCTAAAAAATAAAAGCCTACTTGACAAAAAGAAAAATCCCATAGTTCATTGATCTGAGTGCCCAAATTATGCAGGATCAAGAATCTCAATCCAATGGATTCAACAGTAGCCCGCCAAAGTACTTTTGAGCTTTTCACTCTGGGTTTTAGGTGTTCTTTGCTCCCATTCCGTGACAAGAGGATGACTCCACTAAATGCAATTTAGGGATTTCTTGTATAAGCTGATCCTTCTTATGACAGGCAGTTCAGAAAAAAAATCTTTTTCATCACCTCCTAGGATGCCCTACTCTATTTTTATTGTACCAGACAAACAGTCTGCCCTCTGACAATTCAGTTTGCTGCAGAAAGCCATGAAATACAGCAGGATTTCCCCTTAACTACAAGAAACACGTCGAGGAGCTACATCAGTGCTGAGGATTACAGTAAACAGCTCTTGGTGTTGTCTGAACATATCCACAATTTTTCCTTTAGGCTGATTTTAGTCTGGCCCGAAGACTAAGTGCCCTTTTGCAGTTGGAGTGTCTTGCTCTGGCATACTGCCGCAGCACAGCTTTCAGTTCATCTTCATCTAAAAGCACTCTGCTGTGAGCTTTTACATGATTCCATGGTGTCACCAAAGCATAGTAAGGGGAGGCAACTGGGACATCCACTGCAAAAGGGAAAGCTCAGCTGATCGGAACCAGAACGCTCATGTAGATGCAGCCATAAATGCTTACTGTAGCGCAGTACCTAAGCAGGAAAGTAGGTCGTGTTAGCGGATGCATGTTGCGTTGCTCAGGGGTCCAGTCTGCATAGCAGAGGTGGCCGCCTTGGAAACCTGGGCAGCGGAGCTTGGCTCTTTCTGCTCCTGCTACATACATGTGATTTGTGTGCAGCAAAGGAGCATTTGCTCTGTTCTGGTGACCCACTTTGAATGGACTTTTAACAGGAATTTCAGGGAGTAAGACCCATACCCATACACACATACGTCCTTGGGACCCTGAAATGCCACGATTTGCCAGTGACATCTTGTGACTAGCTGTCCCAGCACAGGCCATTGTAATGTATTGCTAAAAAAGGATTTACTCTTCTCTGTGCCTGTAAGTATTCCTGAGAGAAATCTCAAACAAGATCTGATAAAATTGTTTTCTAAACCTGTTTCCATTTAATGTTTTCAGTAATTGCTTGAATCATGGAATAAAAAACACTTTCAAATTCTGTAAATGACATCAGCTTTCAAAAGATCTGCAAATGCGCTGGATTGAATCAGAATTCAAATTATATGGATAAATTGGAGGTAGGACCAGTCCAAAATCAACAAGATCCAACTTGCTAAAAATAAATGATTAACTGGGTAGCTGTGCAATGGTTGTTCAGCAGCTTTGCAGAAAAATACATGAACACCATTCAAGGTCTGTCTATTTATTCAGTGTACCACCCTTTCTGAGAAAGGCACACAAGCTGCAGACAGTCCTTCAGAAAAGTAGAGTGAGAATGTGTGCAGGAAACATGGGGAAAGGATGGAAGAATTTGATTTGTTTAGTTTTGAAGGGAAAAAAAAACCACAAACAGTAAAGTTTTAGTAAAACTTACATAGAATTTCCTCTTGAAGGTTTTCTTCACAGTTGATCAAATGAACTTCTGTTAAAGATGATGTAGGTGTCCTTGACCCTATTTCAATGCAAAGAGTACTGGATGGCCTCTTGAAATTTTCTCCAGCTTTACATTTCTATGCTTTAGTGATGTGAAGCACCACTGCCTTTTATAAAAAGAATGCACTCTCAAAATCTCCATGCCATCAGAATCACTCCTTTCCAGCTACGAAAAGGTGACATTCCTGGGACATAGACATCTGGAGCTGTTAAAGTCCCTGCAGAAGTAGCCACTTAATAGATGCCAGCTTTTTACCCCTCAGAAAGAAGTTAACTCACAGCAATGGTGAGAGAAAAATCTTTCTTTTCAGAAGGGCATTTGAGCATAAACAAGCTGATACAGGCTTTTCCAGGAAGAACAAGAAGTTTCTAGGTATCAACACAATTCATGAGGTACCGAGTCAGAAGAGAATATTTGTTTGGAGGGTGGATATCAGAAGTCTTCTACTAGCAGATCTTTGGCATTTGAATCAACTTAATTATTGAAGTTACAGGTAAATAATTCTGTCTTTCATAAGTAGCCAGAGAAATTTTTGTTCTGCTATTTTTGTCTTAATTTCCTTTTTATTCTTACCTATCCATTCACTGTTGGAGTATTAAAACAGTAAGAATTTGCAATGGGGAAAAGCTCAGGAAAGTTATGACTTTGATTAAGAAAGTATTTTTCTCTCTCTATCTCTGCAGTGAAACCCTTCTTTCCTGAAAAAAACATCTTGGGATAACTCCCTTTCCATAAGAGATGTGATGTAATCATAGTCAAGGTAAGGATGACTGTTTGGTGCCACTCTGGTTACTAGTCCCCGGAGGGATATTCCAGCTGTGTTCTTGAACAGTGTGCCCTGGTGTGCCAGCATCCCTGCAGCCAGCTGACCAGCTTTTCTGTTTGCCAGAGTAAAAATGCCTTACAGGGCTCTGGCAGTACGGCAGAGTTGCCATGGTAACTGGAAAACATGGTGGTGAAACATCAGTCACATAAATAAAACCTCTAATAATACTTTGGGAACTATTTACATTTTTATCTCCAGTATCCAGTGGTACTGCGGGCTCAGTTGGTAAGCATTTTGTGTCTCATAAACACGTTGATATTACTCAGCCTGCAAGGTCTCTAGCTGAGCTTTAGTGTCATTGTTAAGCAGATTTAACTGATGTACTTTCAGAAAAAAAATGTATCAGTACAGAAATTTTAATCCTGGAAACCAGTTTTGAGCCTCATGCATGCATTTGTTGTGAAACCTTGATTTTGAAACCAGTTTAACCCTGTAAATTTTAATTACTTTACAGCAGCATAGAACTGAAATAATATAGACCAGACAGGCTTAAACTAGGCATAATCCCCCAATCTATGATTTTGCTGTTCCTGCAAACAGTCTTAATTTGCATTGTCTATTTAACTTTACAGTTTGACCATAAAAACTACAGAATGCACTTTTATTTTCTGTTGTTTTGTACATACCAGATTGATTTGTGAACTCCTGAGTTTGTTGGGCACATGTATTTCAAAACACATCTAGTACATAATATCTGGGAAGCAAACTAGGGGAAGGCACCCACTATGACTGTGTATATCCCTTGAAGAGGAGCTTCAAATGGTGTGTAATATCCCTACTTAAGGGTGATGGGTTGTCGTCTTTCCCAAAAAAGATCATAAGTGAAGATCCAGTGAAAACCTCTGCAATGGACTGACAACTTTCTATAAACACAACTACATGACACAATTACTCTAAATATTCCCTGTGAAAGTTCTTCACATACTGCATGTTCCAGTTTTATCTGCAAGAGCTTTGTAACCCTTTATTAAAAACAGACCTCAGAGACACTCTTTAAACCAGAAAAGAGAATATTACTTCAGTAAATCAGGTTTGAAACTGTTTTGCAAAGCAGTTAGGGATTAATGAAGTAATTCCAAAGGTCACTAGGTTTAGTTCAATTTCCCATTAAGCGGAGATGAGAGCTCAGTGAATAATTAATAGCAAAGAATTGAAAGAATCACCTTCGCATTGTAGTTACAAGTTCTTTCCACAAGTCACCATATTCTCTAGGATGTTCTGAAATAATTGCTTGGTTGCTTATCATGATTTCTACTCGTGCAGTGTTTGAGCTGGTCCAGCTTTTGGCATTGTGTTGCTAGGCCCCACAGTATTTGGGGTCTGCCACGTTCCCTCACCTCTCCAAGTTGCATTCCCTCACCTCTCCTTGCACTGGCAATCCAAGAGAGAAGCAGTACAGATACTTGTACCAGTGGTAGAGTGTCACAGCTCATCAAAGATACCTAAAGGATAAGAATTAACTGAAAAAAGGGCTAAGAATTCACAGGGAGCTTTTGGAAGTTTTGCAGTTCAGGATCCTCATTAAATGCATTGGGCCCCAGGATGCACTACATTTGTTCATCGCATATTTTTCATGGAAAGGTTAAAGCAGCAGCCAGATATTTGAGGGGGCTTGTCTGCAGCTTTGAAATCTAAAAAAAAGAGTGCTGTGTCACTGCGTACCCTGTAATCAATTTTTTTAAAGCTAAGAGAGCAATTCAGCTGAATGATAAAATTGCTTACCACAGTGATTAAACAAAGAGCATGAAGCATCTTAAGGACTGCAGCCCATCAAAACCAACAGCTCCAGGCTTCAGCAGAGGTTACAAAAGTCTTATGATAAACTGGATAACTATATACATAATAAAAAAATGCTTCCTGAGAAGGAAAGGAGGAGCAGCCTGTCTCTAGCCACCTGGAGTAAGTCAGCAGGAACTTCTAACGCTGAGTCTAAAGGATGTTATTGCAAAATAAATGGTGTAGGTTTTCTCTGTTACACACTTCAGGCTTTTATAAAACTGTTTTTCTTCCCATAACACCAAACTCAGTGACCAATATTAGTGTTATATAACACATTTTTTTTAAAACGCTTCCATTATCTTCTGGAAGTATAACACGGCAGAGAGGAAACAATCTGGGAGGTTCCTGGAGTGTGTGGAGGATAACTTCCTGACACAGTTGGTAAGTGAGCCCATCAGGGGAGGTGCCTTGCTTGACCTGCATCTCCTTCTATGACCAGGTGACCCGCCTAGTGGATGAGGGAAAGGCTGTGGACATTGTCTACCTGGACTTCAGTAAAGCCTTTGACAGCGTCTCCCACAGCATTCTCCTGGAGAAACTGGCAGCTCGTGGCTTGGATGGGTTTACTCTTCGCTGGGTGCGGAACTGGCTGGATGGCCAAGCCCAGAGAGTTGTGGTGAATGGCATTAAATCCGGCTGGTGCCGGTCACAAGCGGTGTTCCCCAGGGCTCGGTTCTGGGGCCGGTCTTGTTCAGTATCTTTATTGATTATCTGGATGAGGGGATCGAGTGCTCCCTCAGGAATTTTGCAGATGACACCAAGTTGGGTGGGAGTGTTGATCTGCTGGAGGGTAGGAGGGCTCTGCAGAGGGATCTGAACAGGCTGGATCAATGGGCAGAGGTCAACCGTGTGAGGTCTAATAAGGCCAAGTGCAGGGTCTTGCACTTCGGCCACAACAACCCCATGCAACGCTACAGGCTTGGGGAGGAGTGGCTGGAGAGCTGCCCGGTGGAAAAGGACCTGGGGGTGCTGGTTGACAGCCGGCTGAACATGAGCCGGCAGTGTGCCCAGGTGGCCAAGAAGGCCAACAGCATCCTGGCCTATATCAGAAATAGTGTGGCCAGCAGGAGTAGGGAAGTGATCGTGCCCCTGTACTCGGCACTGGTGAGGCCACACCTTGAATCCTGTGTTCAGTTTTGGGCCCCTCACTACAAGAAGGATGCTGAGGTGCTGGAGCGTGTCCAGAGAAGGGCAACGAAGCTGGTGAGGAGTCTGGAGCACAAGTCTTATGGGCAGCGGCTGAGGGAACTGGGGTTGTTTAGTCTGGAGAAGAGGAGGCTGAGAGGAGACCTGATCACTCTCTACAACTACCTGAAAGTGGGTTGTGGCAACGTGGATGTTGGTCTCTTCTCCCAATTAACTAGTGATAGGATGAGAGGAAATGGCCTCAAGTTGCAACAGGGGAGGTTTAGATTGGATATGAGGAAAAATTTCTTTACCGAGAGGGTGGTGAGGCATTGGCACAGGCTGCCCAGGGAGGTGGTGGAGTCACCATCTCTGGAAGTGTTCAAAAAACGTGTGGCGCTTCAGGACATGGTTTAGGGGACATGGTGGCACTGGATTAATGGTTGGACTTGATGATCTTGAAGGTCCTTTCCAACCCTAGTGATTCTGTGATTCTGTGATTACATATGAACAGAATTTATTGATTACCAAAAAAAACCTGAGTATTTCTGATAAGGCTTAACATCACAGTAAAGAACATACTGTATTATTGTCTTCCCTATTACATAAAATATTTGCCCTTTCACCAAGAACTGCATGTGCAGCTCTCTACCTTGCATTTTCAGCTTTTCTTCTATAGGCTATTCTTTGTCTCTGAAGCGCATCCAAGAAAAAATCTATGTATACTTTGGAAATTCTTTGGTTTCTCAACTGAATATTAATAGGCCTCTTAACTCCTATCTAAACCTGCCTATTTTAGCTAAAGGTAAGTCTCCAAGAGCCTCTCTTGTTTGGGTTCACTTGTTGTTTCTGTTTTGTATGCAAATAATATATATGTAAAGCAAACATTTTTTTTGTACATGAGTAATAAAATCCATAATTTAATCTTTCTGGCACTATGACCTCACAATTACATTGATGTGGAAGAATTTAAAATAATTATCTGATGAGTTTCAAAGGCTCCTGGATTTCGTAGTAACTTTGGGCCATAGGTCTCTACTGGCTACATTTCATTTTGGTCTATCTAGAGCAGTGCACTGGGTAAGAGAAGGTATTTAGCCTCAATGTGTCAAAGTCTTTCGGTTGAGAGAACAAACAGGCTTGAGTTCACAAAGAATTTTATGATAACACAATAGGAACCACAGTCCAAGATGACCTCTAGGGATCCAACAAGGGATCCTGTCACAGAATGATAGGAAAATAGTGAGTGGAGAGTCACAATGAGAAATCCTGCAGAGACGACTTGTATTTTCAGCCCTGGCATTCTGGGTTTAGGCAGTTTTCTCTGGTATGAGAATAAAACACCTCCTTTCACTTAGTGTTCTCTGAAGGACTAAGAGTCCCCACACTTTTTTTCCTTTAAAAACTAAGACAAACAATCCTTTTTTACAAAAGTTTTCCGGAAGGAAGCTTCTGTTCATTAGCTACTGCGGAGCCATTATTCTATGAAGATGTGGGAAACATGGGTTCATCTGCCTGGCTGAACAGGCAGATCCAAGTTAACATCCTCCCATGGTAGGCTGATGAAGGTATTCTTTGTTCTCTAGACCAATGCCATATTCACCAAGTAATGAAGCCTGAACAAATGCAGAAATTGACTCGACTCCTTAACTTTCCCAATGGAACTTTTGGAAATGGAAGATTACATCTACAGTATTACATTTTTCTTTTCCCACTCACAGTAATGTTGGACTAAGAGGGGGAGAATGGAAGAATGCCAGTCAAGATACCAAAAGTCCCTGGAATAGTTTAGCTAACTGCCCCTCTAGTCGGCAGGGTCTAGGAAATTCCTACAGAAAAAGGACTTGATTTCAGGGCCCTCCTATTCTCCAGATCATTTTGACAAGTGAGGTAGTGACTAAGGATGCTGTACTGCTGCTTGCTGGCAGACTTGGGAGAAGCCTACCCATCATCTGAGAAAGAAGAGTACCAAATCTGTTCCCCAATGAGTGCTGGAAGTGCGAAAGGTGCAGTACTTGGCCACCACAGTACTAAGGACACTACTGAGTCTGAAGGTCGCTGTCTCATTACAACTGGGAGAAGCAACTTTGTGAGCAGAGAAGTTTATTTAGCCTTAGAAAGCCTATGACAGTGACCTTTTCCAGAACTGTTTGCTACAGTATTAAACAAATGATGTGTGATTCTCTCTACAAAAGGGATTACCATCTTGTTTAGAAAGACAGGCATAAAACATATCCTTACACAACTAAGAGCCCCTTCTCCAGCTAAATTATGTTAAGGAAGTTGTTATGAATGCTGACTTGAACAGTACTTTCTTTGCAGAGTGTAATGAACAGAGGCTCATTTCATACTTCTTGGCATCTCTGATACAAAATAGCTGAAGCTTGGGTTGGAAAATTTGTCAGGAAGTTTTAATGTTTTGCAGATTAAAGAAAAGCTTTTGTCCTTGAAACACATGAATATTAATTAACCATAGTGCCCAAATATGGAGCTTGGATAGCTTCGTCCACCACAGTAAACTCTGTATTCAAAAGGAGCTGTTCATGCAGGGATCAATGCAGAGACAGGGCTAATAGTTCTCCATGTGCCCTGCGTAAGACGCGTCTTTGCTGTGGTTCCTCTGGCTGGGCTGTCAGTTGGATGATCATCACATTAAAGCTAATGGTAACAAGATTCTCCTCTCACCATCTGATGACACTTGCTATGGCTATTTCAGTTGTGAGGTTGTCAAGAAATTCAGCACACAACAGGACATAAAGCAATGCAGCCAGGTCCCCATAGCAGACTACCATCGCCCTGTTTAGAAGACCAGTGGAACAACCATGAGGAAAGGAAGTGTAAAACACCAGGGCTTTATCAGTAATAGAAGTTCAACTTGGACCTAGAGCTGGCAAGAGATACCATAGAGAAAGAAGAATAGTTTGTGAAAAGAAAACCAAGCTGCTTTCTTCTTCCTAACAAATGGTTCCTTCTCTCTTTTAGACTCAACTCTTCTACATTTTCGGGAAATGTCTTCTGCTGTGGGAGCGGTTCCCTATAACAAGCTATTTTTATAGCCTTATTTTGATGTTTAATAAATCTTGATGGGTATTTCTCAATGTCTAGACGCATGGCTAAGTCCTCTTTGAACAATTTGTTGTCTCTGGAACACCTGTGACAGGGAGTGTAAAAAACAAATTGCATGCCATATAAAGGAAAGTAATTCTATCTGATGGTTGAAAACCTGCCTCCTGATTGCTTCACTTGATGCTCCTGAGTTCTGAGATTAGAAGAAACACAGTGTAATCGTTCCTTTTCTTTGGATCACTGATAATGGGGAAGGCCAATAAAGCAGATATCCTGCTGGGAGTCTGTTATAGACCACCCAACCAGGACGAAGAGGCAGATGAGGCATTCTACAAGGGACTGGCAGAAGTCTCGCATTCGCTGGCCCTTGTTCTTGTGGGGAACTTCAATCTACCGGACATCTGCTTGAAGTATAACACGGCAGAGAGGAAACAATCTGGGAGGTTCCTGGAGCGTGTGGAGGATAACTTCCTGACACAGCTGGTGAGTGAGTCCACCAGGGGAGGTGCCTTGCTTGACCTGCTGTTTACAAACAGAGAAGGACTGGTGGGAGATGTGGTGGTCGGAGGCCGTCTTGGGCTTAGCGACCACGACATGGTAGAATTCTCAATTGTGAGCGAAGTAAGGAGAGGGATCAGCAAAACTGCTACCATGGACTTCCGGAGGGCAGACTTTGGCCTGTTCAGGTCACTGGTTGAGAGAGTCCCTTGGGAGACAGTCCTGAAGGACAAAGGGGTCCAGGAAGGCTGGACAGCCTTCAGGAAAGAAATCTTAAAGGCGCAGGAGCAGGCGGTCCCCATGTGCCATAAGAAGAGCTGGCGGGGAAGGTGACCGGCCTGGCTGAACAGGGAGATTTTGCTGGGTCTCTGGGAAAAGAGGAGAGTTGATCACCTCTGGAAGAAGGGGAAGGCAACTCACAAAGAGTACAAGGATCTCGTTAGGTCATGCAGGGACAAAATTAGAAAGGCAAAAGCCCAGCTAGAGCTCAGTCTGGCCACAGTCGTAAAGGATAATAAAAAATGCTTCTACAAATATATTAACAGCCAAAAGAGAGGCAAGGAGAATCTCCATCCCTTACTCGATATGGCAGAGAACATTGTCTCCAAGGACGAGGACAAGGTTGAGGGATTTAATGCCTTCTTTGCCTCAGTCTTTAATAGCCAGTCCAGGTATCCACAGGGTATTCAGCCCCCTGAGCTGGAAGATGGGAATGGAGAGCACAGTAACCCGCCCGTAATCCAGGAGGAAGCAATTAAGGACCTGTTAAGCCACCTGGACACCCACAAGTCTATGGGGCCTGATGGGATCCACCCGAGAGTACTGAGAGAGCTGGCGGAGGAGCTTGCCAAGCCACTCTCCATCATTTATCAGCAGTCCTGGTTAACAGGGGAGGTCCCAGAAGACTGGAGGCTTGCCAATGTGACGCCCGTCTACAAAAAAGGCCCCAAGGAGGATCCTGGGAACTACAGGCCTGTCAGCCTGACCTCTGTACCAGGGAAGATCATGGAGCGGTTCGTCTTGAGAGTGCTCACAGGGCATGTGCAGGACAACCAAGGGATCAGGCCCAGCCAGCATGGGTTCATGAAAGGCAGGTGCTGCTTGACCAACCTGATCTCCTTCTATGACCAGGTGACCCGGCTAGTGGATGAGGGAAAGGCTGTGGACATTGTCTACCTGGACTTCAGTAAAGCCTTTGACAGCGTCTCCCACAGCATTCTCCTGGAGAAACTGGCGGCTTGTGGCTTGGATGGGTTTACTCTTCGCTGGGTGAGGAACTGGCTGGATGGCCAAGCCCAGGGAGTTGTGGTGAATGGCGTTAAATCCGGCTGCCAGTCGGTCACAAGCGGTGTTCCCCAGGGCTCGGTTCTGGGGCCGGTCTTGTTCAGTATCTTTATCGATGATCTGGATGAGGGAATCGAGTGCTCCCTCAGTAAGTTTGCAGATGACACCAAATTGGGTGGGAATGTTGATCTTCTGGAGGGTAGGAGGGCTCTGCAGAGGGATCTGAACAGGCTGGATCGATGGGCAGAGGTCAACTGTATGAGGTTTAATAAGGTCAAGTGCCAGGTCCTGCACTTCGGCCACAACAACCCCATGCAACGCTACAGGCTTGGAGAAGAGTGGCTGGAGGGCTGCCCAGCGGAAAGGGACCTGGGGGTGCTGGTTGACAGCCGGCTGAACATGAACCGGCAGTGTGCCCAGGGCCCAGTGTGTCTATTTCTGTGTCAGAAATAGTGTGGCCAGCAGGAGTAGGGAAGTGATTGTGCCCCTGTACTCGGCACTGGTGAGGCCGCACCTTGAATCCTGTGTTCAGTTTTGGGCCCCTCACTACAAGAAGGATGTTGAGGTGCTGGAGCGTTTCCAGAGAAGGGCAACGAAGCTGGTGAGGGGTCTGGAGCACAAGTCTTATTGGGAGCGGCTGAGGGAACTGGTGTTGTATAGTCTGGAGAAGAGGAGGCTGAGGGGAGACCTGATCGCTCTCTACAACTACCTGAAAGGGGGTTATGGTGAGGTGGGTCTTGGTCTCCCAACTAACTAGTGATAGGACGAGAGGGAATGGCCTCAAGTTGTGCCAGGGGAGGTTTAGATCGGATATTAGGAAAAATTTCTTCACCTAGGGAGTGGTCAAGCATTGGAACAGGCTGCCGAGGGTGGTGGTGGGGTCACCACCTCTGGAAGTATTCAAAAAATGTGTGGATATGGCTCTTCAGGATATGGTTTAGGGGACATGGTGGTGTTGGGTTAATGGTTGGACTTGATGATCTTGAAAGTCCTTTCCAACCTTAATGATTCTGTGATTCTGTGATAATTTAATAAGCTGTATATTATCCATTCAAAACTATCATGACATCTTTCCACAACTCTTTGTGATAATTTTTTTAAAATAAATTTGAATAATTTGGTGGCATCTACAAATTCTCTAACCTCGTTATTCATCTCCTTTTCCAGGTCATTTATGAATACCTTAAATAGTAGATCTCCCACTGAGACCCCACTGATAACCTCTCCTGTTGTGAGACCTCACAGTATGTTTTTTTTTTTTGTTTCCTATTTCTTAGCCTCAACAGTGATCACATTTCTGGCTACATCTGGCTTCCCCTCCATGCATCTGTATAGTCCGAGAATGATTTCCAGGAAACACTTCTAGAATCTTTTACCTAAAAATACCCATAAGGTTTTCTGCTCATATGTTTTTTGACCGTAAGAGAAAATGGGAACGGGAACTGGCAGTGGAGTAGTATTTTATGTTTTGTTCACCTAAGTCTCTTTTTTTTTTTTTTTTAATTGCAGATGTATAAGTGCTGCACTGACAAGGTCCACTGCGATGAGTGAAACAGCCTATTACCTATATGATAAAGGAATGAATTTGGCCTGTGAGTGAGTTAGTTACCTAACTAACAAGGCAAGGATTGAGCGATACTGAGGCAAATAAACAGTAGGAATATCTCTGTTTAAGAACTGTGTCTGGTTTGTGCTTGAAAAACAACTTTGAAAGCTGTGAACTAGTTTTGGCTCCAGGTATATTCATGTCTTTGTTTGCATTTGGAGTGTATTAAACAAAATCAGAGCATGAGCTGGGAGGCAAATGATTAATCACAGAGGGAGCTAAGCCTAAACCCCTGTAGAACCAGTTTTCCCTTAATGCACTGCCTTGTTCATGCTGAGTAGTATCTTGCTCTGTGAATCATCCCTCTGAGATTAATGCTACCGTTAGTTTCAGAAATGAAGCTCCACTGAAGACAGTGATGTTTGCAAGGCACTTAATCTAAAGGCAATGGGATTATATGTTTAGCAGTCAAAGTACAATCTATCCTAGACTATGAGTGGCAATCATCTGCTATAAAATAGAAAATAAAGCTCACTCCCAGTTTAAATCAGTGTGATGTTCCTATTACTGCATCTGTCCTTGATTTAGATTTATCTTAATATACTTGGATGAAAAGTTAATTGGTGCTGGAGCTGATTCACAGGTGGATCAGATTGCCTTAACTCAGGGCATCAAAGGTGCAGGGTAGTTGATGAAGAGCCCTAGCAGTTTCAGCTATTTGATTTTAACTTGCCACCACATTTTTGCCAAAGCTCTCAGAGTCCACCTGAGCTCAGCTAATGAGCTAACAAGCACCTAATTATTCCAGGCTACCCTCACTACAAAATTCCTCTTTTTAGTAGACCCAGCTCTTTTTTTTTCCCCTTTGGTTTGGTGGGGTTTTTTTTAATTATTTATTTCTCAGCTCATCCCTTCATTCACTTTGGGAAAGCACCAGATCTGTACCCACATATTCAGAAATTTCCTCATCAAGGTCCTTAAGTATGTACAACTGGAGTCAGAAGGGCTACTCAACTGCTTAATACAAGCACATACTTAAGCACCTTGATGAAGTCTCTGATTTTGTGGATAAACAACCTATATAATGTTAGATCTTTGATTAAGCTGAAACCAGATTAAGAAGAAGGAAGGAATTCATGTCTGTGTTGTAAAGGCATAAAAATGCAGGAGAAAATGTATTTGGGAACTCAGCCTTTTTACTTTAAAACTCTGGAGGGGGAATATGGCATTGCTGAGACATAAAATAGTTGAAAAATTTATGGGGATAATGCTAGTTGGATTTCCAAGGAAATCAGCTATTCTATGATCTCCTTCCCAACTGATTTATGGATCCACAGGCCAGTTTCAATCAAATGTAAAAAAGGGAGAAGAAAGCTCAAAGATATGATGTTTTCACAGGTTTCATGAGCCAGTAGCAACTACCGGTCCGTGGCTGGCTGAGCCCTGTGCACCCAGACAAAATAAGACCATGTCTCCTGTTGTGAGTGTGCCCCAGGATTTGGGGCATAAGCTGAATTTACTGTAGGTGTTGAGGACAAAGGACAAAGTGTGTTGGAAATAGGGTTTTATTAGCTCAATGTCTCATTGGAACAATTTGTTATCATAGCTGTCAGAACAGGCTGCGCTTAAACAGCATGGGCAGTTGCTAAATACAACCAGCAACCCAAGTACTGTACATTTGTTACAGGGAGTGATAGATTGCTATTTAAAACACTTGCTTTTAATTATTATTTTCCCTACTTCATCACAGGACTTCAGAGACAGCAATATGATTTCTCTAAGAGACACTTAGATATGTTTTAGAGACACATTTTTCTATTCCAGCTAAAAGAAACCTGGAAAAAACCTGGCATTCAGTGAGTTTTGGCAGTGAATTAGTCATGCTGTAAGAGAGACTTACAGAAGACATACTTATTTGATGTAATAAGATCCTATAACTCTCCTGGTTCCCTGTGATTCTTTGTGGTGGAAGATTGAGCAGTACCATTATACGGTCAAGTCTATGCTGGTAGTGAATCAGTGCTTTCTAATGCTTTATCTAATCTAGTAGCAGATTCTCTGCTTCCAGTGCAGTCGTTCACAGCTATTCTGTATCACAAATACACATACTAACAGTATTTGCTCTTTGAAAGCAAGTGCAACAGCTCCTAGTTCCACCTCAGAAAAGAAAAAAGAAAAAAAAAAAAACCCACACAAAAAACTCTAAACTGTTTAATGTGGCTATTTAGTGAATACTACTATTCTGGCTACTTTGGTTATTCAGCTGAAATATCTTACTGGGAAATCACTTCTTGTGGTTCCTGTGGAACACTAATACCAGACATGAAAAAATATTTGCTCATTATCACACTGCAGATTAACATCGTTGAGGGTTTCTATAGAGAGAAAGAGCAATCAAGCAATTGCCTGTTATTAAATTATACCTAAAAGTTTAATGTGTTGTGAAGGAGATAGAGACTACATGCATTTACCATCTTCAAAATCAGCCAGCGGATGCCTGTTGAGCTGGGGTATGTACATAATAATAGATACTATTTGAATTAAAAAAAAAAAAAAAGATTATTCAGCTTTTCCCAAAATGCCAGCTAGCATGTATATGTCATGGGCAGATGGTAACACCAAAGTAGACATATGTATGCACATATGCCTTTATATTTGTATTCACAAATGGCTTTAATATCAAAAAATCACTCTAATCCATAAATTCTACTCCTGCACTCTGAATGTCAGATTGTGTGATTGCCGAGGACTTCTAACCAAAGAAAACCCTACAGAGAAAGCTTTACAGTTATTATTTATGCTTGCACAGTGCTGAGGGATGGAGAAAATGAGGAATTCCTTTGACAGCCCATTTACAACACTCAATATCTGTTAGGCAGCTCCTCTTGTGACTCTGAATTCAAAACCAGTCAGGCTGTCAGGGCTGTATGGCAAAATCTGCACTAGCCACTGGTGAGAGTCCTCCTGACACTGAAATTCTGGCAATGAAAAGGACAGAACACAAGGCTCCATCAAACAGAATTCATAGGTTATGGCAACATAGAAACATTTAGGTTGGAAAAGACCTTTAAGATCATCAGTCCAACTGTTAACCTAGTACTGCCATGTCCTTAAGCACCACATCTACACGTTTTTTGAACACTTCCAGAGATGGTGACTCAACCACCTCCATGGGCAGCCTGGTCCAATGCTTGACCAACCTCTTGGTGAAGAAATTTTTCCTAATATCCAATCTAAACCTCCCCTGGCACAACTTGAGGCCATTTCCTCTCGCCCTATCACTAGTTAATTGGGAGAAGAGACCAACACGCTCGTCGCTACAAACCCCTTTTCAGGTAGTTGTAGAGAGCAATAAGGTCTCTTCTCAGCCTCCTCTTCTCCAGACTGAACTACCCCAGTTCCCTCAGCCGCTCCTCAGAAGACTTGTGCTCCAGACCCCTCACCAGCTTCGTTGCCTTTCTTTGGACACGCTCCAGCACCTCAACACCCTTCTTGTAGTGAGGGGCCCAAAACTGAACACAGTATTTGAGATGTGGCCTCACCAGTGCTGAGTACAGGGGCACAATCACTTCCCTACTCCTGCTGGCCACACTATTTCTGATACAGGCCAGGACACTGTTGGCCTTCTTGGTGACCCTGGTCTAATTACATAAAAGTTATTAAGAGAATTACAGAGAAGGTATGGTCAAAACATGAAAAAAAAATATATATTTTAAAACCAATCGTTTCTCTTGGTAGTTGTTTGGTTAGTTGGGATTTTTTTTTCTGTTTTTTTTAATAAAACACACACGTCCACACTCATCCAGAGAGGAAAATGGGAAAAATGGAAGAGGATGGGACTGAATGAAAAGTGAAGGGTCTCTTCCTTTGCATCTGCGAGGCACAGCCTGCTCTAAAGCTTTCAGCTGAAATGTCATTTAAGAAAATACAAATAGGACTGCTAAAAGATAAGGGGATAACAGTCCTTTGGGAGGTAACCGAAAGTAACAGAACACCTCTACTTAAAATAAATGTAACCATAATTTTTAGCTGAGTCCAAGTGGTTGAATCTGAGGTTGGGTGAGAAATCCAGACAACAAGAACCTATCAGTCTTATTTAATAACAGCATATAAGAAAAATCATAAATGTACTCATTTACTCTGTCTTTCAAATAAAAAATATATTGTTGTTCATCTGTGCAACAAATCACATAAAGATGCTGGTAGGGTAGTCTCAAACCAGGCTGGAGATGATTTCCAGCAGTTCCACCAGCGGGAAGGCAGGTGCACAGCACTGCAAGGAGCAAGATGGTGTCAAGCTGGCCTGTGTCTTCTGACAGTAAAGAGCAATGGCTCTCACAAGGCCCTGTGGGAAAAGGGACTAAACCCCGCACACCTAGAGGCTTTTTGGTGTCTTGTCTGTGAGCAACTCCCAGGTAACAGCTGAGTTCCCCAGCCCCTGCCGTTGTTTATATGCTTGGTCCTGGGATGCTTTCAGGTTCCCATATCTACATTTGTGCTACCACTCTGTGACATCTTCATGGCCAATATCTGGCCAATATCTGGGTGGTCAACAGCCCCACTTACACTCAGGTTCTCAGAGAAAGAAAACCCATTGGTATAGAGAGGACTTTGACATGCTGTGAGCAAGTTTTCTGGATGACTGAGCAACCAAAATCCTGGAGGCACTGCAGCTTTCCCCAGTGAGGAAGACTTGGTGCAAGTGCCTAGGGACAAAAGCACGCAAATAACATAAAAGGAAATATTCAAGGAATCCATACATAATTTCTGCATCAACAAAATTTCTGCCTCACCCTCCTGAAAGCTGATTGACCAGATCCTTAGATATCTATGCCTCTGCATGACAGTGATGGAGAACTAAGCCTTCGGCTGGAAATTCAAAGTTAATTTGAGAAGAAGCACAGGCAAGACACAAGCCCCTAATATACAGCTGTAAGTATTCAGTATCTCTGTGCTGGTACTGGCTGGATGACTATGTTCTTTGCCTGCCCTCTGCCTCCCTCATCTCCAACAGCCAGTGAATGATTGTGTCGCTGAAGCCATTTATTATCCTTCCTGTCCACTTAAAAGGGAAATAGCCTCGGCTATATCTCTGACCTTATGTTGAATCGATATTGGTAGTGGCTCATCTTAAAGCACAGTTGATTGCAAAGGCTGAGAGACAGTGACTGTTCTCTCCCAGCTGTAAACACAAGGGAATGAAATGTGATTCCTATGTTTTAGCCATTTCTTTGCAGGTAAAGACATTCTCTGAAATTGTATTTGTGTTTTTGTTTATTCTCGTTGCCCCTCAAGTTTGGACATGCATAGTAATGGCAATGTTCTTGCTCTAATTTGGTTCCTGTCACCACTGTGGCTCTTAATGAATGTCTTGTGCACAGCGTTCCTGTAAATTGCTTTCAGGAAGAAGTTTTGCATTTGTCTGGGATGCAAATCAGCCAAGAAAAGCTGAGAGGTATAATATCACCAGAACTGTTCATTTATTTCCCTAAGAATTCAATATGAGAAACCCTTTAGATATTTAAAAACAAATAAAACACTATAAGCAATATTATGCACTGAAAGAATGACTTTATACTTGCATGGCTGTAAGTGAAAACTGCAAATCATTATAGAAATAAGACAGACCAATTTTATTAGTTCCAGTTATTAGACTAAATCATTGCAACTTTTTTTTTCATTTTTGCTTTGTTCACAGACAAGTCACGAGTAATGAACCATAGCCTTTTCAGCATTCTTTATACCTGTTCTATTCAAAGCATGCAATCTGTCCAGGAACTTTTGAGAGAAATTAAAATTTTGCACATTCTATTTCTTCACATTATTTGCTCAGCTGTATCCTAGACTCTAGAACAAATAACTAAGAGAATTTCAACAAATAATAGCTGCCAACTTTCTTCAGTCAGCTGTTCACCTGAGAAACCTCTGAGAAAACATGTCAGTCTTTTAAGCCTTTGTGAAACACCAGAAGAAACATTATTTCCTCTGAAAACTAATGACCTCTTGCCACTGGACATAATCTTTGTTTTTCAGGAGCAAAAGGCGAAAATAATGCCTTTGTCTTCTGAAGCCTATCAGCTGAAGGATGCATTATTCAGTCTTACAGATAAATGAGTCCAAATACAGCTTATTCATTCATTACAAAAAACAGAGATGTACGTTTCTGGTTTTGCCCAAGCTCCATATACCTATCGCTATCATAACTCTTATGGTCTTCCTGGGGATTAAAAAGGGGAGATGAGTGTTTTAACTGTAAAGGTGGTGTAATTCCATAGGTGGTGGAGTTATTAAAATTGCATATATATTTGTATATTTTACCTAGCAGAGGTGCTATACGGGTAGTTCAGTTTATGCTCGGAGTAGGCACGTCATTTGGATAGGTGATTCTTATAGTGCAAACACAACAGCCATCCCTTAGAACAAACTACATATTCTCAAGAAAAAAGCACAAATTATTAGGAAGGATCCAGCCCTCCCTGAACAGAAATGCCCTGGGACGTAAACAAAAGAAACAAGTCCTAAGAAATCAAAGTTCCCTAAGCAGAGTATCCAAATGCCCACCTTCACAAGGAGCTACTATCTTTACTGTCAAGCAGCTGGACTGTTCGCAGGGCTGTTGCATGACTGTGGAAATGAGGAACTGAACGAGCATACAGGAACAAAACACTAAGGCTAGCAGTAGACTCAGGCAATCTCAGGATACATCTACTGGCAGTTAGCTAAGCTCTTTGATTAGCTCCCACTGCCTGGACTCCTGTTTGTCTACACTGCATGTGTTTATGTCGAAACTCCTCTTTGAAGTAAAACCACTAATGTCCTCTGAGATGAAGACTCAGAACTCTTCTGGATTTGATTCACTCCAGGGATGGCTCCTAACAGTCAGTATGGAAAAACGTAGGTCAGGGTTCTCCCTTTCCACATTACAGTCTTCCAGCTCCATCCCAGCAAACGATATCCTTGGATACTCGCTATATATTCCCATGTCAAACCCTGGACATACAACACAAATCATCTGTTGCAGTCCATATAAATATCATTTTGGTTGTCTGCAATACAGATGTATTATTTATGATGCCGATATGAAAAAGACATTTCAGAAAATATTACTTGCATTTCCAAGCACAGCAGCACAATACAGGAATCACAGAATCACAGAATTATTAAGGTTGGAAAAGACCTTTAAGATCATCAAGTCCAACCTTCAACTCTACACCACCATGCCCCCCAAACCATGTCCTGAAGTACCATGTCTACTTTTTTGAATAATTCCAGTGATGGTGATTCCATCACCTCCCTGGGCAGCCTGTTCCTATGCTTGACCACTCTCTCAGTAAAGAAATTTTTCCTAATATCCGCTCTAAACTTCCCTTGGTGCAACTTGAGGCCATTTCCTCTCACTAGTTACTTGGAAGAAGAGACCAAGACCCACCTCACCACAACCCCCTTTCAGGTAACTGTAGAGAGCGATGAGGTCTCCCCTCAGCCTCCTCTTCTCCAGACTGAACAACCCCAGTTCCCTCAGCCGCTCCTCAGAAGACTTGTGCTCCAGACCCCTCAACAGCTTTGTTGCCCTTCTCTGGACACGCTCCAGCACCTCAATGTCCTTCTTGTAGTGAGGGGCCCAAAAATGAACAGAGGATTCAAGGTGCGGCCTCACCAGTGCGGAGTACAGGGGCACAATCACTTCCCTACTCCTGCTGGCCACACTATTTCTGATACAGGCCAGGACGTTGTGGCCACCTGGGCACACTGCTGGCTCATATTCAGCCGGTTGTCAACCAGCAGCCCCAGGTCCTTTTCTGCTGGGCAGCTCTCCAGCCACTCCTCTCCAAGCCTGCAGCGTTGCAACGGGTTGTTGTGACCGGAGTGCAGGACCCGGCACTTGGTCTTGTTTAAACCACATACAGTTGACCTCAGCCCATCAATCCAGCATGTCCAGATCCCTCTGTAGAGCCTTCCTACCCTCCAGCAGATCAAGACTCCTGCCCAACTTGGAGTCATCTGCAAACTTACTGAGGGAGCACTCCATACCCTCATCCAGATCATCAATAAAGATATTGAACAAGACTGGCCCCAGAACCGAGCCCTGGGGAACATCGCTTGTGACTGGCCGCCAACTGGATTTAACGCCATTCACCACAACTCTCTGGGCTCGGCCATCCAGCCAGTTCCTCACCCAGCGAAGAGTAAACCTGTCTAAGCCACGAGCCGCCAGTTTCTCCAGCATAATGCTGTGGGAGACACTGTCAAAGGCTTTACTAAATTCCAGGTAGACAACATCCACATTCTTTCCGTCATCCACTAGGCAGGTCACCTGGTCATAGAAGGAGATCAGGTTGGTCAAGCAGGACCTGCCTTTCCTGAAACCGTGCTGGCTGGGCCTGATCCCTTGGATGTCCTTCACATGCCCTTTGAGAGCCCTTAAGATGAACCGCTCCATAATCTTCCTTGGTACTGAGGTCAAGATGACAGGCCTGTAGTTCCCAGGATCTGCCTTCCGGCCTTTCTTGTAGATGGGTGTCACATTGGCAAGCCTCCAGTTGTCTGGGACCTCCCCTGTTAACGAGGACTGCTGATAAATGATGAAGAGTAGCTTGGCAAGCTCCTCCGCCAGCTCCCTACCCTTAGGTGGATCCCGTCTGGACCCATAGACTTGTGAGTGTCCAGGTGGTTTAACAGGTCCTTAACTGCTTCCTCCTGGATTATGGTGCGTTTATTGTGCTCTCCATCCCCATCTTCCAGTTCGGGGGCTGAATACCTTGAGGATACTTGGTCTGGTTATTAAAGACTGAGGCAAAGAAGGCATTAAATACCTTAGCCTTTTCCTCATCCTTGGTGGCAATGTGTCCCCCCACATCCAATAAGGGATGGAGATTCTCCTTGCCTCTCTTTTTGTTCTTAATATACTTGTAAAAACATTTTCTGTTGTCCCTTATGACTGTGGCCAGACTGAGCTCTAGCTGGGCTTTTGCCTTTCGAATTTTGTCTCTGCATGACCTAACGAGATCCTTGTACTCTTCTTGAATTTCCTACCCCTTCTTCCAAATATGATAAACTCTCTTTTTCTCCTTAGTCCCAGCAAAATCTCCCTGTTCAGCCAGGCCAGTCACCGTCCCTGCCAGCTCTTCTTATGGCACACGGGGACCACCTGCTCCTGTGTCTTTAAGATTTCCTTCTTGAAGACTGTCCAGCCTTCCTGGACCCCTTTGTCCTTCAGGACTGTCTCCCAAGGGACTCTCTCAACCAGTGACCTGAACAGGCCGAAGTCTGCCCTCCGGAAGTCCATGGTAGCAGTTTTGCTGACCCCTCTCCTTACTTCACTCACAACTGAGAATTCTATCATGTCGTGGTCGCTAAGCCCAAGACCACGTGGTGGTCTCCAACCACCACATCTCCCACCAGTCCTTCTCTGTTTGTAAACAGCAGGTCAAGCAAGGTACCGCCCCTGGTGGGCTCACTCACCAGCTGTGTCAGGAAGTTATCCTCCACACGCTCCAGGAACTTCCCAGATTGTTTCCTCTCTGCTGTGTTATACTTCCAGCAGATGTCCAGTAGACTGAAGTCCCCCACAAGAACAAGGGCCAGCGAATGCGAGACTTCTGCCAGTCCCTTGTAGAATGCCTCATCTGCCTCTTCGTCCTGGTTGGGTGGTCTGTAACAGACTCCCATCAGGATATCTGCCTTGTTTGCTTTTCCCCTCATCCTTACCCATAAGCACTTTACTTGGTCTTCACAATCGTTGAGCTCTATACAATCAAAACACTCCCTAACATACAGGGCCACCCCACCACCTCTCCTTCCCTGCCTGTCCCTTCGGAAGAGCATATAGCCATCCATTGCAGCACTCCAGTCATGAGAAGCATCCCACCATGTTTCTGTGATGGCAACTACATCATAGCTGTCCCGCTGCACAATGGCTTCCAGCTCCTCCTGTTTGGTGCCCATGCTGCGTGCATTGGTGTAGATGCACCTGAGCTGGGCTATCGATTTCAACTCTGGCACACCACCCCTAGGCTCATCTCTAGTGAGCCCGGTTTTATCCCCTCCCCCCTTCGAATCCAGTTCAAAGCCCTCTCGAGGAGGCCTGCCGGCTCGTAAGCAAGAATCCTTTTGCCCTTTGGAGACAGCTGAACTCCACCTGCTGCCAGTAGGCCCGGTGCTGTGTAAATCGTCCCATGGGTCAAAAAATTCCAATGATGATACCAGCCTCTGAGCGATATGTTAACCAGGTGCGTTTTCCTGTTCCTTTCAGTGTTCCTTCCTGCCACTGAAGGGATTAAAATTAGAATGATCAGAAAGAAATGCAAAATATTATGCATCACTGAAGCAGCTGAAATTTGTACAGTACCTTTCATGTGTACAATACCTTGCTGTTAGGTACTTACGCCAGACTCTCTACTCCTGGGAGAATTATGTGGCTACCTTTGAAGTCCAGCAGTGAAACTGTCATAGCCAAGTGAAGTTATAATTCATGAACGAGAGAGAGGGACAAAAGTGTAAAGCAGCACAAGCCTTATATAACTGCAGCTTAAGCTCCAGCTCACCCTCCAAGCACCCTCCTGCTTCACACAGGAGGAAGAGCACAATGTCCAAAGAATATGGCAGCTCATTATGTAATAGCCGATTCTCCCTGGGAGACCGGTAGTGGAGAGATGGTTTTCCATCCAGACCAACACAGCTTATTCATAGCTAATGGTATCTTAATTAGACACAGTAATTAATTAAACGCAATGATTAGATTCAGTAATTAAACCCATTAATTAAATACTGCAGCTTACCCACTGTTCATCAGTGAGTTTCATCTCTTCATAGAATCCTTATAATTGAGATGATTTGTTTCACTTTAGTCATAAACAGTGAAATCCACCAAAGTGTTAAGAGGAATGGAAGTGCACCAGTTCCACTCCTAACCCCCCAAAGCTTCCTTTTATCCTTGTGTAATGAGAGAAGTGCCTGAATTCATGAGGTGCTTCTCTGCTTGACTTTAATCCACATTATGAGGCTCCCTGTAACCAAAAAATGGCTTGGACACCTAAAGCCTATCAGAGCCCAAAACCTCTGCAGGGGAGCACCTTGCCTCTCAGAGCTCATTTTGGTGGACATTTTCAGATCACACCTAAACGATACCAGCTGAAACTGTCAGATTCACACAGCATTTAGGTGAGACTAGTGGGAGGTGATATTCACTTAATATTAGCCTAGAAGATAAGAAAAATTGTGAGAATATTCCTCCCTCAGTCTCTGGGGATCCAAATCCATACAACTCACTAACTGCAGGATTTCCCCATGTTGTAGGCAGGGTTGGATGGATTAGGACTTCTATGTCCTCCAGTAAGGACAGGCCAAATATAACCCAAGATTCATTGGATCAGTCAGGAGCATGGCCTGTGGTTAGGACGGTCCTTGTCTTTTTTCCCACATCTGTTTTTTGTATTTTTTCTACTGTCAGCATTTTATGGTGTGGGGGGATTTAAAGTCCTCGAAGCTGAAGAAGGAGGCGAGCCCAGTTTTCTCATCTCTAGGGTAAAAACTGTTTACATGCTAGGGGTGAAAATATTTTTGTTCTGTACCACTTGCACAAACCCTACATCAGGTTCTTTTAGACCTAATTCAAAAGAGATTCCAGGGCAAGAGTAGCAGACATTTTCTGAAGCCCTGGCTAAGATGCCTAAGGACTGGAAACAATCTTTAAATATCACTATCCTTACTTTGCCTATCAGCTTCCAGTTCTGAGTTCCAGCCTGTGGGGATCCTGTCAGCCTGTACCGAACTACTCCCACCACTGGCATGGGGGATCGGGCTGCCTGGACGTGCTCTGGACTCCACCGCAGGGATAAGCTGCCTCACTTTAGACTCAGAAGCACCCTGCTGGATCTAATGCAGACTCTATTCTTGATTTGAGATGCATTGTTAACTAATGCGGAGATGCCTATGTAACGGAGCATAGTGTCAACAAGGACTGGGAACGCTCCTCTCTGTCCTAATCAAAAACAATGAAGCAAAAGGGGATTAATGAAACTGTTCCTGAAAAGTCTCCAAAGACAGCACCTCATCCTTCCTTAAAAACTCCTGTCCATATGCAGAGGTTTCCTAACATCCTCCTAACAGGCAAAATGTGTTGCTTTTCCTGAAAATGTGACGCACGTATTTCAAAGTCATAAATCAATCTCCATCCACCAAACGGGTGCTCCTGGTTGGAAATTTGAGGGTTACCTCTCTGCAGGGAGAGATACCTGGCCAATTTCTTACTTCTTCTTTAAGACTTTTCAGGCTACCAGAAGTCAAGTAGTAAATGAAGTTGTGAATTCCATAACAATTCCGCAAACTTAGTAAATTAGGTATTCTCTTAATTCTGAAATGGTTCCATGTAATACCATCATCTTTGGCAAAGAGGATGCCAACTGTGAAACAAGAGGTGGGATATAATTACAGTGGTCATGAAAGGAAAAGGAGCAACAACCTGAGAAGCAAACACAGCCTTGACAAAGAATGTAAAAACTCCAGCAGAAAATGCAAATAGCAAAAAAAAACCTACAACCGCCTCAAAGCACCTCCCTTCCCTCCCCTGCTCCAAAAAACCCCCACAACTACTGATCATCGGATATCGGGGGCCAGACAAGAAACCCACAACAAAGATACATCATTGTGCAGTATGTCTAATGCACTGTAGCATATGTAAAACCACAATCAAGGCATTATCTGGACTAACGTGTTAAAAAATGTAATTGTGTCTAAATAAAGTTAATGGGCTGGAAAAATGGCTCAACAGCTTAAAAAAACTAATGACTTTGAGAACAGCTTAATTATAACTACTTTAATTCTAATCTTTGCTCATGCATGTTCTCATCTAGTGTAGAAGTCATGAAAAAAATGTTTGAGACCTAGCACAGAATTTTTGTTCAAAGAACTTCGCAAATAATACTATTTCTTTCTGATCTACTTTTCACAGAATCACAGAATCACTAAGGTTGGAAAGGACCTTCAAGATCATCAAGTCCAACCATTAATCCAGCGCCACCATGTCCCCTAAACCATGTCCTGAAGTGCCACATCCACACATTTTTTGAACACTTCCAGAGATGGTGACTCCACCACCTCCCTGGGCAGCCTGTTCCTATGCTTGACCACCCTCTCAGTCAAGAAATTTTTCCTAATACCCAATCTAAACCTCCCCTGGTGCAACTTGAGGCCATTTCCTCTCGTCCTATCACTAGTTAATTGGGAGAAGAGACCAACACACTCGTCGACACAACCCCTTTTCAGGTAGTTGTAGAGAGCAATAAGGTCTCCCCTCAGCCTCCTCTTCTCCAGACTGAACAACCCCAGTTCCCTCAGCCGCTCCTCAGAAGACTTGTGCTCCAGACCCCTCACCAGCTTCGTTGCCCTTCTTTGGACACACTCCAGCACCTCAACATCCTTCTTGTAGTGAGGGGCCCAAAACTGAAGACAGTGTTTGAGGTGCGTCCTCCCCAGTGCTGAGTACAGGGGCACAATCACTTCCCTACTCCTGCTGGCCACACTATTTCTGATACAGGCCAGGATGCTGTTGGCCTTCTTGGCTACCTGGGCACACTGCCAGCTCATGTTCAGCCAGCTGTCAACCAGCACCCCCAGGTCCTTTTCCACCGGGCAGCTCTCCAGCCACTCCTCCCCAAGCCTGTAGCGTTGCATGGGGTTGTTGTGGCCAAAGTGCAGGACTCTGCACTTGGCCTTATTAAACCTCATACAGCTGGCCTTGGCCCATCGATCCAGCCTGTTCAGATCCCTCTGCAGAGCCCTCCTACCCTCCAGCAGATCAACATTCCCACCCAATTTGGTGTCATCTGCAAACTTACTGAGGGAGCACTCGATCCCCTCATCCAGATCATCGATAAAGATATTGAACAAGACTGGCCCCAGAACCGAGCCCTGGGGAACACCACTTGTGACCGGCCACCAGCCGGATTTAACGCCATTCACCACAACTCTCTGGGCTCGGCCATCCAGCCAGTTCCTCACCCAGCGAAGAGTAAACCCATCCAAGCCACGAGCCACCAGTTTCTCCAGGAGAATGCTGTGGGAGACGCTGTCAAAGGCTTTACTAAAGTCCAGGTAGACAACGTCCACTGCCTTCCCCTCATCCACTAGGCGGGTCACCTGGTCATAGAATGAAATCAGGTTGGTCAAGCAGGACCTGCCTTTCATGAACCCATGATGGCTGGGCCTGATCCCTTGGTTGTCCTGCACATGCCCTGTGAGCACTCTCAAGACAAAATGCTTCATGATCTTCCCCGGTACGAAGGTCAGGCTGACAGGCCTGTAGTTCCCAGGATCCTCCTTGGGGCCTTTGTTGTAGAGGGGTTTCACATTGGCAAGCCTCCAGTCTTCTGGGACCTCCCCTGTTAACCAGGACTGCTGATAAATGATGGAGAGTGGCTTGGCAAGCTCCTCCGCCAGCTCTCTCAGTACTCTCGGGTGGATCCCATCAGGCCCCATAGACTTGTGAGTGTCCAGGTGGCTTAACAGGTCCTTAACTGTTTCCTCCTGGATTATGGGCAGGTTATTGTGCTCTCCATCCCCATCTTCCATCTCAAGGGGCCGAATACCCTGTGGATACCTGGACTGGCTATTAAAGACTGAGGCAAAGAAGGCATTAAGTACCTCAGCCTTTTCCTCATCCTTGAAGACAATGTTCCCCGCCATATCCAGTAAGGGATGGAGATTCTCCTTGCCTCTCCTTTTGTTGTTAATATATTTGTAGAACCATTTTTTATTATCCTTTACAACTGTGGCCAGACTGAGCTCTAGCTGGGCTTTTGCCTTTCTAATTTTGTCCCTGCAGGACCTAACAAGATCCTTGTACTCTTTGTGAGTTGCCTTGCCCTTCTTCCAGAGGTGATCAACTCTCCTCTTTTCCCAGAGACCCAGCAAAATCTCCCTGTTCAGCCAGGCCGGTCACCTTCCCCGCCAGCTCTTCTTACGGCACATGGGGACCGTCTGCTCCTGCGCCTTTAAGATTTCCTTCTCGAAGACTGTCCAGCCTTCCTGGTTCCCTTTGTCCTTCAGGATTGTCTCCCAAGGGAGTTTCTCAACCAGTGACCTGAACAGGCCAAAGTCTGCCCTCCGGAAGTCCATGGTAGCAGTTTTGCTGACCCCTCTCCTTAATTCACTCACAACTGAGAATTCTATCATGTCGTGGTCGCTAAGCCCAAGACAGTCTCCAACCACCACATCTCCCACCAGTCCTTCTCTGTTTGTAAACAGCAGGTCAAGCAAGGCACCTCCCCTGGTGGACTCACTCACCAGCTGTGTCAGGAAGTTGTCCTCCACATGCTCCAGGAACTTCCCAGATTGTTTCCTCTCTGCTGTGTTATACTTCCAGCAGATGTCCAGTAGACTGAAGTCCCCCACAAGAACAAGGGCCAGCGAATGCGAGACTTCTGCCAGTCCCTTGTAGAATGCCTCATCTGCCTCTTCGTCCTGGTTGGGTGGTCTGTAACAGACTCCCATCAGGATATCTGCCTTGTTTGCTTTTCCCCTCATCCTTACCCATAAGCACTTTACTTGGTCTTCACAATCGTTGAGCTCTATACAATCAAAACACTCCCTAACATACAGGGCCACCCCACCACCTCTCCTTCCCTGCCTGTCCCTTCGGAAGAGCTTATAGCCATCCATTGCAGCACTCCAGTCATGAGAAGCATCCCACCATGTTTCTGTGATGGCAACTACATCATAGCTGTCCCGCTGCACAATGGCTTCCAGCTCCTCCTGTTTGGTGCCCATGCTGCATGCATTGGTGTAGATGCACCTGAGCTGGGCTATCGATTTCAACTCTGGCACACCACCCCTAGGCTCATCTCTAGTGAGCCTGGTTTTATCCCCTCCCCTCTTCGAATCTAGTTTAAAGCCCTCTCGATTTCTTTACAAAATTCTATGTTCCAGCACCTTAAAGTAGCAGCAGTTTGAGCTGGCACAATCACATAGCAGGCACTGGAATACGACAAGATGCTCACCTGTGCAAAGCTCTGGAATTGAAATAGTTTTAGGCCAGCAATGTGCTAATGTGCTGATTCTCCAACGAAGAATGAGTGCAAGGGCAGTACACACAGAGCCTTTCAATGGTGCTTTTCAGTGTTTTGCTGCCAAAATAGGAGGTAGGGTCCCACAGGAGTCTTTCCTGTGTTACTCAGTATTTTTACATGCATAAAAGAAATAAACTTGAATTAAACTTTCAGATGACATAAAATTCGAAGAAAACTCAACAAACTGGGAAAATATTTTGAGGAAAATAGGACATGGTTTAATAGGAAGCAACACAGATACTGAACACATGATGTTCCACTCTGAGCTGGTTGGAAAACTGAGTTTTTACTTGAACTTAAAAATTTGTAAAGTAATTTGAGACAAGGTAATAACTGTAAAAGTCTAAATTACATGAACTAGAAAAGGCTGTTTAGAGAAGATTATGGGGGGGTATAAGAAAGCACGGTAATTCTTTCAACTTTGTAAAAAGACAGGTATAACATTAATAAATCCATCTCCTGTACGGACAGAAGAAAGAGAAACGGCTTTAAATGGCACTAGAAGAGTCCAGTCAGATATCAGGAAAATATCCAACAAAACCGAATGGCAAGGACAGTAAGCCACAGCTACAGCCTGCCTGGGCGGGCTGATTCCAGCCTCCACCACTGGAAGCTGTAAAGAACAGGCGTTGCATGTGTTCAGGGGGACACCATGCACTGGTGGGGCTTGACTTTGGACCTCCCAGGCTCCTTCCACCTCTGTTTTCTTCAATAACTGGTAGCTGTGGCAGGTTTGCACCTCTCATTTTGTTTCTTGTCTAGAAGAAGGAAAAGCAGCATCCTCACGGAGGCTTTTGAGCGATGCCTTGAGTTCGTACGCTAGTTCCCCACTCAGTACTGCAGCGCGTCAGTTACAGGAAGGGGGCTGCTTGTTTACTTGTTTCACAAGCTTAAGAAATAAGTAGTCCAAAAAAAAACCAAAACAAAACAACTTTGAACACAGCAAACAACAACAAAAGCCAAACTCATTATAATATGGGGGGGTGGAGGGGAATAAACTGATGGATTGTACTTGTCAGCTCTTAGCTGAAAGGCATGAGTTCAAGACAGCTACAGTAACGGAAAATGAATTGGCACTTCACACTCCAATATACTGTGAAGCCTCCAGAGTGCTATTCTTATTATTTTTCAGATGTCACCCCCTTACACATCGGAGAGACAAACACGCCCTTTCTGAGGGCTACACGTGAGCCGACTCCTGGAGAAAGCGCTGATGAAGACGGCTGTGTCTGAGCACGGGGTGGGTGTGCGCCGCACAGGCATTGTCCATCCTCTGGCTGTGCGGATCTACTGGGGCTCCTCCCCAGTCCCACACCTGGCTTTCCTTCCTTCAAAATCAGGACTAAAATAATTTCATTTGTTTTTCCTCTCTGCCCCCAGAAGGAACAGGGTGAGGGTGAGGACCGTAGCCAGCCTCTCCACTATCACCAATTTACTTGTACACCTGGAATCTGCACAGCGCAACACACCAGTATTAAAAATACAAACATTATAGTGTTGTTAGCCTCATCTTTCCTGCACACCACAGAGACTGAAATCCTTCTAGAGACATGAAAACCACACTTGAAGAGAAGACATGACACTTTTCCACATGCTGAAAACATTAAGGCATAAGAGCTCACAGACCACTCATGATTTAGTGCTGACATCGCTTTTAGATCAATACTGGGGAGACTGAACATGGCTTGTCAAACAAATATTGAAGCTAAGGACTTTAACAAAGCAAACCTGAGCATTCAATATTTCAGTTTTACATATTTTATGTTTGGTGACAGTGTTTAAGTTTAGGAAAACCATGAACGTTGTTGCCATGGAAATGTAATTTGTGAACTGCCCCAACACACTGTGAATGAAATGATACCAAGAGACCACAGTTCAGGGATGAGGACTCTTCTGGAATTTCCAGAGCTTAGTAAAAATAAAGTCATCAGATTATCTCATTGTGATTATTTCTTTGTTGTACCTGTATATACACCAAGAAAAGGCGTTCCTGCTGTGACACAACTGGACTGAAGACAGAGCATTTCAGATCAGCAGAGACCAGGCAGCAATCACTCTCCTGCATGTATGAAGTTCAGATCTGTGTAGGGTTTTCATTCAGCAGACACAGGACAAAGGAAGAAAAGATGCTTCCTTATACCATTTTCTCTTCACTGTTTGCACAGGTCAGACCAAATCTGACTCCAAGCTGCTGACTCTAAGGGTCTGGATATATTGGCAGGGATTCCCTTCTGTTGTGTGCTACAGTACAATGTGCTAAACATAAAGCTTGTGTAAACAGTTTACTGGGAACACTTCATATTTCACTTGTGATTTGCACGAAGCTGTGTTTAAAGGGAAATTCAATTCAATTTTAAATAAACAAACCTGGCATTTACAATTGTTTAAATAAAAATCCCTGAAATATGTTGTACATACAAAAAAAAGCTTTATTAAAACATGTTCTAAATCTGAGCATAATCCTTTTGTTGAAGAAATGAAATATTATTTGTACTTAGCTAATTGAACAATTTATATCAGATCATCCTAGCCAAGATTTTGGGGCAACTAATTCTAATCTCCTTCTATCTCAGATTAAAATCTTGCATTACTAGATGAAAATAAACATTCCCCTTTTTTCAGCTTCTACTCAATTTGACTAGAAATTAAGCATGTCTTGAATTAAACAAGATGGATAACCTGGAGAGAAGACCACCTTGTTTCTGAAGTTGCGGGAACAGTTACACCTGACAAGGGTTAAGTTTTGACCTTCTGCAAAACTTCAACAAAAACACAAGTTCCTAGTTAGTGAAACTGATGCCAGAATGATTTGATCTTCTTCAAAACTCATCCCCTCTGCTTAATTGCCAAAGCATTTTGCTGCCTTCCCGTAGACACAGCACTTAACGCTGACTGGAGCAACCATGATTTAAGTATCTTCAAAACCAGAAATAAATAGAATGTTACTTCAAATAAAAAAGCAACACTTAAATCAACCAAACGCTATTTGTTTAGGCTGCTTCCGCAGATTAATCTGCAGTGGAACACCAGAGATACAGCTGTAGAAAATGTTTATGACTGCGGGTCTGTTTGGATTTCTCCTGCACAGACAAAGCCTCTTTCTTCCCTCTGCTCTCACACCCTCCTCACGGTTTACACCTCCCTGGCTAAGCACATCCAAACTCCCAACCTGATCAGTGAGGTGAACCCGTACCCGTGCTCCAGCAGAGAGGTCTGTAAGATGTGGAGGAGAAAGGGAGAAGCGACAGGCAGTTTAGGAGTGGGAGAGGATGGAAATTCGTACCCTTGTTTGGTCTGCTCAAGGTCTGGCAACGTGGAAGTGTCGCCTATCTCACCTACAGGATATAGGTGCGGGCATGTGGGCCAGCTGGTGTTGACACACATCACTGCAGGCACTGTGGCATTACAGGGAACCAGACCTGACGCTCAGACCTAATTATTATACCCCTTTGCAAAAGACTGGCTGTTCACACTCTCTGCGTCACGTAGCACAAAAGTGCAACCGAGATGTGTCGGCTCCGTACTCTCTTCTACCTTCTCTATGAGCTGCCATGATAGTCTTGGTGAAGTGACTATCTCCATTTATTTGTTTATTTTTAATCTCAGTTCTAGCTAGAAGTGCGGGAGAAAACAAGCTGAAAGCAGCAGGCCCTCGGGTACTGCCAAAAGTCAGCACTCAGATGGAGTCAGTGAGGCTGTATTAGATTTACATCGGGCTGGAGGCAGGCTCCCTCCGGAACCTTAGCATTTAATTTCCATCACTGTACTGAATACATGGGTAAAAGGATTAATATTTTATTAATAGTATTTCACAAAGTATCTTAACACACCGTTACATAAAGCAGCAAGATGTTTTGCTCCGTCAGCAGAGCTACCACTTGCACACGTGTGCACCCCCACGTTTTTTGCCCATGCCTGACACCCACTTCAGAGAGCTTTCCATTTAGCCCGGTGCGAGAGACGAGGACTGAGTTATTGGCCTCAGATGATGCATCTGTGTGGTAACACATCTCTTATTGAGGTCAAGAGGAGCTGTGTGAACACAGGAGGGCAGAATTTTACCCATTTAATTCTTTATTTTCTTGGGAGACAGTGACAACAGACATGTCATCACTGTAGAAGAAACAGTTATATTCATGGAACTGTATTTTTTTAATATCTCAGCTACTTATTTGGTGCTCCTTCAGTCTTTCTGTAGCTTTTCCTTTGACAAAGTTGTCTGAGAGAGAAGGTCCCTGAAAACAGGGGTGGGAAGGACATTGGCCTTTCAGAACACCTTCCATATAAATGCATGAATATAGCACAAGTCACATTTGTCAGCTGAAAGGTTGTGGGGAAGCCATGTGCATGTTTTTTGTTATTTGCAGTGAATAAAGGCCCTTCTGATGAGATGCCACCTTTCACTCTTCCTTAACCAGCAGGTAGCCATTCTGACAGCACTGTGACAGCTGAATCCAGGAACTTTTCATTTATATAGTCTCTAAAATTCAGTGTAAGCAATCCCGTGCTAGTTCATGAACACTTGACACACACTTTGCAGTTATTCAGAAATGGTCACTTTTCCGACTCTCAGATTTTGTTTACATACATTCAAAAATTGTTTGTTTTTTAGTTCTTTGTTTCCCACCCTCTGAAGTGTAACTTTCACATGTCAGTTGTCCTGAGAAGGTTGATTTTGCATTTACAGAAGACCTTTGTATAGATTAAGGAATATACCCTCCTCCCACTGGCAAACTAACATTTAGGTCATGAAACAAACAGAAAAATGCAAGACAATTCTTGGTTACAGTTCTGAAAATTGCATACTACTATTATCATTATTGATAACGCTGAGCACTGAAAAATGACTTTAATAAATGCACTTATAACCATTCTGAACACACTTGGCTAAAGTGTTATACTGTTCTTTTTGTAACATTTATCCCCCAAGAAGCTGTGTTTTTAGGAGCTCAAAACAGTGCACCGTGTTGTGACACAGTGATGTACTGCACCATCATTTGCATTAGTGAATTGCCAGCCCACGTACAACAGGGGACACGCTGCCACTTCATGACATGAGATAAACCCAGGCAGCAAAAAAACCCCTGACCCCTACCTTTGTTCTACCCTCCTGTCACAGTGATGACATACTTTTGGGTAAGTGACTAGACTACTAGTATAAATTCGACAATCTTTCACTGAGTTTTAATTGCTTACGGCTCAGCTTCATGAATTGTTACTATTTTCCACTTAATATTTACTTAAAGCTTTTTATAGTTCATCCTTTGACACAGGAACTGAAATTAGTTATCTAATTGTCTTTCTGCAAATTTGTATATTAAGTGTGGATTAATGATTAGAACACTCAAAAATATGTGTTTCATGCATTTTGCTGTACCAACCTGTATGCTTGGGGAACTTACAATTTGTCTGGTAAGAGATGTAAAGCTCAAAAAGCTTCTTTTAAAACACACATTAGAGTTGACATTCTAGTTCTGTGAAAGATCTTTCTCTAAGGCAGCTGATAAAATGTCAAAGAATGTTTGGATTGTGTGAGTATTACATTCAGTAGGGAAATCCACTAAAGTGGTTATTAAATTCCTATCAGATACCATTTAAAATACACAAAAAAGAAATAAAGATAAATCTAGGGATACATTCCATATGATGAGGAACTAAAATGTTTTATTCTTTCTATCAGAATTATATTTATTCATATAAGCACTAGCTCGACCATGTTAACCACATATTTTTTGTCTGTACAGGTGAAAGTCTATGTGAAAAGAAAAGTTATGGCCAGGCTGGTCTATTCTTGTTTGCTCTTCCCACCTTCTCAGCTCGTTGAGAATGGAAGGGGTTGCTGTCAGGTTAGAAATGCCCTAGCCCAAGATGCACATGGCTAAATTTGAGATTCCACTCTACAAGCAAAGGTCACAAATCATGGGGTTTTTTTGTCCCAAGACTAGATATGCTCAGAATAGTTCCACGATATGACTGGATCATGAGCTCAGTGAGTTATAATTCTGTAGCCTGAGAAATGTACTGAAAGCATTAGTTACTACTACAGTTTCAGGGACATGATAAAGGTACTGAATTCACAAAAGATAAAAGTTTTTAAGGGTTACCTACAAATAATTTGACTGATTATATATTTTTGACATCTCTGTTTGCAAAATTGAACAAATAAGACATTGCCTCCTTTCCTTGAGACTTTCAAACCCCTGCACTGGAGAAATTAGGTTTGTATTTTAGGTTTGTTTAAGTATTGCACAAACCCTTATCCAAGTATTTTGATTGCATTTCATAGCCAGCTTAAAGTGGAGTAATCCTCTATGTTTGTCAATTTTTTTAAGATCATGCAGGAATGAAAGACAACAGGTTTTACATAAACCTAATATGGTCAGTGCAATTATACTTAGATAACAAATATGCTCCGTTACATCACCTCAGTCTACAAAATCCTCAGTTACACAGACAACCAGTTAGATTTATCTTTGTTTATTTTATGTACTTACGCTTATTGTGCTTTTCCTAATCTTTAAAATATTAATTTATGAGTTGGCACAGTTTCAAAGAATTTTTACAATTTAGGGAAAATCTTTATTTTAGCTTTCTGTAAATATACATGCTTTAATTGCTGCCTAATTTGCTTAATAGTGTGTAATCTGTGGCCAAATGGGTGGATGATATTCAGAAATTTTTTGTGTGAAATATTCTGCTTTGTTCACAATAGAACCACTTAAAATCCGATTTCCACAGCATTTACCAGCAGCCTTACTGTAAGAAAATATTCTGCTTCAAAGATACTGAAAATTTGCTAAACCTAAACAGATTATCTCTAAGTCTTGGCAAAAAATGCCTGCAGAGGAAATACAGCAATGATATTTTGTTCTGTAAATATTTGTAAATATGGTTTGTTTTTTTTTAATTGAGCGCTACAAATTATTTCATACTACAAGTGATCTAGTTTTAGTTGTGCCCCATTGTTAATAAGAGTTGATGGTGCATATATGATGGAATAGTGGTACAGCTAAGTTAGGCATGACCAAAATCCCAAACTCCCAAGCCAGAAATCAAGACTAGAAATCTGTGCCTGATTCATTTTAGCTCATCTGGTCATTCTTGCTAAGGACTTCCCCCTGTAACAATCATCACTCAATGCAGCAAAGTTAATCCAGAAGAGGAGGTGTTTCTATCATTAAACACATCACTGTGGTTAATTTATCTAACACATTCCTATTTAACAAAGTTTTACATTTATTTGTTTTGTTTTGTTTACAAATACTAGAGCATATTCTCCTTGGTGTTTGTATTTTATAAAAAGAACCCAATGGCAAATAAAACATTATTATTGTTGTTGTTGTTGTTGTTATTGTTATTATCGTTATCATTATTGTTATTGTTATTCATATTAATTTTTTCAATGTTTCGCTTGCCAAAATAATCTTTATCTTTTTCTTTTGAAAAGAAAATATGCACTTTGCTTAGTGCATGATGTTTACATACATATTCACTCTTCTCTAGAACATATAGTGAAATATCCCTCTCTAAATTGCCATGTAACTTCTTGCTCTTGGCCCTGTTCTTCTTCCAACCAGTGCCAGGACCATCATGTGTCATACCTGAAATTTCCTCATAAACTTTTCAGGACATAGGCTAAGGTCCCTTGGATGTAACTTGTATGTAACAACAGTGTAAAACTGGATTACTATATCATACTGAACTGTAAGGAATACTTTGTTTTGTCATTTTAAGAGTAGCATCTTGGGATTTAAGTTGTCAAGTGGTTTCCCCGAGTCTGGACTTTTTTCTAGAATATTCTAGCATATGGAGAGTAAATATTGTTCAAATCTTGGACACTATATATTTCTATATTTATACAACAACTTGAAAGAAACTTGCAATGCAGCATAACAAAGTGTATAATTCTTTAGATCACATCTGATTTATATACTCCGTTGAGAATTTTTTATGGAAGAACTGCAGCATGTCCAAAATTCAAATACAATTATTTTGCTACCTTTTTGAAACAGTGTAATTAAATGTCTCACATGCTTATATAAGAAGATGGAATAATGTTGCACAAATAATCCTATAAACCATGTATTCTGATGTTCAAACAAGCAGAAAAAATAGAAAATTCAGACTACCAGTATACACTGAAAATTAGCAGCAATTTCATGAACTCTCACTGTTATTAGGTGTTCAAGGTAGCCAAGCTTGTAAGGTCATCTGAACAGTATCTGAATCTCTATAATTATGTTATTCAAAGTATTATCTGTCCTTTGCTAAAACCTTCCACACACATGTAGTAGACTTATTTCCCTCGATCACAACATTATCTTATTTATTATGTTCCATTGCATTAGTCTATATGGAATTATGCTATAACAGTGACACTCTATGAATTAATTTAACGTGGCTTTCTACTGAAAATGATTTAACAAGCAGTCCAATGCTTCTTGTTAGACAGCTTATTGAATGCTTTGAATAGAGAGGATTTCATAGCACAGCCTTCTAACTCTACAGCAACATGTGCTTAATTCTTAGTCAGTCCTCAGTTATCTGAGACTGCTGTCCAGATCCATGAGTATATTATGTAAATATGAGCAACATGAAGCCTGAACCAACAAAACCAAATACTTGGGGTAAAGTTGTAAGGCAACAAAAGTCATATATATGACTGAGTGTTATAGAGCCCCATACAATTCCTTTTGAAAATAAAATCAAAATCTTGATAAATGTAGTGGTAGTGCTGAACAGGGAGATTTTGCTGGGACTCAGGGAAAAGAAGAGAGTTTATCATCTCTGGAAGAAGGGGCAGGCAACTCACAAAGAGTACAAGGATCTCGTTAGGTCAAGCAGGGACAAAATTAGAAAGGCAAAAGCCCAGCTAGAGCTCAGTCTGGCCACAGTTGTAAAGGATAATAAAAAATGTTTTTACAAATATATTAACAACAAAAAGAGAGGCAAGGAGAATCTCCATCCCTTACTCGATATGGTGGGGAACATTGTCTTCAAGGATGAGGACAAGGCTGAGGTACTTAATGCCTTCTTTGCCTCAGTCTTTAATAGCCACTCCAGGTATCCACAGGATATTCAGCCCCCTGAGCTGGAAGACGGGGATGGAGAGCACAATGTACTCCTCATAATCCAGGAGGAAGCAGTCAAGGACATGCTAAACCACCTGGACACTCACAAGTCTATGGGGCCTGATGGGATCCACCCGAGAGTACTGAGAGAGCTGGCGGAGGAGCTTGCCAAGCCACTCTCCATCATTTATCAGCAGTCCTGGTTAACAGGGGAGGTCCCAGAAGACTGGAGGCTTGCCAATGTGACGCCTGTCTACAAGAAAGGCCGGAAGGAGGATCCTGGGAACTACAGGCCTGTCAGCCTGACCTCTGTACCGGGGAAGATTATGGAGCGGTTGGTCTTGAGAGTGCTCACAGGGCATGTGCAGGACAACCAAGGGATCAGGCCCAGCCAGCATGGGTTCATGAAAGGCAGGTCCTGCTTGACCAACCTGATCTCCTTCTATGACCAGGTGGCCCGCCTAGTGGATGAGGGAAAGGCAGTGGACGTTGTCTACCTGGACTTTAGTAAAGCCTTTAACAGCATCTCCCACAGCATTGTCCTGGAGAAACTGGCGGCTCGTGGCTTAGACAGGTTTACTCTTCGCTGGGTGAGGAACTGGCTGGATGGCCGAGCCCAGAGAGTTGTGGTGAATGGCGTTAAATCCGGCTGGTGGCCGGTCACAAGCGGTGTTCCCCAGGGCTCGGTTCTGGGGCCAGTCTTGTTCAATATCTTTATTGATGATCTGGATGAGGGAATCGAGTGCTCCCTCAGTAAGTTTGCAGATGACACCAAGTTGGATGGGAGTGTTGATCTGCTGGAGGGTAGGAGGGCTCTGCAGAGGGATCTCGACAGGCTGGATCGATGGGCAGAGGCCAACTGTATGAGGTTTAATAAGGCCAAGTGCAGGGTCCTGCACTTTGGCCACAACAACCCCATGCAACGCTACAGGCTTGGGGAGGAGTGGCTGGAGAGCAGCCCGGTGGAAAGGGACCTGGGGGTGCTGGTTGACAGCCGGCTGAACATGAGCCAGCAGTGTGCCCAGGTGGCCAAGAAGGCCAACAGCGTCCTGGCCTGTATCAGGAATAGTGTGGCCAGCAGGAGTAGGGAAGTGACTGTGCCCCTGTACTCGGCACTGGTGAGGACGCACCTCAAACACTGTCTTCAGTTTTGGGCCCCTCTCTACAAGAAGGATGTTGAGGTGCTGGAGCGTGTCCAGAGAAGGGCAACGAAGATGGTGAGGGGTCTGGAGCACAAGTCTTCTGAGGAGCGGCTGAGGGAACTGGGGTTGTTTAGTCTGAAGAAGAGGAGGCTGAGAGGAGACCTTATTGCTCTCTAAAACTACCTGAAAGGGGGTTGTGGCGATGAGGGTGTTGGTCTCTTCTCCCAAGTAACTAGTGAAAAGACAAGAGGAAGTGGCCTCAAGTTGTGCCAGGGGAGGTTTAGATTGGATATTAGGAAAAGTTTCTTCACTGAGAGAGTGGTCAGGCATTGGAACAGGCTGCCCAAGGAGGTGGTGGAGTCGCCATCTCTGGAAATGTTCAAAAAACGTGTGGATGTGGTGCTTCAGGACATGGTTTAGGGGACATGGTGGTGCTGGACTAATGGTTGGACTTGATGATCTTGAAGGTCCTTTCCAACTTAGTGATTCTGTGATTCTGTGCTTTTTGCTTTTTGAGTGAAAGACTACATACTCCATCACTCGCAGGAAAACAGCCTTAGCAGAGATATGCAGTTTCCTAAATTCCAGCAGACTTTTTGTCTATTACAGTATGTGCATAACTGCAGTAAAAAGGAGATAGAGACAATTACCTCCAAAATGATCAAGACGAAATTCTGTTGAGAAGTGCACATGGAAAATGCTGAAGAAGTGCAACTAAGGGCAAGATGTGACCATAGGATTTGGTAGAGCAGTACTTTCCACAGTGTTCCACAGGGATCACTTCAGTTCCATAACATCCCAAGGGAATATCACAGAATCACAGACTCACAGAATCATTAAGGTTGGAAAGGACGTTTGAGATCATCAAGTCCAACCATTAACCAAACACCACCATGTTCCCTAAACCGTGTCCTGAAGCTCCACTTCCACATGTTTTTTGAACACTTCCAGAGATGGTGACTCCACCACCTCCCTGGGCAGCCTGTTCCAGTGCTTGACCACTCTCTCAGTAAAGAAAATTTTCCTAATATCCAATCTAAACCTCCCCTGGCACAACTTGAGGCCATTTCCTCTCGTCTTATCACCAGTTACTTGGGAGAAGACGCTGACACCACAACCCTCTTTCAGATAGTCGTAGAGAGCGGTAAGGTCTCCCCTCAGCCTACTCTTCTCTAGACTGAACAACCCCAGTTCCCTCAGCCGCTCCTCAGAAGACTTGTGCTCCAGACCCCTCAACAGCTTTGTTGCCCTTCTCTGGACACGCTCCAGCACCTCAACGTCCTTCTTGTAGTGAGGGGCCCAAAACCGAACACAGGTTTCAAGGTGCGGCCTCACCAGTGCCAAGTACAGGGGCACAATCACTTCCCTACTCCTGCTGGCCACACTATTTCTGATACAAGCCAGGATGTTGTTGGCCTTCTTGGCCACCTGGGCACACTGCCGGCTCATGTTCAGCCGGCTGTCAACCAGCCCCCCCAGGTCCCTTTCCAACGGGCAGCTCTCCAGCCACTCCTCCCCAAGCCTGTAGCGTTGCATGGGGTTGTTGTGGCCAAAGTGCAGGATTCTGCACTTGGCCTTATTAAACCTCATACAGTTGACCTCTGCCCATCGATCCAGCCTGTCCAGATCCCTCTACAGAGCCCTCCTACCCTCCAGCAGATCAACACTCCCACCCAACTTGGTGTCATCTGCAAACTTACTGAGGGAGAACTTGATGCCCTCATCCAGATCATTGATAAAGATATGCCACTTTTGGGCTAAATTGATAGAAACTCTATTAAAATTTATTTTGTTTTTAGCAATACTTCCACCTGTTTGCGTTCTGCGAGACAAAGGGATAAATTAATAGATATATATAGGTGGAGGTTAACAGATGACTAATAACTACTTGAGTTGCTATCTCAATAATAATTGATTGAAATACATTAAGATTATGATAGAAGTTTAGCTTACAACTATACAGACATGAATCTACATTTGGCCATATGGCAAATTTATCACGTGGGGGTAGAGGAACAATTATTTATACCATCTAGCTTAAAATGTCTGATTCGTAGTCTCTCTAAGTTGCCTGTATAGCTCAGGTGCTCTGAAACACTCTGTTGAGGAGCCAGACTCTCTCCATTGACTACCTTCGGAGTCTTGGCTCAGATGTTTGGTGGTTCAATCAGATTATGCAAATCTCCCCATTCTCATCCTCCACCTCTCCCCCACACGCTTATCTACATATAGCTTACCCCTAAAAACTGTTAGAGAGGATACAGTAATGAAAGAACAGCAGACTAATGTTGTTTAAAGCTCACAGGACATTTTCAGCATTTACTGCTTCATCTACATTGTCATTACTAATAAAAGACAGAATATAGTTTAATAACTAAGTAAAATAATTGACTCTTTCACCCAGAACTCTGAGAGACATGTAATGAATAAGGACAGTATTCTAAGCAGAATACTTATAGGGAAGAAATGCATGCTCCACTTGTGCCTTTTTACTCTTATGCATGAAAGAATAGGCCACAGAACTGAACACCGTAAGAGTGAGAGAGATAATACTGGGGTATGCAGAACAGTCTTAAGAGCACTTTCTTAAAGAGAGCCATATACGTAAATTAGGTGAGCAATTTTGTGGAATTAGCAAATTACATTTTCCAAAGATTCCTACAAAAGAAAGCATTAATCTCAAATTGATTTGAGAGCATGCACTTTTATATTGTTTTAATTGTCCCATTTCAATGCCTAACATTTGAAAAAGCTCTTGTCTTCAGAGTCCTACAAATCAGAACCTGGCCTTTAAAACACTGCAAAAGATGATAGCACTTGTGACTGTCACATAATCCCTTCTAATAGTTCTCAATTTTATAATCAATCTTTGTAAAGTATTCACTTTGTAAATCTTCAGTGACCTAACCTCTTTGGCTTCCCAAAGAATTCAAGTCACTGATGTCTTCACATACTTAATGTCACTGCTTTTAAATATCAGTTTCCACAGCAAACTTCAGCATTTTAAGCATATCAGTGAATGATATTGAAAATATCCAATTGGAAAAGATTTATTAGACCACTGTTATATTTTAAATAATTTTAAATGTAAAACATAATTCATACTTTGTCATGTGATGCTTCTAGTTCTGGTGAACACCACTTTCTTCCCTTAGTCAGTAGAGGTAGAAAAGATGGGGCACCACCTACCAAACTGCGTTATTACCCTTGGAGAGGTTGAAATGCAGTAAGATAATTCAAATACTTGTAGGTGTAAAAAGTAAACTGGGGAGCCACCTACAGCTCTTCCTTCCCTCACCCTGCTGTGTAGCCTAGCCATGGTGATGACACCTTCATCTGCCTGTGCCCATCGGAAGGAAGCGTCGTGCCTGGGTGCACAGAGAGTGAGGCCAGTAAGTACCCTTAGATGAGATGCTGCTCGGGGTGAAATTACAGAAAACACCTACCCTGAAATCTAGACACAGCTAAGATATTGATTCAGGCCAATATAAGACTTGGGGCTTGCTCGTAAAGATACTTTCTGTAAGTTGTAATACTTGAACTAACTGAAAATATTCTACCTGAATTTTTTTCTGTCAGAAAAGACAGTGTCAAGTGAACCAAACTTCCCTGCAGGAACACACTGATTTCCACAGCAACACAAGCTGAAAAGTCAGTCATGAATTTCCTTCAAAGGAAAAATGTTGGCTCTTGCACAACTCTACCAAAGGCTGCAACTGGCCTGTAATATATATATATTTGAATTCACACTGAGACCACAAAACACATTTTCTTACTGTAATGTTACAGTGTATAATGCTTTTAGACCATTCGCCTATAGCCTGCAAATCTGAATGCAACTTGCATATGATTGACATTTTATGCTACCCCAATAATGAAAAAAGCCAGAGCTACAATTCTTTTTCTCCCTCCACACTTGATGAAATGTCAGAGGACTTCAGGAGAGAGAACTTCTTTTTACTTTACTGATGCCAAAGAGAGTTTGCCATTAACTTCAGAAGAATAATTTATATTTTTTTGCCAGATGCTTTACGGGTAAGGGAAGCCACCTTGCTTCCTCTGTTATAGGGCCTCTAGTACTCCTTAACAGAATTATTTGCTCTCTGCTGTGCAAGGCATACCGTCATAGACAGACGTCCCTGCAGACTTGTTCTAACCAGGTGGTACATCCTTCTTCTCTGATTTGACAAATTTAAAAGCAGTATTTTTAAACATCTACTCTTGTTAACCTAGAACTCATCTGAGATAGTTAATGAGGGAGGCAAATAATTTGACTGAATAGTTAACTTATTCTACTTTCCTATTTTGTCAAGCTCTGTCTCTTCCAAGTGAATCCAGGTATGAATGACGAACTAAGCATGTATGACAGGAATCACCTGCATACCATGCAATGATGGACAGTCCATGATCTGGGAGAAGGATTTACTGCAACATGCCCCCTTCCTTCTCCTGACTTTCTTAACGTGTTGGTGAGATGCTGAATGGTAGTAATTATTTTCATATTACTTGTTTAACTACAAAAGTGCGTTAGTTCCAAGCATGAATAGAGGGCTTCTTTATAACAGAGGGACTCTGGGGGTACACTGGGTGTTCAGAGGTGTCCTCCTGGACCCTCCTGCATCCACACAGTGGATGCCATTGTAATGGCAGGTATCCGAAAGTACAGAAGGGCCACTCTAGCATTGTTGGCAACATTGGCTGGCCCAAAGGCAACACAGAAACCCCTACGTTTCCTCTGCTTCAGTCACTGAGACATCCGTATATCAGACAATGGAATAGATGGCAGCTACAGCAACTGTGAAAGGTGAAAACTGCACCTTCTTGTGTGTGTCACCTCACAGATGATCCTGCCAGAGGACTCTGCCCGTTGTGCAGTGGCATAGCCGATCTTTTCCTCTGTGATGTTATGCTCAGGACGCAGACATTGACTGGGTGAAAGGAATTATTTACCAAATGCCTCAGACAGGGGGGATCTATCATAATTTTGCCCTGAAAAGGTAAAAAAGGCCAGTGCCAGCAGAGGGGAAGTGTGAGGACAAATTCCATTTCAGCCGTCTCATACTCGGTGTATGAGTGGCTCTCTCGGCACTGTGATGCATTTACCTACAAGCCACTGCGACATAAAGTTTGCAGCCTGTTTGAGTCCGCCCCACCCAGACAAGCCACCGGCTTTCTAACATACAAGGAGAAGCTGAGAGAGCTGGGACTGGTCAGACTGCAGAAGAGAAGGCTCAGGGGGTTCTTATCCATCTGTATATCCATGGATAAGATGGGGGGGTGTAAAGAAAGTGGAAATAGACTTTTAGTGGTGTCCAAAGAACAGATGACAGGCACAACAGGCACAAACTAAAATACAGAAAATTCCACTTTAGCACAAGAAAACTTTTTTTCACCACGGACATGGTCAAAGAGTGGAACAGGTTGTCCAGAATTGCTGTAGAGTCTCCATCTGTAGTGTTATTTAAGACATGACTGGACACAGCCCTGAGCAACCTGCTGAATCTGACACTACTCTGAGCTGGGGGTGAGACTGGATGATCTGCAGAGGTGCCTTCCAGGCTCAACCATCCTGTGATTTCTCCCACCCATTATCACCTCTCAGCCTAAGCAGACTCACAAAATTCTCTAGTAAGAAGTAACATGTTAATGGATGCTGGGATGAAAGTCAATAAATGAGAAATATGGTCTTACCAGAGATATGAGAGGAGGAAGGGTCTGTCTGCGTTTGGAGTAGATGACCTTCTATTTACTGGTGGCAATACTCATGACACGATGCTTGAGGTACAGCTGAATGTGCTTTATGTTTCTGAGGGACATACAAGCTGTGTTTTCATTGCATCACACACACTGTTATCTACTGTGCAGTGGGATTTTCTTCATTTTACCTCAGATTACATCCTCCAAGTCATTCCTCCAAAGCAGTGAAAAGTATTCTCTACCCATTTATATTTTAACATAGAAATAAACTATTTCTGACTTGTCATACATTCAATTTATAGTGAAAATGTTGTTTTATTTAGGAAATTTTAATTCAGGAAAGCAATGAGCATATCTACTTTCACTCTCTGCTTTCTCTTCAGATACCATCCAATGGTTGGACACAATATTAAACTCAATGCAGCACTGAAGCACAAGATAGAAAAATATATTTTAATTAAAGGATTGCTACAGCATTTTAACAGACATATAATTGTTCCCTCACACTTGTGGGTTGAAACAGTCTATCTAGCTTTTATATCCCTGTGGCTGGGCTTAAAAAAGAGAAATAGTTAGGGGTACTTATATTATTGTAGCTAGTTTAATAATAAGTATAGAGACCATTGTAAAAGGAAAGTGATCGTTGTGAAGAACTTAAATATTGTTATTTGAAAGTTTCAGAATTAAAATTAAGTTAAAAAATAACCTTTAATGGCTCTTTCCATCCATGCTAAATGGAAACAATATTAAACTTTGCTCCTTCTTTCCAGCTGGAATCTTCATTTATGCAACTGGTACAGTAGATACTGCACGCTATGTGGGTAAGCTTTGTGCTGGGAAGTAAAGAGGAGTTAGGAAGGTGCATCCATACTCTAGAGATGTAGAGACAATGCAGAAAGGAAAAATCAATGGTCTACTGTGCTAACTCAGGAGTCAGGAAAAAGTGGAAAAGGATTCTTGACCTCTCAGTTTTCATGAGTATGAAACTACTGGTCATTTTCCTAGCTCAGTTATCTTGCCTATATGCCAAGCTAGTTGAAGCTGCTCTGGGTTTTATCCTCCAGTTTGTGGAGTACTTCTGATACAAGTGACCAGGTAAGCAACTTATTTCCCATAAATTCATTTCACGTAGCAGTGGCACTTCCACAAATTCATCCAATCCCAAGCACCTCTGAGAGTCACAATAAAGACCAGCTTTAGTGCTGGTAGATTTGGGTGTTAAAAAGTTCTGTTGAATAAATCCTGGAGAAGACTTGTTCTTTTTTCAGCGTTGTCTGCCTATGCTCTTCAATTTTACAGAGATCATACCTTTGGTTTGCTCTCTCTCTCAAAAAAAAAAAGTTTCCAGACACCAACCTGGGAATACCCTGATTTAATGAATTTTAACTAATCACTTGCTTTTTTGATAGAAATTTTAGATATGACTTGGGTTTGGAAAAAATCTCTCTCTGTTCAAAACATAGAGATATTGCCATCAATAATGAAATCATCAAAAGAGATGCATGCTCTTACGTATAGTTAAGGCACAGCATGATACTATGAGTATTCATGCTTAGAATAACTTAAGAAGAGATAATATCATTTTCTTTGCATGTTGTTGGGAAACTTTTTGAACTATGTGGGTCATTTGAGGAATCACTGTCACTGTGATATCCGCCATGGACTGTGTCTGACTTGAGCACAAGACAACATCATTGCTCTCATATACAGGGCATAAACTGAGAAAAATGGGACAGTGTCATTAGAAAATACATGCTTTGCAAGTAACAGTAACTTCACTAGCAACAACCTTGAGGGTTTTTTTTTAATGAAACTGAAAGTGGGAAGCAGCCCGAGAAGAGAAGCTTTTAGAAGATATGGATAAGTACAGATTGGGGAAAAGTGTTAAAATATTACTATGTGACTGAAAACAGAAGATGTTGTCCAAAAAAGAGCTCACAAAAGGTTTCTCTCTCACACACACACCTCTTTTTTGTTTTTTTTTTGTAAATTGTAAAATCTAATCACAAATATTTAAATGAGATTTTTCTCCTCCTAATCTGAAATTACAAGTAGTTTAATCATGATAATATGAAAATGAAACATCAACAAAAGGAAAAAAATAATCACAAGATTCAGATGATAAAAATTTGCTCAAGGTGTAGCCAGTACCATTTTCATTTGCCTCTAATCTTGGATTTTTACTGTAAAGTCCTCAGTCAGACAGATTTCAATCCTCTAATTTATGTGCTTTATTAAAAAAAAGCCATTTTACACTGTGCTATCCAGAGATGATATCACACTGAGAGCCACAGGCAAAAAAACCCCCTTGATAAATGGCTAAATGGGAACAGGCTGACAGTGTTTTGATTTGTAGCAGGACCACTTTTCCCCCATCTATTGGGTTATTTAAATCCACATGCTGATGTATTGAAACAACCTTTTAAAGAAGAAAGCGGCCTTGTGCCTGGCAAAGTTTGACCTTACTCAGACTGTTTCAGCAGCGTGACACAAAATGTCCAGTGACACAGGAGCGAGGACAGAGCTTCAAATCCCTTGTCATTCTTTCTCCATTCTGCAAATCTGCCTGGTCTCTGTATCGAACACAGCCAGGGTCATCCAGCACATGAAAAGTATGCAGCTTGCTCAGGCAGAAAGTGAAGTTCCCAGTCTGAAGCATGTAGGTACAGGTTAGACGTAGAAAAGGAAAAAAAATCCCAGTTCTCTCCAGAAAATTCAACTGTCGAAGTAAGCAGAACAAAGGTTAACAGCCACGCTCGCCTCTGAGGTTTCTTCCTGTTGCTGATGAAGGTCAGAATTTCTCCAGCCCCTCTATGAATGCAGAATATAGAAAATCTGATGTCTCACTGATGGCAAGGGAGGATATTGCAGTGAGAGACCAAGAGAAGGTTAAAAATAATCAACACACCCCCCCGTTATTTAAGTTACTAAATTTGTACAAGGTAGAGTTCAAAGAGTGAGCAAAGAACTCTGATGGCTTTGCGAATTATTTTTCATACCAGTATATCATCTTCTTTACATTAAGTAGAATCATGCTTACTACCTGATGAATTCTCTCTGAATTAGAACACAGTCAGACAAAAGGTTTGATGATTCCCGTCCATCTTGAAATCTGCATAGATTAGTGCTGAGTAAGATGACATTATGTAGTTCAAGAACATCCTCTGCCCACCGGAATATTTAAAAAAGCTCATTGTCCAAAATGGGAGAAATGCAAATAGAGGAAAAACAACATGATTGGTGAAGAACAGATTTGGATTCTTTCCTTGTCTTAACAACCTTAGAGACTTTAAGACTCACAAAAAGAGCACAAATTAGAAAACCAATGCATATTTTAAGCAAATATATAATATATAGCAACAATATATATATTTTAAGAAATTAAGTTCCATATCTATGAAGTATATGGAAAGCACAGATATCTATGTTATTAATCATCTATGTGGTCTGACCAGCAGCGCCTGTCAGGAGAAAACGGAGATTTCTGCATAGAGCTTTTTTGCTCAGCACAGGAAGGAAGCGGCCAGGGTAATCTCTCTTATGCTTATTAGCGAGGGATAAGGTTAACTTCCTGAAAATCATGCAACTGGTACTAAATAGCATTGGATATAGAATAGTACTTTGACATTTTGCATAGACAATGAATGTGAAAATCGCAAACTGATACATCGGATAGAGTAAGCTCTAGGTGGCTCTGCTTGAGCTGAGGGGTTTGACCAGATGACCTCCAGAGGTCCTTTCCAACCTCAACCATACTGTGATCCTGTTATTCTGTGTCTCTGTCATCAAAGTAGGTTTTTTTCTTCTACACCTCCACTCAATACAATGAATTGTGACTGGCCTGTGAGTTTATACTAGTTCACAGAATCACAGAATCATTAAGGTTGGAAAAGACCTTTAAGATCATCAAGTCCAACCACCAACCCAACATCACCATGCCCACTAAACCATATCCTGAAGTACCACGTCTACATGTTTTTTGAACACTTCCAGTGATGGTGACTCCACCACCTCCCTGGGCAGCCTGTGCCAATGCTTGACCACTCTCTCAGTAAAGAAATTTTTCCTGCCATCTAGTTTAAAAACTATCTATCTAGTTCAGAATCCTTAGATATCAATGCACTGCAAACACTGCAAAAACCTAGTTTCTGTATTAAGAACAGTGTAGCCATACTGGGTCCTTGTAAAGATCATGCCAATGTTTTCAGTTCATCAGCTGGCTGACTGATCCCATGGACTCACAGCAAAGACCCTTCAGAGCAGCCATCCTTTTTATCATGGGATGTGTTGACTCTAAGAGTTGAAGGACAGTTGAAACACTAATAGTTAAGATTAGGTTAATGGCATTTTTATAGATTATGCTTCCTTATAACAGTGAAAGGAGCTGACATACATAGATTTCTTTTTATTTTGCTGTGTATTAATTTTGTATTTAGTTTTAAATAATGGAATGCACAGAAAACTGTCCTGGTTTCAGCCAGGATAGAGTTAATTTCTCTATAGAAGCTAGTGTGAGGCTATGTTTTGGATTTGGGATGAGAAAATGTTGATAACGTGCTGATGGGTTGCTGCTGAGCAGACAAGGACTGTCCAGCTTCTCGTGCTGGCCTGCCAGCGAGCAGGCTGGGGGTGCACGGGGAGCTGGGAGAGGACACAGCCAGGACAGCTGACCCAGGCTGGCCAAAGAGATATTCCATACCATATGACATCATGCTCAGTATATAAAGCTGGGACGGAGAAGAAGGAAGGGGTGGAGGGACATTCGGAGTGATGGCATCTGTCTTCCCAAGAAACCACTACATGTGATGCAGCCTTGCTTCCCTGGAGATGGCTGAACACCTGCCTGCCCATGGGGAGTGGGGAATGAGTTCCCTGTTTTGCTTTGCTGGCATGCGCAGCTTTTGCTTTACCTATTAAACTGTCTTTATCTCAACCCATGAGTTTTTTCACTTTTACTCTTCCAATTCTCTCCCCCGTCCCACTGTCAGGGAGTGAGCGAGCGGCTGCGTGGGGCTTAGTTGCCAGCTGGGGCTAAACCATGACAAAGACAGTCATGGAAAAATGGAAATGAAGTGAGCAATTTCTTTTAGTATAAATACAACACAAGTGGAATTACAGGTGTGCATTTTGTAAGGTAATATCTTGCCCTTACAAAACTTCTGACTTAAGTCTTTAAGGCTTCTTTAAGGCGGAAAGAGAAACTGTAATAGCCAGGCAACAGTGACTTGAAGGAGGAACATGGCTGAAGAATCTCTGACTTTATGGATCCTATGGCTGAAGGTGTCCCCAAGTTGCAAGGTCTCCGCAGTGAGAAAAAAGTTGCCTAAATGTTAGGTGAAGTAATAGATGCCAGACAGTACTTCCTTGACTTGGGAGCAGAAGAGAGTCTTTTCTTCCTGAACACATATGCATGCATAATTTTTTTCTGTTTTTTGTCCTCTGGTCCGTGTTTTGAAGAGATTTGCCTCTACTTGCTATTCAAAAGAATACTATACAAATGGAAGTACGTATCGGCCAAGAAGAACTATTGCCTATCTTATCAGTTCTTATTCATGGTTCTTGGTTGAATATGAGATAAAGAAAATATATTGATTAGATAAAAATATTTTTTCTGCCACCCAGTACAGGAGACAAGAGACAGAAAGTGATATTGAGCACTGACATATGCCAGAAGTACAAGGATTACATCTGGCTATATGGTGTTTGAGTGATTAGTACTACCTGGCCAGCTGCTTCTTGATATGTTGACTTTTGGCTTAGAGAAGATGGAATAACCTTCACTGTTATTTGACATTTACAAAATCAGAAGCACTGACAGAACCATGAACACTACATTAGGAGTCTCTGAGTTCTCTTTCTAAAATTAACTCAGGCACACAGACTGCTGTGAAAAATGCTCCAGAAAAAAAAACAAACCACTGCCACGAACAAAAGAATGGAGTGAAAAATAGCTACCTCCTAGAGCAAAACCTATGCAAGATATCCAAGAACTTCATTATAGGAAAGACAAGCAGCTGTAGAGCATGGTAAGCCTACATTTAATGTACATATAGACAGCATCAATTCTCTGATGCCCGCCTCATCACAGAAAAGCACTATATTCAGAATGGGAAGGCAGCTGGTACTTCCTCCATGATAACAGGTGGCAATTACTATGAAGACCGGTGGTCTCATGCTCCCAAATTCGCTTGCTATGCTGTTTTGATTTTGTAGGCAGAATGTTTCATCTGTGACAAGCATTAAGTCCATAGGGAATCAGAGCAGAGGTGGCATAGCCAGAAGCATCTAGGCAGCAGCCTGAAGGTAATACCTGGTAATATCAAACTGACCACAGGGTAACTGAGAAAACAAAGAGGAAGTGGGTGCAAAGGAGGCAAATAAACAAAGAGGGAGTGATGGCATTAAATGCATGACATAGGACCTATGGAAAATGAGCAAGAAGGAAAAATAGGTGTTGCTGTGGTCCTAATGAGAGTACAATAATGGGATCTTGAGGGAATGCCTACATTCCCCAGGGACAGAACTGGGGAAAAAATTCCACCAGTCTTTTTCAGGGGCATTCATTTTTTTGCAAGTTTGTCTTGGGTTTTGTTTCTTGAAACTCCTGTTGTTTTTACCTTGTCGACATTATCTGGGTTGTACACTGTTATAGAATGTTATTTTCAGTAAGAAGAAAAAATTATTATGCAGAATCTCCTTTAAACTTAAAGCAAAGACTTCTGTGAATCTTAACATTCTCTATTGTATTTGCTAACCATCGGGTATTTTTCTCAATTTCTCTTTCAATACTATCATCATTGAAATTGTGAAAAACTGAGGAATATTTTTTGCTATAGAAATAAAAGAATACATTTTGAAGATTTTCTTTCACGATTCCCTCCTTTACTCTCTTGTTTGGTTAATGAGGTGGAGGATAACACAACTGATGAAGACTGAATAGCTGAATGAATTTGTTGAATAGATATAAGGAATCTAATTTCAATACAGGCCATAAAAATAATAGTTGATGTAAGCTTTTGATGTACATTTTTGAAGCTAGCCAAAAAGAAATAAAAAAGCAATTTCCAGTTTTCAAATTCTCTTTTGAATGCTGTGTGCCTTTACGGGTAGTATTTGATTTGCAAATGAACTTAAATCTAGATACCAAGATTATACTTACTTCTGCCACTCAAAAAAAAAAATTTACATTGCCCACCCCTTTCTGCTTCACTGGTATTACTTGTCAAATATTTAATTCATATGCTGGCACTTGAAATAACTTTGCTTGATTTTAGTTTACTAATAAATGATTTCTTAAAAAAAAAATCTGAGATTTATGGCTTTTTTCCCACTCTGCAATTTTTTTTTCAAATTGTTTCATCTCTGTGTTCCCGCTGACACATGATGTCTTTTACTGACAGTTCTTCAGCTTCAGAAAGTACCCCAGGACCCCCAGGTCCTTTTTTGCAAAGCTGCTTTCTAGCCAGTCAACCCCCAGACAGTACTCCCCTGTTACATTGAGTTATTCCACCCCAGATATAGGAATTAGATTTTTCCTGTATTAAATTTCGTTTAAGGTTCCTCTCATCCCATTTCTCCAGCTTCTATAAGGACCCTTTGTATGGCAGCCTTGGCCTCCAGTGTACTACCTCCCCCACCTTAAATTTGGTATCATCCTCAAGCTTGCTGAGAGGTCATGCTGTCTCATCATACAGGTCATTAATAACAGTATTAAACAGTATTGATCCCTGAGGGACACCACTAGAAATTGGCCATAGATAGATTTTGTACCAGGGATCCTTTGAGTCAACAGCACAGATAATTTTCCACACAATTCACAATTCTTTTATCCAATCCATATGTCAATAATTTGTCTACAAGGATACTATGGGAGACTATGTCAAAGGTCCATACAACATCCATTATTCTCCCCTTATCCACAAAGCCAATCATCTCATCACAGAAGGCAATCAGTTTGGTCAGGCATGATGTTGTGCCCACGATAAATCCATGCTGGATGCTGCCAATCACCTTTTTGTCTCTCCTCTGCTTGGAAATGTCTTCGAGGAGGATTTGCTTCATAACCTTCCAAGGGACTGAGGTTATGTTGAGTGGCCTGTAGCTACCTGGATCCTCCTTCTTGAAGTTAGGTGTGGTGCTGCATTTTTACAGCCATCTGCCTCAGTCACCACGAGCTCTCAAAGGTGATAGGAAGTGTCTTTGCAATGGCATTGGCCACTGGACACACTCCACCTGGTCCCATGGATTTGTGGATATTCAACTGGTGTTAAGTGCTTCCTAGTTCTGTCTTTCACAGTTTACTCCACAGACCTTGCCAATAGGCTTGGGGATGTGGGAACAGCCCTTAACAGTAAAAAAAGACGAGAAAAAAAGGCATTGAGTACCTCAACTTTTTCAATGTCCTTTGTCACTAGGAACACTGCCCTATCGAGCAGCAGGCCCACATTTGCCTTGGCCTTCCTTTTGCTGCCAAAGTACTTGTAGCAACTCTTCCTGTTGCTATTACATCGCTTGCTAGTTTCAACTCTAATTTGCTTCAGCAATGTCTCTATACTCCTCCCAGGTAGCTTCTTCCTACTTCCATCTTCTCCATAATTACTTTTTGCATTCGAGCTCCATAAGGGGTTCTCCATTTATCCATACTGGCTTTCTATCACATTTGACTTCCTGCATGCTGAAGCAGCCTCTTCTTTTGCCCTGATGCCAGAGCCCATTAGTCTCTGACTAGGTTCTTCTACATACTCCACATGAGGAGGGCTTAATGCTTAATATCCAACTTGCTTATCTGTAGGTATTTGACATCACATAGGATGTTGATTTAGCAGAGTGCTACAGCAATGTACTGAAATGACAACAAAAGCACAATATAGCAATTGCAATATGCAGTTGAATCACAATTAAAACATGATTCCCATTACCAGTCTCCATATGCTCCATCATCATGATGCTGGACTTCCCCATTCACTGGGAAGGAATGTGTGTGTGTGATTAAAGCCAGCTCAAGCCCTTTGCTCTCTTCAAAGTAGGTTTCATTAGTTTTCAGTTTGTATACTTTATGTTTGGCTGAGTCACAAATGTAGTTCCCCACTCTCCATGCTGGTCTGGCTAGCTCAGGAAAACATCACTCTCTACTAATTATCTCAGGAATGGCTGATTACACAAATACAACCCAATGATCCATTGGTACATCTGTATATCTAAAACAAAGCTCACTCCAGTCCCTTTTGTGTTGAGAGAAATTCAGATATCTTGGTGATAATTGGTGTTCATTCCTCACAGCCTTCCCTCATCACTTTTGCCCATCTCCTTTAAGTCTTCTTCCACCTGAAAAGGCTGTCCTTGAAGGCCAATGAGCTCTCCTCAGCCCCTTTGCCCTCTAGGCCTTCTCTTATGGGCCTGTGCCAGTCAGGTCTCTGAACAAGCTGAAGTCTGCTCTCCTAAACTCCGAAGTTGTGATTCCACTATTTGTCTTGCTCATTTCTCATAGGATTTTAACCGTGTCACCTCATGGTTAGCTTCAGCTAAGTCTGTCTTTGACTCCCGCATCCCCAGACAGTTCTTCCTTATTTCTGTGTAATAAATACAGCAGAAACTAATGTCCTAGTCTGCATGTCAATCATCTGTGTTAAGAAACTGTCATCAACACACTCTAGAAATCTCTTGGATTGCTACTGTCTAACCATACTGCCATTACAACAGATATCAGAGTGCTTCAAGTCCTTCATGAGTGCCTGAGCTTGTGGTTGGACAGTTTCTTCCAGACACCTAAAGAAGTCTTCATACTCTTGATCAGGTAGTCTGCATCAGACGCCTAACATGATGTCACCCATGTTGCTCTCTTCAGCTATAAGCTCTCAAGGTGTTTCTCACTCATTCTCTACCAGAGTTCCATGCATTTAAGCTATTCCTTTACACAAAATGCAACCCCTACTCCTCACCTTCCCAAAAGCACTCCTGGAAAATGGCAGAGAGTCAACAAGCAAAGAGCAGGACCATGTCAAGGGGCTGGTCCAGCAATCCAGTCATGCCATCTGGCTCCAGCACACAAGAATATACTCTGGTTTTGTTTAGTATACTGCTACAGACAAAGCCTCGGTGGTTTAGACGAACACATATGTTTTGTTCTCACAGGGTACTGATTGTGGTATCTATTTATAAGTTATCCCACCTTAGCAGTTCACAAATGGTTTGACCCACAATCAGACCCCCAGTTTTATTTCAGGCCACCATCAGCCTTTTAAATACTTCATGATGAATTAAAAAATCTGATTATGTAATGTATAGGCCAGTAGTTCATACAAAGTTATACACTGTTACACTTAGGAATCATTTGATATTCTGTATGTCACGTGCACAGAGGTGAAACTGAGAGGAATCCTAGGCTGGGACAACATAGAAGAGAAATGGTAACTGTATGAGTTGTTTTTCTTCCAACTAGAAACCAGATTCCCTCTCCTAATAGCTAGAAAACTCAATACATTAAGGAAATAAAAATACCAAAGTAAGTCAGCTATTTAAGAAACCCCATGCTTTTCCTTTACTATCTGGCAACTCCAACTGCACGCTATATAAAAACCTTCTTGGTGGAGTTGCTATTTCACTGCAAAATCTAACTCCTGGAAATAAGAAGAACATACACATTCCCAAGTTACCATTTTAAAATGAAGTTTCTAAGTCTCACGGTTGCAGGAAGTCAACTGAAAGTAAGACTCCCTGACTACGGAAATCCTCCAGAATGTCCTCTCTCATCTAATAATTTAAAAAAATAAACCTGGTACAATTTTTTACATTTGGTTATGGCAGTGCACAGCAAGCTAATCAGTCAATGGCTACAGCATCAAGAGGAAAGGCTCGGAGTGTTTGATGACTCCCCTGCCTGGAGTCATGGACCAGCCACTTTGGCACTCAAAGATGTTCAGCAGATCTCCTATGCCATACAGCCAAGAAGATACCCACAGCACTAAACTTAAGATTCACCTCTATGCCATCACGGCATGTGAATTTTGTGTCTCTGTGCCATCACAGCAAGTGAGTTTTGTGTTGGTTTGCAACATAACACGACACCTTCGCCAACTTAATAACCTTAAGTCTTTCTGGCATCAAACTATTAGCATTATAGACACTTGTAGATGTCTTAACTACTGGAGTGTAACACAGGTGTCCAAACTAACACGCTGACATCATTTAAACACAGCAAAGACATTAAAGATTTATTTACTTTTGTACAAACCCTGAGCATATTAAGGCTGAGGTAAGGTTAAATCTATCTGAGGTTAATGCTCAAGTATTGTTTTCATGAGAACGACACTTAAAAATAAACCATAGGAAATCTAAGGTATCCTTACTGAAGATAAATATCAGGTGATATCACCTGTGAAAACTCAATTTGTTCATATGCATTTTGTTAGATCTCTGCTCAGACTTTTTTGGTAGGTTTGTTGTACTTTTAATTTGTAAGATCACATGCTATTCACAATGTTATACGAGCAAAAGAATGGCAACATCTAAAAAAGTAGGAAAAAAGACACCACAAATGACATGAAATTCTGGTCTAGGTCAAAATCTACAATATGTCAGTCACCACCCGAAAAGTTTAACAGTTATATCAGGAAAGTCACTCCAACTGTTCAATTGCTGGCTACATTTAAAAACAAAACAAAACAAACCTAACTTCTATTTAAATTGATTTATTCAGTAAAAAATAAAGATAAGGAATTTTGAAAAACAACTTCAGTTGTTTCTCTCTTGATTGAGATAGATCAGGAATATTCATTCCATATGTTACTATTTGATAAATGAAATTGTGCTATATCCTATGCACTGACTAATACTGGTCTAGTATATGTTAATTCTTGCAATTTTAATAAGCTTTCTAGGTATAAAATTTCTATAAGTTTTATACTGAGCATCTTAAAATCCTCCAAGGCTAGAAAGGAAAGTCACACTCTATAGACTAAGAATGGCTTGAAAAAAAAGAGTTTGAAAATACTGACACTTTAATGTAGTACAATAGTACCTTAGGGCAGTTAAAAAAGGCCTCTTCAGTTTCCTGAGGCCTTATATAGTGGAAAAGTAGCAATTTATACACCTGAGTTGAGAGGTAAAAAGAAAGTAAATATTATTTCAAAGACCATTCAAAAATCTCCTTGAAAGATTTCTATAACCTTGTTTCTCTCACTTTAACAGTAGTTACAAGCTTTCTGACTATTACAGGTATTAGCTTTTCCTATGGTTTCAAAAGTGTTTTAAGCCCGTGATGGATAATGGTTTTAAACTGAAGTTAAGATGGAAATGATGAAGCAGATTTGGAACTGCAGTCAGTCAGTCACAGTAGCATTTATATGCTGAGTTCCTTCCATAACTTCAAAAGGTTTTGTTCTGACTGTCACTGAGAAGTGTATACGTCTGTCTGAACGATATTTCAGTCTCACGTTCAGTTACCACAATAGTGCAGAAATTTTATGGAGGTGAAACTTCCAGTGAGAAATTTCTGCTATGCCCTGCCTTTCTTTATCGGAGGAATACTATGAGAATATTTTTTACAGCATTTCATCACTTCTGCTCCAAGTTCTTATTAAAATGAAAACAAATCAAAAGTATATGATAAGAAAATTACTGGAAAGATAAGTGCTGAGGTGAATTGCAAAAGCTGGTCAGTTTGTTTGAGTGAAGGACAAAAATTTCCAATTAGTTAATTATTTGAACTGATGCTTATGATTATTTGAACTGATGCTTATGAAACAATTAAGAAAAACAAATTCACAGAAACTGTATGAGTTTTGTGATAGGTATGTATATGGCACTGGTATATGTCTTTTTATACTTGAGTCCTGAACAGTAAAATAATTACACATTTTCTTTCTCTGTTTTTTTTTCAGTCTTGATCTTCTTTCTGTACTAGCTCTCTGTGTTCCCTCTACTTCCTAATTCCAACCTTCTTGTCTCTGTGAGTGTCTTATCCTGAAATTCAGTCATAGTTCTTGGGTTTTCTAGTCCTTTGTGGGTTTTACCATATATCATTGATTTTTTTAGATCTGTCCTTTCAAACATGGACATGACTATCCATTTTCCTTCTCTGTCAACATCTGCATCACAAGAAGATTCTTCAGTCCTTAAATCTTCTTCTTCTTGTTCCTGGGCTCCTTCTATCAGCTTTTAATTCTCCCTCCCTTATTGTATGTAATTGTCCTGCTGAATGTCACTTGAGACTTGTTGATCCTATGCAGAGGCCATATGGTCTCCTGGCCTTCCAAGGAGGAGAGACTCTCTAGATATTATCCTTATGGTTTCACAGGTGGATCTCAGCCTCTCAACTCCTTTCTCTTCCTTGCTAAAGAATGAAGAAGCTGGAAGGAACATTTTCCGTAGCCAGTCCAGAGGAAGGGAATTCTGGCCACAGCCAGTCCGTGCAGGCATGCAAAGAAAGATTGGGTAGATGGAGAAAGGAAGTAGTCATGGGTGGAAGACAATAGGATGAAGGGAAATAAGGACGGAGGGAGAGGAAAATGGGAAAATGAGAAGAAAGGAAATAGAGAGGAAAGGAAAGATGGAAAAAGGGGGGGAGGAGGGAGCAGAAAAGAGGAGGCTTGTAGGAGAAGGAGACACCTAGGAGATTTCTGAAGAAAGTTATGAAAGGTAGGAGGTGATTCTGTGGGGACCTACTAGGTGGCAGAGAGGAAGGGAAACAGATTTTATGTCTCACCTGTGACAAGAACGAGAATTAGCGTCAAATTTGAGCAGAGTATAAGGAGCTACTGGAGCCAGTGTCAGAGTCCTTGGGTACTGTTGTGGTGCAAATGCTGATAGCCGTCGAGTGGAAAAACAAAGTCTCACAGTGGTATGCCAGGGACCTGAAAATCAGTTCCAGGAATCTGCACAGAGTGGGGAGATCTCTAGGGAAATAAAAGGATAACTTCTGCATCCTGCTTGACTTTTGAACATATTGCCTGATTATATTAATCTTTGGTAGAATTCCTAGGTCTTGGTCAAGTTTACTTTGTTTGCAAATAATATACCAGTGATTTCTGTTGGTAACAACAATTGCACAATGAAAATATGCAAAAAAGGACATATACTCAGTCATTCATAGAAATAAACTGCAAAGAGGAAGCTGTAACAATTTTAAATTCTTCCCCTCTGACCCCTCTCTTTTGGGACTTCCTTAAGAAAGCCATCACGGAAAATTGATTCTCTTAAAAAGTTGTCAGGGAAAGATGGTTTTCCCAAACACAGTGTTTTATCTCTGAATGTGAACAAATTGCTCTATAAGGAAGATTGAATATTTTAACATAACTCTTTTTCTGAATGTGAAAAAGATAGAATCATAGAACCTTTGGGTTGAAGGGACCTTTTAAGGTTGTCTAGTCCAACCCCTCTGCAATGAGCAGGGACATCAACTAGATCAGGTTGCTCAGAGCCCCATCCAACCTGACCTTGAATGTTTCCAGGGATGGGGCATCCACCACCTCTCTGGGCAAACTGTGCCAGTGTTTCACCACCCTCAGTGTGAAAAATGTCTTCCTTAGATCTGGTCTAAATCCACCCTCTTTTAGTTTAAAACCATCATCCCTTATTCTATCACCACAGGCCTTGCTCAAAAGTTTGTCCCCATCTTTCCTATAAGCCCCCTTGAAGTACTGGCAGGCTGCAAGAAGGTCTCCCTGGAGCCTTCTCTTCTCCAGCCTGAACAAGCTCAAATCTCTCAGCCTGTCTTCACAGGAGAGGTGTTCCATCCCTCTGACCATTTTGGTGGCCCTCCGCTGGACCCGCTCCCACAAGTCCATGCCTTTTCTTTGCTGAGGGCTCCAGAGCTGGACGCAGGACTCCAGGTGGGGTCTCACCAGAGCGGAGTAGAGGGGGAGAATTCCCTCCCTCGACCTGCTGGCCACGCTGCTTTGGATGCAGCCCAGGATAGGGTTGGCCTTCTGGGCTGCGAGTGCACATTGCAGGCTTATGTCAAGCTTTTAATCCACCAGTATCCCCAAGTCCTTCTCAGCAGGGCTGCTCTCAATCCCTTCGTCCCCCAGCCTGTATGGATACCGGTGGTTGCCCCGACCCAGGTGCAGGACCCTGCCCTTGGCCTTGTTGAACCTCATGAGTTTCACATGGGCGGATGCCTCAAGCTTGTCCAGGTCCCTCTGGATGGCATCCCATCCCTCAGGCATGTCAAACGCACCACTCAGCTTGGTGTTGTCTGCAAACTTGCTGAGGGTGCACTCAGTCCCACTGTCTATGTCACTGAGGAAGATATTAAAGACTACTGGTCCCAGCACAGACTCCTGAGGGACACCACTTGTCACCCATTCCTCAAGCTTGTCCAGGTGTTATGATAGAGTCAGTCAGGTTGTAAGGAACTTCATGATGTCTCTGGTTCAACTCCGTGCCCAAAGTAGGGTTGATACTGAGTTCAGATTAGGTGTCTCAGGGCTTTACATACAGTTATGTAAGATACTAGCAGGAAGACACCTTGGTGGCTGTTACAAATCACAGCGAACACAATTATAAATAAAAGTGTGATTGTAATTCTGGAATCACAAAAATACCTCAGTTTTCCTGCTGCAAACTGCCATGCAAGTAGTGACTAGTCTCAGCTTGCTTAACTTTTGAAATCTGATAGTACCACAGACCAGAATTTTTGGCTGCCAATTCTGCTAAGCCTTGACATAAGAAATGCTACTATATTTTGCACATAATTCAATAGAAACCTACAGTACAAATCTCCCAAACAACTTTGAGCTTTGCAAGTTGCTGGGAACAGCCTTTTATCTTCCTCTCTGCAGTCTTGTGTTGGTTAGACAAGAAAAGTTTAAAAGATTTCAGTATGGACTTTGGGGAAAGATTTTGGGGACAAAAAGAAAGGAAGGAAATACCGTGTTATGAAACACTTGGATATCTCAGTTTCCTTTTAATCATAAAAGACATTTATCCAATAGTTTATGGTTGCCTTCTCTGACTGCCAGAGGCAAGCAGTGTTGTCTTATTGAAATGTTGATTGTCAGACAAGTGCTGTGAACAAATACACCATTCAGATCTCAAAGTTCCCTCCTGTTGAAAGTCATCACTTGCAGGCAAACTTCTCCATGCTCGTTTGGTCTAGTAGCTCCATTTGAAGTCGATCAATACAGGAAGAAAATACCTGTAAGGTACAAACACGCAATTCTTGCTACTTTTTCTTCTTTTTAACTTCAGAAGAGCAAGTGACCTTCCAGAATTAAAATGTGGACAACATTGACTGTTTTCTCTAAATGCTTACCATTTTTTTTCCTAAATGAGGTAGTATTTTTGCTGCCTTTCAGATAAATGCATAGGAAGTACTACAAGTGCAAACAGTTACTATTTTTCCCTTAGGTGTTATGTTTTGAAATACAATAACCATATTGACTTTACCTTCTGCAGTGAAAAAATCAGAGAGTCAGAAATGATTCAAAGACTGACAAATAGCCAGTATGTGATCAGGCCACTTACAGGCAAAGTGAAAAAGTATGTTGTCAATCTCTCCACTGTCCTTTTAAGATGAGATTTGAAACTAAGCATCACATATTCAGGATTTTGGTGCCTCAGGATGTTATAGGGTGGATATATCTTTCTGCTGAGGACGAAAAATTCTTAAAATCTTTCACAAAATTAAAATGTATATTACTCAAAAAGAAAAGTTTATATTTCACAGGAATAACCTTTTCCCAAAGAAAAACAAAATTTCCTTGAAAATTCTTTATCAGCTCTGACATTCCACCTTCATCAATTCAAATGGCATAAGATATGCAGAGTACACCATTGCAATCCATGAAGACTATACTATTAACAGATGGGGTTTTTTTAAAGCACAATTACAGGAAATGTGCATTCAAATGTCAAATCAGTTAATGTAGATAAAGGGAAGACTTATAAGCATAGCAGCATCACAGTGCCTCAAGGCCATAACTAAATAATTGACATATATTCCATTAAGAAAGGACAGTCAGCTTGTCTGCTTTAGAGGATTTATGGTAGGGTTTTTTTCTTCTTTTTGCTTCATCCTGTTTAATTCTATGCAACTTCTCGCATATTCCTTGTTGCCTTTGTAGCTGAGCACCTGCCAGTAATGAAAAGATTGAAACCTATGACATATCTGTTTTCTGATCCTTTCTCATTCTTCTAGGTGTGTCTGTATGTGAGTGGGTGCATGCGGAAGGATGCATGCCTGTAAGAGAGCGAGAAGAACAGAGATCCTTTTGGTAGATTTGTTGTTGTTATACTCATGTTGCTTGCGTTTTTACCGAGGGCAAAACTGGACCAGAAGATGGTGAGATCAGGATGGATCTTCTGTTCTGAGATGTTCATCTACAAATCAAGGACTAACTTCATATTAGGCTTTCGCACATTATTTTCTTCTGTTCTCGTCAAGTAATGCTTTCAATTAGGAATTTAGATGGCTTTAATATATATACCCTGGGGCATGGTATGGAATACCTGGAGCTTAGAGACCCAGATCATGAACTTTGTTCATCTTTTTGTTGTATAAAAGGCCCATGTCAAGCACTGAAGAGCTCTGATGTGGTTTTCTAGTAATCTGTGTTGCCAAGGATGAAAATAGAAAGATATTGACGAGAGCACCTAAATACTGTGAACTGCAATTCATTCTACTTCCTGATAATCAAATTTGCTTTAATGAGGCTCTCAGTTTTTCATTGGTGGTGGTTTTCCAAAAGGAAGAAACACAGATGTCAAATCAGGCTGCCAGAGCGCAAAAACAGGTATCAACTGTGATGATCCCCAAACTGATGCACTCAAGGCTGACCAAGCAGAGGAGACAGGTGCAGCTAACCTTGCTCACCAGTGCTCACCAAAAGACATCAGTGCAAGTGGCAGCAAAAGCAATGGACAAGATGAAACAAGAAGTCTGATTAAGGTTACCTTGCAACAGGTGGAGCCAGGAGAACTTCTGAGCTCCTAGATGCAAATGCACACCCTGGACACCTCCTACTCCCCATCAGGACATGATAAAGTCACACATCAGCTCTCCCAGTAGTACCTTGGTTTCCCTGGGAAAGAAACTAAGGTAGAAGACTCAGTGTCTTCTGAACAAGCTGTCTGATTTGGCCAATATGTAGCTTTTGTTCAATCTACATGTCTCCCTATGTTCTCTTTCTTACGACTGATGGAAAGGTTTTGTGGGAAAGTCAGCTATTCCTGAGCTTTAACATATTAGCGGTAAAACTGACAGAAGTTGTGTTATGAAAACAAAAACGAGGGGAAAAAATAAATTACTTTATAATATTCATGGCTAACCCAAACATCAAATCATAACTTAATTTCCATTCCACAGAAATAATCTCTGTATTTAGATATGCAAAGCTGCAGTGTTTCTTAAAGAAGAATCAATTGAAAATCTACATCATATGGAAGAATATGAAAATACTTACTTAATAATGAAGTTCAAATGAAATTTGATGTCTCAGTTTGTGTTTCTGCTTTCTCCTGTCTAAACCTTATCACTTGTTTGTTTGTCTGTCTGAGGGGCTGTCTGATAGTAAGAGACACAATCCCAGAGTATTTTGTTTTCACAGACGTATATGCTACCGGACTATGAAAAAGGATTAAAGTTTTACTACCTGTCGTATAGCATGCCCGTTACACAGAATTAATCACCTTTTAGGGAGACAGACCTGCCCTTCATCGGCAGCGATCCCGCCGGCAGAGCTCGGCACCGTCCCTCGCAGGGGAGCAGGCAGACGCGGCGTTTCCCGGCCAGCCGTCCGGCACCGTTAACAAAGCAACGCTCAAAGCTGCACAGCTGCCTGCCTTCCCCCCCTTGCTTAGCTCCGTGGGGCATGTTTTTGGTTTTCTGTCAGTTTTGCAGAAGCAAGAAAATGGAGGGGCCTTTTCTCATGGTAACATTTTATGTTTCCAGGCTGCTTTGTTTTTTCCAGGCTGTATTACGGGTAAATAAAATTGACAAGACAAAGCTAATGAGTGGAGGACTTGATGTTTTCATCCTGTTTTTTGAGCCTGTTACAAGTAAACCTCATTAATATCGGTCAGTCAAGCCTAGCAAAAGTAACAAGCATTGCCCGGGCTCTAGCCAAGATGCATTTAATTTGAGAGTCAATAGTCACTGCTTTTGTTAAACTTAGTGGCGTACTGCAGGTTACCTGGCAGACTTTGGCGATTCTGTTCTCTCCTTGTTCTCCCTTTCTCCCCTCCTCAGCAATTTTACTTGGTATTTGTTCTGATTCTGACACCCGTTCAGTCCTTCTTGGTTGTCAAAGTGCCAAATGGTTTCTCTACACTTGGAAGCAATTCTACAGCAATTTTTCACTTACAAGATACCAGTGAGTTCAGGTGCACAGTTCACACAGCTGGGAGATGCTTTAGTGTAACTTTCAGTGTGGCAACTGAGGTGGCCATGGAAGACAATAATACAATAAATTTTTATTTTATTTTTTTAATCTACTCATTACAGCGGCTAAATTAATTAGAAAACTATATATATATGCGCTTTGTTTCTTCAAAAATATGCCACATATTCTACCAGGGACCTAAAAGAGCTTGAACCTTCTGGATTCAAGCAAGCTTGTCTCCTGCCTTTCGAAATCTGCAAATAAGGGTAGGAGAAGGGAACCGTTGCACCTTTTAAGTTGCCTGGTGGTGGCTTACCCTGACTTGTACTTTCACGTTTTATGTTATATTTTGTGATGTACATTTCATCACATCGAGGGAGCCTACAAGGAATAAATATATGTAGTTATATCAGCATTTGTAAAAATCTAACACTTTTTCTAAAGAAAGGAACCCCAAATCAGCATATGGTGTAACACCTGTGTACACACAATAGAGCATGTACCTTGGAAGGTGCCTTAGGAATTTTATTCAAGGAACAAGAGAACCTCCAAAGATCGAAATCTACCCATAAGCCGAAGAGGAGTGAGCTACGCACAGCACTCTTAAGAGTCTGGGCACTGCGGGCTATTGATCCACCTCGGAGTGTTGCCTGTAAGAGAAGCACCATGCAAGCCATTCAGTCTGCTTTCGTACGGTGAAATAAAAGATACATAAAGGGGCACTTTTCTCTTACAGACAATTCTTATTTATAGAATGGATTGCTATGACTCCCTAAACAAGCGCAAAGATTTCTATTCCAGAGCGTCCCCACAGTGTCCTGTGATGCAATTGTTACAGAGTGCTAAAACCAGTCATTCCTTCTTTTGTTAAAAAATATGATGCAAAGGAGTGTGACTGTCTTTTGATGCTCTGTATAGTACAAAGATGAGCTCTATATGTCAGAAGTTACAAACACAGGGCTGCCAGGACTTACAAGTTATGGACCAGCCTCTCCATAAACATCACATTCATTTGCAAATCAGTTATCAAATACTTAAATAAGCAAGTAACAATAATATAAATATGTAGTATATCATAGGTGTTATATTACATTTGAGGGAGAAAGTTATTTTCTTCCTGCCTGTGGTGCATGTGTGACACTGTCAAATATTTGTTAAAAAAAAAAGAAAGCTCACATTGGCACGTCATAACATGCTTAAAGGGGTTTTGGCTTCAAGTAAACGTGGGCTATCGTGAGATCTGTGATGAAATCATGGGAATTAACAATGATTGTCACATGGCAGAGACTCCAGGGACACTTGCTGATACATTCAGCTGTCAGACATGCAGCCAGCCACCTGCCTTGCTTCAGCATTTTCTCTTACTTTCTCCTGACACCATAAGCATAGCTTAGTCAGCTACATACATTCTTGCAAAAAAAAAAAAAAAAGGCTCACAGGCAGGTTTTGTCTTTTCTGAAATTGTTTTTGGTACTGATTTTTCTTTTTTCATTTTACTAATAGAAAATTCAGAGAAATAAAACTGGTTGTTTTCTGAAGCTAGACTACACTTGGGATTTTTGGGACTTCCAGTCTCCTTGTTTAAAAGTAAGTCAGAGCTGGGGGGTCCTACCCGTGAAATACAGTCACCTATCCTAATTTTCTGATCCTGGAATAACAGCATTTGTTTTGCTCTGCAGCAGATTGCCTAGAAAGTTTGCGCCATGACACGGGTGTCCCACCTTCCTCAGGCAACCGTGCAGGGTAAATGAGGACACCAAGGAGCCTTGGAAGACCACTGCAAAACTGGGGTAGGTACCAGGTACCATCAATCCAGACAGTCTCAGGAAGAGTTTGGTGGACCCAAGATACCATGAGTTAAGCATTTTAGGCTTCACTAATTAGCACTTGGTGTAATATTACTCTAGGGTCTCATTTTTGCTGGAAGTAACAGCAGCTGCTGCCTCTCCAGAGGCACCTTCAATCTCGTGGAGAAAAATCTCGAGTTCCTATAAAAGGAGCAAGACATTTGGTCTGCTACTAGGCCAAAACCTTAAGTGCTTCATGAGGAACAGAAAAGCAAGGGAGAACACATGAATTAACCACTGCCATCAGGTCTCCCTGATCATCAGGGAGGCAATGGACAATCCCTCAACCTCAGGGAAATTTCGCTGCTTTTTCTATGAAACAGAGAGAATTTGTGCATTGGTGGCTATCATATCTGATATCACATTTTCTTAAGTCTATTACTCTTGTATCACAACATATTGTATAATTTTCAAATCACCATTGAACCATATGGCTGTAAATGTTTAGAAAGGTGTCTCTGACATACCTCACAATGAGACAGAAGACTAACAGAAAGAGTAGTGCCACACTGATACTTACAATATGCACCACTTTGGCATGTATCTACTATAAATTAGGTCTAGAAAGTGTAGACAGTGAATGTACTTATACCATGAATGAATTTGACCGATTTCTTAGATATATAGTACATTCTATTGGAGCAATTAGATAAAGATTAGCAGAACTTCCAATGCAAACTAATCTGGAAAATTTTTATAAGTCTTGGCTTGGCTGTAAAATAGAGTCATAAAAAACTAAGACACTTAACACATTGACTCTTATTTATTGAGAAATGTATTGAGTCACATGCAGAAAAGTAGTAATGAATTAGCCAGCAGTGAGTAGTCAAGGAATGAGAGAAATATTTGACTCTCTAAGAAACAATATATTATTTATGATAGATAAAAAAGAAATACCTGCAGATAATTTTAAGGAGAGTTAGCAGCTGAGCAATGCAGTAGCAGATTACACTCAGAATGGCTATTGGAATGAAGAAATTAAATTACTCACATAAGATTATAACAGATTTCAAATTCACTATATCCAGCTGTCATTGTGGGTATGTCAGGAAAAAAATCTTAGAAACATTAATGCTTACAGGTTAACAAAAGCAAAGAAGATCCCTACAGAATCATGCACTCCTCATAAATCTTTGGAATGGTCAACTTGTCTTTGAATACTGCCTTGCACACCAGACAAGGTATTTGAAAAAATGTGTAATGAAAACTTTAAAGTCTAAAAGAGGGCAACAGAAATAAGAAGGTATGGAAATCATAGAATGGTAGAACGGTTTGGGTTGGAAGGGACCTTAAAGGTCATCTAGTTCCCTGCCATGGGCAGTGACATCTTTCACTAGACCAGGTTGCTCAAAGCTCCATCCAACCTGGCCTTGAACACTTCCAGGGACGGGGCATCCACAACTTCTCTGGACAACCTGTTCCAGTGCCTCACCATCCTCATAGTGAAGAACTTTTTCCTTCTATCTAATCTAAATTTACCTTCTTTCAGTTTAAAGCCATTACCCGTTGTCCTATCACTACATGCTTTTGTGAAAAGTCCTCCTCCAGCTTTCTTGTAGGCCCCCTTTAGGAACTGGAAGGCTGCTCTAAGGTCTCCCTGGAGCTTTCTCTTCTCCAGGCTGAACAACCCCAACTCTCTCAGCCTTTCCTCATCGGAGAGGTGTTCCAGTCCTCAGAGCATTTTTGTGGCCTTCCTCTCAATCCTCTCCAACAGGTCCATGTCCTTCTTACATTGGGGGCCCTAGAGCTGAACACAGGACTCAGTTTCACCAGCGCAGAGTAGAGGGGCAGAATCACCTTCCTCAACCTGCTGGCCACACTCCTTTGGATGCAGCCCAGGATACGGCTGCCCTTCTGGGCTGCGAGTGGATGTCTGTGTATGGGAAGGATGAACGAGAGGAGTGATTTATTGCAGATACGCTACACGTAATATATTCATGAATTGTCATATATGATACAAGTCATATGCTAAATACAGGGTTTAGGAGGAAACTTTCAAAGGACAAATTTTTCATAAATATATTTCTTTTTTCCTCTCCATAAGACCTCTCTATATTGATTATTCTTTGAAAAAGACAGCCTTCTGAAGAGAAGGATGGATGCATCCCAACATCTTAATTTCTCCCTTTCTAGAAGAGGAAAAAGCTACAATAGCTAAAATACGCTCATCACAAAACATGAATCAAGAATTTCATTGATGCCCAATGACCTGGTTCAGCTCATTACAGAGAGAACAGACAGGAAGTTCAGATGTGGATTAAAGATTTTTCTGCACATTTCAATGCCTTCTCAGCATCTTTAATGAAATTCCTCTTGAGATATGAACATTAAGCTGTGTTCCTTCTGGTCTGTTCTTCATCAGGAGTAAAATTCTGCCCTCAGACTTTATTAATGATTCTGCTGATGATACATGAGATGAAACAAAGCACAGCTCATTCCACAAAACCAGCATTTACTTTTCTAGTCTAGGAGAAACATATTAAAATTGGCAATGACAGCTAGTTCTGTTAGAAAATTAATGATATGAGGCTCAAAGTACTGATTGCATATCCATAAGAGGTTTCATGTTCAAAGGGGTAATGTTTGATTGAACTGAGTTTATATTTAGAAAGATGGGATCTGTTTCTTTCAAGCACTATGTTAGATTTGGATTAATTTCTTTTAAATGGATTTCACATTTCCTTATTTTTTCTGCAATATTTTGCATGCTTTTGTACATCCCTTAAAAAGAAATTGAACTTTTAGAAGGCTAAAAGTATGTGTTTTAAGACACTGAGCCAACTGGACCATCAATAGCTGGAAATTTTATTTTCCCCTATTTTCAACTGAACTGAAAACACTTGAATTGTTTGTGAACCTCTGTGTGTATATTTTAGTGCTTGCAGTAGGAATGGCATTCTGAACATGCCCACCTTGTCCTGCCTTACAGCAATCTTCCAGTAATGGGCAACTTAGGACACTGTAGACCACCTCACTAGGGAAAAGATAAGTAACTGGCTACAAAAAATGTCATCATTTCTATTGCCTAAATCTAAGGTGCTTTTTAAGATGAACAACAGTGTCTGCAGTTTGATCAGAAGCAGAAAGAAAAATAAGGCAATGGAAGCCCATTAATGAATTCAGTCTTATTATTTTTATTCTGACATCTTGCATTGCAGCTCAATATTATTGTGTCTGGTAAAGCCTGAGGCATGTCCTTCCAGATTGTTTCAGACCTCAGGTATGCAGCTAGCACAGATTACCACCATAAAGCTCCTTGTACATATTTAAAAACTTAGTTGACCAGATGCTCTAAACAAGGTGTAATGGGTTTGTCAGCTTCATTTTGGTATGGCTGTCATATGCTATCACCTGAAGGAGTGTCATGAACTTAAGTTAATCTTGAACAGATGGATGGGGAGAGGAGGCAAAGGTTTGTTTTCGGTCTGAAAAATGCACACCTTAAACAATTAACTGTTGTGCAGGCATGGGTGCAAACATGCTCACACTATTCTGGAGCGTGCCTAGTCCTCCCTAGTTTCTTAATTTAAGAAAATTGAAAACATTCAACAGTCCCACCAGTGACTGACAAATCAAAACCAAACCCAGATAGGCAAGCCGGAAACCAGCCACGTGGCAACTCTCATGGAAAAGAGTTCGGTCAAGCAGCTTAGCCATACAGCCACTTTTGCCTACAATTTAATCTGAAATACTCTCATTTCCTCAGAATAAAAAAAATAGTGGCCATTAGTACAGAGTGATCTCGTCATGCTTAATAGCTACCAATGCATTTTTCTTCCAATGATTTGTCCAAACACTTTTGAATCCTTATAAAATTTTAGCACCCACAGTATCCTATGGTAGGAGTTCCGCAGTTAATTGTGCTTAACTTCTCATTTCCAGCCTGCATTTTGCTGCTTGAGTCTTATCTGTTTAATTTAGTGCTGACATCGTCCTTCAGACAGAATACTTCTTCCTTACTGATGTTTAGGTGAATACTAACTACCTTAGTATACTAAATTTTATGTCAGAATCCAGAAATTAAGTTATTTCCACAATGCTCAAATCAGTGCTGAATAGAGATAACCAAGACAGTTTGATATGCTACTTGAGTACCAAAAGTAGCACAGCAGCCTCCCTTGGCTGAGGAGGATAAATTAACCCAAATAAAGAACGACACTGACAGAATATTTTTATGCCATAGTATATAGTTCTTTAAAACCACAAGAAGAAAATGTGATCATTTAGAGCAAAATCTGTCCAAGAATGCAACTATGGGATCAAGTCGCAGCATTGATTCTTTCTCTACATTTACAGGGAAACACACATTTATACCATGCATTGGCATTGATGCCAATGGTGTAGCATCTCTGTATTAAGGAATCTTGCTTGCCAAATGTGGTTGATCAAACCAGTCTAGTACATGGAGTGGGAAAGAGTTGTGGCATTGCCTAGCAGACTGGCATCATGCCATTGGGTTCAACTTTTCCTATAAGCCGTGTGCTAAGCGCACATCTACACATGGACTGCAACAACAGACACGTGTTTCATCTCATGACGTCACCTGAAGCACATACAAAACTTGCACAGGGGGTAAAAAGGTTTCAAATTATTTCAATGCTTTCTAATTCCTATAAGCAAAGAGACTAGAGAGCTCCAGGAACTGTTCTTGAACGCAATTTTCAACAGGAAAGGGTAGATAGGTTTTAGTGACCACTGTTAGCACACTAAGATGTGTCTTTTGTTTATAAGCCACTGTTTTCTCCTTATTCATCCTGGCAACCAGACCAAGTAGGGCTCAGTATTCCCACCTAAGGAATAGCAACTCTGCCCAGAGCAACAACAGGGTTAGGGTGTGAATTAGTTGGCTCTAGAGGAAAATACTCGAGAAACTATTTGAGATTAGTTTCACATTTCTGAAAAATACAGGAAAATTTATATAAAAAGCAAGAAATTTCAAATATTAACCTTGTTCATGTGTGTGTAGAGACACAGAGATTTTTGTCTGAAATTCATGCTTTTTTGTGCTTGCTTACAGTGGAAACTGTGAAGACTCGTCTGTGTGCCGGGGAACAAACAAGAGGGATGCAGAGGGAAGCGGTGCTGTGCTGTGAATTCTGCAACCATTTTCATTTTATTCAAAGCATGACATACATCTTGGAATCCATAATCAGCATGTCCCCTCAGAAACTTGTCATAGCAGGCAGTGATAAATCATTCAGGCATTCATTCAGTCATCCACTTCATAAGTCCCACTGAGTGCCATGTATCTCAAGACTGCTATGAATGTACATAACACTGAAAATACAATCGAGTTATGAAACAAAGAAATCACACAGGAGATGTCCTACTATTATGACAATAGTAGTGCTAAAAGTGTTCAATGAAAATAACACAATTAGGTATAAACCTGAAGAAATAAACTCTTGCTATCAACATGACCAAAAATCTTGACGGAACTACAAAACATTTTTTTAATATTCCTCCATGGGTTTTTCCATCTGGCAAGAAACTACAAATAATGCACATAGAAACTGTGATACATTCAGCTTCTGCTTGATCTTATGTAATCTCCATCTCCATAGAGGATAGTACATGTATGATGGTAATACATATACATTTTCAAGGGCAGAAGGGCTCCAAGCTAATAGATCTAAATTAGGAGGAACCTCTGCAAATCAAGACTTATTTGAAACTTTGCCATGGAGCGGAGCCTTCTGAAGTTCACACTGATATCACCTCTCTTTAAATAAAAAAAAAAAACCCAACAGAGCATAACTTACTTGCATTCCGCAACTGTCTAGCTATTAGGGAATGTAAGGTTTGAAGCAACTTCCCTGTCTAGTAGAGTTCTCCTTCTTTGGATATTGCTAGCGCAGGACCTACCAAATTTATGTAGTAGGTTTAGTTAGTATCTCTGGACTGGGATTTAATTTTTAAGATCACACACTCCTTTCCCAGTACCTCAACAAATCAAAAGCAGATTGCCACAAGGCAATAATAAAGCTAAGAGAAGTTTTATGCAGCAACTGAAGATAGCTGAGGTGGATATAGTTCAGCGACAAGTGTTCATTAGCAATAAAGCTCATTCAGGAGGTATCTGCCTCCCTGTTCAGTTGAGTATGCACATATTCCACACATCTGAATTAAACACACCACTGTGTATTTTTGCCCAGGCTCACTTATGTACATAGATCATAAAAAATGGCAATGTAGTGATAACGCTTTTGGGGAAAGGGACATGTGTACACTGGCAGATTTTTTTAAAACCTTTTCCTGGGGAAAAAGAATACACCCTGGATCAGCTGAAACCCAAATCCTGTTTCTGATTGAGGATCATTGTATACTAGTCATAAATGGAAATCAATACCCTACTATCACAACTGCATATATATTATGAAGACATTCAATAGTGTTGTTATTCTTCTACCGCTTTTTAAGAGGTGATGGAGAAAAGGCTATTTTCTAAATAGAAAGACAGAACAATAAATTTCCCATTGACTTTTGGAGAACACAAATCCTGAGTCTTGGAGTTTATCAAATAAAAATTCTGTAGTAGGGACCCTTTTAAAAATGTTTGTAAAACATTTGCATTGTGTGATTTTGGGTTACAAAACTGTGCAGGTGTACCCATGAGCAGACAGCTCTCAAGCTTTCTCATATGAATCAGCATGAAGATAACTTTTCCGCACAGTAATATTGGACCTTAAGCTTAACTTACCTGACACTTGTTTTCCATCCATTTCACCAGTGTATTTGTTTTGCCTGTTTGTTAGGTAGATTTTAAATATACCAACAATACTACATACAATACAACATTGGGACTACTGGGCAAGCTGAGCTATAAAAGGAAAATGAGATTTACAGTAGTTACATCATTTATTATGGAAGAGAGAGGGGTTACCATGCTACTTGCTATAAACTCAGATGTTCAGAGGTTGCTGGGCTTGTCCGCAAGCTGTGCACCTCCACAAAAAATATGCCATTTCTATTCTCATTTGCACGTCATATGATTGTGTAGATTAACAAAGTACAGACTGCCATGAATATCTGCTCCTGCTGAAGGTGTGACTATCGTATCAACTAAAAAGGCTGGTTCTGGCAAAAATAACATAGTTAATCTACAGAAAACTTCATGGCATAAGTCCATAGAGCACGAGTGCTAGGGAGGAAAACAAAAATTTAAGCGAACCCAACCTTCCTATACCTGTTGTGGAACTGTTGAACAACCTAACAGAAATCAGAATTGAACTTGTGCCTCTGCATACTGCTCATATACAACAATAAGGCGTCAAAGCAGTACTTACAGCTAGAGAATATCAGTGGGCACGAGTGTTCATCCATTGGGAAATTGTGCAGCTGCAGCTGGCACTCAGCATTGATGGTAAGCCTACGGAGAAACCAAGTATCTGTTACTGCACATCAGCACAATGAGCAGTCGGAGGAGGCGGCTGAGTAACCTTAGGTATCATGCAAGAGCGCTTTGTCATCCATAAGTAAGGCCTGAAAGGAAAGGACTATATATGCAGGTTGCTCATTGTCTATTTAGGCCTGATCCAAATCAAGAATAATTAACTAAAACTAGAAATAATTTCAAAGACATCATTAAGAGTTTTCTGATCCCAAGATGTCTGTGCATATGTTTTTCTCCAGACAATTCATCATCGAAGGACACGGGATGGAAACAACTATTCTTTACAAAAATAACAGGACGTATGGCTGATGTGGTGGTATGTAATTCCACAAAATTAGAACCTCATAAAGACTCTTCTAAGGAACATTCTTCGCATTTACTTACAGTGTGAACTTAAAATTCTTTCAATCGTTTTGGGCTATCTCTCAAAAACTTAATAAATATATGTATGCCATTCTCAGTTGTACAGATGTAACAGATCAGCAGAAATGTCTTCAGCCCCACTTGAAAGCTTGTTTTGTGTGATACCCCTAACCCAAAGGACACTATGAATGGAGCTGATTTTAAAATTACTATTAAAACCAGATAATCTTCAGTCTGATAGTTTACAAAGTAAATATATTTACACTGGTAGATTACATTAAGTGCTAGTTTCTTACCCAGTCTTTTTCAGGAAACAGAGACTACGTTAATTGCATGCCTGAATTTATGCAGTAAGTATGGGGCACGAGTTGTTTTTGTTGGTGTGGTTTTTTTTGTTTTTTAAAATAATTCAAAAGCTAACAAACTGGATTGGGAAAGGTTTGTGTCTCAAATTTAGTATGGCACAGAGAAAACTTCTGTCTTGGAGAAGGTCACCTGTGAGGAACTCAACAGCATTTTTGCACTGATGCTAGAAGAGAATATGCAGCGTTACAGCAGGAGTGTATTCACACCCAAAAGTGGGCAAGTAAGAGGATGGAAAGGCATGGAACATGATTGAACCTCGTACACTTTCTCCTGAACACAGAACACTCATCAGCACCTGACAGTACCAGGACATACAGTAGTTACCGCTTCCATGCCATACCAGTTCTGCGTGCTCCGTTAAATCAGATAAATTGTTTTTGAATTACACAGTGTTCTCAGTGAACAATGACCATTCTAACAGCTCTTCCTATGTAAAAAGGAGGCTGACCTGAGTGGGTGAAAAGGACTCAAAACATCTTTCACAAACTAAAAATGCTCATTCAAAAAATCCACCGGGTCAAGTATTACCCCTTTTTTAGCTGTCTTAGACAAATTTTGCAGTCCATTCAACAATGAGTTTCTTTAGTGATAGGTATGCAAGTTTAACTACTATTAGGTAGATACTTAACTTTCCCTGAAATACTGAAACAGGACTCAACAGAAAAAAAAAAAAGAAAAAAAAAAAAAGAAAGAAAAAAAAGAAAAAAAAACCCCAACCACCCAACCAAGAGGGTATTGGACTTGACATCCTAATCACCAAAGTCTTTAGCTAAAGGCTACTGAAATAAGCAAAACCTCTGTCACAGTGGAGGAAGCCTAGGAACGGAAAGACACTAAAAATGTCAGTAGCATTTCCAGCTGTTTAATTCCTTTCTTACTGTTTGCCAAAGACTTGCTATTGGACTCAACTGTAATTGCAAGTATGATCAGAATATGCTGAACACAATCACTGAAGAAAATGTAGCATGAAAAGGATGTTTCTGAAAAAGTTTGCCATGTGGAATATGGCTTACGGCAAAACTCCCTTCTGAGCAATTCATCTCTTCCATAAGTAAACACATATTTTGATTTCCACAGGCTTTATTAATGCAAATATATACAGTATATCTAATACCAGACAGCTGATGGTATCACAAAGTTTAGAAGAACTCTAAAAGCCTTTCCTCCAGCAATTCACCCGTGTGATGATATGTGACAGACTATCTTTCAGTGTGACTTATTTGAAGAATCAAGTATTGGCATTAGCATGAATCTAGAAATACTTTATCCAGTCCTGCATCTAACTTGGATCAGAAAGGTTTCTGACAGGTTTTATGGGACTACATGCTCCTGATTTTATTAAAAGCGCTAAAAAGCCCAGCTTCTACAATTTAGACAGACCTATTTCCAATAGTTAAGGTTTCATTTTTAGAAAGACAAGACTTTGTTTTTTAAACTCTGCAGCACTTACACCTAAATATTTCAGTATTTGTCAAGCAATGTCAGGTAAGCATCGGGAAGAAAACAGCAGAGGAGAACAAAGGTACCACTGAAAATTGCTACTACTACGCCAGGGCGCGGAGAAGCTTTCAGGCCTGCAAGTCGCCGAGTGCTCACCTGAGGGTGTACAGGATCTTGCCATCGTTCCATATGCGGAGGAGCTGGTTGGGGGTGGTGATCCAGTGAGCCTCTGCCGTCTTTGAGTTACGAAATATCGTGTCTGGGATCCAGATCAAGCCAACCATGTTGCTGTTCAGAGTCAGTATCTTCATGGTGCTATTGAAGCGAAGACGGCTGTCTGTCCACGTCTGGGCAAAAAATATATCAATTTGATATTCCTGCAATGAAAGCATGATAAGCAAATTGAAATCAGTTCCACACTTCCCACTACTATTTGGTCTTTGATAAGGTCTACTCAGGTGTAGAGCAGCAGGATAAGTTCAGGCCAAGGTGTTTCTTTTTTTATTGCCTGAGGAAATTTTTTTCCCTCTTTTTTTTTTTTTCCTCTAGCTACTTTAGAAAGCAGGCCAAACATCTCACTTGCCTTGGTCCTGTGCCATAACAATTTCTGCACTAGCACATTTTTTCCATCATCTCTGAACAGTCCTGTGACTGTTCAGATACAATTTGCAGAAACTTCTTTGTCACAGGGCAGACTGATAAAAAAGGTGTGAAAGATGAACAGGAGCAACACATGTAGGGTAGAGAATAGTAAGTTCCCTTGATTATGGCAATGTCTTTTGGGGTGGGTGGGTGCAAATTGAATAAATTAATTGTTCTGTTTGTTACCAATTGTTCAGCCACTCATTTTCAGGTCACGCTACAGCAGAATTGAAAAAACATGTTTGTGAAATCTGTAGATACCTCAAGTACCCCAAATGCTAAGAGCTGAGCGGTCACTAGCTTACTGCGCTGAATCAGCTAATATCATAAATTACATGAATCTCATCCTTTCTTTCACTCCATGTTTACTGCTGTGTTTCTGTAGGTAAGCAGTCATAGTAGGTATAACTGCAGAAATTAAAATACACACGGAGAAACAGGCAAAAATGATAGAGGGGAACATACAAACATGCTGATTTTTGCATTTAATACTCCATGGAAGACACTGTGCAAAAAATGGTATCTGAATTGTGAATTCCAGCCACGAGAGGCTGGGAAAGGTCATGTTTGCATTTGTTTATGTTCCTATCCCTCTTTCCAAACTGCTCTCTACCTGTGAACCCTGTAGAACCGGCCATCTGACCACGTCATGAGAGACACTCTCAGTATCTCAGAGTGGCCGCATCCATGACAGGGATGGCGTTTGCTGATGTGACACAAAGCGTATGCTCTACAACACAGGCTAATACCGGGGATGGGGATAACCCAGAGGAAACCATCACCTTAGGTCCCCTGGTAGATGCACTCTTGGTATATCTGAACAAAGGAGAATTAAGGCTATGTGGAAAATCTGGTATGTCTTTGCCTTTTACCACTCTGAACTTGCTTTTATTGCATTTTTGTTTGTCTATTCCTAAGTTTTAAAAGGGAAGGTGTAAAAAGAAATACTATTATACAAACAGTATTGTGGGTTTTTGGGGTTTTTTTTATTTATAGATAGTTAGAAGAGCTTGTATTCTGAACTGAGGACAGTGTTTTTGCTAAGAGCCATCTGGTTCTCCTGCATTATTACCTTTTTGGCAAGCTGTCCTTCCAAAGCTGATGTTATAACACCAGAAAACCTAATTCACTGACACTGTAATCCTATTCAAAAACACACTCTGGGCCTCTCATCTCTAGACGGCACACGATCAATAGGTGCGTAAGTGGTGCTAGCATGTATCCAAATACCAGGTAATCGATCACCTTAGGAATTAAAGCCTAGCCACCAACAGCATTAAGGACCATTTTTCTTCACAGCCTATCTCACTACCCTTTTTCATTGTATTATTAGCTTTATTTTCTCAGGGAAGCTGACAGATTTTAAGCTGAAGATACTTTTCTTTCACCTCAGTGAGGACAATGTTGCACATTCCACAGACTTAAAGGATGCGACCTCATGTAATGTGCGCAGCATACCCTTATTGCTACCTAGCTCTAAACCTTAAAAAAGGACACCCTTAATTCACCAGCTTTAAGATGTTAGAGTGCTGATCTTGCTTCTTTACACACAACTCTGTGTCATTTTAGTCCTTGAAAGCCCAGTGACAAGAATTTGGCACATTCATCTTCTATAAAAATTATGCCAGACATGTCCATGGGTTTCTCCAAATGCTGAGCGAGTAGTGTTACTTTTTTTAGCTCACATGTGAGAATCAGTATTTATAGAATCAAAGACCATTTGTATACAGCTGGCTAATGACAGTGCTGTCTTTTTACAGGACAAATTTTTGCACGATATTCATATTTGAGGTTATTTTATATGAATGCTTTATCTTGATTAAATTTAGGAGCAGCCATAATTCCCTTCTAGTAGATTGTACATCTTTAATATTAAGGATTTTAGGATTTAGGATGTTTAGGATTTCTACCCTGCCAAAGGGAAGAAAACCCTTGAGCTCTCTAATACAGTGTCCTGAGAAGGTATTCCAGCTAGATCTGAGCAAAGTGGGTGCCAGAAGCAGCATAGATGTGTCATTGTGGTTTCCATCGAGGCAAACTGGCTGAAAAACAGATTACATTAGCCTAGAAGCAGGGCCGTGCTTACACCACTGTCCAACTCCCATTTTGCATCTCCTTTACTACTGCAACTAGAACATGCCAGCAATGATCATTGTTCAAAATACCTCTGCAATGGGCCACTGTAACTCCATTCAACTTAATAGAAACATTTCAACTCAAGCTAAATGGTTCACAGATCTCCTCAACTATTTAGCTCTTAAAAAAATGCATTTATCTCTTTGCAAACTTAGGTCATAAAAAGCAAAGCAACATTTTTATAAGTAAGTAAATCAGAGTTGGTTGAAATTAGTTGCATTGACACTTTACCCTTTTTTTTTTTATTTAAAGTATTTATAATGTTCAGTCAGAATGTACAAATGAGAAAACAAAATTTTCCCAGTAAAACTAAATGCACATTTCCATTTAGTGTCCAAATCGTAATTTCATCCTTTTTACTCTCTCCGTTAATCCTTTTTAGAAGTGAATGTTAGATCAGTACATCCTCTACATTAATCTTTGTAATTGCTGCGGTCCTCAACCAAGCAGATAATGGGGTATGATATTCGTGTATTCACTCTGCTAGGAAGGGACAACTGGCACTCAGTTCTTCACTTTTAATGCAGCTAAGCCTGTGCACACTTCAGGAAAATTACCTTTACCTTCACTGACAACAGACACTCAGTTCCCAGTGAAGTCAACAGCTTCCATATGCTGCTTTGCACAAAGCTGGTACCGTGATCTCTGACACACAGCATCCAGCAAGAAACTTCCAGAAGAAAAGTTTCTATGTTGGTCTTATATACAGGTGAGTATAATATAATAATATAAAAAAGGAATGCTTTTCATTTGCTACCTGCCATTTAGATGAATGCCTATGTTGAAAGACCTTTATGAAATGTAATGGTTGCACTTGGAGAGTTCAGGCAGGACATCATGTTTCAGCAAAATCATGCCCCAGATGAAGCAACATCCTACAACTCTAATGCTATTCTTTATGTCCTGTTCTACCACTGCACCAGAAATGTTGCTAATGTCCTTCTGATTGTTTCTTTTCCCGTTTAATTTTTGGCAGCAACTATTGATAACTATAATGAACACAGGAAGAAATAAAGGACAGGAAAATATTCAATAAGGTTTCTCCCCAGCGGCAGAAAGGTGAAACTATGTTCCCCATGAAATGATGCCAAGGTCATGTACAGTAAAGTGTTCTGTCACTAAGATTTCTTGTCTTACAGACACATAATTTGCAATGCTACCAGAACAGGCTCAAGATTTTTTCTACTTATACCACATATTCACACTGCATCTGGATGCATTAACTGAAGCTACACTCCAGAGCAGCCACATTTCTGAAAAGACATTCTCCTTGAGAAGAAGTAAGGAGCAACTATATGGGGAAAAAATAGGTCTACATGTTAACATGATGGGAAATTCTAGGGAAACTGTATCTCCTTTTGTGTATCACATATTTCTGAAATAATATAAAATTTCTCTGATGCAAAATTCAGTTATAGAAGGGATTGATAGAAGAATAATTTATTATGAGTTTTAATAAATTTCATTATGTTTGTCTCTGAAAGTAAATTCATAAAGCATGTTACATGTATAACCTAAATTCCACACTCTTAAAAACTTAATCAGAATGGAATCTGTTTGAGGATTCCACAGTCTGTCCAAATCTGATTACATAGGAATTTTTTTTTAATAAATTAAACAATTTTAAGAAATTGAAAGAGCAAGAATGTGAAACTAGAATACAAGAATGTTTCCCAGTTGAAGATTCCTTCTTCAGCTCAGACAAGTACCCAGCTGAATCTCTAACTGCATAATATCAGGCCTTTTAAGAAATTTTAAATTATCTGTAGTTTTTACTTTTCTGGAAAGATTAATGTTTTTCGGTAAGATTAAACGAGTTTATTTGTATTCTGTTTGATCATATGAAAATATAAAGCTTCATTTCTGGAAGCTAATGTGTATCTCTGAGTGAAATGTCTTTTGTTTTCTTTTCTTTCCCCCATGATGACTAGCTTGTTACTAAAGAATTTGTCATCAGTGCTGTTTTGCAATTTACCCTTAAATGAATGCTCTATCTTATACATTTTGTCATGTAAAAAGCCAGTCTGTTCTAATTGGCAGACTTACTAAGAAACATTCGGTACAACCTGAAAATAAGAAGTAACATTCTGTCACTGAAATCCTCTCTATTACCTCCAACAAGGTTATCTTTGAAAATGGGATTTTAAAACTGGCACTCGACAATGCTTACTTAATTTCCAAAGTAACTGCTAAAAGCAAGAAAACAGATTATGGTCCTTTTACCTGTACAGTATGCACGTAATTGTCTCACGGAGACCATTTCTTCCCATTCAAATTTTATAAGATCCCCTGTAAATCTGAAATTGTTGCTGAAAAAAATGGCTGAATGAGATGAGGAAAACTGACTGATTTTTTTTTTTCTAAATCAAATGTTGATTTAATTAGACTGTATTTTTCTGGATTGTGATTACGTACAGAGCAACAAACTAGAGACGATTTTTCTTTCTTACTTTCTGTTGATCTGTGGACAGGGGGACATAACCCAGAGTTAAAAACAGTATTAGCTGCAAATAACTGTAAACAGTCAGGATTCCAACTACTTGATTTAACATATTTTTTATATTTTCAAATATTCCTAACGTGGTTTCATTAGCACCTTGAAAATAATCAAGTCAGCAGTGAATTATTTGCCCTTCAGTTGTGTAGGAATGATTAATGATTGAAAACACCTTAAAGTGCCATGGTTTGAGGCATCTGTAGTCATAGAGAAAAATACGTGCTTTTCAAACAAGTCTTTCATTGTTTTCTCAGTCAAAAGAGGAGCTAACATGTTATTGGCAATACTGAAGCTTTTCTGCTACCATGATGTATCATTTTAGCTGTGGATTAATCCTGGAAAGCACGATTTAATTGGCTGTCACAGTTAGGTGATCTATTTGAATGACTATGGATAACAGAATGGTATGCCTTTGTTGCTTCTGTTGTAGCCTTCTCATTTTCTGCATTTTCATAATTCCTCACAACAACAGTAACACCACCACCACCACGAGTCTTGTCCTTGAAAAAAATGCAAGAATTTCTTGCATGATACTTTCCAGGTTCTTACTATTGCCTGCCAGACAAGGCACCATCACCTCAAGACTCCATTTCCCTCTACTATAAGAAGCCTTTGGGCAGCTATTGGTATCCTTTGTGATCAATTCAGAATTATTTCTCTAACTGTTCAAAAATGTTAATTTTTTTCATTGTAGAGCCTGTATCTTGATTGTTGATGGAGTGAAACTGTCTGCGATTAAAGCTATTACTGGGATTTGTATGAGGCTGGTACTCAATCAACTAAAAATACCTAAATAATTAGAGTCCAGTTTAGATTATGATCATTCTGTGCCCTCAGCACCCTTTGTATACCATGCCACACACCACAAACTCTGTTCCCACAAGCTTGAAACTAGTCTAATAAACCATGTAAGGGGTAAAATCTCCTTTAGTTACCAAAAGGCTTGACTTCACCAAAGTGGTCAATCCTATTTGTAAGTTTAAATTGTTCTGGAAATAAGTATTAAACTTCCCTTTTACATTTCAGTCCAAACCATTCAGTATGAAGTATGCTTAAAAAAATTAATAACGTTAGAACCCTTTACATACAAACAAGGTCACAGAAATGTTAAGCATTGTGGTTTAAGATTGGGACATGGGACAGGGCTGTTCAGGGAAAGAGGAAAGAAATGTGAGCAAAACCTCTGAAGGGCAGGAGTCTGCCTCTTTCTGCACTCAGCTATAGACCACAGGTGAACGTGCCCAGAAAAGTTATTTAAAAGTTATTAAAAGTATACAGAGAATACTTTAGGATACCTGGTAAAATAAAGAGTATATTTCATATACAGTGTATATTCAAACCCCCTGTGGTATCATTAAGACTAACACAAGCCTTCTGCGAGGTCAATAATTCTCACACGTGTGTCCTGAAAATTTGTCTTGCTGTCAGCACAGCATGGGCGAGCAGAGTAGTATCATTAGGGCTGCCTGTAACTTCCCCTGAAGTAGTTCTGCCAGTGTGGAGCTTCATGTTATCCGAGGCTGCTCAGGAGCCAAATGGGGGGGATTTACTTCACCCTACGTGCAACACTGGGGTTTGGGGCCTAAGGGACAGCATGTCAGGGCCCACCTTCCCATTCTCCACCAGCCTCCTTTGTTTCCACTCTCGCTGCTTCTGCTCCCCCTCCAGCTCCTACCCGTATTGCTAACGGTCTCTGAGAGGTGCAAGAGCTCAGCAAACACCTCCACACTTTTAAGCTTTTTTTTTTTTTCCCTTAATCTGAGTTTATCTTTCCCAGCAGCATAGAAGCCGTACCTTCAAAAGACCCCCAAAACAAATATACAACCAAAACACAGAATGATTAGGTTTCCAGTGGTAGCAAAATACATATTTTTGAAAACTTTCTAAACTGTTTAATGCCTACAAATCCTTTGAATATCTTGCTCTTTTGTGAGAATTTGCTTTGATACTTTCACAAAGTTACAAGCATGGTTACATGGAGAAAATACAATGAAAGAAGCAAAGTCGACATCGAGATTTTCACCACGGATATAATGGCTATTCAGGTTAACACTGGCAAAATATTTCAGCAAGCAGTCACAATTGTCTCCATAGCTGAATGCTTTGAGTAAAAAAAAAAAAAAAGTTTTTCTCATCATTGCCTCAGCAGGAATCTTGGAGCAAGGAGGATGGAAGCTCGCCTTCTTCACTATAGCATTGTCCTCTGGCTGTTTTAGATTATTTCACTGATTTCTTGCTATTACAAAGAGTGAAAGACAGCTAACCTCACACCGAAAACAAAACATGCAATTATCATGTAGCGTTCCCTTTCCCTTAGAAAACATTTCTCTCTCTCACTGCACCTCTTTTGGCTCCTTGGAGGCTATCTTTAGTCCTGCTGTATTCCAGATAGCTTCTTACACCCAGTTAAAGAAAGAGCTGGAGAGGTTTGTCTTGGCCCATCCCCTGAGATCCCTTCATGCCTCCTCCTCACTCTGCACTGATGGATTATCTCTTCCGGTTAGATCAACCATTCTCTAATCAGAAACACTGCATGAAATTAGAAAGAATAGAGCTCATTTTCGAAAACCAGCTGCAGATCTATTCTCTTCCCATCCCCTTTGGCGGAAGACTTTTCTTTCTTGCTGAATATCACCGCTTCCCATTTCTTTTGGGACTCTTCTGTTGGCTGCTGTTTCTCTTCGAGGATTCCCAAAGACATCCCGATTGCTATGATCACACCTCAACTGCACTTCCACAGTCCCTTCTCTTGGTGGTTCAAGAGGGCTAGGGTTCACGTCCTGTTGCAGACAGGGCCTGATGAGAAGCTCTGTCTTTGATGAGCCATAACCATATGCTCTTAAATTGGGGCACTTAGGAAAAAGGGATGTTTAAAACATGCAAGGAAGTCACAGGGGAAGTAAAGGTGGGCGATACATGGCAGTGGGTGGACTTTTGGTCACTGTTATCTGGTGGGCAATGTAACTTGAAATGCTAATCAGAATAGTCACTCCTAAGGGGATTGCTGCTGGAAGAAACGTTGTTGGGATTGACAAAGAATGTACAGTGCCCACTCTGACCAGTAATTTAAGGCTTTACTAAGACAGCAGACAAGTTGGGTTTTATTTGCAAAACAGAGAGATTCCAAACGTATAATTCGATGTGGTAAGAAACCAAGGCTGTTAACTTGTGAGTTTAGTAAGACAAACACACAAGGACAAGCTTAACTCCTGGGGAGATAGTAAAGAAATAAAAATTAATAATCACTGAACAGAAGAAACAAAGAAAGAGAAAATTAAAAGTCTGTGACTATATGCTAATCACTGTACTTAATATAATAAAGTACACTATTAAGGTCTCCAAAGAATACTTGATGTCTGAAAAAAATATTAAAAAAATTATAAAGATACTCAGTAGTATTCACATATTACAACAAAAGATGTATCAACTTTATAAACATAGTTCTTGAGGCATTAGCTTATTCAAAACAGAAGCTAAACTTCCCTGTTCAAGGAAGTATTTATTTATTTATTCATTCATTCAAGAGAATAAATACACTCTCAAAGACTGCACACAATAAGACTTTATGCGCATAATCTCCATATTAAAGAGTTTGTATTAATGATGGAGAAAGGGCCTTTTGGCCAAAGAAGTGGAAGAACATTTTGAAATATCTTTTATGCCATTGACAAGCTAGAAAAGCAGAGGTTACCATCATATTTTTAGGTGTATTGTCACCCTTAGCACAAGAACAGATGTAAAGGAATGGGAGACAGGGCAGTGATGAAAAAACAGACACCCATCTCAGGTGAAAGGATCAGGTACAGTGAGGGTCTTGTGCAAAATCGTGAGTGAGAGAAAAGAGGGTAAGGAGCACTTTGTAAGAAGGAAGGCAGCAAAATCAGATGGGTAAAAGTCCTGTCCCAACTGTTCCCCTCCAGTTTCATTTTTAGGGTATCTATCTCCTGAGGCTATGTTATATCTTAAGAACCCACATACCATTATACTACAGTATCCAGGTGGCCCAGGAAGTTGCTCCCTTATACTTACAACTCTGGTTGGGAAAAAAAGAAGTTAGAACTTTCTTTTTCTTTCTCAGAAGTTGAGAAATTGAGGGCATCAAGGTCTTCTCCAGGCTTGTGCAGGAAAGCTACAGCTCACCAGGGATTAAAATCCCATTCTTTCAAACCCTCTTCCATTTGAACACCCATACTGACACCCACCAGTGAATTTCCAAGTGTCAAAATAAACACATACCTACAATTCTGCATTCGTTGTTCTTTTCCTCAAAAGAAGCACTAACACAGTGATTGCATCCCCACAGCTGAATAAAGTGGGACTACCACATCGTTCAAGCACTGCACATCCAGTCATTCACCTTGCTTCATTGCCAGATGACTTCCTTACCCTGTTCCTTTCAAGGTAAATCTGCCACAGAGGCAGCTAAAACTAAGAAATGTAGACGTACACCAGTTGGTGCCACTTAGTCTTGGGGACAATTATTGGTCCCTGGACATCTTTGATTTAGCAGAATAGACATACCCAGGTCACAAAGTCTAAATTCATTACAACACAAATAGGATCCAAAAGGAAAGTTTAAAGTGCTGGATGACAGAAATCAAGTAAATTAATGAAGCAACAGTGAGTGAGGGAGTTATATCCTGTATCCACAGGATGCGAATAGGTGCTATTGTCATTAAACAAAATGATTCACAAAAAAGCCACTGTGCACAAAGTAGCAGGAAAAGCTCTTTTGTAAAAGCCCTCATTTGCATTTGAGGGGAAATGCAAATGTTTAACCGCTCTAAAAATGAGAACAAGACTGTTTTGCCACATAGGCACAGAGAGAAACTCTGCAATGGAAGTCTCAGCTGTGCTTAAGCTTTTCTTGCTCTTGGCCTCCAGGGGAGCCGGAACAGACGCGCACCCCTCCGCACTGCTGGTTCAGGCAAAATGAGACCTCTCTCTGCTTCTGCATTACTGGAAGCATGCTTTGAGGGGAGGCTGAGACTCCATATTAAGCATATAGTCCCTAAGCCTGTGCTGGCTAAGCCTAGCCTTCCCACATTTCCAAGTTGAGGACATTCTGGCTCACAAATTACCTCTTCAGAGGAAAATACAGTAGGCAAATCCCTTCAGACTTTGTCTAGGTTTCATAAAACAAGCACAGAGACATTTCAAGAGGGTGAGAATTGACAGGCCTATCCTTGCCACAGTTTCTTCACCTCTTGGGCATTTTTTTTTTATAACTTTCATCTGGTTTTGTGAATCGTTCCAAGGTAGTCCCTGGGCTCGGCTCATCCAGGTCATAGCTCCTCCCAGGCCTGGGAAGATCATGGAACAGATCCTCCTAGAAGGCACATAAAGGACAGGGAGGTGATTTGAGACAGCCAGCATGGAAGGGCAAGTACTGCCTGACCAAACTAGTGGCCTTCTACGATGGAGTGACCACATCAGTGGACACGGGAACAGCTACAAATGTCATCTCTCTGGACTTCTGTAAGGCCTTTGACACTGTCCCTCACAACATCCTTCTCTCTAAATTGGAGAGATAGGGATTTAATGGGTGGACTGCTCGGTGCATGAGGAATTGGTTGGATGGTCACATCCAGACAGTAGTGGTCAATGGCTCAATGTCCAGATGGAGATCAGTGATGAGCGGTGTCCCTCAGGGGTCCGTGCTGGGACCACTACTCTTTAATACCTTCCTTAGTGACACAGACAGTGGGATCGAGTGCACCCTCAGCAAGTTTGCAGACAACACCAAGCTGAATGGTGCGTTTGACATGCCTGAGGGACGGGATGCCATCCAGAGGGACCTGGACAAGCTCGAGGCATCAGCCCATGTGAAACTCATGAGGTTCAACAAGGCCAAGGGCAGGGTCCTGCACCTGGGTCGGGGCAACCACCAGTATCCATACAGGCTGGGGACGAAGGGATTGAGAGCAGCCCTGCTGAGAAGGACTTGGCGGTACTGGTGGATGAAAAGATGGACATGAACCTGCAATGTGTGCTCGCAGCCCAGAAGGCCAACCCTATCCTGGGCTGCATCCAAAGCAGCGTGGCCAGCAGGTTGAGGGAGGTGATTCTCCCCCTCTACTCTGCTCTGGTGAGACCCCACCTGGAGTCCTGCATCCAGATCTGGAGCCCTCAGCACAGGAAAGGCATGGACCTGTTGGAGTGGGTCCAGAGGAGGGCCACCAAAATGGTCAGAGGGACGGAACACCTCTCCTGTGAGGACAGGCTGAGAGAGTTGGGGTTGTTCAGGCTGGAGAAGACAAGTCTCCAGGGACACCTTATTGCAGCCTTCCAGTACTTGAAGGGGGCTTTATAAGAAAGATAGGGACAGATTTTTATAGCAGGGCCTGTAGCGGTAGGACAAGGAGTAATGGTTTTAAACTAGAAGAGGGTACGTCTAGACTAGATCTAAGGAAGAATTTTTTTAAGATGAGGCTGGTGAAACACTGGCCCAGGTTGCCCAGAGAGCTGATAGATGCCCCATCCCTGGAAACATCCAACCAAGAGGTTGGATGGGGCTCTGAGAAACCTGACCTAGTTGAAGATGTCCCTGCTCATTGCAGGGGATGACCTTAAAAGGTCCCTTTTAACCCAAAGATTCTACAGTTCTATGATTCTTGTGTTCGGTGGTTTGACACTCAAAATAGCCCTGTCTCCCTTTAAGACCCTGCTTTTCAAACCAAAGTTGATCAAATCCCAGCTCTCACTAGATTTCAGTCCATTCTCTTTTGATATGAGACTCATATTAAATCATCTATTGACATTGGTAATTCTTCATTGTCCCTAGTTGAGGGGAAAAGTGACACCAGATGAAATAGCACATGGTTGATTGCCATTCACTGGGCCATTCAATGATAGCAATGTCAGGAGTCCAGGCTGTTCCTATCAGCTTTATATGAGAACATTCCTCTTATACTCACAAACTCCATCACTCCCTTGTTGGGGAATTTCAAAAGGAGCCTACCAGAATTTTTCAATAACTGATACCATTAGAAAAAAAAAATATGAAAGAACCTAAACAAGAAATTGTAAGATCTATCTTGCAAAGCTCATTAGGGAAAATGAAATATAGTCATGCAATGATGTGTAAACCAAATTGAGTCCCTAACACAGTTTAAACTCACTCCCTAACTCAGCATCTCTTCTAGCACAGCAGGATTAATAACTGATACTGGAATATAATTTTTTACACTATATTAGAGAGAATAAAAATTAATTTTGCTACTACTTGTGAACTCATTATACTGTCATCAATCAAAAGAGATTAAAATGGGTGTAGCTTGTGTACAAAAAATACTTTATCTTCAGTGCAGTTTCACTTTCTAACTATAAATGAAATAGGTAATATATGTAGGTGATAACACAGGCACTCTTGGTATGTTGTGCCTAAATCCTCCAGCACCAGGCAGGTAATTAGGAGTAAGGACAGCTGCATCTCCAGCCCAAGTGAGGAAGGCGCTCCATCTGTTGCCATGGTAACACTCCCATCTCTGCTCCCCCCCCCCACTGCTGGTACCCTCCCTGTTGCTGCGGTAACCACTTGGCATCAGTCTCCCTTGTCCAGCCCCTGCATCCCTCCCACAGCCCCTCTTGGACAGCCACCGTGCTTTGGCCACGGGCTCAGGGCACACACTGCCACCGGCACTGCGCAGCTGGGTATTCAACCGGGAAGCTGTAGGGAAAGCACTGGTTTCTCCCCGAGAGAAGAGGCTGTGGAGCTGCTGTTTGTTTTGTTTGGACACACTTATGCAGGGATATGCTATAGAGTAAAGTCATGGGGTCAATATAATACTTGTACGTCACCTTCTGTGGTACACAGACTCGGGCTGATCCTTTGCCCAGCAGTGAAGGTCACTGGTAATTAATTCTTTTTTAAGTTTTTTTGCCAATATTTTTTTTTCCTTGTATTATTTAATGACAGAAGAGAAACAATAATACTGACCTAGTCACATTTCTCTAACTCAATGTATTTTGGCTTTTTCAGTCTGCATTTCCTTCATTTCTGAATACTGTTCTTAAACTGGTAGAGATTTTATTTTTATTTCTGTGTTGGTTTTCTTCTTCCCAATTTCAGTAAAAGAAAGATGAAAATAAATATTTTGCTCAGGATCTTACAGTATTTCTTTCTGAGTCCTGATAAAAGTTCTCCAGCCTTGAACATTTTCCACTTCAAAGAATATAAACATTGTGAGCTTTCCAGCCCAAGTTTTCTGCACTTTTCTTAACCACTTTAAAGTTTCCCAGATTACTAAAGAGCCTTTCACCAGAAGAAGATAAATCTTTCATGGTCTATCCCACTGCTGAAAAGTAAGAGCAGACAACTGGAAGTCCAGCAAGAAGACACGTGGAAGTCCAAGGTTCCCATTTGGAAGTCCAAATGGTTTCCATTTTAACTTGGTATGCTGTTTTCTTCGCTTGAGCATCTCCAAACTGGGTGCTGTTGTAGCAGGAGAGGAAAACTCAGCTCTAATTTGACCACAACTTATGCCAATACAGGAAAAAAAGAGATGCATTTTCTACGGGAATTTTCTATTTCACTGTTATTCTCTGAAACATATTTCATAATGTCCAGCTGTGAAGTTTTGCTTTAAAAGTGTTTCACAAAACAATTCATTCAATTGCCTATGAAAGGGAAACATTATTATAGCAGTTTCAATACCAAAAAAATAATCCATTGTGAATAACATGAAAGAAGTGGACGTGCTTTTTGCTAATGGAACCCTGTGTGAATCCTTACTTTTTAATTTACTAGCATAACAGTAAGAATGAAAACAAAGGACCCAAAGTACAAATTGTTCTAAGTAGATTCTTATTCTTAGAATGTGGAATGAAAGCCATGAGAAAGATGGCTGAAATTGTTCTGAAGGCATAATTGTGTGAAAAATGAAGTACAGAATGTGAGAATTCTTGAAAGCAGGTACTGAACAACTGAATTTTTAATTATGCATTTTTTAAAAAGCAACTGTCAGTCCGAGTTGATAAAAACATACACAGAAGTCAGCTGTCATTGGAGTGAACAAAGCATGAGGAGCAATCCTAATACAGTTTGTCTCTAGTTTCTCTAAATCCACAAAGAAGAACACCCATCAGAGTTGCAAAATGGCCACCTGCTGCAACTTTGCACATTTGAATTTAGTGACCTTCATAATAAAAGTGACATTACCACTCTGGGAGAAATACGTGATCAAATACTAAACCAAAGAATTTTCTCATCTGAACCTTCACTTGAGGTTCTTTTCATCTTGTTCTCATTACAATACACAGATTTAGGAGTGTTTCAGAGCTGAATGAGACTGAGCAATCACAACAGCAAACATGGGACCTGTTCTACCTGATTTTATGCTTTTTGATAATAAGCCAACACTAATTACTCTGCAACTGAAAAAAAAAGAAGTTCTACAAATTAGAAAAAAAAAAAGCTCCCAGGGGCAACCTCTGGACAGTTGCCAGTGCTATACTGGTGAATGCATCTAAAATTAAAGAAAACTGATCATGACTGTGTTTTAAAGGATGAAGACTAAATGTACAACTGATGATTTTTTCCAAAGCATGACAATCTTATATCTATATGAGGGTCATTAAAGGCAGGTGGACATTCCTCAAAGCATTTATTGCCCAGATCATACTTTTAACAGCTCTAAGAAGTTTAAGTTCAGGAAAACAACTCAGGAAAGCTCTGACCAAATTTGCTGAGGCGCCTCAGACATATTAAATGCCTAAAGATATGCTTTGGAGCCAACTCAGCAGAGTCCTTGTTAGCTGAGGTGACAGGTGAGTCACCTCAGGAAATAGCCTGTGGGGCCTGAAGTAATAGCTGAGGTGACAGTTGATAGTCAAAGGGGTTTGAACCCCGAGCTCCTGCATCCCAGAAGAGAATGTTGTCGGGTACAGGCTGATGAGAAGAATGTTCTGGATAGCGGCACATTTCATCCCTTCCGTTGAAAATATGTTATTGTGTCACCAGAAAGTTAAGTTTCACAGAGCCAGAAGAATGAGAAAAAAAGTCTCTTTGACTGCAATCAACTGCTACTTGCAAACTTAGCTGAAGCATGGGAGATGAGCAAGAGTTTGCTCACTTCATGTTCGACAAATACTGGATAAAAAAAGAAAAATAACGTGCTCAAGCTTTGTCCTTCTTAGTTCTCCAATCCTATCTAAGAAAGCACTTTCTGGCCCTGACCGAGTTTCACAGAGGTATTTAGGGCTATGCAAAAGTCAGTGTTTCAAAGAGCATCCTCTTCCACCAAATGTACTTTTTGTTAATTTAGGTACCCGAGAACTCAGAAGAGTGCCCGTTATAAATACTGAAATGGGAATGACTCTCAGAACTTTCCTAGTGTTTGGATTGGCTGGGAGGCAGTCAAGCATATGGATTGTGTTCCCAGAGACAGGTGATGAACAGTTAAGCCTGGGATGAACGACACAGCTCATAAAACCTCTCATTTCCATTTGACATGCATTGCAATTGATCAGGAAATGTAGGAGTAAAAGGACACATTTACACCACACCTTGAAAGTATCCATAATATTTTAAAAGTCAATTATTTCTCATAACAAAGATTTAAATAAAAAATCCACTGAAGCCAGCTGAGTAAAACTTGGTACTTGATACAGTTCAGTCACATTTTTACAGAGAAAACTAAAGAAATGAGAAATGAAGTAAGAAAGGTGACGTGACATTAAAATACATTTATGTGGGTGAGAAATCTGAAGTAGATAAAAAGGTAATGTAATCAAATGGCAAACGGCCTAAACTGATCAAGATGAATAACAAGCAAATGGAAGTAAATTATCAAAGGGTAACACCTACTGCCACAGACAGCATCTATGTTAGAAGTACATTAATAACCTGAAGCATCATCTCTATTCCTATCAGGGACACAAATATTAAATCTATTAATCACAAGCAAGCCCCGACTCCTGCCAGAAACATTTTCATATATGCACCCAAGTGATTTGTACTCCACATATTGATGGATAAGGAAGGCTTATAATGAACATTAGGAACTGCACGGACAACTCAGCATAAGTTTGGTCTAAATTATACACCCCGATTTATAATGCTAAAAAGCCCAAATCTGGGAGTTAAACAAGGTTGAGTTTAGGTACATTTATTAGGAAATACAGTTCTATTATGTGATTAAGAGTTTCTACATCAAAATCATTTTAGTATATTGCAGGTGAGGTTCTTAATGGCAGCAGACATTATGGGATCTGACTTGTCCCATTATAGAAATCTATTTTCAGTATATATACCAAAACCAGTATCAGTCAAGTAAGTGACTGAGACCGACTTCATAATTATTGTTTTTATTTTAGACAAAAAAGTACAGCCATTTCTGAGTGTGAAGTTATAATAGCAACATGATCTTATTTAACATTATAGAAAAAGGTCTTGCAAACTCTTGAGAGATGTTCTTGTGACTTGGATCAAGAACACAAACGTTGCAAGAAGGGTGGCTTTGTGTTACAAACATACCTTTATCTATGCTGAAAATCTGCCCAAACTGTGACCAAAATAAAACAAAACAAACAAACAACAAACAACAGTCTGTATCTTCTGGGTAGACAGTTCCTAGACCCTTGCATCTAAATCTCCTAAAGAAGCTGTCCAAAATAGACATTTTCTCTGCTAGCAGTAAATATGACTTTCTTTATAATCGTTGCTCTGAAGTGCTGAGGCCTTAGCTACAGAGCAAAAAGCAAATATCTCATTTTTTTGAACCTGCACATTCTTTTATTTCCAGGCACTGTGGAGGGAGGACAGTTCTTTCAGATTACTCCTTAACAGAACCCAGCAAAACTTCATTGCAACACTCTCAACGAGGTGAAAGAGAAAATGGGGAAAAGAACTTGACTAAAAGAATTTCCATTAACTTTTTAGTTACACAGTTTCACAGAGATCATTGCATCACACCAAGTATTTCAGAGGATATTCAGTCTTCACCATTTACAGTGGAATATGGCATGGAGAAATCACTGTGACTATGCATACAGGTATTCCAAAATATACATATACTCCCGTGTTGTTGCAGGTAAATACCGACTTTTATAGCAATTAACTGATAAATCTGATAAATTGAACTGAGTAAAATACTGACTGATAAGCACGTGGTTTTGACAAATGCTAGAAAATGAAGGATAAAGATAGGACATGAAGAGGCTTCTGAGAAAAATTGTAGCAATTTTGGATTTAGAGAGACACAAATTTCTATCAGAAAATACAAAAATTAATTCAAAAACAGCAACAATAACTGAAAACATTCAGAAAGCATTCTCGCTTCTGCAAAACCTCTGGAGACTTCATGTTTGGTAAAAATAAGTTGAATCAATGGTCACATTATGCATAAACCCCCCCCATTCACTCTGATTTTCTTCGTTTTTTTCTCCAGCATAAACTAAGCATTATTTTTCTTTTTCTAACTGATAGTCATAAAGCACAATGAACAGAATTTGGGATACCTATTCAGAATTTTCATTACATGCTCAATTTAGAAATCCAAGTTCCATTCTGAACCTCTTGTGCTCAGTTCCTGTTTTTATCAGGGTATTTCTCCATCCGATAAATTCACTGGATATATCAATGTTCTGTCTCTGGACTACTGCAGAAATATGCTATATAATTTCTAAAGCTGTTTAAAATTTTTCATCCTCAGGTTCTCAAATTGTGATGCTATTCTTTTTGCCTTTTACATACTGAGCAATTTTTTTTCCTTCTACCTGCTTTTAAGCATTTTGTAGATCACCGTGACCTACATAGGAACTAGTAAAACTGAAAAATTTATCTCAGGACTGCACTCCAGGGTTGATTATCAGTAGAGATCTTCCTTTTTAATTTATTGAAGATTTTATTGACAATAAAACAGTTAGTGTGTCATTTTACACTAGCACAGAATCTGACTTGTATGTTTAATGGTTGCACCTCCATGCTAGAATCAGGTTCTGGCTCAAGCAAAAGCAAGAGTGTTGTTTTAGAGGTCTGTCTGTGAAGAAGGTCTGCACAGCTTCAAACCCCACTGAATTCTGCAGGAGTACAGTGCCCTCAGATTCCCTCAATGTCTGCAAAAACTCAGCGCTTGAACTGATGACGAAGCAGTACAGACCAGTGTTCGATAGCTGCTGCAGGGAGTGTAAAACAGTAGGTTGCCAGGCCAAGAGTAAGACGCTCGCAGAACAGCAGGACCCACAAGTGCTGAGTCAGCTGGCAGATGTGATTGCAAGGCCACTCTGGATGATTGTTGATCAATCATGGTGATTGGGAGAACTGCCCGAAGACTGGAGAAAAGCAAATGTCACTCCTAACTCCAAGACAATCAAGAAGGAGGAACCAAGGAACTACAGACCGATCAGCCTCGCTTCAGTCCCTGGGAAGGTGAGGGAGCAGCTAGTCCTGGAAACCACTCCCAGGCATATGAATGACTGGAAAATCATCAGGAGTAGTCAGCATGGATTCACCAAGGGGAAGTCATGTTTGACCAACTTGATAAACTTCTGCAATGACATGACTGGCCTGATAGATGAGGGGAGAGCAGCATCTACCTGGACTTCAGTGAGGCCTTTGATACCGTCTCCCATAAGATCCTCATAGAGAAGCTGTTGATGTATGGGCTGGGTGAGCAGACAGTGAGGTGGGTTGAAAACTTGCTGAATGGTTGGGCCCAGAGGGTGGTGAACAGTGGCATGAAGCTGCCTCTTCACAAGAACCAAGAATTTACAATAATGTATCTATGCCTTCCTTTGCCTTTTTATCCTGCCTTTTCTATTACTTCTTGATTGTCAGGTAAGATTTGTATCTTTATGTATTTGCAGCAACAGTGTATCTTCCACTGACGAGCTGTTCTTTCATTTGTTTTTGTCCTAGACCCTAAAGGTTAAAGAGCATGCTAGAGTGTTGTTGTTCCATGTCTGTAGGAAGCAAAGGGAAGATTGCATTTCGTTTTGTTCAACAGTGACGACACTCTGAACAACGCTGCCTCTGCTTCATGCTAATTGATTCCTTCTCTCTCAAACGCTATCACAGAAAAGGGATCTGTCAGTCTCCAACTTCCTTAAGATCAGTTACCTAATCAGTAATATTTATTTAACGCAGCTTATTTGTAGTACAGCACTGAAAAACAAACCAGCAAACAATACATTTCGGGTGTAATAACGTCCTGTATATGCTCAGTGTGACCCTTTGCTTTCGGACAGATAGGTGATACGACCGTATCAACTTAGTGAAATGTTTCATGTGACAGAATACTGTTATTTATCCTCTATATGCTGCTAAATAGGATTTAAAATGTCAGTTCCACTGAGATGGCAGCTTGGTACAAAATGAGAGAAACAGAATAACTGTCTTGGTTTTCTACATATACCATATGTATTTTTGATGCTACAAGTATAATCATTTCAAAGTACTACATAATGAATTCTGACATTAAGATCTTTATATCAATCAGTACATTTGGAAAAAATGAATCACTACGGCAGGCATTAAATAACTATGTAAAGTACAAAATACATAGTTCAGAATAAAACATGACTTTTTTTCCTTTACCTAAGACGCAACTTCAAATTGAATCACCTTGTGAAAGATTTGCCACATTCTTAAAGCAGTGCCTACATGTGCATTTGCAAAGGCAGTATTACCTCTGAAACAGTTAATGTCTGATACGTTTTCTTGATGTCACTTGTCAGGTTTACTCCAAGCACTCACTTCAGTGCCACAAATTAGAACTACCCAGTTGCAGGAATGCTAGCTTGGACAAAAATTTTGTTACCAGACTGATCAATTAATTATATAAAAGGTCTGCTTATCCTGCAAAAGGCAGTCTCCAGAATGCACTTCCAAACTATCAGTTATCAGTCCACTGTGGATTAAAAAAAGAGTAGAGATTTTATAACAGACCTCTCTAGAATGATTTGGGAAAACATTATAAAAAACTCCCTTCAAACCATAATTTGCACAATCGATATGAGTGACCAGTGGAAAATAGTTCTCGTTTTTCAATTAGGAGCCCCGGAAATATTACCCTACACATGATGACTGGCAAACTGGTAACAACAGACAACAAGAAAGCTGAGGTACTCAACAAAGTTTTTGCCTCAGTCTTCACTGGAAACCTGTCTTCCCATGTCTCTTGAGTGGATGCACTGCAAGACAGGGACTGGAGGAACAAAGTCCCTCCCATATTAAGAGAAGATCAAGTTTAAGACCACCTGAGGAACCTGAACATGCACAAGTCTATGGGACCTGACTAGATGCATCCCAGAGTCCAGGGGGAATTGGCTGATGTTGCTTCCAAGCCACTCTCCATGATATTGGAAAAGTCCTGGCAGTCAGGTAAAGTCCCTGGAGACTGGAAAAAGGGAAACATTGCACCCATTTTTAAAAAAGGTAGCAATGAAGACCCTGGGAGCTACTGACCTGTCAACCTCACCTCTGTGTCTGGGACAATCCTAGAAGCTATCCTGAGGCACATGGAGGAGAGGGAGGAGATTTGAAACAGCCAGTATGGCTTGAACAAGGGCAAGTACTGCCTGACCAAACTAGTGGCCTTCTACGATGGAGTGACCACATCAGTAGACACGGGAACAGCTACGAATGTCATCTCTCTGGACTTCCGTAAGGCCTTTGACACCGTCCCCCACAACATCCTTCTCTCTAAATTGGAGAGATAGGGATTTGATGGGTGCACCGTTCAGTGGATGAGGAACTGGTTGAATGGTCACAACCAGAAAGTAGCGGTCAATGGCTCAATGTCCAGATGGAGATCAGTGATGAGCGGTGTCCCTCAGGGGTCCGTGCTGGGACCACTACTCTTTAATACCTTCCTTAGTGACACAGACAGTGGGATCAAGTGCACCCTCAGCAAGTTTGCAGACAACACCAAGCTGAGTGGTGCGTTTGACATGCCTGAGGGATGGGATGCCATCCAGAGGGATCTGGACAAGCTTGAGGCATCCGCCCATGTGAAACTCATGAGGTTCAACAAGGCCAAGGGCAGGGTCCTGCACCTGGGTCGGGGCAACCACCGGTATCCATACAGGCTGGGGGACGAAGGGATTGAGAGCAGCCCTGCTGAGAAGGACTTGGGGATACTGGTGGATTAAAAGCTTGACATAAGCCTGCAATGTGCACTCGCAGCCCAGAAGGCCAACCCTATCCTGGGCTGCATCCAAAGCAGCGTGGCCAGCAGGTCGAGGGAGGTGATTCTGCCCCTCTACTCTGCTCTGGTGAGACCCCACCTGGAGTCCTGCGTCCAGATCTCAGTACAGGAAAGACATGGACCTGTTGGAGTGGGTCCAGCGGAGGGCCACCAAAATGGTCAGAGGGATGGAACACCTCTCCTGTGAGGACAGGCTGAGAGAGTTGGGGTTGTTCAGCCTGGAGAAGAGAAGGCTCCAGGGAGACCTTCTTGCAGTCTGCCAGTACTTCAAGGGGGCTTATAGGAAAGATGGGGACAGACTTTTGAGCAAGGCCTGTGGTGATAGGATAGGGGATGATGGTTTTAAACTAAAAGAGGGTGGATTTAGACCAGATCTAAGGAAGACATTTTTCACACTGAGGGTGGTGAAACACTGGCACAGTTTGCCCAGAGAGGTGGTGGATGCCCCATCCCTGGAAACATTCAAGGTCAGGTTGGATGGGGCTCTGAGAAACCTGATCTAGTTGCAGATGTCCCTGCTCATTGCAGGTTGCTTGACTAGATGACCTTTAAATGTCCCCTCCAACCCAAACTTTTCTATGATTCTATTATTCTTTGATTACTTTTTCAACAGTAGTGCTACGCTTGTAAATTCTGTGACTGAAGAGCACCTCACTGCATAGATTGCCCGTGCATCAGTTGCTGACTGTGCATGGCAGATGAAAGCTGAGAGCAGGGGTGAACATTACAAGATGGTTAACAGCATTATAGCATTACTTTTATTGTCTAACAAATGAACAAAAATACCATCCAGGGGCATCAGTGTAAAAATGTTTTTGTGACCAAAACCCCAATATTTGTCCTTTTTTCACACACAATAGTATCTTTCCTTATAGGATCATAAGCTCTTCTCATATGTTCAAGAACAAAGGTCTCCTTGTTCTTGTTTCCTCCATTGTACCTGCAAGACACAAATTCTACTTTGTTCTGACACAGATGAATAGAATCAAAGTATTACCAGTTTAAAAATTCCATGCCACTGTATACTTAGTTTGCAATCAAGATATGCAAATTTGCCTTTTCTCCAAAATTCTACCAGAAGACCGTTTTTGTTAAAAAAAAAAAAAATCAGATTTTTCTTAACAAGGATGCACTGTTTGTGTGCAAATTCTTAATACAAATATCCTGACCAAAAAATTCTCACAGAAGATTTATACACAGCTCTGCCCAAAATGTGAAGTTCTGCTGATATGATAGGAATAGAAAAATTACTAAAACTAATCATACCCTAGAGCTAATAGATGCTTTGTATTGGCTGGAAATAACATGAAAGTTGCAGGAAGAGGAGATGTTGAACTATCACACTGAAACCATATGAGAGAATGATTACTGAGGTTGCAATTTGAATGCTGCCATTTCCTTAAACAGGTGCTTAACTAATTCCATGTTTATATTCTCTTAATATCCTTACAAAATAGACACCGTTGTTTGATGTAAACATAGTTTTCCCCATAAGCTTCCTAGAACATGTGTAAGTGTAAATCTGTGATCAGTGTTTTCAGGCTTTGCTTCCTGTGTGTAGGACCTATAGCAATAGTTACGTACTATATAAGAATCTTGCTTTTCAGAGTTACCCACCTCCCAAGATGCCACCACACGTCAGTGAGCTTGCACACTGAATTTTTCCTAGTCTGTGCTTTTAAACGCGAAGCGAGAGAATTTTGGACCAGTCTTGATAAAGGTATGTATGACTAGAGTCACTCAAGCTCCACCTGCAAAGTAAAGCACTATAAAATAGTTTGAGAAGGGGTAGATGTCAGGGAGGATCCCATCGCTCCTGACCTTTAGGATCTGCTGATGGGCTGACCCTCTCTTCCCCCCCACTGGGACACCTTTGGGTAAGATTCGAACACTCGGCCACCCCAAGTGAATCCCCGTGAATTTTAGGAATCTCTGTAGAGTTCCTTTATTACCCCACGCGTGTGTAACCCAACCGTAATTAATTTACTGCACGTGCTTTGCAGACAGTGAATTTATCACCGGCAATCTAAAAGAACTTGTGCATCTGTTGCTTCAATAAATCGCACTATTGATTGACTCAGCCGCGTGTGTTGTCCCTGAACGCGACCGTACCTCTGAGTGCAGCCGTGTGAGTTCAGGAGGTGTCTGGCTCAGCAGGTCGTGTGATGTTAGCAGTGCATCCGGACCCATGACGGTCCAATGGAGGTGTTGGGCACGACCAGACTACTAACACTGACTTTGGACATCACTCCAAACCTAAGCTCAGCCGCCCCCAGCCCCTCTGATATCTGAGGATCGGCTGGAATGCAAGGGGGTTTAGTTTCTGCCAAATTGCTCTGCCTCAATGCAACAGGGAGAACCCTGCCGATGGAAATAAAACTGAGCCATAAACCAGCAGCATCCCTCCTCTCCGAAGAACGGCAGCACTGTGGGGAAAGTGGGGGAATCCCTGGACCGCCATGACAGCCCAGAGGCAGGAGAAGTCCTGCTCACCAGAGTCAATGTCTGTGACTCTCACCTGGGATGGGGAACAGCTGAATTCACAGAAGAAGCATTTAGTGCAGGACGAAGCCCATGCAAGCTTCCCTGGCTGCAGGACAACAGCGGGGAGAAAAGTGTTGGAAGAAGATCATACTTATGTTACCTCAGCTGTCAGTTACAGAAGAACAGAATGGCCAGCATGAAGAAATCTGTTCTTCAAGCCTGTGACAAGTCCCTGCTGTAAGTCCTTCTAAACAAAAGAGCATCATCCAGTGAGGTCAGTTGTATATTAGCGCCTAATCCAACAATTTTCCAGGCATGCAGTGGTTCCCAAAGCAAAGGAGGAAAGATCTTACATTAAATCTTTCAGTGGAGTGTAATACCAAGTTTCACTGTACTTGCTGGAGCTGCAGCAATATGCAGCAATACACGTCTGAGTTGCTCAAGCTTTGTGCCATGCTTTGAAGACCGCCAGCGTCTCAGAGCACTATCCTGGCAAAAGAATCTCTCCCTGTAAAATTCCTTCATTACATATCTTTCTCTGAGCCATTTTTTAAATTTTATTTTTTATAAGCAACTCCTATTGATCTATGATTAGATTCAGACAAAGATTTATCTGACTCTGAGTTATGATAGAAACAATACATTTTTATGTACAAGTCATCACTTCATGGAGCTTGTTAACAGAATAGGACTCATCTCCATGGGATAGTTTCATGGAGACTTCTGTCTTGGAACTGTCTACTTCCATGAATGAAATGCATTGAATTAGGAAATCAGATCAGGAGCAGCCTCAGCTATTTCATTCAGAATTATATTTAGTATGTGTGTATGTCAGTCCCTCCACTATCAAATATCATTGCACAGTTAGCCAGGGTTGGCCAAAAATTATACTGTCTGTGTTTTTCAAAGCTCTAATGTATTAAACACTGTATTCATCATGAATTAGTAAGAAAAATAAAACAATTGTTCAAAAAGTGAAATATTCCAAAATAATTTTTTCAACCTTCTAGAAATAGTTTATTCATAAATATCTTATTTTGATACATTAAAAATCTGTCAATAAAATTGAAAACCGCAGTAATATTTTGCCAAAACTCCTTTTGAATAAAAGTTATGTTCCCTCATAAGGCCTTGATTTAGTTGAATAAACATTTTCCAGTAGAAATCATTTCTGTGACAAAATTTTCTCCCTGGCCTTAGGAAGCAACATCATTAACTTATTTGACTGGTAAGTGAAAAGAAAACTTACAAGGTCACTTGTATCAAAACTGGAAACTGGGTAAGATTGACATCGGAAGATGTCAATTTATATGGAAATATAAAAGAATAAAATATCACCCATTTATCCACATGCCAGCAGCAACCACTACACCAAACCTTACAGGCTTGGCTGTACAGGTGACACTGGTACTTCATAGCAGACAACGCCTCCACCCCACCCAGCTACACTCTGGCGGAAAGAAAGCTATAATTCCAAAGCTTGGTATGTTCAGTTGAATAACCAGTTTTGTATTTCTATAGCAAAATGTGAGTTATTACATTTTGCTAACTGGTCCACACTGAGGAAATCAGTTTCCTTTATTCTAACCCCTCTAACAGAAGAGGGGCATTTTGAGGCACTAAAATTAACCACTTTCTGAGCGTGCACAAGACCGTCCCTTCCAGCTGAACACTATAGGAGTGCTATGTGCTATGTTTTCATCTCCCCCTGAAAAAAAAATATTTAATTTACATAAGAGAACCAAACACATAACATTGTTTTCTAGGTTATAGAAGCATCACAACATGACACAGAATGTAAATATTAGTAATCAATTAGTAATGAGCAGTTAGTTATAATTTCTACTAGATTAACCAACACTGTTAAGTTATTAAATTCCTGAAAAGATCTGAGCTTGGTCCCCTTTAGTCAACTCTCTCACCCTACCTCCTCTTTTGCATATATATATGTCTTTGTATATATGTACATATGCACTGCTCTTTCTCCATCACCAAAGTAGCATACACTGTTTATTCATCCTATGGTCATGCACTGCTGCCTCTCACAGTAGGCATCTAGAGTTCAAAGACAAATTGACACTGAGTTCACTTCGTGTGCCTATCTAATTTTAACCATCATTTACTTACCGTGGCTTCTGCAAGGTGCTCAGTTATTAAAAATTCAAATCAAATTGTATCATTGGTGCTTTAAAGAATATCATGCCGACATACCAGGTACACAAAGCAGTACTATGTAGCTGCATTTATTACCTATAACAAGAAAAAGCCATCAAGAATGAAAAAAACCTAACTATATTTAAAATAATAAAAGCTACACATTTGCCTATGCTCTCTGAACAAACTTGAATGGGCTGTGGCTTATGACCAATTTAGAATAATTTACCATCCAGATAGTCTGCACTGGAACAATAAAAATCCCATTTGTTTAGATTTATTTTAACAGCAGGATAATCACAGACTAATCACATATGCATCTTTTTCCCCACTGCATAATATATGTTTTCATTTAGGCAAAATTATAAGATTTTTAAATTCACTGGCCTCAGAAAAATAGAAAGGTAAAACCAATTATTTTAATGAATAAAAAAGCCTTTGGGTCATTGATAATTCAGATCTCTAACAGAGAAAAGGGAATAATATTATACCATGGATTACAATATTCAAGATAAGAACACAGACTGGTTTATTTTTATCCTACTGACTTATCTCTGGTTTGAAGATAGACCATGCTAGGCACCAGTGCAGGCTTTAAAGTTCAACACTTTAAAAAAAAAAGATAAGCATAAGTAAGTTGGCAAAGCTGGAAAGAAACAACCTGAGCAGCCAAACTCAAATTGTCTTAGCTGTCTTCAGACTAAATCTTGGATTGATAAATATTAATTATTAAATTAATAAAGTTATCCAAGATTTAGGTCTGAATGCAAGCGGTTACATTTCATGTTAATTTGCAGGAATGAGAGGATCGATCTTATGGGTATTTTTTTCAGTATCAGAATTTCGTAGGTTGCTTTCCGTATCTCCAAGTGGTTCCCTCAGCAAATACTAGGAATCAAGCGGCAACGGAGTACGTTCAGGGTGGGAAGAGAGCAGCCGCCCCTGCGAACGGCAGCCAGCCGGCACGGCCGAACGACCGCGGCAGGAAGGGCAACCCAGGGGCTGGCGCTTGGCTGGTAGGTGGCAAGTCAGGGCAGGAGACACTGCTCGCCGGTAACATCATGCAGGGAAACCTCATCCTGCAGCTTCACTGGAAGTGAAACAACGCTTTCAAAACGGCAGTGCCCAGGCAAGGCATTTATTCAGAGCGATCCTTTTTTTTTTTTTTTTTTTTTTTTTTAAGCTTTCGGTCAGGAATGCTGTTCCTCTTTACATTCCTGCAAGCCCACCTGCAGCACCCTCAGAGAGGAGGGATGTACAGATTCAGTAGGGTGCTTGCTTTCCCCCGGCACAGCTGCCAGCAGCCGCCCCGTGGGAGAGACCGTGCCCGCCGGGAGCGGGGGGGGGGGCGGACACGCAGCAGGGGGGGCACAGGGACGAAGCGTCACCCCCGGCCCCTCCCCAGGGCCGCGCAAGCCCCTGCAGGCTCCGGCCGCCCAGGGCAACCGCACGCCCGGGCAATAGAGCTGGTGAGGCCTCAAAGGTCTCTGTGCCCCTGAACGGCTGGTGGCACGTCAGAAATTTCTGAGCACATTTTACCTTGGAGGCTTTCACCGGTTGAACACTTCTCTCGGATTTTCCAGGAACAGAACAAGTCAATGGTATTTCTCCCCCTCAGCTCTCGTGAGTGACCTACATTATTCATAATTATTTCCCGACTTCTGTGTTTGCAAAACAGATAACAGAAACCATGCAGAGTAATAAAACCTGATATGCACGAGGACATTAAAATAGATACACGTAATAGATACAAATAAAATATAATGGTATTACTCCTTTTAATTAAACTTCGTGGGAAATGAGTGAACTATTCCTCTAGCAATATCTTGCAGCTCCGAGTGCAGAATCAGTTAAGTAGCTACATGAGCACGCTGCTGGAATGGCTGCATCATGACAGACTCGCCTGTGAAAACAGTCCCGGGAAGAAGCTGACCATTTTTTTTAGTGCTACAATTCATCAGTAAGTGAAGCATAATCAGCTGTGACTGGCTGAGGAACCTGCCTGCATGCAATTTAGGAATTCTGGTTAATTATGTAAAATTGCTCAATATTTAATGCCTCAGTGTTTAATGAATCAGCCATGAACTAGCGAAGTCCTTTGTAAATTACTGCCTACTCTGTCTGGAAGATGAGCCCATAGACAATGAAAGACAGAAGTTAATTGAAATATTTAGGGTTTTGGATGACCCCTACATTCAGATTAAAAAAAAAAAAAAAAATGACCACTTCCCTTATCTGGAAACATGAGTGGGAGTAGGAGACACATGAAAAATTCCCACAGAGGAAAACAGGGTGCATGTTACAGAGCAGGGGCTGAGAGAAACAAAAGGAATTTGGGGGCAAGAGAGTAAGAAATGGGACATACTTTCATTGCTGACTTGGGTGTGGAAGCAGCTGAGGAAAGAGGAACTGACTGCAGAGAGGAGGAAGAAAGGCGTGATGACCAGCAGGAGATGCCAGTTGCAGAAGGGGATGCTGCCAGGGTAGGAGAGGGTGGAAGGCTGCGGATTTGTACCTCCAGCCGTGAAGGTGGGTTCATGCCATCAGAAGGGAGCTGTGCTCTGTCCACCCCAGAGCCAGGTTCAGTTCCCTAGTGTCTATGCTGAGAAGAAATGCTACAGACCCCAAGGAAACCAGAGAGCTCAGTTGCACCTAGACCAAGGAAAAATTAAGGAACGGGCAGGTGTAGCACCTGTGGACTCAAACACAAAAGCAAGGTGAGCGTCAGGGTCCTCAGCTGGGGTTATGAGGCTGGGGAGGATGGCCTTTGCCTTCTCTCACCTCATTAGCAGGAGCAAACAAACATTCAGTTACTAAATTAGAAGAATTTAATATTCCATGCAATTTAACTTTTCATTTTTCAAGATCGTTAACAGTTTTCTGCAGAAGAGAAAACTCTGATTTGGCTTCATTTCTACACTGTGCCATCAAGTTATTTTTGATTGCATAAAGATGTTTTTGAGGATACTGTCACTATAGAAACTAGTGCTAAAGGAAGTTCTTTTGCTCCATTTCCCCACTAGAGAAAGCAAAGAAAATGTTCTCTTTATTAGCTGGTAGAAATGGATGTAGTTATGTTTAAATATTTTCCTCCTGCTCCTCTTTAACCACTTTTGTATTTGACAATATTGCCTTTCATTATCTTCATTTAAGACTGGGGTTTTCCCTTTTCCCCCTACAAGGTGTTCTGTTTGTACGCGTGTTTGTGACGCTGCTTGTGTGTGCTACGAGTAACAGAGTAACAGACACCACAAACAAAAATCAACACAAAATCCTTTTAGATTGAAGCTGATGTTATCTAAACAGATGGTTAAACAGCATGTACTTTTGGACATGGGAAATCCCAAGATAGTGTTCTTTCCACAAAGCCTAAGTTTGTCTTCATGCATAATACAGAATGCAGTCAAGATGAGTAATGGCTTAGGAGCAGAGTAAAACTGAGGAAATCACACCTTAAATTATGATATTACTACGCATAGTTTAGTAATATCTAGATACTGAAGCCCGTTCCCCCACCCCCCATACCATTGTGCCCCCAGTTGCACTAGAGTCTATACCTATACATCGTAAATATATTTCTGGCTTCTAACATTTTTTTATTTCAGTATACAAGGACTTTGGTACGAATCTGCCATTCAGGTACCTCCTGCTACCCAAAATATGAGCGCAGCCACTATTTCTCCCTGCTGCCCCTCTTGCGAGGAAAGCCTGCCTGTTTTGTGAAGAGGTGCTCCGACCCGTTTCCACGCAGATCTGAGCACCTTGTTGGCTGCTCCTGACGCTGCAGCTCTCTCAGCCCCGACAGGGAGGATGGTCAGGAGGAAGGTGTGAGAGCAGGCAGGGGTGCCAGGGAAGCCTGCACTATGGTCGGCGTGCTGCCTGGGTGGTCAGCCCCAAGGGAAGGTTGATGGTCACAGCCGAAAGGCCACACACTGCTGCTTCTTCAGCTGCCACTCAACCGCGGGTGCTCCTGACTCGCTCCCCAGCAGAGCCAAACAGACCTTCACCCACCGGTGCTCTGCATGCAGCATCCGAGCACTGTAACGCACACGATCACAAGCCCAGCTGAGAGGCAAAGTGCTTGTCTAGGCATTAGCTTGGGCATAGGAACAACCAGGGGGAAAATCCCTGGGTCAAACACACCCAAAATTCGCTCTTTGGTGCATAAAGAACTGGCTGGATGGCTGAGCCCAGAGACTTGTGGTCAATGGCATTAAATCCGGCTGGCGGCCGGTCACAAGCGGTGTTCCCCAGGGCTCGGTTCTGGGGCCGGTCTTGTTCAGTATCTTTATTGATGACCTGGATGAGGGGATCGAGTGCTCCCTCAGTAAGTTTGTAGATGACACCAAGTTGGGCGAAAGTATTGATCTGCTCGAGGGCAGGAAGGATCTGCAAAGGGATCTGGACAGGCTGGATCGATGGGCAGAGGCCAACTGTATGAGGTTTAATAAGGCCAAGTGCAGGGTCCTGCACTTGGGTCACAACAACCCCATGCAACACTACAGGCTTGGGGAGGAGAGGCTGGAGAGCTGCCTGGTGGAAAAGGACCTGGGGGTGCTGGTTGACAGCCGGCTGAACATGAGCCAGCAGTGTGCCCAGGTGGCCAAGAAGGCCAACAGCATCCTGGCCTGTATCAGAAATAGTGTGGCCAGCAGGAGTACGGGAGTGATCATGCCCCTGTACTCAGCACTGGTGAGGCTGCAGCTTGAATCCTGTGTTCAGTTTTGGGCCCCTCACTACAAGAAGGACATTGAGTTGCTGGAGCATGTCCAGAGAAGGACAACAAAGCTGGTGAGGGGTCTGGAGAACAAGTCCTCTGAGGAGCAGCTGAGGGAACTGGGGTTGTTCAGTCTGGAGAAGAGGAGGCTGAGGGGAGACCTTACCGCTCTCTACAACTACCTGAAAGGGGGTTGTGGTGAGGTGGGTGTTGGTCTCTTCTCCCAAGTAACTAGCAATAGGGCGAGAGGAAATGGCCTCAAGTTGCGCCAGGGGAGGTTTAGATTGGATATTAGGAAAAATTTCTTCACTGAGAGAGTGGTCAAGCTTTGGCACAGGCTGCCCAGGGAGGTGGTGGAGTCACCATCTCTGGAAGTATTCAAAAACATGTAGACGCGGCACTTCAGGGCATGGCTTAGTGAGCGTAGTGGTGTTGGGTTGATGGTTGGACTTGATGATCTTAAAGGTTTTTTCCAATGTTAATGATTCTGTGATTCTGTGAAAATGTAGCTGTTGCTCCATGTGTAGATCCCCTCCTAACCTGCTGCTTAACAGAGCATTCAGATCCCACGTGGACATGTGGGCAACATTGATCAGCAAGGATTTTATTCCAAAAGCAATTGTCAGAGACACTGATTGAGAAGGCATATTTACCTTCTTTGGGAGACATCTGTGAATGAATGGAGATTGACTGGAAGTGAACACAATTTCAATAACTCAAACTTCCAAAGATCAACTTCTCCATTTTTTATACCAACAGTAAACCTTTTAAGACCAAGAAGTTCAACAAACGTAGAACCACTCTAGCACTATACAAATATCAAACAATGCCTAAGGCAATAAGAAGGCGCTGAAGAGCAGCAGAGAATGTGTTCACCTCCTTGCAACAGCCAGTCCAGGGGGATATTATCAAGATAGTTCAGGGTTGACCCGTTCAATGCCACAAACTGACGTAATCAGTTTGACTTTGGTTTCCAAAATGCTTAGGTCGATATAAGTCCCTGAATCTTCCTTAAGTCTTCCTGGGAGCAACTTGCAGCATTTGCAACTCAATTATGCTTTTTACTTTCTGTTATTTTGCATGTTTCCTTTACATAGAATTTTCATGTTCACAGAGGACTGAGACAACACAAGGAAATATTGTAGACCACTTGCTACCAAAGTACGTTGCTACTTCCAGGTAAATCTGCACTGAGTGAAGGACTCAGAGTTGACCAGGAGAAGAGATTAGGTTCTGGAGGCATGCAGTTATACCATTTTACATAACACAGAAAACTGCATTGCACTGGTTGATATATAGAAGAATGCTTTAAACATCTGCAGTGCTTCACAGTAGACCTGCACCCATCTGTACAAGAAATTAAATGGCCTACTGAAATTCAACAGAAACCTACGCTTTATTCACTACTAATATCTTGTCAGTAACTCATGTAGAATAAGAAAATCCTAGCCTGAGAATTACAGAGCCTTCTCAGCTCCAGGAGCAAGTTAGTGATGAAACACACCAATTTGGTCATAATGGATTTTTTTTAACAATGTTTTGGGAATAATTTTTTTAATAAGGTTTTGAAGCTGAAAGTCGCAATGCTTCACTAAAAACTTTATTAAAGAAAATTTAATCTACAATGTCACAGACAATTCTCCAAGCTCTCTCTATGACCTTCATCTATACTGCTCCTACTGAAGCTAAATTAATGTCTTGGTCTTTGTACATAATTTACACAGGTGGAAAAGGAAGGCAAAGTGAGGCTAAGTTGATAAAATGATGCATAATTATTTGTACTGGTATGAATTACTCCAGAAAGCACAAGACATCAAGATACTAGCTATGCATTCTATACAGTTTGCCAGAGTTGAAAGATGTATTGTTGTGACTCCAGAATAAAAATATATTATGATTATAGGATGCTGAATATTGAGTATTTTACCACTCACAGACAACACTAGACTACTATAAGCTGAATGTGCATGGAATGAATAAAGTATTTTATGCTGTAAATAATAACAAACATTCATAAATTAAGGGGAACTGCACTCGAGGTTAATGGACTACTATCTGGGATTTCTTACGCATGTGCACCACAACTCCTACAGATCATTTGTTCTTGCACAAATGGATATGTTAACAAGCGTTATACAGCTACGCAAGCCAATGACATTTTATCATGATTAGCACTTGTACCAAATAAAAAAAACAACCCACTAGCATAATAGTAATGCTGCGCTTTTAAACAAAAGCTAAGGAAACCTGCAGGAAAACCGTATTTGTTCCTAGGCAGTGCTATTTTCAATTACCTGTTTGTGCACACTGACATTTTCTTTTTGAAAATTGTTTTAATAGAGCCCAAAGTAGCAATTTAAAACTGTAATGCACAAATCTAAATAGAGCTGAAAATACCCCAAGGCATTCACTGAGGAGGAGGCTTTTCAAAAGCAAATGATACGCCTTTGGCAATCAGAACATCAACAGGTTAAACTCAATGAAAGAGGACAATGGCAAATGACGGGCAGGGGATGGCAGAGCTCCCTCCAACTGAAATTGAATTTGACTGAGGAGCAATGGGGTGATGTAGCTGAAAACACACTTCCATCACAATCACAGATTGTAACAGGCAATCACATCAAGCTGTGGTGCTGCCCTTGGAAGACACAATTACTGGAATACCTGGAAGTGAAAGCAATGTGGTGTTCAGCAAAAAACTACACAGAGAAAACAGAGGTACTGAGTTCGGAGCTGAAAGGTAAGTGCTACTTTGTTGAACCGCAAGAATCCGACACTGATCCTTCGAGGGTCAGGAACTCAAAACATATAGTGGCTCTCAGATTTTGCCTTTTAAAATTCATTAAGAGCTGCACTTCCGAAACAGCTCAGCATCAAAAGAGTGGGGGATGATGAATCGTTTAACTGCACCCATTCTTCTGTTAAAATATATACAGTGTCAAGATAAAAATATGTATAAGGAAGAATTTAATATTATTACACTTATACCTCTTCCAAGATTGCATATTTTTAGAAATATTCTGAAGTAGAAAATGTGTTTTTAGGATGCAAATATTTACATTTAATGTTCTTCTTTCAAATATGGCTTTATACTACCAATTTACCACTCTCTTTAATAAAGTCTACAGGTTTAGAAGCTTCATTTTATTTCAGGATTTATGTTAATTTTGTTCCTTCCTCACTCGTTGGGGTTACACAACACACAAAAAATATCAGGAATGCTTCTTTTTATCCAGAGGCATGTCAAAAGGAAAATGGTCTCATAAAAAGCAAGCAGAAACTTCTCCATTTTCACTTTTATTGATTGAAAGATTTTCTATAGGCAAAGCAAAGAGTTTTAATGTCCTCAGTGAATAGGAAGGTTTGGAGAAACTGGAGACAGATTCTTTGCAGAGGAGTACAGCGATAGGACAAGAAGAATCAGATACAAGTTGCAGCAAGGAGTTTCTGGTTAGGTGTTAGAACAGCCATGAAAATGTCAAGCACTGGAATAGTCTGCAAAGCGACGTTGTTGGAGATATTAAAATTCTGAGTGGACAACAGCTTGCGCAATCTGATGTGAGTCATCCCTACTTTGAATGGTAGGTTGGACCAGATGACCTCCAGAGGCCCCTTCCGGTCTATGTAATTTCCTGATTCTAGAATATGAGGTTAGCGGATACAAGCTAGACATAATTGAAGCTGGCTTCAGAACAAAGGAATTAAACATGTTTTCTTTAAAGTGAACAGCAGGAAAAAAAGTTACATTTCTACATAGCTCAGAACTTGCTTTCTAGTTTCCTTTGATGCCAAATTCTGAATAAATTTACTATTTGTGATTACAACAAATACATATAATTCCACAGAATACTGTTCCTTCAAAATTCATTTAATTAGCTCTGCTGTTTTGATTGTTGTTCCTTTGAAACAATAATTAATTTTATTTAAAAGCTACAATTTTTTCAAAGTAACCAGTGGTTACTGACACATCCTTGTTATGGTTCGAATGAAGAGGCTTTGATTTTCAAAAAAGATGAAGAAAATCACCACTGGAAGATGTATAGTGCTTCTGTTTTGGGTTCAGATGTCCTTTTTTAATAATCCTAGACAAGCAGGCTATGAAACAACATGATTATCCTTCCTCCTACCTTGCAGTATTCCTTGCCTCTGCTAATTAAATGTGTTATTTGCAGCTCTAGTTGGAGATATATCTACTCTGGTAATGAACAAATTGTATAAATTCACTATTTCTTGTTAGGATCACTGCAAGTCATAAAATTCAAGCGACCAATATAAGATTGGATTGGCATTCTTCAAGCCCTAGATAAGCATTTTCTCCAAGACTGTCTGAACATTCAGGGTAATGTAATGTGAATGAGTCATCATCATTTTGGGATTCAGATCCTTTTACCTCCACCTCCAGTAAAATCCCAAGAGCAAAATATGTTTTGTTAGTAAGGAATTAAATGTCTCTTTTGCTGAAAGTTAGACACCTGCTTTCCACATGGTTTTCTTCTCACTTTTCCCCAAAAGAACACAAGTTACACAAAATGTACATTTATGTCACTTCTGCACAGAGAAATGTCTGTATTACATATCATAGGGACATTCACCTGCCCCAGAAGGAAAGTAGTATGATTTTGAATCAGACTTTTCTCACCTCAGCCAAACCACAATGTTATCACAAAAATTCTTAGTATCTCCAGAAAATTACAAATTAAAAATCAAAGTTCTTATGAACTTAACAAACTCCAGACCTGGGAACTTGAAAATATCTGGCAAGAACTGAGTCACCTGCAGCTAAAAGGCAAGTGGATGGTGTATCCTGGAACAAAATTAAAATTGTGCTTCGAGATTATTGTAGGAAAAAAATACAAATTGTGAATACTTGTAGATGGCATATAATTGGATGCATGGGGGGGAGGTAAATGTTCAAAATTGAACTTTTGAACTCTTATCTACAAGTGCGACTTGCTACATGCAGCCTGTATGGGCTGGTCGTAAATTTTGATAACACCAGGTCTAAACAGAAGTGCTGCATCCTGAATCCTCCAATTAATAGAGACATGAGACAGTACTGCCAATTAGAAGGCTGGTCATGCCTTGTGATTCTGGGAAAACTGTGGGCCAACAGCTAAAAGAAGGGCTAAAAGGTAAAGATCCTCAGTGGAGGAAAGATCCTGGAGGCAGGGGAAGATCCTGGAGGTCAGGGAGGTGCATGGAAACAAATGCTGAGGACCCCAGGGACCTTGGCCACTACCAGCTGAGATGGGTCGCTAACAGCTGAAGAGCTGCACAGCACGAACTGTCCCACCTTCCCAGACCAGCAGCCATCTCCCCACTGCGGAGGGAACTCAGGCTTGTTGAATGCAGCGCTGAGAGGTGTGCAAGCGATTGTATGAGACATCAGTTGTAATTTTTCTGGTTCTTAAATGGGTTGTTTTTCACTCTCTCTCACCCATGGCACAGACCAAAAAGAGTAACTGATAGAGGCAGGTAGCAACACTGCCTGCCAAATGGAAGGTCTCTATCTTATTCATAGTCATCTTGTTCTTCACATCATGACACCTCCCAGGCTATGTAGCTATGCAGCAACGTAGTGAGATACAATACTCTATATAGTGCACTAGACAGCACAGATCACATTGCCTTGTGTGCACTGTAATGTCCAAGGCAATTCCCCACTTTCTGTAGCTGTTCTGCATTCAACAATGAGGATATTTCCTTTTATGCAAGGAGAAATCACAGCCACAGACAATCGGCTGCACCCCTTTTCTGAGATGCATCACTGGCATAATTTTAAGTTAGTAGTTTTCTCACAAAAGAGGAACAGTTTTTCAGCAGTGGTACTGCTCTAAGACATGCAGAAAAACAGCAACACAAAGCAAAAGTCAACGCAAAAAATAAAGAAAGGGGGAAAGCAGAAATACAAGACTTCAGAGGAATCATGGAAGATGGCATGTAGAAAGTCCGTCCTTCCATTTCCATAAATGCAAGTTAGTCAAATACATTTGTCCAACTATTATCTTATCTAAAGTAGCCAATAAAAGCACTACCTATAAAGGGTGAAAAAGAGCAGGTGAAGGCCAGCAACAAAAGACAATGAGATTAGTACATAGCAAAGACAGAACTGAAAAAGATTTAGAAGTAATTGAACCTGGTCTCTCTATCAGGGCTTCATGATTTTTTCAGGTACTAAGACCAAATAATTTTATTGTGCGGTATACAGAGAAGGGCATTTACACATGCAAACACCATCACCTATATTAATGAATGTGACTCAAACTCAAAAGTTAGCATTCTCTTTTCCTTCATTTTTTTTTTCCATTTGTGACAGAGTTTAACTGGCATATAAAGGAATCCACTGGGAAGCCAAGGGGAATGGCTACTGTTGACCTTTCTGATTAATTAGATATGTTAGCCAATTAGATATGCTACAACTTCACAATTTACTTCTTGTATCAAACACAGCCTCCACTCCTGAAGTTATAGTTCTGGTAGTTGCCACTAAGTGTCACTGTTCACATAGCCTCAAAAGCCATTATTAGCATGCAAATAAAAGCTGGGCTTGGGGAGGACTCTCTATGGTTGGATGGGTTTAGGTGTCATGTCACCATCTTCAGCTACTGACAATGCTCCAAGTTGGGGCTGCTTCCCATCCCAGGTCACAGACTGGGATCTGTTGGCATGCAATGGTGAGAGGGATCATAGTTATTGCAGGAAAGCACGAGCACTGGCTACCAAGTGGTGAGCAAGAACACTAACATACAATTCAAGAAACAGGAGGTGAGATACTTGATGTTCAGTAATGAACAGCTCCTCACATCACCTCTCTGTTGGAACCAACTGCAAGAATATTTCTAGCCTGATTCAGAGGAAAGTCAAACAGGTTAGCTGAAAACACCAGTCATCACTCTCCTGCTAAAGAGTAGGACCCAACTGTGCATTAACTGGGGTAAAAAACCCAGCAGCTTGCTGAGGCAAATAGGCTAAGCTTTTCCTGGGAACATTGTTCATGTGCATTAGCAGATTCTGTTCTGGGAGTTGAATTAATTTCTAGAAACCAGATATAAACTAGAAAAAATGACATTAATGTTGTTTGACCATCTAATTTCGGAACTAGTATATGTGTGAACACAAATCACATGTACAATGTACCAAACCCAGATACCAGCAGCTTCTCAACTACAGAGGCACTCTATCTTTTCTCACTTAGAAGCATAGCACTGGTGTCTGAATGGCCAATAATAATGTTGGAGAAGATAACACTACCTCTGATAAAGACAATGGTACAGAGACTTTGTTTAGACCATTTTTTAAGATATCTTGGACTAATGGAACCTGCTGGACTCTATCTGCTGAACCTGCTGGTTCTACTTACAAAGACCTGACAGCCAAAAGCAAGTGAAATAAACCAATCACCCAGGCACAGCCACTGTTTTTATCACCTTTCTCTGTCTGATAACAGCACAATTTCTTCTAGAAATTCAGCTGCAGCTTTCTTCAACACAGGCTGGGTTTTGATTAGTACTTTTCTACTTATCTAATTCCATTATGAATTTACTCAGACTCAGCTGAGTTATATCTAATTAGTTCAGTCATGGCAGTTATTTAGATAATACTTTATTCAATGTTTGTCTAAATATGTAATCTACCTCACCTACCTTATTCACGTAGGATTTGCATTGAAGTTTCTCTCTCTCTTAATACCTTTTCCTTTAACTCCATAGTCTTCAGAGCTGACCGTTCTTTCCGTTTGTTTGTGATTTATGCCAGGACAACATATATTACTGACGACTGGTAAGTGAAAATAACCAGTCTCACTGGGATAACCAGTAACATTGGACTAGTTTCAGTCTGAGCTATCTAAGTGTCTTTTCTTCTCTACACATTAGTAATTTAATAAACCAGAAAAAAACCCTTGCCATTTCAACCGCCAGATAATCCCTTTGCTCTGCAGAAGCTAGGTTTCAGTCAGTCCATACCAATATAGAAATATCTGTCTAGGAACAGGAACCCTTTCAATCTCTTTCAGCTTCCTCATTTCTCACATTTTGACCTCTATATTAATATTTATGAAAGCCTTATTTTTAGTAAATAGTAAAGTTCCATTTCATGTAGTTTTGGGTCATTTTGTGCATCTATCACCAACAAAATACAACACATAACAATTCACAAATATTACTTCATCTTTTATACAGCATGTCCCTAATCTCTGAAATATTCTCTAACTCCATAGTTCCATTGCTCTCCTTAGACACAGTTTGTGTGTCTAAATAAGCATGCCTTGGTAAGGTTTCCCAGTATCTTATCCTCTAGTCAGATGCTCTTCTCCTCCAGGCTTATTCTAGTTTGGGGCCTCAGAGAATGTCAGCACAGTTGAGGAGCCACATTCATGTGAAGGAAAAAATATGCAGCAAATGATAAAATGTGGTAGGATGGTAGGGCCTGGAGGAGCTCGTCTGGAGGAAGAACAAGACAAGGTACACCACAGACATCCTGTATCTGGCAGTGAAGAAAGTCTTTACATCACCTGGTCGACACAAAGAGAGCTGCTTAGGTCTCTACGTATATTTTCCTTGGCCATGAATTTCACTGAGCCCAGTTGCTAGGAGTCTTTGGTATATTTCCTTATCATCTCTTAGATGCATTATTCCTCACATCTTATTGCAGTACACTAGCCTTTAATCAAATAATCAGATATATTCATTGCCTGGATGAACTGCAGGAACACAACAGTGTCCTCACCCAGGAGCCATGTTTGAAACCAGCTTTGCACAGCGCTTTGAATTAACCTCTCCTCTTTACCAACTCCTCCCATTTCCTGCTTCCCAGTCTCTTGATAGCATCATTAGCAACCAGTATTTACATAAAATCTATTATTTGTTTATCTCTCCTGCATTAAAACACTTACAGAACTCAGAACAAAATAATGAAAGTGGCTGAACATAATTCCGGTTCACTTGTTTAGTTAACAAAAAAAGGAAAAAGAGATGACGGAGGAGGATTTGTTAAATGCTTCTTTTTCAAGTGCTCTGGTAAGCTTACTGAGGATGATAGTGGATATCTTTCCAGTCAGCTGCTCTTTTGATGTTTCTCTCACCTTTAAATGAGCATAGCAAATATGATTTTTTTCTTTGTTGTGTCCTCCAGCTCCTTCGTTTCTGGTGGTGAGCAGTTCTTTTCATTGCTTGCTTCTTTTCTATAAGATGGCAAATTTCCTATCTTTTTTTTTTTTTCCTGTTAATGTGTTGCTCTCTTACAAGGCTCTCTGGGCAAACAAATAATCAGTCCCCTGGAACTTCTGCCCTGCACCTTTCGCTCTTTCACACCAGCAGGAATTTGACAGACATTTGACAAAGAAAAACTATAGCCTGTGAAAGGAACACTGCAAAGTAGTTTGGCCTGTTGAACCTGTTGGCCTCTTTCTTTACCACTGCCTTTGTAATTATTATGGATCACAGAACACTGGAGGGCTTTCTGGAGGCCTCTAGACAACACAATAAGAGTATAATTGAGTTATGAGCTGCAAGGTTAAAGAGATAAGAGTTTAACCTCCTCAGTAATGAACAGTAGAGAGGGGGGAGAGGGGATATTTATTTATTGTAGTGAATCATATCCTACCTCTTCCTCTCTCCCTCCAAGAACACCTTGGCATCTCAGATGCCTTCAGAGCATCAGTAGAATTGGAGTAGTCTCCTTCGTTGTGTGAGGAAGGGGGCTGCTGACAGACTTAATTCAGATATGAGCAGAAGTGCAAAAACCAAGATAGAAGCAAGACGGATGAATGGGATATAGAGTTTGGGTTCAAGAGTCGGTCTGAGCCCTAAATTAACACAGACTCTAGGAAGATTTTTAGATAATCAAAGCCAGCCTTTGAAATGTGATCACAAAGTCCTTCATTTTATGTTATTCACACATTAGGAATAAACTTCATGTATTTCAAGAGAAACCAAGGAAGAGCATAATCTTACTTTCCTATTTCTAAACCTGCAGATCCATGAACAGTTTCAGAGTTTGACTAAGGTCTGGTGTAAGAGACAATGAAAGGTACAACACACACATATATTGTCCTAGGTAAAGTACCAAACTGGTATACGGGAAAACTAGGTCCAAAACCCTACTCACAAATGACTCTTGTCAGGACATTCATATATTATGTTGTCTCTCCCTTCCTTCCTCTCTCTTGGATTCCCACTTTGAATAAAAGTAGAATTAAATCCTCACTGCAAAGATCTAAACTCATACACAGTCCTATTTTAGCTTTCTCATATTTTCAGTACATCTACACAGACTTTTGGAGGCAATGATAGCATTCTCTGTCTGAACACAATGCCAAGAAAATTAACCAAAACACAACATAACAAGCTACATGACTGCAGAGTTTCTGATTCAAAACCAGCTCACATCTGGCTGGTATAGAGTACATGCAGACCTCTCTTGAATCCACCTATAAAACTGCTTGTGAACAAAATGAAACTAAGCTCTAGAACAAAAGATTTAGAAACACTTCAGAATACATGGTTGCCTGAGCTTCAGACATTCAATCTAAGATACCTACCCATCCTTCTGAACGAGTTGAACACTTTGTATGTGTGAACCTGTGATGCATTTCTTGAGCTTTAACTTAATTTTCAAATACCTTATATTTCAATCTGAATTATACGACTATATCACGCCTGGAAGCGCACTTACAGGACAGCTGATTCCTAATGTGAGCTATGGTCTTGTCGCTTGGGAGTGCACGGAGACCTATATTGAGCTCAGCTGGTCACTGACATCTCCATCAATCAAGCTCCTGGGAAATATTCACAGCATTATTACTCTCCCTTCTGTGAGGCATGTGAATAACAAGGCACATAGTCTGCCTCTAGAATGCAAGATGGGAAGCTTTTGAGCAGCAAGGTTCCAGGTTCCCAAGTCATCCCCGATGGACTTGCATGTGAGGGTAAAGCTAACAACGGACAAACTGCTGTTAGCTTTCCAAGTTTGCATGGGTTTATCGATAGAAATAAGGTAGGAAAAAGATCACCTTTGCCTTTTGGAAATCTGCTTTGAGTAGCTGAACCTATGAAAAAGCATTTCCTGATTATCTAAAGCTAATGACAGGCACAGCACAACTCATCAGAGTTCAGGAAAATCCTGGGAAGCAAAGCTAGGAATCTGGATCACTTAGAGAGATGGACAAGGCAGAGAGAAGACTGTTGCTGGAATAGTTCAATTACAGAGATGTGTCTGTCATTTACAATTACAAGACAGAGTAGCTTGAGCTTTGAGATCTGGCTACATACTGTGAACAAACAGGAACAGCATGTCAACGAGCTTCAGGGAGCTAAAAAGATCAGGAAAACTATGCGAACAGAGCTCAAGTCTCCTCCTCTTCCAGGTCAGTGCCCAAAGACTACCTTGTTGGTTATTCTATCACAGACCTTGAGCACCCTCATGATCTCAAGAATGAGATGGAGAAAAACAGCACTGACTTAACTATGAATGCCTAATGGAAAGATTTCATATCTGTCAACCCAACACTAGGTGACCTCTGTGCAAAGGTCAGTTCTTGGTTCTCTCAACCACTTTTCTTTGTATTTCTTCCCTGACCAATTTAGGCAGCTCCCCCGCAACTTGAGCCACCTCTTCCCATGCATCTTCTAAGGTGCCAGTTAGAATTTAGGATTACCACAGATGACGAGGTGTGAGGCTTTCACTGCCACATGGCGTAGGATCTTTGCCACCGGGGTACAGTTGCCGAGCGCTGTGGTATAACACATGGTGATTTGATGCTTTCATTTTTACACTAATGAGGAAAAAAGTCATATTTATAACAAAATACACCACAAAATCTTCCCTCACCCATGCTGCCCCTCCACTCACATATGGTAAGAAAAGAAAATCTTATTAAATGGAAAAGTAAACACTTGACATTTGCTTAGCAAATAGATTTGTTTTCATTACATATACCAAAGAACAAGATAAGCAAAAAGCCTAGCCAGCTTCCAGACTGCTCTCTTATTGGAGCAAGAGTTTCAAACATTCCTATACCCATCTTTGTGTACAGGAAAATTACAGAACATTCTCCAGCTTAAACAATATACTACCTGAAGTACTGTGTGGGAAGATGTTTGAGCTTGTGCAAGTTAATTAATCCCTCTGTTATTAGATTAAGCTGCATATAGTAGGTGAGAGTTACAGGCTGAAACATTATACTGTAGTCAGAGGAGACCCTTCTCGAACACATTGGAAAATCTCTCAGGTCATTTCCCTTTGCTCTGTCAGTAGAGAGCTTTGATTTACAGACACATCAGACCTGCACCAACTATTTCCATTGTAAAGAAAATTACTAGAGAACAGGAAAACCAATAGAAAATTATTTGGGTAGTTACCTATACAAGTGAAGGATAAAATAAGTCCAACTACAAGTCTTATCATTAAGCCTGAGGATAGATAATTGTGCAACAATCTTTGTTGTTAAAGCCTGACTCCGTTTGACTTCCTCAGACACAAACTGAAGAGCAGAAGTCATGGCTTTCCCTCAGTGCACACGAAGCAGGAAGTCCATTGCCTCTGCCATTTGTCCTGATAAACAGGCACATCTTGCTTCAGCACAGCATCAGTAACTATTCCTTTCTAATTATCATTGGGAGTGACAGAAATATTGCCACTGCGTTACAACAAGGATGCAAAAAACATAAGCACAACCAAGACCACTGCAGCATTTGTGACTCATTTGGGATTATAGGATGAGGGGTAATGGTTTTAAACTAAAAAAGAGGGGGTTTAGACTAGATATAAGGAATAAATTTATCACAATGAGGGTGGTGGAACACTGGAACAGGTTTCCCAGAGAGGCTGTAGAATCCTAGTATCATGGAATCATTTAGGCTGGAAAAGACCTTTAAGATCATAAAGTCCAACGGTTAATCTAGCACTTCCAAATCTGCCACTAAACCATGCACCACATCTACATGCCTTCTAAATACCTCCAGGGATGGTGACTCAACCAATTCCCTGGGCAGCCTGTTACAATGTTTGACAACCCTTTCAGTGAAGACATTTTTCCTAATGCACAATCTAAACCTCTCCTGGCTCAACTTGAGGCCATTTGCTCTTGTCCTATCTCTTTTTACTTGGGAGAGAGACCGACACCCACCTTGTTACAACCATTCAGATAGTTGTAGAGAGCCATAACATCTGCCCTCAGCCGCCTTTTCTCCAGACTAAATGCCGGTTCCCTCAGCCGCTCCTCGTAAGACTTGTGATCTAGATCCTTCACCAGCTTCGTTGCCCTTCTTTGGTCATGCTCCAAAACCTCAATGTCTTTTTTGTAGTTAGCCACGTCTTTGCCACGTCCGCATGTTTTTTGGATACCTCTAGTGATGGTACACAGAAACCCACATGGTTCCAGAGAAGCGTTCGGTCTAACAGGTATTATTATTAGCCCTGAAAAGAGCGAGATCTCATCTCTTCCAGATTCAGAGACACTGCTTCAGAGTCATAGCCACATCTTCCTCACTAACTTTGAATGCAGGCAAGCATCAGAGTTTCAAGAAGAATTTTAGATCTCGATTACTTGCTTATTCTGATGGTTGGCAGCTTTTGTCACAACATACACCAACAAGCCCATCGTTTTTATGAAAGGAGTAATTATCAACATCTTGAGCCTACTAGGGGTTTATTCTGTCCAGTGGTTGTTTCTTGCTCTTTCCTTCTCGGGTTTTTTTCCTAGCTTTAAGCTTTTTTTTCTTCTCTCCTTTACCTCTGAGGCTTGTCCTTTTCCTTATATTTGAATTTCAGCCTGACCTTTCCTATTCTGTCACAATGTTAGACGAGTTCTTTGTCTTTATTTTGTTAGATTTTCATTTCCAGGGCTTTTCACATTTTGCAGTTCAATGTTTCTCTCAACAAATGAAAGCCTTGTCTTTAACAGACCATCTCTTTATCTGCATCATTAAAATTGGTAATGACAGCTTTATAGGTTTTTTGGGGGTTTTTTTAGTTTGAATGAAGCCTAGCTATGGGGAAAAGAAATTCACCCTTTCAGCATAATCTCCATTGAGTCCACAGGCACCTTGTTCTCCCAGCTTAATTTTAACAGATGTCAGAGTCTTAGGAAAGAGACCAACAGCTGGGGAAACACAAGACGAAAGATCAGATAACACTTCCAAGGTAAGCTACATCTGGATGGTGGAAAATATTACTTGAAAGTTTAAGTGAAATAATAACTGTTAAGCCAGCAGATAAAAACCCCACAGACTCAGAAAATGCTATGCGTTATGTGAATACGATTTGTCAAATCACCATGTAGGTAGTGTTATCCCAGCCATTACAAAATCAGCTGGGTTTACAGGCACGCTAGCTAGACTTGCTAAACCTAGATTGCCTCACTCAAAACAGTGATTCAGAGTCATGCTTTTCATTCTTTATTTATTTTTAGTTCTGTTAATACTAATGCCTTGCACTGACTCAGAACAGTTTGCTGGAGCCACTGGATTGTCCAGGCTCTCTAGAACCAAGGTCAGCTTTTTGTACTCTCTTGAGATATTGTTTCTCCTTAAAGCTGTTGCAGTTTTGAATTTCTCAAAGACTCCTTGGTTTTATTCTTGTACATATGATCATATTGGTAGTGCTCTTTGGTTGTTTTCTTTAAGTGCTGTCATGTGCTGTTTTCTAGCGATAAAAATGAATAGCAACAAAACATAAAGAGCAGTGTTTCTGTTACTACAGAGAAGATGACAAAGAGAAAAATAGAGAGCCAAAGTTTTGTGTACCACAAGAACTGTGGGAATTGGTGGAGATTTCTAAGACATGCTTCCTAAACAGCTGAATTTCAGCATTTCACAGTGAATCTGGAAAGCGAAAAAGCTTTTTGGGTATGGGATTATTTTGCTTACTGCAGAATACTGGTTAACATGCTATGAAAAAAGAAATCGGTGACAGCAGCACACACTGTGTGCTGCTGAAACAGGGAATGAGTCGAATTTATTCTATACAAAATTATCTAAAACAACATTATTATTCCTAAATCAGTGAGTTTATTAGGAGAAAGAGGTTTTCATATTCTGATAAGTAAATCCTCATGGTTCTTTTTATGAGATCTTTATACAGAAAGCAATTCAAGAGTCATCTTTGTACGCTCACACACATGCATGAACACATGCACGCAGTTTATTCTACCTGCTTTGTACCACCTGTTGAGAGGTTGGAGAAACATGATGTGGAAACAAGAGACTCATTCCCAAACCAGTTGAGCTAGAAGCCTTAGGCTCAGATGGCCCCTCAGCAACCTGTGATTCAAAGACTAACAAACATCAAATGTTCTAGATCAAGCCTGCCCAAATGACCAGACTACAGTCCAAAGCATTGCATTGCTTTCATAATGGTGAGCCACCAGCACTGTGAACAGGTATCCCAGTCCTCTTCTCTTGGCAACTGCATTTTGCAGGGTATGTGTTTTTACAGCACAGCATTTTGCAAGATTGTATTGGGTTTGTGTGGCAAGGTTTGGTAGCAGTGGGGGCTACAGGGGTAGATTCAGTGAGAAGCTGCTAGAAGCTTCCCCTATTTCCAACAGAGCCAGTGCCAGCCGGCTCCAGGTCTGACCCACTAATGGCCAAGGGTGAGCCCATCAATGACAGTGGTAGCACCTCTGGGATAGCATATTTAAGAAGAAGAAGAAAAAAGTGGTACAACAGCAACTGCAGCGGGAGAGAGGAGTGAGAATGTGTGAGGGGAACAGCCCTGCAGCCCCCAGGTCAGAGCAGCAGGAGGGGCAGGAGGGGCTCCAGGCGCCGGAGCAGAGGTTCCCCGGCAGCCCCTGGGGAAGCTCACGGTGAGGCCGGCTGTGTCCCTGCAGCCATGGAGCTCCATGGGGGAGCAGATCTCCACCCGCACCCGGGGAGGGCCCCACGCCAGAGCAGGGGGATGCCCGAAGGAGGCCGTGACCCCGTGGGCAGCCCACGCTGGAGCCGGCTCCTGGCAGGGCCTGTGGCCCCGTGGGGAGAGGAGCCCAGGCTGGAGCAGGGTTGCTGGCAGGACTTGTGACCCCATGGGGGACCCAGGCTGGAGCCGTCTGTTCCTGAAGGACAGCACCCACGGGGGGACCCAGGCTGGGGCAGTTCGTGAAGAACTTGCAGCCCGTGAGAAGGACTCACATTGGAGAAGCTCATGGAGGACTGTCTCCCATGGGAGGGACCCCACGCTGGAGCAGGGGAAGCGTGTGAGGAGTCCTCCCCATGAGGAGGAAGGAGCAGCAGAAACAACGTCTCATGAACTGACTGCAACCCCATTCCCTGTCCTCCTGCGCTGCTTGGTGGGGAGGAGGTAGAGATCAGAGTTGAGCCTGGGAAGAAGGGAGGGGTGGAGAGAAGGTGTTTTTTAAGATTTGGGTTTATTTCTCATTATCCTACTCTGATTTGATCGGTAATAAATTAAAATATTTTTTCCCCAAGTTGACTCTCTTTTGCTCATGACAGTAATTGCTGAGTGATCTCCCTGTCCTTATCTCAACACACAAGACTTTCATTACATTTTCTCTCCCCGTCCAGCTGCGGAGGGGAGTGATAGAGTGGCTTTGCTGGGCACCTGGCATCCAGCTAGGGTCAACCCACCACAAAGAGAAATATCAGAAACCTCTCACAACCAACAAAACCAGTAGTCTCAGGAGTCTAACTGCTAGTGCTTTGCATGCATTCCTACTGAAACATATTTGTAGTCCACAGTGATTGGTAGAAGTTTGAAAATGATGCTTCTTAACCAACAGAAATACAATGCACTGTATTCCTGATCACTGTGAGTGAGCGATGATTTGGGGAGAAGTTATGTAACACCTCTTCAACATGGAAGTCCATCTCCAGACCAGGACCAGTCCTTGCAGCATTTGCTCACTGCAGCAGAAGGAGAGTAACCATGAAATAGAGGAGGAAAAGTATTAGCTACCTGTAGAACTTAGCTGCCTTTGACATAACATCATTTCTAGGTACATAAAAGAAATATTGAGTGAAGGAAGTTACGCAGTTTTGGCTAACCATGAGAAGTAGCTGCATTTTAGCACGACAGCAGGTCTAAGAATGGAATTGTCCATGGATATCACCCATCTGCTGGGTTATCAGTATTTTGTATGAGAGCTTTCCTAACCATCTGGGAAAATGGCTTTTAGATGGCAACGGACACACCACCTTTGTTGCTGGCAAAAAGATAACGTTTGCTCTGAGCAGGCAGATTACTGCAACATTCTTGATGAAAAGGTGTACTTGGTATAGGCTAAAAGCAGTTCCTGATCTGACCCAGACCATTTATGGAACCATATTCCCTGTGCCAGTCTGGGATATCAAAAATGGAAAGGGACTTTATTTTTAATTGAGCCTGAGCTGATCACACAAATTAACCCAGAGTGAATTATTACATACCAGATGAAATAATATCCAGGGTCAGTTAATTCCAGGACAATGGTGAATACTAATGGAGCTCACATTCTGCAACCCTCCAGAGCCCTTCTGTGCTGGCTGGTGAGACTATTTCCTAGCCAATTGGACTGTATTAAAGAACTGCCTAAATATCATGGCAGAGCACGTATTCAGGAGCAGGGATTTACTCAGCGTTCCATTCATGTCTGGAACGAGAGGATTCTGAGCAATCTCTGCCTTATGTTATGATGGATGCTCTGCAAAATGCAGCATGAAATCGAAGTAAGTGAGAAAACTCACTTAAGGTGGGTGCAAGAGAGGTTATTATAATCCATGATGCCCTCCACCACCTGGTCCGTAGGAATTTACACTGGCCATATTATAATTGCACAACAACAGGAGATCTAGTTACACATCATACCCTCATGGATCCAAATTTCTTTGGAAGGAAACCCAGGTACACACCGAGATGACAGCTATGGTAAGCTTCTGTGGGTCCCCCACTTGACTTGATGGGAGAAGGGGTCTGGTGCAGAGAATCCCTCTCCCACAACATAAGCTCAGCTTCTGAGGATTAAGCAGAAGGTGTCTTCCAAATGTTATGACACAGCTAATGAGATATCATTTTTTGACATAACAATCAGCAGGGGAGAGGAGGTGTGGCTAAGACTTCTTGGTATAAGCTGCTGGTCTTTTGTTGTACACTTTCTGGGAAATGAAATACGGGAACTTCTCAGGTGCCGTGTCATTCCAGAGGAGGAGGTCTGCTAAGGTAAGGTTGTCTCTGCTCAGATTTTAATCCTCTTCAGCATTGGGAAATCTCCTCTGTTGTTGACTTGTCTTAACTCATTTGATCACAGGAAGAGATATTCTCCAAATATACAGCTTTTGCCTTTTGTTTTCCTTCAAATTTTCCAGGCATCAGGGAGCTGATCAAATTTCTGTCCTTGAGGCTCAGGTAAAGAAGGGAAAAGTAACATGTAATAGCTGGGGGTTGCCTATTTTTAGGGCAGAAAAAAATATTTCAGCTGAATTCTGAGTGGGCATAATTCTTCTCCCAGAACTGATAATTTGCACTGACGGCACAGTCAGGCTTTCTGCTCCACAGAGTGATGCTGCTGCAGAGGCTCATGGTGTGCCACATTTTAAAGAGGCTAAGAGAGCGGCTGAGTAAGGAAAGTAAGTGAATTGTCCAGGGTGTTAGCAATAGGGTTTTACTTTGCATTGCATGTTGCGATTTTTAGGAAAAACAAAAGCAGAGTTAGAAACAGGATGGCTGAGAGGAAAAATGTTAAGAATTGCACATGCATTTAATGGCTGCCTTTCCTTTGGATGATGTGTCACTGATGCCTATGACCAAACAACAGAGGAAGTATCTACTTAGGAAACCAAAGGAAAGCTCAACAAGAGGTGAATTAATACTATTCACCAGACTGGTCCCCGCTATGAGCAGCTGAAGGATCAAAGGACAAATTTAAACAAAATAACAAAGCAGCTTTGTCTGGTACCATTGATCCAAAAAAGAGCACTCACTGCACCTTAAAATCCATTTTGTGTCTCCTGCAGAAAGTCTGCTGTGAAAGAAATGGAGTTTTATAATAATTATTTGGAGCCTTAGGGGTTCAGAGCATTCTCTGGTTCACATTACTGCTGCCTTACTACCTGAATGCATTTTCATGTGTATCCTAATCAGTTTATTTACTGTTTGAATGCGATTTTTGACGCCAGGAAGAAATGTCTGCATAGAACACTGAAGAATCTCTCTCTTCATAAGGAATGATGAAAATACTTCAAAGTACATTTCAGACTGTACTATAAACTGTATCTGAAAATGCAAAAGCTCTATCTCCTAGAAGTGCATTGGACAAATTAATTTTAAACTCTACTTGCTCATCACGGGATTTAATACGTGTTTTTATTTTTTAAATCTGACCTGTCAAAAGAGAGATGACAGGTAGCGCAAGGCTGCTCCTCAAATGTGAGACACAAGGAAAGTTTCCTGCAGCAGGCAATTGAAAGAAACTACATCTTGGAGTGAAAAGGAGGGGAGGAAGAAATATGTGAATATTTCAAGAATAGCAGCAAAGCATCATAATTAGAAGCATATGAAGCAAGAAAAGGAATTGTGGCAGATGTCAGGTGAGAAAGAGGGAAGATTCTCCTTCCCAAGCCATTTGATCATGGGTGCAGTCGGCAAAATAGCCACTAGGTAATATTCAAACACTGTGATGATATTTAGTAGACACTTATAAAAAGCTTGATATGAGTTATGTGTGATAAAATTTAATTTAGAGTATCTAAAAGTTTTGGACTAGGTGTAGAAGTTTTCTTTCAAGAGGTCTACGGTTTCTTTTGTTGAAAAGAGTGTTATTCCTCACTGATGTCCTGGCTGTTACTGAAGTCCTTAGTGGCTCCATTAATCTGGTGTCATGCACAATAAAATGAAAATTGATCTTACTTCTGAACAAGGTCATACCCCCTTCTCTGTAATAAAAGAAAGAGCCATCTCTAATTTTGTTATAACCCGGTATAGGCTATCTTAGCTTCATCTGGAACTGCATCTTTTTAGTACTGACTTCAGATATGCCCTTGTTCTGCTGATTATGCCCAAAGGCTTCCTGACCCTTTGCTTCAGAGCTCAGGAGACACCAGCAATGATCGGTTCCCCAGCCCAGGCAGGCGCACAGGGCACTCTACACACCTGTGAGTGCAGTAATGTGAACGGCAACACGATGTCTTTAACCCCAGGAACCAAGAACTGGAAAAGGACTCAACCTTAGCCATCCACAAGCCTTTAAAATGGGATTGTTGGAGGACATCCAGTCGATATGAATCCAAAGAACGTCAATGGACTTTTATGCTGAAGGTGTGAAAAGAAGTTTAGAGCAGCAGCTGGGTAATACTCAATCTAAGAAGCTCACTCACTAATGTAACACTCTGTTGACCTACATTTTTTTACAAAAGGTATCCATTACCTCTGCTAATTTCAGCATTTAATATACCCTTAACTTCATTCATATGTGTGAAGGTCATTTCCATATACAAGTCCCTTACAAATTTAGTGTGGGCTAACCCTCTTTATAACTTAATACAAAAGTAATATCAAAACTTCTCATTAAGTTTGAATGGGGTGAAAATATCTCAGAAATTAGAGGATATTGCACATATCCTTTAATGACATTGATTTTCTAATGGAATCACTGAAAAGATGGAAAATGGCCTCCTAATGATTACTTTTTTCGGGAAACAATTGAAGATGGGAATTTAGTGTAGAGTGAATTAAAGCAAGTTTATTAGTTCATTGTGGATATGGAATTTCTTGTCATTTCACCGATATATGAATTATGCAAAATATTAAAAGTCCTGAATTAATTCACGGAATAGTTTTAGAGGCATTTCTGTTAGCTCTGTAGAGACAACCAGGCACAGGGTAAAGCAAACAGCCCCTGAAAAGGATCACCTTATATCTGTTTTCTCTGTGTTATCTGCTTTAACACAACAAAATAATTTTTAAGTGGAAATGCTTGCAGGAAGCACAGTATCTACATTAATGGAAGTAATATGCAAAGTCTAAATTTCATTTCTTCTCTGTGTCTTCCAGGAACCTTCTGCATTCCCTTGAATCGCACATGTTATATGTTGAGGGAGGAGGCTGAGAGGAACACGTGATATTCACCTCCTGTTTGTCATACACAGGAAAAAGAAAAATAACATAAATGTAGACATAACAATGGATAAAAAATTTTCAGTGGGTAGAATCCTGGACTTTATTTCTGTAAGAGGAAGTAAAGTACTAATCACAAAGACATTTACTATACCAGTAGACTGAAATACAGTGCAGTTTGAATGCAAAACTATGTGCCTAGCCTAAGTTAAGCATATTGGTTACTTCTATAGTCATTGGAGTTCATCATACCAAGCAGCCAATGTATCTATGCGTATAAACCAATACACTTCAATATTAGCAGAAGCTTCACGACCTTGAAAAGGGCAAACCCAGACTTAGCGGACTGGATAGCTTAAGGACTTTGATGCAGAGGTAGTCTTGAATTTCTGTAAGCCAAAGAGCTCATTATTGGTTCTTGACTGAGATTAGGGGTTGTCAGTAATCAAGCAGCTTAGGTTAATAATGCAGAAGGTTGATCTGCAACATTTTGTCTGAGGAATATTACAGCCCCTGCACCAATAAATTTAGGTCTAGAAAACTGAAGTTGTTCCTACTGTAACAAGTTTGGCAAGACAGGTTTTCATCCACTCAGCCAGGTGTTCTAGGTTGCAGCTTCCTTGAAGAGCAGAAGGGAAAGCTGGCATAAATAAGAGACACATGGGCGTCCTGTGTGTTCAGTCAAAAAAAAAGAATTGAAACAGCATTTTTTCTTAGGTAGGGACAATACCATAAAAAGTGATCAGCCCAAACAGGTAAACTTCAACAAATGTAAGTAATGGAAAGCCAAATAATAGTATGTTTAGAGAGTCAGAGGGTAACGGACACTGCTGAAGAACAGGTAAAAACTTAGATATGCTGTGAAAAACATAAAAGTTGCAAGATACAGTCCAATTGTTGAGCACATGGATTAAGCTCTAAGTGTATAAGCTAAGTTTAATAGCAAGAACCGAAGCCACTACTTGGGGTATTATAATTCCGTTATCAAGAAGGACAGTATATGTACAAAAGCACTGTTATCTTCTTACAGGTGTTCCAGCAATTATGAGCTTGCTTAGGTAACTCACTGTATAGCTGTAGCCCTAGGCAGTTCCATGATTTAACTCTTATCCATAATCATCAGCCTGGAATGCATGTTTAATAAATTTTTTTGTTGTTCATCTAGTATGAAAATGTTTCTGTGTCCACAAACTTGGCCACCAAAAAAGGTTCTGAACCAGGGTACCAGTAGGACTTACAGGAGGAAAATATGTCACTACTTTTAAGATTGAGGTTTATAAGTTTATGAAATGGATTAAGACACACAGCTGGATACCAGGAGATGCTTCTACTTTTAAGTTAATCAAGATACCATGCATGTCTCTAACAAGTAAGGGGAAAAAAAAGAGCCAAGCTTTAAATAAGCAGAGTTCACCAACACTACTATTAATGATAACTTTGTACCATATTAATTTTTCAGTCAGAATCAGCCTTAATTCCAAAAGATGCCAAGAATTCAACTTAATTTTAAGAAAAACATCTTGGAAAGAGACTTGCCAGTTAGCCTGGTCAAGTAATCTTTTAAGTCAGAATAGATTGTAACTTAGTATAAAGAATTCACCTTTTACAGGCAAATAGTCTACAGCTCTGAAGAATGATTTTTTTTTTCATTTACAGGATGTACCCACCCCTATTTGTCAGTTGATTCATGTAGTTCAAAAGTAGATGCATTTATATTTGAAATAGAGACGTTTCTGTGCAGTTTTTCATTCTTTTTTTTTTTTTTCCCCACAGATATAGGTTAAGAATAAGCTCGAATGACAACTAAGAGCCCGTCATAATAGACAGGCTTTCTAAGTGTAGGAATTTTAAATGGTTTATTGCTTTTGGACCTACATTCCCCCACAAAGATGATCAAGAAGAGTGTTAATGGGATTTGAGAAATCTGCAATCTAAACGTGTAGTTCATTTCAGCTTGTCCCATGTACTGGACCCAAACGGAGGAAGCTGAAGCCACTTAAAATCACACTAGCAAGTTTGAAGATAGCTAACATTTTGTTCTGACTTACACCAGCTAGCCAGAAATTTAGCTGAGTAGCAATGTAGTCTTTATTCACAACATGAAAAAAAAAGACAAAACTCTCAAGTTCGCAATATGTACATTATTTCAGTCATTTTACTCTTAAAACTACCCGGATAGGACAGGGAAGTGATTGCATTAATATGCAAAACCAGACAGCTAAAACTATCCATTTGAGAACTAGATTTTATATTGACTGCCTTAATGAGTGAAAATAAATCATAAGTCCCCATTTCTCCATCCAGTAAAATGGTATCTGCCTACATGTTTTGTAATGTGAAGGAAATGTAAATACTCAAATAACATAGTAAGGAAAGGAAATGACTAAACCATAGTTTTGTTATTAGTAACAATAAAGCCACTACCCGCTGTTCAGAAAAGTAAAAAATTACATTTAGTAAAGGTTATTCCAAATGTCATAGTATTAAAGCATAATTAGAATTGATATAAAAATATGCAGATCAACAGTATTATCCTGTGTTTCTTTCTTTTTGCCTGCTACAAGACAAAATAAATTCCCCAAACAGCTGCTGTTGGACTGGAAATATTTTGGCAATTTTTACTGTCAATGGATTAATATTTATAGGAAAATATTTGGTATTTTGAGGAAGTAGTCTCCTGGGCTATCATGTGCTTTTAGCACTGCAGATGTCTCTGAATGTTTCCTTACAGCCAGTTGCTGTAAAGTCAAGTATATACAGGTAGAAGTACAACAAGATGATGCAGAGTTACAGTACCTCAGGCACTAATATTTTATGTACTTTTTAATGTCATGTTTAAAAATTTATGAGAATCTACTCTGCTAACCAAGTCCATCTCTATTCATGGGGGTTAAAGTGCGGCTTTATATACCACAAGCATTCCAGGTGAGTTGGTCTAAGAACCTAGCAATGAAGGGAAGAAGCCTGTTTTCAGAATCCCAGTAGTGGGTAGATCATGTAAGCTGGAAGTAGTAGGTTCTGCATGAATTCCTTAAATTAAGTGCTGGAGGAAGCATTGCTTCTGTGGTCACTGTGATACCTGAGGTCAGCTGGATGATCTAAATATCCTTCTCTCATTGTAATCTATTAGGGTAAGCACGGCTATTTGATTGAGAGTGTCCAGCCAAGGCAACAGATACAATATACGTAACAATCAGAAAACAAAAGCAGCCCAGTGAGACACGAGCAGCTTCCAAACGTTAGTAAAAAAAAGTGAAAATAGACTGAAGACGGGCTAATATCATAACATAAAACCTCCCGTAAGTATTCTCTCTTATGTAAGTCCCGTATTTGCCATTAAGCCTTTCCTTATTTATGGACCCTTTCCAAAGTTTGATTACTCAACCATTTACACAGAATTTGTAATGTACAGAAGTTACAGCAGTAGTTTACTGGTATCTCAGAAAAGGGAAAATAGAGGACATAAGAGTGGTGTGAAACTGTGCTAGCTTTGAGATAGATCCCAGTTCCCTGCTAGCAACTAACCGCTTCCCCCATTTTCACAGAGTACTTTCTAAGCCATTACATGGTGTCGTTACAAAACGCAGAGGTGATAGCACGGGCAGAGTGATTTCTGAACGTGCTTTCCCAAACCTTAATTTAAACTTCATTAGCAATTATGAATTGGTTAATAGCTGTAACTCAGTAAAGCTACTGATGGAACATAGTTTCAAAACACCAGCAGTGGGTGATTTGCATTTAACATTTACTGTCCAACCGAATCGCTACTATTTTATTAAAGGTGTGGTAATTTATCACAACACAATTAGCTGAAAAGCCTGGCAATACAAATTAGTCCCACTTCAAGACACTAAGAAAACTCAAACTGCTACTGAGATTTTATTTTATTTTATTTTATTTTATTTTATTTTATTTTATTTTATCTATTAAAGCAATGTAAAATCTCTCTTAAAAATCCACACATATTATCTGCTGACTCCTTAATTCTTTTCTAGGAAGGCAGCAGATAAAAAGACACGTCCATGAAAAGCCATCCAACATCTCAGTCTCTTACATAATCTCACATCCGAGCATGAGAGGATCACAAGTCAGACTAAATGAGAATAATAGTTTGCAGTACTCATCGTAATACAATGTCTAGTTCTTCTAACACATGGAGTCATAATCTGTAATATTACATATGTCTATGGCAATATATAGCCACGTACATCTATTTAACTAAAAAATTATAAACACTCTAGAGCTGCTTTGCCTTCACATTCTGCTTATCCATAGCATCCACATCATTTTGCTTGTGTACTCCAATGAATAGCAATTGAGTGTTCAAGTACTTCCAAAGCCTAAATTACCAGTGTGTCACCAATTAAGCAAAAATCTTCATGACACATTCAGATAAAAGAACATATTTCTACAACTGAAAAGGAAAATGAGGCATATAGAATGAAGTGCAAATATATACACATTGTTTATCCTGCTAATAGTGTGTCAGTTGATGCTGAAGCAGAAGGTCTCGCTCTACCCAAGCACCAATTTTCACATGCAAATGCTTTCCCTGGTGTCAATACCTACACATTGAATGCCAATTTAACATCTCAAATAGGAGTGTGTGTGCTGTACTAGGACAGTTTGAAGAGTAGACCCAGAGGTGACAGTGCTTAGAATCTCAGAAATTTTAAAAGTATATCTAAAGTAACAATATTTGCTTGTGGCTTAAAATTCACCATAGAAATGGTTGGCATCCTCATTGAGTCACATACATTAGGAAGATGATAAGATATAACCCATTTCATTAATTTGCAAAAAGTCCTACATACCTAAATAGGCCCCATTACAGCTCATAACAAGTTCAAAATGAGAAGTGAAGTGTTGATGGTGTTACAGTGCTACATAAGGACATGCAGTTCATATGTAGGTATTTGATAAAAGAAACAGAAAAAGGTTGGTGAGGTAAGCCAGGGAAAGTGTTTGCTGACATAGATGTTGTTGCTATATCAAAGACTTGCTAGCAAAAGGGAAGTTTCTAATTCAAGAGCTAGTACAGAACTACGCTGAATAGCAGGTTCTACTGTGTCTTCATATCTGTCCACCGATCATCCTGAATAGCTGAAGCCAGTCAAGTCATGGCTAGCCAATCTTTGAAAAAAAGTCTCTTAGAATACAATCACCCACTTCCAGAAGAACGACTAATAATCTCCACAGCAGACATCCCCTTCCTTCCCAAAACTATTTATGAAAGCAAGATGTAATTTATGACATTATAATACAGAGCAAGTAATTTCATCATTTCCAGGTAACGGTGACAAAATGTATAGTTCCTAGGACTGTTAGGTATAAAGGTAAACCAAACAATAAGACAGACCCTGATCAAAATTCCTTTGCAGTGCAGGAATATTTTTAGACAGAATGCAGAAGGCCTTGTCTATCTCTGACAAAGATAAGTAGTTGGCTGATTTAGATTCAGAGTGGAAAAGCTTGTACACCTATACATTTCCAAGGGAGAGATGTGCCCTTAAAAGAAATTCTCCTGAGCAAAGAATTTTATGCTGGGACAGTATATTCGATGTCTCACTGATGGCCTATAACCTATTAACTGCCCACTGAAAAGCTCCTTGAGGGAGACCCTCCTTTCACCTCTCAGCACCGACGGCAGATATTTGTGACTGCAGTTTAGTGCACATTTGCAGTCAAAGTAGCAGCTAATCAGCGATGATGGCAAAAAGCCATGATCAGTATGTTACCACGCTGAGAAAGGTTTAAAATTCCCTCCAAATAAACCCCTGGCACAAGTGCGCTGCACAGATTACTTCTCAACTTGCCGTGCCAGACCTGTGATGCCACCTGACTGTACCAGCTAGCCTGTTGCTCTTTTCCTATGGCTGACAGTGGTCCAGATGCCCACATAAACAACAATTTAGGTCACTGGGTACCTTCCAGCTAAGGGAGGAGAACATGCAGAAGAGGCCACTTCTGCTCCCAGAGAACAGCCAGCTGACCAGAGATAACAGAGAAGGAGGGGACAAGTGGGAAAGGACAAAGAAATCAAGGCTGAAAGAAGGTATTGAAATACTAGTCACCACAGGCTACCCTGGAGAAAACCAGGTTCTTTAAGCCATTTACACTCTAGAACCATGTGGGTTTCTTTCTCCCTTGAATATCCAGGGAGTATAGGTGCCTTTTTTAGAATTTGACATCTACAGTTGTGACCTTTGGGGAGGAATCAGACCCATAACTGACTAGAATGCATACAGTGAGAGGAAAAATACAGGATTATACATAGAACCACTTTGAATTTGTGCATCGATTTAGCCAAAATCTTTTACACTCCTAAATTTATTGAGGTACGTTGCTTCTGTTTGTTTTTTTTTTGTTGGGCTTTCATTTTCCCTATATGTATATTCTGGGAGAGGTACAAATATGCTGCATAATTTTGAGACACCAAAATATGTGTCAACAGAGAAATATGTCTGGACAGCGCTGGGTACTGGGGCTATGCAGGCAAAATTCATGTTGTTTGTTTAATAACCAATTAGAACAACTTTTAAGCTTTGCTGCATCTGGCTTTCAGACTGCGGTAATTGTATTTTGAGCTTTTTCAGCTATTTTACTATTTTATCCTTCAGGGAATAGGGCAGAAAACTTCAGAGTAGCATTTTCTGCTATATTCAAGGTAACCTGCGTATTCACTGCAGTAGCCAATGGATTGTCAAGCACTTGATATACAGACGTTTTATTCAAAGTCATTCTAAACTTGCAGAGATTTAACCTTCTGCCAATTTAACTAAAGGAAAGTGGAAGAACTTTTTTTCTAATAAGGTGGTCTACCCTTGCAACATTTAACAGTGGTAAATATGACCCTTAGGGTCATACTTTTATCGATACAGTGAGGTCAGAATGTTATCTCAGCAAAAAAAGCTTTGTCCTGAAGTGAATTGAAACAGCAGGCCATCCCCCAGACATCTTCCATGTGAAATGGACAATTATCAGCAAGAAAACTTCAAGATACTATGGACATCACAAGACATTTCCCCCCTTCCTCCTAAAAAATATGTGAGAAAAAAATGGACAAAGGAATCAGAAATGAATTTTCTCAGTAAGGAAAAGAGAAGGGGAAATATGCATGTCTAGTTTGTTGACAATACTGTTTCTGGACAAAAACCAGCACTGAAGTTTTTGCTTTATGAAAGACCCAAAAATATGTCTGAAAGTGAGAATGAACCATGCTCATGGTTCACACAATTTTTGCATAAGGTTCCTCTGTTTCTGTAAGATAGTGCCATTACATGGTTTCTAGGCAATAGGTACTGAAATACATTTACCTGTTTTTTCCAGTTCACAACTGTAATTAATAGTCCTTAATGTTATATATCTCATACAGTATTCATGTGCTCTGTTTTTCCAAGTAGTTTTTGTTCTATAACTCACACTCTGATATACGCTCCATAAATTCACCTCTCTAAGTTGGACAGCAAGTGCCCATGGTGCTAATATAGTTCTCAACTCAGATTTAGTTTATAGAGCAGATCCACTTTATTCCCTCTAAAGATAACTTCTGATTGGTTTTGACTATTCATGCTCTTTAATTAATGACACATCGTTTCACACCCACTGCAGCATTTCTGAGAAAAGCTATATATTCACATTTCAAGTACAGCTTTGCAGTCTCTTACTATCAGTTTGTGTCCTTCAGAAAAAGCGCATCTTTTCCACTCCTTCCAAGCACTGTTAGATTTTCCAATGCTCTGAGATTTTTTCACTTTTCTTTAAAAAAAGACTGCAAAGTTGAAAAGAGCACTACATACTAACAATCATAGTCAGATTACAACTGTGTGCTGACTAGTTCTATTTGTATCTCGTAACTAAAGGATAAACTCAGAGAAGGAAAAGGCTGCTTCTATTCTTTCATATTTATTCATACACTTCATGGGACTTTGTGCCCAGCTATTTTCCACCGAAGTTAGCTAAGAGTACAGTCAGTAGGAACTTAATTCATATTCCAAAAAGAAGCACTCAGGCGAAGCAGAGAATAATAGCATAAAATTTACATTTATAAGAGTGGTTAGGAAAAGTTTATGTAAGGCGTGCCAGAGGACTGAAGTGGAGTACGCTCTTCCATTCCCACACAAAGGGGAAAATAACCACAGAGGTGTACAGTTCACCTATTTTAACATTGAATTTGTGTAGAAGTGTGAAAGCTAAGGTAAGTAGCTTTACTTTAATATCTGACTAACCACTAAAACAGAAATACATTTTGTTGCTGTTGCTTTACTTGAAATGATTTGAACAAATTGACCCTAAAAAACTGTGTGTGACTGACATTTGTTGGAACAAAGTTTATATGAAATTACTACTGTAGCAAATATAATGAAAGTGTATAAAATGAAAACCAGAATACACTTTTATATTAATGAAGTGTTTGGGACAAATTCCCCTTTCTGGCACCTGTAACATAATATGAAGTGCTATAACACAGCACAGATGATTGGGTTTTTTTATGATTTGTTCTAGATCAGAAGCTAAAGCAACAGGTGAAAAGAGCATTTTATTATCAAAGAAAGTTGTTCTGGCACAGCTTCACGACTGCTGACCTACATAGAGAAACAAGTTTTAGCCAGGACAGAGCCAACACCCAAACCATAACGAGTAAGACTGGTAAACTCATCTACCATTGCACTGGAGAGATCAGCATAATGCTGAAAAAAACAGCATGCCTTTGCCACAAATAATTAGATTGAGATGGGTTTGTACTTCCAACCAGTGTTGAAACCCTGGCTGAATGCCCTCAAGGGCATTCTCAGAAGAAACGTTGGTGTGTAGAGGTAAGCAAAAAGAAGAAACTCCATTAGCCCCCAAGACTCCGATTTGACTACTAAAAATACAGAATCACTCAATCATAGAATCATAGAATAGTTTGGGTTGGAAGGGACCTTTAAAGGTCAGCTAGTCCAACCCCATTGCCAGTGAGCAGGTGCATCTTCAACTACATCAGGTTGCTCAGAGCCCCGTCCAACCTGACCTTGAATGTTGCCAGGGATGGGGCATTTACCACCTCTCTGGGCGACCTATGCCAGTGTTTCACCACGCTCACTGTCAAAAATTTCTTCCTTATACCTAATTTAAATCTACCTTCTTTTAGTTTAAAACCATTACCTCTTTGTCCTATCGCAACAGACCCTGCTAAAAAGTTTGTCCCCACCTTTATTATAAGCTCCCTTTAAGTACTGGAAGGCTGCAATGAGGTATCCCCAGAGCCTTTGCTTCTCCAGGTCGAACAATCCCAACTCTCTCAGCCTGTCCTCACAGGAGAGGTGTTCCATCCCTCTGATCATTTTGGTGGCCCTCCGCTGGACCCGCTCCAACAGGTCATGCCTGTGCTGAGGGCTCCAGAGCTGGATGCCGTACTCCAGGCGGGGTCTCACCAGAGCAGAGTAGAGGAGAAGAATCATATATAAATATAATAATGGTTTGCCCCCTTTGCTGCAAGCATGCGCTACTGGCTCATGTCCAGCTTTTCATCCATCAGTACCCCCCAGTCATTCTTGGCAGGGCTGCTCTTGATCCCCTCATCTCCCAGCCTGTGTTGATACCAGGGGTTGCCCTGACCCAGGTGCAGAACCCTGCCCTTGGCCTTGTTGAACCTCATGAGGTTCACACGGGCTGATGCCTCGAGCCTGTCCAGGTCCCTCTGGATGGCATCCTGTCCCTCAGGCGTGTCAACCGCACCACTCAGCTTGGTGTTGTCTGCAAATTTGCTGAGGGTGCACTCAATCCCACTCTCTATGTCATTGATGAAGATACTAAACTGTACCAGTCCCAGTATGGACCCCTCAGGGATCAATCACGCAATAGGATGTTTCTACAGAAAAAAGAAACCTAAACTGATTAGAGTGAAATAACTAGAAATTAGCTACAAGCTTACAAGCTTTTTTTTTTTTTTTTTTAAGTATGAGTAGGTAGCAGACATCTCTATTCAACAAAACATACTACTTTGGTCAATGTTGTAAGTGTGAAATTAATTTGGTGCTTAGTCAAGACTTATTGGACCAGTTCTGTAGGAAAGAACAACATATATGAGACAAAAGAGCATCCAGATGGCAATATAAGTCAATGCTATGACTGGAAATTGCTATCAGATTGCAGCACCAAAAATATTCCTACAGTTAAGAAACATAAAGATAGCAGCCACTTGGCAGAAGGCTTGTAGACACTAATCTACTCATTTATCAAGCAACCCAAGGATATGTGCAGTGCTATACAACGCCCAGCCCAAAGCAGCCTGGGAATTATTTGCTTTAAGTCTTGTAAAAAAAGCCAGATTATCTCCATTCTCCCAGTAACAGTGTATGAGAGAAGAGAAACAAGGAAAATGTGCAGTTATTCCTTCCACAGACTCAGATTTGCCTTTTTCAGCCTGTACAGCACAGCAGATGTTGAAAGCCTGACAAGACTCCCATGATCTGAACTTTCATAGCTTAAAAAAATTAGAAGAAAATCCAACCATAACACTAAAGCTTATGACAGGCCAGGGTGGTCAGAGTGGCTGACAAAAAAAAAATAGCTGGGAAGCATGCGTGCAGCCATTCTCCAGGCGATGGACATAACTGTTTTTTACAGAGGGAGAAAGTAGGAGCCCCTCCCTACACTAGGGAATTTTTTTAAAAGTAATTGACAAGGTCTCTAAACACTTCAGTCTCAGCAGGATTGTTACACTCGTACCAAGCTATAGAAAAGCTCCACAGATCTGAATTATGTAAGATGCTTGAGTCTTAAAAAACCCAAGGCTGAACAGACCTCCTTGAGATGCTTATACCACTTTCATCTGTGTTGATTGTCAAAAATAATAAAGGAACAATTTTGCAGACTGGAAGTAAAGAATGTGAAAAAGTAAACAATAGAAAAAAATGACCCCTTGAGTATCTAAAATATTGCAGGACTTTGAGAAAACTTTTGTTCTAGCACAAATACAAAGGCAGCAGAGCTCTGCTGCATCACAAGGAAGCCTTCAATTTTTGCTGCCACTCCACTCTGTGAACAAGTAACACTAGAGCTGTTGTAGGTATAACTGGCTGAAAACCTGGCTGAAGCCTAAGCATGCGTTTAACAAGTAACAGAAAAAAATAAACAAAAAAGTGCAAACTTTAAAAAAAAATTTACCACTTTAAATGAAGCAGAAGATACCTGTTTTTCCTTTGTTTGTATTTTTACAGAACACTGAATGAAGCAATGTTTACTAGAGACTATGAAGTGTTTGGATTCCTTAAACAAAATCCCAGTGTAACTCCCTCAGCAGCTGTAGTGGACAAAACGACTAAATTATATTGTAGCAGAAAGAATAATTGACATTACTATTTCTGAAGCCCTTTGCAGATCTTGAAAGAACCACATCTATACAAAGAGGAAAAAAAGAAGGGAAAGGGGAAAAGGGGTGTCTATGATGTTCATATACGCACACGTGTGAGCATACGCAGACCTATATATCTATATATAACTTCTGTGAAACCAAGTTGGTGCAGGAAAGTTTAGACTGCAGTCATGGGAAGTATCTGCAGTCGCCATTCATTTGTTCATGAAGAATATCCATCCTGCTCGCTACGCACAAGGTCCTGACCTTGGAAAGGGGTCCCCAGTGATCTAAGTCATCATTAGTGGAGAAGTGTTTTCTATCAGCCATTCATCTCAAAACTAAAACCACTGCTAGAAGCAGCAGCCACAGTGCGTCTCCTTTATTCACAAGCACACAGCGTTTGCTTAGCTCATAAAAGCTGTATTATGGATCACTGTGGGTGAGGCTCTTCCCACACTGACATGTTAATGACAGCCTCTGCCTCTCAGACAAACTTCTCTTTGGTCTCTGCTCAGTCAAAATATTTTATCAACAGCTTTTTCTTCCGGCAATTCAGACTTTAGCCTGCTTCCACTAAGACATACCTGTGCGTAACTTCACTGCCATGAGTAATTCAGAGGATTTGAATGGAAACAGATACTCAACTTGGGCAGCGTACAGACAGCATTTGTGGGATTGGGATCTTTGTACTAACATCAATACCTTTTAACTTCTGACAAAAATTTCTAAAGATCTGAACAACCGTGAAGCAAGTGCAGCTACTCTGAGAGCTGTCCTGACACAGCACATCAACAGCCTCCTCATTTAAGTGCCATGTTACTGTATTTCTTAATTTCCTCTTTAATCCAGATAACCAGAAGTAAATACGCTTCCATAGGAATATACTACTATAGAAACATTGCTTGACCTGAACTTCCTCTAAACTTATGTAGGATCTGAAATATTAAACCAGAAAACATTTGACAACTTGCTGCTGGCGAGATTTCCACCACCAGCAGTTTCTAGTTTAAAAATTCCTCAGTAGCAGTACCACTTCCAGTTCTTCAGTACACTGTCCGCTCTCAATAGAAAGGAGAAATAAGCAGGGAAAAACTACTACAAAAAGTGTAAACACTTTCCAAGATTTTAAAAGCTTTACTGATGTACATGGATCTGAGGCGCTGAGAAGGAGCTATATGATCTTTGATACCCTTGGATAGCTCAGAGGTGACTTAAGATCCACTACATGGACCTTGGCCTCCAAACGTAACCTGCGGCCATGACACCTCCAGGAAGCCTGTAAAAACAAGTATAATTTTTATCAGTGGGCCCATGTCTCTTGTTATAGATAACACGGGGATCGGGAATGTGATGACCCACCTGTCCCACAGTGCGATCCTAGCAACTGTGATCTAAAAGCTTGAGGGGACCGCAGGGAGAAGGAAAGGGAAATGAGCTAACTCCTTGCCTTGCTCTAACTGTCTTTTGCTAAAAAAGTGGTGGTTTTTGCTACTCTGTAGAAAAAAGTAACAACTGAAAGACAGTAGAGGGTATAGACCATCTGAAGATACCACTGACGGTATCTAAATAAGGTTGTTTTAAAATGAAGTATAAACCCAAAATAAGAATGCTTAATATTTCTCTCCTGTCAGGTGAGCAATAATATGGGTAAGGATGTATTGCATTGTAAATATTACTCACCTTGAACAGTTCCCTCTCTCAAAGGGATATTTTAAAGTTCAAACATACATTAATTGGAGGGAAAAAAAAAAAAAGAGCTTTACCATACAACATTGTTCTCCTTGAGAGGACTAACACAGTGTCACTGATAAATCTATTTCTGTAACTACAGTAAGCAACCTTTCTTAAAATTGGACTGATATAAACTCCACTTTGAAAGCTACCAGTTCTAGAAAATTAAATCTACGAGCTTTGAAAACTGCTTATAATTTTACATTCTCTGGTATATTGGCAGTAGGAAATACTGTGAAAAAACTATCAAGAGTTTTTATTTCAACCTAGCATGATGTCTTTTCTGGGTACTTACTGGTTTGCAGAAGCACTTTTCCAGCACAAAATGGAAGTCAAGAAAATGAACATCAGTGAGCAAGAAAGGAATCTGTCTATATTTTCAGAAATTCACATCACTGAAACTTTTTGCACATCACTACATAAATCATTGGGTAAACACGCATATAATTCAGGTCCAGTAAATCCTGTATTCATGTACATGAGTACACCCAATTACACTTTAAGGAATTACCCTAAGCCCTTGCAAAAAATTCCCACTGCTTTCGAAGGGATTTAGATGGCCTTGCTAGCTACTTGCCTATAGAAGAGCCTGGTTCACCTGCTGTTCAAACAGAGACGCACTACAGCAGGACAGAGAAAGGCAGAAAAAGAACTGAGTTCATTTCAGAGTGGCACAGGGTGAAATGGTCTTCCACAGGCACTTAGGGAAGCTACGAATGAATACATGGACCACTGAACCATTCCCACCGTCTCAAATTATTGAGACAGGCTTTCCTGCTGCTTGTATTGCTAGAAAAGTGTAAGCATAACCACAGTGAAAATTAAGAACTACCATATTTTGATGACCATGACAACCCAGTGTTCCAGATAAACTGAAGAATATATATTTGCTGGAAAATGTTCATTAGCAGTTTTGACTCAGCAGTGACCACGCAATTACACATAGAAACATTGAAATTTGGGGGTGTGCTTTTTTATCTCCATTTTTGTAAGTGAATACTGAAGGTGAGCAGATATTGCACTATTTTCTTCTATGGACAAGACTGAAAAAACTTTGAAAACATCAGCAGGTCTAGCATACCACATCTGACATCCAATACATTTTGTGAGGAATGTGTCAGGACTCTGGTTTCATACCCAGCGCTGCCAAAATCCTTTCTGAAGATCAGGCATTTAAGAGACAGGAACTCACCCACAGCTTGAAATTGCCCATTAATTTCTTTATCAATGGAAAAAACAGGCAACAGAATGGAAGAGAACACAAAGGATATCAGAACAGATGAAGGACAACAGAACTGATAATAATCTAACAAAATTAAATAAAAAGAAGTATTATTTCTTCTTTAATGGTATTGCAAATAATAATAAATAAGAATAATCAGTAATCTGCAAGAATTTAGGACTTTCCCAGTCTCTCCCCTCCCCACTCTGAAAAGGCCACTTCATTTTCAAACTTTGCAGTGTACAAATATAGCAAACATTAATCTGTATCTCTGTAATTCCAACAGGTATCATGATAAGTGTAAGCTGATGCTTCAAATGTGGAAACCCAAATGTTTACAGATATAGTAGTAAGAGTTAGAATGTATTAAAAAAAAAAAAAAAGAAAAAGAAAAAAAAAGCACACAGATCTTTTTTCTGCATGGAACAGTTCAGACGGAAAACATCATGGGTGGCAAGGAAGCCTTCTCATACATAAATGGATGCTTTGCTATATGAAGGAAAAGAAACCTCATCCTTAATTTCAGAGTCAGGGGCCCAGTCTCCAGAAGCCTGCTAATTTCTAGTTTCTGCTAGTAGGTGTCTAACCTTGTCAGGAAGATCTGCTGAAGTCCATGCTCCTTTGGATGCCGTGCTTGGCAGGACCAGGAATGGCTAAGCAGCCAGAAACCAATTTCTGCATGTTTCCGAGTCCCCTGCTGAACGGAGTTCTTCTATGCTGGAGTGAAATGAATGCCCTTCTAACTCTCAGAAAGTAGTCCGGGACTGAGGTGTGGAGTCTTACAGAGGCCTCAAGCTGATTTTTTAAAAATTTATTTATTTTTAGGGCTAGGACAGGTAGGGAGAGGAATAAGAGATGTAAGAGATGTGTTCAGCTGCTCTTATCGTTGCAGTGTTAACAAGGGTGATGAGGGGCAATGGAGATGTCCACTACCAACACCGTTACTGTGACCCGTTAGCACAAGCTGTGCATTGCACCATAAGCTGCTAATGGGGAGACTACATCTGTCCTCAAGTGCATGGTGAAAACAAGGTGCTTTACTTACTCAAGGCCAGCAAATCACTAAGAACTTGGGTTTTCTTCCTCTTCTGTGTTTACACAACTTCTGTGGTCTAGCTATCTACAGTGTTGCAGCACCAGCTCTGCTTCAACAGCCACACACATGGGAGAGTAGAAAAACATTCTGTGCCCATTTTCTCTCACCCAAGGAAAATCTTAAGACATCGTTCCAAGTCTGAATAAATTGCATGCAAAAATAAAAAAACGGAAACATTCTGGAAAAAAAAAAAGTCAAATACATTGCATTGATTTTTCACTAGGCTAGAGAGAATTTCAGATATTGTGCTACAAGGTCTCCATACCTGAGTTGTAGGCATTTCTTTCTTGTTGGTCTTTACATATATGATTAATAACTAGAGTTGAAAAAGGTAATATCTACTTATAAATGAGACAGAATTTAAAGAATACCTGTTGTGAATTTGGTGATGCCTTGCTGTCTGCAAGGATAGCAGATATTTTGCACACAACTTTTCAGGCTTAGTAAATTGCATTTTCTATTCTAAAACACCCAAATAAATATTTGAAGTATATAATTACTAATTTTTCCAGCTACCATATTGAACTTATTGTAGTGATTGAGATGGATATCAATTGTCTTCATAGACCTAATTTTAAATTTTAATTTTTAAAGCCAAGTGGCTTTTAATATACTAGTTGGATCTAATTACTTTGTTCACATTCTCAAATTAATGTAAAACCAGTCATCAACATTCAAATATCTGTTTAGTCTAATCAGAAATGTGCTCAAGTTATCTTTCCTATTGCAGTGTACCCCTTGAATTTTGCTAATTATTTCATACAGTGAATTTTTCTACAATCTGCCAAGATCCATTCACGTTAAAGAAAAGTAAGTATTCAATTTATTGATTCACTGGTATAAAAATATTATGTTAAGAGATGCTAATTTAAACTAAATTGCATCCTGTACTACAATGTCCATTATAACTTAAACATTTTGGTGTTCACATCACAGAATTATAATGTATCTGCTTGCTTTGGATGTTCACCTACTGAAACATAGTTAATTGAATCACATAATCATTACTTTCAGAGAGCATGATTGTTCTACCTGTATCAATTTTATTATTTCAGTACAATCCTATGTGGCTACTTATTACGTATACAGAAGTATATGCATATGTGCAGGTAGATATGAAACTACCCCTACAGAAACAAGGAAAAATATTACAATCAGAATATAGTATTAATAAAAAGTCTAATTAAAAAACCCAAGTGTGTTCTGAAATCAAATTCTGAAACTTGATTAAGCGTTACATAGCTAGTACTCCTACTGACACTAATGTGCATATTCCAAGGAAAAGTCAAGTATTTTTTTCTGGATTATGACAACAAATACACAGTTCAAGAAGCAATATGCGTGAAGGTTTCTTCTCTCCAGCTTTCATCATTAGCTGCTATTTCTAAAGAAATATCATAGATTCATAGAATCTTTGGGTTGGAAAGGACCTTTAAAGGTCATCTAGTCAAGCAGCCTGCAATGAGCAGGGACATCTGCAACTAGATCAGGTTGCTCAGAGCCCCGTCCAACCTGACCTTGAATGTTTTCAGGGATGGGGCATCTACCACCTCTCTGGAAAACCTGTGCCAGTGCTTTACCACCCTCATTGTGAAAAATTCCTTCCTATCTAGTCTAAATCTGTTCTCTTTTAGTTTAAAACCATTACCCCTTGTCCTATCACTTCAGGTCCTGCCAAAATGTCTGTCCCCATCTTTCTTGTAAGCCCCCTTTAAGTCCTGGAAGGCTGCAATAATGTCTCCCCGGAGCCTTCTCTTCTCCAGGCTGAACAATCCCAACTCTCCCAGCCTGTCCTCACAGCAGAGGTGTTCCAGCCCTCTGATCATTTTGGTGGCCCTCCTCTGGACCCACTCCAACAGGTCCATGTCTTTCCTGTGCTGAGGGCTCCAGAGCTGGATGCAGGACTCCTGGGTTATAATCTAGGGTTTGTAGAACAACGTATTGATAAAATACAAAGGTATATTTCACAGTGACTTCTTGGAATAAGATTATATTAAAAGCTCCCAAGGGAAATAGTTTGCCTATCGTTTGTTGTATTACAACGTTTCATCACCCACTCCTCATTTTTCTTACTAGTAAGGATTCATAAGAATTCAATAAATAATAGCTCCTCATTAAATAATAATTTTGTGATTCAGCAAAAGCTAGTTTAGAATAAGACTAAATTTTAGTTTGCCTTTTCAAATCGATGCTTATTTGCATTTTATTTTCTACAGTCTTTGACCTTATTCTTAATAAGGCTTAGATCTACAAAGGGATTTTGGCACCAAAACACTGAAAGAACCTGGCCAAAGAGTGGATTGAAATGCCTTGTGTTGGACATCCACATTTCCTAATAATACAGAAAGTGTCTTATCAGCTGACTGAGCATTGCCTACGGAAACGTTTAGAAGGAGGACTAGTTTTTAAACCCCGCTCTTATCAAAACAAAAAGTACTTCATATCATTATAATGACATGTGCATCTATTCAGGACTCACAGTTCCTCCTGTAAGTAAATATTTAAAAAGCGTTTCATTTAGAAAACAAACTTACAAAAGAGCTAGTGAGGCAGCTAGAAGGGTCGCAGCCTTTTTTCACAAATATGGTAGAAAAGGAAACAGAAATCAACCATAAAAATTTATTCTGTAGGTCAATGGTTAAAGCTATGGCTTTATACAAGAAACTTGAGCTGAATTCCCTCTTCTTCCTTGGACAGCTTGAACCCAGTCTCAGGAGCACAAACAAGTACCAGACCTGGACAATGAGATATGTCAATAATTGATGCTAGTGAAGCTATTAGGTCTCATATGCACTATATATATTGCATTCTTCCAAGGAAGGACAGTGCTCTAGCTTAGCTGTTAAGGAAATCACTTGTGAAGGAAGATTGGCTCTCAAACCCTGGAAGGCCATACATTCTTGATAAAACAGACAGTTATTAGGGAAAAAAAAAAAAAGCATGCACACATCCTCTCATCCTCTCATGCTGGCACATGGAATTTCCAGCAACCAAATAGCAGCTTGGGAGATCTAGGATTTCAACCTAGGTTTCTACATCCCATATTAAATGTTTCATTTCTTCATGGTTTAGTTAATATTAAATGCTATTTTGTCCTCTCTGTGTTTTCCTCAGTTCAGGTCAGGACACCTCCAGTAGAATGACTACAGCTGCAGAAGTGTAAAATTAGACACAGAAGAAAATGAAGTTTCAGTTTTAAAAGACAATGTACAAATTGTATACTCAGAGAGAGGTGAGGCACACAAGCCACACAACTTCTTGTGAGTAGAGAATAACAGTCCTCAAGGAGTTTCAGTATCATGCCAGATTTTGCCTGGCAGTACAATCAACGTCATCCATGTTTACCCCTCTGCCCTCAGGTCTCTCTTACAAAGGCTCTCATAGTCCTTGGCAGGTGGTGGTGGATGGAATTTGAAAGCAGCAAGATCTCTGGATCTCTGCGAGCTATCTATAAAACAGGGTATGGACACAGGTGTTTAAAATCTTGGGAATGTTCTTGAACTCAAAGGCTCCTATGGGTGGATCCTATGGCTACTCTGAAACCATTCAATGTCAATGCAATCAGTCATAGTCCCAGCACTCGGCTAGTTCATCAGGTTGCCTGCCGAAGAGGACCACATGCTCTTAACCCCAAGATAAAGAGCAATTTGGCAAAGTCATTTTTAGCTGTAAGTAACCAACACCAGCTTTTCAAGCGTACCCAGACCTTTACTTAGATAAGCAAAATTAGTTGTCAGCCAACTTTATGGAAAAGCCTTGAAAAGTAGCCTATACATTAATTTGCATATGAATCACATACAGGGTGAGGAAGAGGAGGGCACACAGCAAAACGTATTTGTGATCTCTTTGCCAGCTATGCATCACCCCATCCTGGATTTCATGGAGTGGGACAAGGGGAGGAACACACCACTACTATGTTACTCTGTGTGTGAAGCTAAGCACTAAATCTCAGCAAACACAAGATGCCAAAATTTCACTGAACTTCTCATAAGAGCCTGTCCTGAGGATTATTCTGCCTCTAAGTCATATATTCTTTGGAAAATTATTGGAGTGATAGACAGGACATAAATTCATTGCTGACAAAAACCCAGAATCTTCAAGCAACACGTATTTAAAAAAAAAAAAACTAGTTAAAATATATGGTGACTGTGAGCGCTGGAAAGGAACAATACAGTTCTATGGACTTAAGCTACCTCATGGCTTGCAGAGCCAGTAGCTTTTGAAGACTGTTTGTTAATGACAGTTTGCAACACTGTGGTAAACCAAGGCCTGTAATTTGAAGATTTTATTTTTAGAAATATTTATTGGAGCACTGTAGCATTAATGGCTATGAAAGAAGAAATAAAAGAAAGTGGGGAGGAAAGAGCCGATGCAGAATTAAAAGCCTTTCAAGTTTCCTGAAAAGAGTTTTTCAGAACAAGAGGTGGGTTGTGTGGAGTTTTTATTCTACTTCGTAGGGGAAGTACGGGAGCCTAAATTAAAGTGCATAGCAGATGTAAGCATATCCAGTGTGAAATGCCTGACATTGTACCATATTCGTAAAAAGCTGCAGCTAGCAAAATAGATAGCCAAATTGAAACACACATCCCGTTTCTATAAAAAACAGGGAAGGAAATATTAGCTAGAAAAACTGATGTCAAGATGAAAAGCAGGCTTTTTTCCAGCTGTCCTTACTCAACACTGTAGTCAGAATCATGCCACAAAACCAGACAGTCCGGTCACAATTGACTCTGAATGGGGTCATTAAAGGCAGAAGATACTCCTTCACAGCTTAATTTAATTATCATTCCCAGCAGCTGGAAAGATTTTTGACATTTTTAGAATATAGACTTGTTTTCCACAGTTCCTCCTCTTTGCCAGAATTTTTTAATTGGTTTCTTTCCAGAGCTGAGAAGTCCTGGCACAGCTGCTTTTATCAAGAGGCTCTGAAACCCCGTTAGGTCATTGTAGTTTTGTTTTCTGAACTGGGTGTATTTGTGTTCACTGTTTTACCACAAATTGTCAATTGTAAAACTCCATGCTATCTTAAAAATTATCCTGACATTAGCAAATGCTCCCTCCCTGAGTGCCTCTTGAAAGCCATGCAGTTTGTTGCAGTACAACCTGTTCTCCTTCTTTTGCTTTTTACAATTTCCTACATACATCAGTGTCTTCCTTGCAAAGATGCAGATATGAGCTGCACTAAACAGCCTTCAGAAAACAAAAAAACCCAAACAAACAATGAAAAGCCATGAAAATGAAACCAAGCATTCTCTTCCCAAATAGCCACAAGGTAATTCAAAAGTGGCAGGTCAAAATTTACTGGGAAGGCGCTGATTGTGGACCTTAACACTTGGCTACCAACCTAACCTGCTGGATCACCTATTTTCAGCAAAAGGAACTGAAAAATTCAGCCCACTTCCTCACACCTTCTTTGACCTCAAGAGCAATTCAGCACCGCAAAAGAAGCGGCATGTTCACCTCTTATCTAGGTTAGGCTCCGGCATTACATAATGCCCAACTTCAGACGAAAGACAGCTCAGTCACTGGCAGCGCTCTCACTGCCGTTTGGGGCTTAAGGGCATGCACAAATGCTTACAGTCTTAGGCTGTAAGTCAGTCACTCATCTCCAGTGCCGTCAGTGGCTTTATGTGACATGAACTATAGGTTTCTGTGTGGTTCATAGCTTGGCAACAGCTTTCCTTCTAAAAGAGCATGGAGGAACAGCATCAGAAGTCCTTATGTCTGCCCAGGACTTCAGGGGACTCTGGAACAGATAATATTCAGCAGCCAAAACATCAGAACATTTTGGCAGCTTTATTCTCTTTAAATTACAACCTGCTTCTAAAACCAATTTCAAAAGCACGGGAGATCTCGTCATGACTCCCATGGGTGGCTGGAATGAAAAATAAAAAAAGAAAAGCTCTTTCAAGACTCAATCTTTTTATTTCTCACTAAAACTACTATGAGACCACCTGCCTTTTATGCAGTGTTTGTAAAGCCAGTGTCTTAACTGGCATGAAGTAGTTTCCATTTCTGCGGCTAGGAGCTTTCAGCATCACTGGGTTTTCCTCTCATTCTGTATACAGAGGTTCGCGATGAAAGCAGTTCTACAATCTGTCCTCCTCTGGGTCAAATCCCGCCAAGTTCTGCCCATACCTCCCATACGGTTTCTGGCATTATGCAGCAAGACAGCATTTAATTGAGAAAAATAAGAAAACAAAACACACTTTGAAAAATTGCATTGCACAGTGTGGGGTGCAATTTGTCCTAGTTGTACATGCATCCTCTTCCCGATTCCTAAGCAACATGTGCCTGAGTATGAACATAACGAATGTTTGTTATTTTATTCCATATCATCCTAAGAAGTTGATTTTTTTCCTCTATCTCTTTTAAAAGTAACCACATTTGGGACAACTTTAAAATTATTTCTTTGCAAATAACAATAATAATAAAAAGACTCCAAACTTGTAATGAGCTCTGTGCAGAACATCTCCTTAGTTTGTTTGAAACTCTTCCACTTAAGTCTGCACTGCTGCAAAGATCAAAGCATAGAGATAACCAAGTTCTTGGGTGCCAGATGGGTTATAAATGGGTACCTAGAGCTCACGGTGGAATTTACACCTGTTTTATTTGCCACAAGCCTTGTTCATGGCACAGCTTCTGTGTTTTTCATTGTTTCACTCTGCTTGGCCTACATGTTGCTACATCGTTCAAAAATAATTGAATTAGTTGGGAGCTAAAATATCTTTCAGTGTGTGTAGAGTCACAAATAAATTTGCCAGGACTGTACTTTCACCTGCTAAGCAAACCAGCAAAAAACATTGCTTTTTCCATTGAGTTATCATCATTTCCTTCCTTTCCTTCCTGTATCTCTGATCTATTTATAAAGATTTTTATGTGCAAATGGTATTCATCTATCATTAATTTTTTATTCCACTACAGTAGTTTTGAAAGATAAGTAGTTAACTTCACTTCTTTCTTCTTTAACATCTTTTAGACTTGATAGAAACTGTTTTTAAAATAACAGGTTTCTGTGATTTTGTAAGCTGTCTCTCTCAGTTCTACCACCTCCCTCCCTCCTCTGACATCTCTTGTAACTGAGCTATAAATAAAGAAAAAAAAAAGGAAAAATAAAATCATAGACTGGATTTCCACTAACTGCAAAGTGAAAAAGTAACGGTTCATCAATTATTTAAATCAATGTGAATTCTACCATGATGTAAGCACACACTATTTTCCATCAGGTTTGAGTTGGGGGGTTTTTTGCTGTTATAAATATCTAAAATGCAAAGGTAGCTCAGATAATAAAGAAGTTACGCAGTGCTTCCAACTGAATAATACCTTTAACTTGAATATATATTTTTCAAAAGAGCAGAGCAACTAGCAAGCACGCATGGAAGTAGTATAAGTAATATTGCTATAACTGTCCCTACATCATCTAGCAATACCTTCTTTCACAATACTCCCATTATTTCAGATGCAACAGACTGTTGAACTGCCGAATAACAGGATATAAATTAGTGTATCAGACAGTCAAGCCAGCAACTGGGACATGCTTCTGGCTTCCCAGTTGATCCTAAGCTCCCACTGAGTGGCACAGATGGGCAGCACTTCCTACCTTCTTCAGCTGGCCAGGAAATTACATTACTGGCACATGACCCATCCTCAATTAGAGAGGTCTTTATCATCTTAACATTGACCACTATTAAGCCCCCGTATTCTCCCAGATCTGCAGCTGGTATAGAACATGGCACTACACTTCTCCGGCAGTTCTGGCTATGGCAAGTATCAACTCCCTATGTTAACCTGGAAAGGAATGAGAGTGAGGAGCTCGGTGATCTGGCCACACCGCTTACAAATCCTCTTCAGAGTTATATTTGCTGCATGTAGCTTTAACAAGTGGCTCACTAGACTTTGAAAAGGCAGCCCCTCGCTTTCTCTTGCTTTGCCATAACTTCACATTAGGCTGAAACTTCACGTAGCAGCAGCATTCACTTTCCCACAGGAGAGACTCATTAAGTGAGCCTAGTCCCCTCTTCAAACAGGACAGCCTAGATAATAAATAGTATCTTTTAATGTTGAAAGCAGAATACCACATCCAAATACCACCAAACTAATCAACCTCTAGGCTGAAGACAAGGGCAGTTCTGGGTGAAGCTGTGAGAGCCTCCATCCTCATTAAACCTTTTTTCAAGAGTTTTTGCTCTTTCTGGAGTAGTAATAAAGGAGCAGTGGGGAGAAGAGAAGCCTGTTCTGCTTTCTACTCCTTCCTGCTGGAGAGCAGAGGCCAGGCAGGCAGCCCAACTCCAGGTAGAAGCATAGCAGGGAGAAGCACAAGGTTAGTGCAGTAGATACTGGAATAGCCGTGGGACCTATGAAGGTTGGTATTATTTGGTATCTGGGGCTATTTTAAAAGCATTATCATAGCTGTGCTAAGTACTATGGGACAGTCCAGTTAAGAAGTCCTTGTCTATCAGGAGGGGTGTAGAAAGAAGAGCTCTTTAGATGGTAAAGTCACCCAGCAAGAGCCCGTGCTCTCCTTGACTGCATAATGAGAGGGAGAGAGAAGATTAACAGCTCTTCCAATAACTGGCCACTACTTTTATTCCATGTAATGGAAATAGGAGAGAGCACTATTGTGTCAAGAATCTGGTACTCCCGGCTTTTCTCTATCTGGAACTGAATCACAGAATGTACCATTAAAGTGAAATATAGTATGTCCAGTCCATACCATCCTGGCAGCAAAGAAGCTGGTTTTGTTTCCTTGTGTTTCTTTTACATCTTAAAAAAGGAAAATTAAGAAATGTTGAGGCACATTTCTTAAGCCCTTCCATAGCTGAAAGGGCTTGGAGCTGGGCAGGTGGGAATAACCAATTCTTCACTATTTGTTAATTCTCTCATTGCTTTGACCGCTGCTGCTTTGAAATGATGCCCCACTGCAATGATATATAAAAAATCACATTGTTATGTGTCCATTTGCATGAAAAACCTATGTACAGTTTCCTCATTGCTGAGAACACTATAGGAATTAATGTTATAATTTATTATTACAAATTTCTAATGTTTCTAATAGAAGAATGAGATCTGTAAAGAGAGCTCTGATGAAAACTTTCAGATGAAAATAATCTTTAGGCCTCTCCTTTCCAAATATAAGCCAACTAAGATTTGAAGGATAAGTGCAGCTATTTTCCTATGGCAATCAATATATTTTACACACAGTTTTCTAGGTATTATGCTATGCAACAATCAACTGAGAAACAACTGAGAGAGATTCAATGGCAGAGGTTAATAACCCAAGATAACATCATATCCAAGGCAGCCTATTTGTGCATGTCACAACAATGATAGATAAGCAGTCTGAAGCGTGCAAAGATAAAAATTATGCACTCTATAAATGTGTTCTTATGTGCAAAGTCTGCAACTTAAAAGCTTCCCCTTTATACAGGTTCAAAAGAATCCTTTGAAAGCAAAGAAAGAGATTCTTTGAAGTGCTTCTTAATGCACCCAGAAAAATAAAAGAAAGAAATTGAACAGATTGGGTACTGGCAGGAAAAGGACCAATTAACATAACCAGATAGGTGGTAAGCTTCAAATATGACTGCAGTAGCACACTGACGTTAGCAACAAGGGATGAACTCACGCACTTAAAAAAAACATAAGACAATGACTGGGTCTCTGGACTGATAGAAAAACCAGACCCTACAAGGTGCTTTATGTTCTAGAAGTGCCTGCCTTCCTCCACTGGCTGCAAAGGGATTGCCTCATGTGCAAGTGGCATGCAACGCTGGCTGCATCCAACTGAAACGGAAGATTCTGGTAAAGCAAGGCCAAACTATACTAATCCATCTCCAGCAAAACTAATAACATTATGGTGATGTTACTACACAGATAAAGCAGCCAGTAATCTCATGGAAATAATCCCACATCCTCATCAAATATTTACCAAGTTATCACCTTGTCCTCTGCCCCATTTCAGTCCACATCATGCTTGCTCTTAGCTAAAATGCCTATTAATGATGTCAGCAAGCAGTGTGTTGCTCAGCATTTGGATCCCAATGGCACAGGAGCACCCACTCAATGTGGTCTAACGTTCCAAACACATCTTCAGGCTCATTGCCAGAGGATGACTGAAAGCTTGAGGTCACAAAGTAAAATCAAAGCTGTATTCAAAACATCATCCTCATGACTGCATGACTTAGATGTTTATGTATGATAATGTAGTCTTTGAACAGCATTAAAAACAGAATACAGTTGTTTCCAGTTGACAAACAAGGTGCAAGAAGTCTATCAGCCCAGTCCCTGTGCTTTTTGTGCCCCATGTAAAGAGCATTAGAGTCAGTAAAAAAGCTTCTGCTGAGTTTGGGGTAAGTACTTACCACAGCAAGAGGTGTTTCTGGGGCAGGGCGAATTACTTTGGTTCAGAAATCTCTCTCATCTTGTCTGTCACTTTTTTCCTACTAGCATTAATAGCGATGAAGGTATTCAATGTGAATAGCAAAAGGCAATGCTTGGAGGGGACTTTGGAGCTTCTTGAATCCTTTCTTTCCTTTCCTCTGCTACCCTTCTTTTATTGAAAAGTTAGTGAAAGCTGGACTATATACACCAAGAAATGTCCAGAAGCCACCAGCTGAGACTGAGGTTTTCACAACACCAGAGTCTGGGTATGAACCTCTTTGGGTTACATTGCTTTTTAATACCTTGTTGATCGAGGCTCAGTTGAAACTTCAGTGAGAGACTCAGCAACACAATTACTGTGGTTCACTGGCCAGATTTCTTCCTTCCCTTAGGCATACATCTTGCTTCATATCTATTCAAAAGTAAAATCTCTCTCTACTCCATACCTTCCAAACCACCATCATTGCTGTACAAATCATGAATTGTCATGAAAAGAATCAGGAAACCTCTGTTTTATTTCATACCTTGTACCACCTTAAGGGTTTATGAGGATGTGACTTCACTTATTTGACAGCAACAATTTTTTACTCCTGCCAGTCTGTGCTAAGAATGGTTTAATGCTTGTTTAATGAAGCCTGGAGAAATGGAGATGTTATTCTCCTTGTCTGCTTAGCTGCTTTGTCAGGAGTTATAATATCTCTTACAGAATTTTACCGATTAGTTCTTCAGTTTCACCAGAATTACAGCATCTGTTAAGGAAAGTCCTGCTCTTTGTTCTAGCATGCATTATAAACAGCCTTCCTGAGGGTTTTGCACTTTAATCTCATTAAAATGATTTATTTGTTTTTATCTACTTTCCTTTTCAAATCAGGTATTTAAAAGTGTTTTTTATAAATTTACTTAGGTATTAGTGTACTGAAAGTTTTCCAATAAGATATACAAATGTTTCTTTTAAATATCAAGTACTGTTCAAAAATGCAACTTTAGAAAAAACATTTGGCTTATATAGTATTGAGTAGAATATTTTGCTGAATATTTGTTAGGGTTGCCTTTCTAACATTAAGATTTTTCTTCTTCCTTCCCCTGCTTATTTTTAGAGTAATTTGGATTTTAGTCATATTAGGAGTTGTATTTATATAAACCTTATTTAAGTTATCATGCGATGCTGTCTTTTCTTTTTAATTCTCTTGGCTAGAGTATTTGTGCTCTTATCAGTCATTTCACTGAATAGGACAATTATTTGATACAAACAGGTATTTCTTAGCTTAAACACTTAATCGAACTGTTTACCCTGAGGGTAAAGGTTTGTCCTTGTTAAAGATGAGCTTCCTCCAGGAACAGTTGAAGGCCATGGAGAGATCTTTCAAAGGACTAAAGACAACAACAATTTGAGCTTTCAAGTTCAAAGAACATTTCTTTGACCCTGCTTCATATAACAAACTTACAGTAAATGTATGCAGGATAAATTTAATAAAATAAAACAAATAAAATATTTCACTGCACATACATCTTCCTTGGGGTACAGGGAAAAGAACAAACATGCGACAGGTTTTAGTCATTGCTAAAGGCATAGCAAAGGCATGGAGAAGGGAACAGTCTGAGAGCACGTACACACTGCAATTTCTATGCAATAGCTATGCAGCATAACTTTTCATTGCCATTCATGGCTCATTTTAAACAAGTTTTATTTCCAAAGCTGGCTTCTTCATTTAGGTCTCATCTCTTGTGCTAAGGGTGGAAGGTGGGGAAAGTGGGGGAAGTAAAGTACTCCTTCAAAGACAAAACCAGCAAGGTACCTTCTCTAGGAGCTTCCAACAGCAGTTACTGTCCCTTCTCCCACTGTCCTCTCTCACTGTCTTTGGAAATTTTAGTGTAAAAAACACCCTGATGATGAATACTGGAAATATTTATCTGTAGAACTGTCCTACATGGATTCCAGAGACTCAGTGAAGACAGAGTGAGTGGGGCTTGTACTTACTCTCTTACAGCTACAGGTTTAGTTAAAAAATTCTTTTTTTTTTTTCTTTTCCAGGTTTCACTCATATCATGCTGGCTTGGAGTCTCATGAAATAAATTTTAACAAGGAGAATAAATAATACAAGTCTTTAAGTACCATCACTGCTGAGATCGCAAAGGATTCTTCTAAACTGTTGTTTTGAAAAATTATTTTTCTTCTCTTGGACGTACATTGTTTCTCACTGTCAATTCTGTTAAAAGTCCCCATAAAAGTAACAACATCCTTCAAGATGAGGTAAAAACCATCTGCATTCAAAGCAAAGTGGGATCTGAATCTGTAACATAGAAACTTTGCAGAGCTATTAAAATTCATGTTCTAGAAGATGTAGCTTGATATTCTTTATTGCATCATTTGGGAAAGGAACCAGTTTTCAAATGTTACTGGAAAATACATTATAAAAGTGTAATTCAGTTTGCTTCTAAATTAGGAGGCTTTTATATTACATAACAATTCCGAAGGAACTCTTACTTATAAACATAAAATGTCCACTCTAAAGCCCTGCAAAATTTGTGTGCAAAACTATCTTATTTGGGGTTTTATTTACTTGGGTTTCTTGATAGAGAAAAAACCACCCACATGAAATATGATCATGAAAATCAGCATAATGCATAATCTTGTGCTACTTCAGCTGTTATGAGCTAGTATGAAGCCTTCCAGCTTGCACAGCTGATGGTGCATTACAGAAGAATCAATATTTCCAAAATATTTGTTAACAATAGGAACTATTAGAGCATCAAAATATTGGCTTGGGTTCCTAAATATAATTGATTTCTCTAGAAAGGTCAACTTCACTTTGAACGAGTTTTAAGAGCAAAATATAAAACAACTTTCTAGATGAGTAAAACTGACAAATTCCTGATTCAGTCCAGACGGTGTGGGGGTTTGGGTTTTTCTTCAAGTAAATCTATCTTCCATTTCATAATTTGAAAACCTGGGTAAACACTAAACAAATAAATAAACTGGGGGCCTTGTGTAAATGTCTTCTGAGGAGTACTAGCAACTGTTCAAGGGACTGATGAGGGTGAACAGGAAAAATATAATTAAAAAAGCATTCGGGGATAATAGTTACAGGGCTCAAAGCCTACAAACAATCATGCTACTTATTTTCTGTAGCTGTCTAAATAGGCCTAACTGCAGGTAATGAAGTTTGAAAGAGTGCTGTCTAAGGACACAGAAAAGAAGTAGAATCACTCTGACACTGAATTAATTTAGATGTGGGATTGTCAGAGGTAGTCTTTCACTTGACACTGATATTCAACAGATTTATGATGAAATTGTCTCTCACAGTCTCTTGTCCATCACCCAATGTTACACATGATTTCCTACCACACATCTTTTCATGCACTCTTTCGCTTGGTCACAAGGTGAAATCAAGGTCTCGTTGAAGATTACTTTTACTGGTATCTTCACTGGCACCAAACCTGATGCTCCAATGAGATACAATAACTCAGACTTCTACCGCTGTACAAGTCGAAAAATAAAATTCACACAAAACAGTATTTACAAGCATGATAGCTGCAGTTAGCGTCCGTCATGTATTTTCAGGCAACTAAATAAGTGGATTCCATCATAGAAAAAACACCTTATTTGATTCCTAGTACTTTTCAAAGTAGTTCAGCAGGCTTCCAAACACCCTTCTTACATGATAGGCATAGCCAGTGTCTGAACAAATATGATTTTATCAGTGTTGCTGTTTGTTTCTCAGAGAAAGCTCCACATCCAGATACTGTTGAAAAGTCTTTTTTATTATCCTCCTGCAGAATGAATTATTGTCCAAGAACACTAGAATTCATTCTTATTCTATAGTGCTTTAAGTTACTCCTAAATCCTGTCTAAAATACTTACCGTGCAGTTTTTATTCTTATTTCCTAAAACAGCTTTTTCAATTTCATACAAAAAAGTCAGTCCAGTTTGAGTAAAAAGTCAGTCAGGTTTGAGTAAAAAGGGAAAAAAAAAATCCTTTGAATTTGCTTGCCCTTTCCTAGAACAGGAGTAATCAATTCCATTTTTCAAAGCAATTTTGTACTTAAAGAATATGTTTGTTCACCTTGTGATGGAGATTACTGTTGAAATTCCATCTGAACACAAGAAAACACATTTTTACTGCAGTAGTTGTCAGACACTAGAACAGGTTGTCCAGAAAGCTTGTGGAGTCTCCATGTGTGAATATATTAGAAATCCAAGTGGACACAGTCCTGGGCAACCTGCTCTAGCTGACCATGCCCTGTGCAGGGGCTGGGACTAGATGATCTCAAGAGGTTTCTTACAGCCTCAGCCATCCCATGATTCTGTGATTACATGTGACAGAAACATCAAGGTCCTTCATCCATCAGGACAGTATATAAAAAACCTTGGAATATTTGTCTCAAAAAAAAAAAACAACCAACAACCCAGGTATAAAAATAAGCATTGAAATTAAAAAAAAAACCAAACAAAACTATTACACTAACATCTAGTTACTTGCTAGCTTTGAAACATCTTCCGTTACCACTTGTTACCACTAGAGTAACTATTTGTTGAAATGCATATCAACACAACAAATAATAAAATTCCATGTTTAAAATACCTGAGATGCAATCACAGGACCTTTAACAATGTGCTCAGTATCCTCCCACTCTAATGTCCTGTCTTTATCTGTAGAGTATTTTACAGTGTCAAAACATCTTTTAATCAATATTATCATACATGGATTTTCCTATATTCTACATGAGAACATATTTCTCTCTGTGCAGAAAGCCTACAAGAAGCTGGTCAGGAAGAAACTTGTAGAGTACAGTCCCTTCCTCTTTCAAAGTCAGTCCATAAAGAAACTATAAACTTCACAACTGTGTACAGGGTTTTCTTGTTTCCGCCATTCCCCTTTGCCATCAAAATCTCATAGTCTGATGAACAGAAATCTAAATTCCCACTCTTCTTTTGTTAGAAATAAATCTGTAAATTTGAGTATTTACATTGTGTTTTTCTTCAACAGACATTGTGTAATTCTCACCTTGAATCTTCCAGTTAGCAAAATTGTAAGTTAAAAATAATTGTAAGTTCAATGAGCAGTAATCTATATGGCACTGCAGTATGAAACTTCCTCCACAAGAAAACTCCATAATTTTAATTGCTAGGGTATGTTCTCTCTCAGAAAGCAGAGTTTCTGACCTGGCTTTCCATTCCACAGCCCAGATACCCCTGGATGCAGAACATTATCTTACCTTAGCTTTGCCCTGTCTCTCCACAAACCCCTCCTAAGGTCTCCCTCCTCATCTACAAGCTTCTACAGCAGAGATTACAAGCTTATTATCTGTAGCTAAATTCTCATTTAACAGGACTAGATAGTTCTCCCTGGGCCCTACTAAGTACCACTTTAATTTCACACCTATCTCTGGCAAGTAGATTGTCAGCTGTAGCACACAGTTGACACCTTTCATCCAAAGCTGCATTTTACTAGCGAAGGAAGCAATTTCTGAGTATTCAGTAAATTAGGCTATAGAGCCCTTTGGGATGCTTCTGGATGACGACAGGTGTTACGTAAAAAGAAATCATTCCCACCAAATCATCAGTGACAAAGTCATTATTAGCTGATGGTGGGCTGGAAGTCAAAGTAAAATGAATTGCTATTCGCTTCAGTAACCCCTTTAATTTGTCACAGCCTAAACCAAAGAGCCTGTTCTGCTACATCATGTGAAAAAGGTTGTGTTAGCCATAGCTGTAACTTGGTGGCTCCTCATGACTCAGGGCAGGCTTGCAGACTCCCTGCAATGCAGCATCAGTCAAAGGGCATCACTTCAAGTGCGTGGTGGCCTTCCCGTGCGGGGAGGTCCTCCACAGAGCCCAGCATGATCCGGTGGGCAGCGCTTTTTGGTAGTGGGTGGGCTACCTCGACCTATCTCAGGCCAATCTTCCCCAGACCTTCTGCCCAGTATTTTATCTGCAAAAATAGTTTCAAACCCTAGCAAACCATATGAACAATCTCAGTTAAATTCAGGTATAACATCACAAGTTTTGTTTCTTGACTTGTTTTCAACTCACTCAATTTCATTCACAGAGTTTCTGATGATTTTTATTTGTTTGCTTGAAGATTTCATCTACATGAGTTAAAAGTCATTTTCTTCTATAAAAGGGAACTCACCTCATATGTGTGCATGCGCGCACATGCATTTTTGGGAGTGTTGGTAAGTACATCTACCTAACTACAAAAATGGTAAGCCAGCAATGATTCCTTAAAAAGCAATCAATTTCATATATTTAAGGCTTCTAGCAGTATTTAGAGCTCTATGCTCAGGGTTTTTTTACCACCACATTATATTTTTTATATATATATATACACACACATAATAATGTATGTTAATAAACTAGGCAAAAATGGATCTTGCATCCAATAACTCGAAAAACAAACCAAAAACCTCAAAAATTTAAATGCTGCATTTTATAGCAATGCAAAGAGAAATTTAAAACTGCACTGCCAAAAAAAAAAAGAAAAATTCTGTTTGTATTTCAGATGGTCAGTGCTGTGCTTTAACTGTGTCCTTGTACGGGAATTCTCCGAGGAGTGTGTCAGTGAAAGAGGGGCAAGCTAATGCAAAAGTTTGTGAAGATGACGTATCGCTGCATGTGTAAGAGTGGCAATCTGCAGTCAGGTCCTGCTCTTTGCCCAGACATAATCTAATGAAACTTAGCACAGAAATCTGTGTTACACTAAATCAATTTTTGTAGTAAAGAGGCAAATTAAGTTTAAATTAAAAAAGAGCATTGCTTAAAAGACCCAGCAGCAAATTTAATAGCTGTCACTTTAGACAGAGAGGATGAAAATAAAACACCAATGCTTGCTGTGTTATTTACTTCCAACAACCTTTACTATTAGAAAACAGAAATATATCTTTCAGGAGGCTGCATGTGACATATTTAATTGTTGTTACCCCATTTGAGTCTCTGGAGAAAACAAAGTATGAAATTCACTGTGGCTGAAAATGTAAAATACAGCCAATTAAGAGAGTGCATTATTTGCCATCTTATATGTATTACCCTGATGTAATAAAACCAATCAATCACATGAGTTGGCTTATTAAAAATTACAGAAGCAGCCTGCTATTACCTCCCATCAAACCATGTGAATGACAGTAGTCTAACCATTATATTTACAGCAGTCTATCCTTTACATTTAGAGATCATAGAGATCATAGCTGAAACTGGTAAGCAATAATTGCAAGAAGGACATACCAGTACCTATGATAATTCAAACATAAAAAAACATTTACATAGAGCCAAATGCAAAGTCATACATTTATACACATATCATTAAGACATCCCATGCTGAGGCCGTACTTTAACCCAGGAAGCAGTGACTGTGAAGAATGTCAGTTGGGTCATGGTGGACAAGCAACAGACAGACTTCCAGGATGTGTAAAAAGGTTGACACAACCATTTTTTATATGCTCCAAGGAAAATGGGACATTGCTCGTGACTTTGTAGAGGCTTCTAGCTCCCACATTTTAAACATGGTACTGAAGAGTCAGAGCTAATGCAAAGACATGCACAAAATTTGAGAAGAAAGAGATCAGAGACTGTACCGATTTATGTAGCAATGTTCCTATTTTCATTCCCACTGCTACAGAAAGAGTCACAATGAAGTCAGCGGCAGTATTCAGTTGATTTTGGAAGAGAATGATTGTTCATAAACACAGAAAAGAGGAATAATGTAAATTCAAATGAACTTAAGGTTCTAGTTCTGAATGTCGGCATTTAGATCAAGAGGTAAAGCTCTAGTTTATCCATACAAGGACTCTTCAGCAATTAATCTTTTAAAAGCATTTAAAAAAAATGTCTGGGAAGAAAGAAAGGAAATGGATTAAAAATAAAGGACAGAAAAATGTTTACAAATAAAGACCAAAAAAAAGGCCAGAAAACAGAAAGGACAGGAGTGAAGTGTAAAAAGAGAAAGCAACTGTCCAAATATCCCATGCTAAATATTCTACATCAAATTTGTGATGTAACTGCAAATATATTTTTAATTCACCATCTAAGTCTTCCTGGAATAGAAAGCATTAAACCAGAAACAATCTTTGGCACACGCATTTCTCAGACTACAAAAATCCTCTATAATTTCAGCTGGCATGCTTTCTATGTCATAGATACATTTATGGCTGTCTATTATCCAAACAGGCTGTTTGAACTTCACTCTGTTACCATCTATGACATATTAAATTTTCTGCCTTTGCTGCTTTCCACATCAACGGATTTTATGTTGCCTACAAGAGATGGAGGCATTTTCTTACTGCTCACTTTAGAAGATACAGACAAAAACATGTCCTCTCTTCAAACCAATTTTCAAACACTTCTCTCATAATGCAGACTATCTCCATGACTTTTATTTGCATTTCCAGTCTCCCGTAACAATCAAATAATGTTTCCTAGGCTTAATGGACTGCATAAAAGCATTAGTGGGCTCACCATTCAGAGACCAAAAGTGTTTTAAAACAGTCCCAAACTATGTTTACAAGTTTCAAGGGAAAAAACTCCCAAAAGAGCTTGAATTTTTACCTCAGATAGAATGATGGATTAGTATGTTGCACATGCAAGTTTAGGTTTTTCCAAATCTGAAACATGCATGAGAAATGTGTCTATAAGCAAGGGATTTGGAGGGCATTTTGGAAAGTGTGGCATTACTTGTTATAACAGAAATCATCCTCTCCTCTCACTTTCATGATTCTTTTCCTGGCAAATGTTCCAGCATTGACATTTTGGTTTAGTTTTGTAGCTTCATCTAGTGTCATGCACATAGTTCCTTTCTGCTTCACTAGCAGAGCATAAGATAGAGCATGCTTGTAGTTCACCAGAAATAAGGTAATAAAATACCTAATACATCTTCAACACAAGAAGCGCCAATAGTTTTCATACATCCATCTTTGAAGGAAACTTTGTATATGAGTAGTGCGAGGATTTGATAGTTTTTGGCAACCCCAGAGACTTTATAATTAAGAGATCATTTAATATGAGGTAAGTATTTTGAGAACATTCATGACAACTGGTGGATGCGTTCCTCACCTTTTGGGATCAAAAGGAAGGGCTGCAACCCATATTTCAGATTGGTCATCAAAAAAACTATGAGAAAGATATTATGGAATATCTTTGGGTATAACCTGCATTTTGGAAACTGTGAAAGCTACCAAAATGTTTTAATTGGTTATCTTTACCAGAACACTGGAAACACTTAAGATCCTTTAATACCATCTGCAGAAACACAAGCTACAGTTTCTTGTAAAATTTCTCAGTCTGTGGTACCATGCATTAGGTAAGTCTTCCATGGGTAGACTTCTTTTTCACTGCACTTAACACCTTGCTCTGTTCTCAAAGCTAACAGGTTTCCAGAATAATGTAAATGACCTCAGCAAGCGCAAAACTACTAGCAGAATATGGATCTAGGTTACTATAAAGTCACAGAAATTTAGAAAGCTTAGTCATTATATTATTTATTTCCCATCTTCTCTCAATTCTAAGAATCTTCAATTAGCCCTGACTGTACTTTAACAGGAAGACCTGTAGGCAAGGCTTAGCAATAAAGGGCTTTACATTATCAATTCTCTATAGAAGAGAACTCTCCGTTAAAACTAGAGTGATCTGTAACAGATCCAACAAATTAATAGTAAGATAGAAAGGACAAAAAGGAAACTAATTTAACTCTTTTTTCCTTGTACAGTTCACACTTCAAGCTTTTTCTGTTGACATTCCTTCCTGTTTCAAGAGCACTGGATAGCCAAGAAACATCATTATAATCTCCTAGAAGCGAAACTGTGCTGACAATATTCATATTGTTGGTGCAGAAATAAGAGTAGCAGTTGGTGGTTGTTTCACTATAAACTAAAGAAAGTTTCAGTTTTGTTACAGGCTTTTTTCTTCATTTACTCCTATCAACATCTCCCTTGTCCCCGGTAGAAAATCAGACACAAAGGCAGAACAGAAATAGTACCATGTTACACACCATGTTAACCACCGATTCTCACAGATATCCCAGTTCAGTGAACATTTTCTTAAAATGAGTTCAGAGCACTTTCACCACAGTATTTTCAGAGGGATGTCTCAGTCTGGGACCTTCTGATTATCAGCCTTACCTAAGAGTGGAAAATTCTGCTCTGGAGCACCAGAAATGACTGAGTGAAAACAAAACCCTTCCTTGTTTCCTTCCATTTCTTTGTTTCCATGTCAATGCACAGAAGCAAGAGGTTGGGGATCCTCCAGTTACGTACCCAGCCTGAAACTCTGGAACAGCAGGAGCTTAATACTTGGTCAGACTCTGTCAGTGATTTGGACAACATGTTACACTGGTGCTTTACAGGATAAACTTTGTTGTGTTTTATCATTACATAATATGTATGGCACTGAAACATATAGGGGACAGGTGAGGAATGTGAAATGCTTACTCTTAGAAGAGGACCTCAGGACACTAACCAGTTCCTCCTCCAGCACAGGCAGTTTGCAGAGCACCAAAGTGCACCCACTTTGATGCAGTCAGATTTTAGTCTAGTCTTCAAAACTTCTGGTCGTAAGCACCTCACCACCTTCCCAGTGAGTTGCTTTCAGAAATTCATTGCACTTTAAAGTAAAAAATCCCTTCTAACAACCAAGTCTCCCTTTCTGGAAATGAAACTGGAATTTCTAGGCCAGTTTGAAAACCAATTCCTAAATGATATAACTTTTTAGTCTTCTGACTGAAGTGAAAACTGTGACGTTTCAGATGAGTTTCATGATGACACAGTGACATGATGACCCTATGAAGCTTCTAAAACTGATAGAAACTAATTTTAGTGAGACTAAATCACATTTTATAACTTTTCCCTCTAATCTTAATCATTCATCTTTGATGATAAAGAGCGGGAAAATATTGTTTCCAAGCTTCTCATTTCCTAGTCCAATCCTTAGGCTAAACAGATCTTCTTATGGAATACAGATAGGTCTTTTGTATTTCACCAAGCCTGCATCTGTCCACACAAATAAGTGGTAACATCAAGAGTTTTGAGCCACCACTAGAGAGACCCTAACTTTCAGAATTACTAAGTAACGTTAACAACAGCAGAACTACCTATACCTTCTGTTTTACATGTGCTACTGTAATCTTGTATTTATTCAATTAGTTTAGCTTTTTTTCCTCTGAGAACAGCTTTATTTTCATCAGTTTTGTTATTTACAAATGTTTGCCAAATGCTCAGATTTCTGCATCTCGACTTCCTAAAATATTCATGTCAAGCCTGCCTCTGCACCAACAGAAGACGTTGGGAGCTTTAATCAAGAGGATAATAGTCTCTGGCTATCTGCAGGGTGTGATTGTCTGTGTCACATTAGGTTTGCTCCCTAATTAAGTAAATTAACTTCTATGACTAAGAAGAGGTGGGAAAAATCAAAAGCTTTTCAGAAGAGGTAACATAGGTACTCCCGTCATTACTCTCTCCATGAACACACTAAAGAATTAGAGAGCTTTGCTTTTCAGATGCATTCTTGGGGGCAAATCATTCCCGACAATGCTTGTAAACAACTAATTTAAAGGGTGTTTAACAGTACTGAAAGACTTCCAGGGCTTTTATCCAAAGAAATATTCACCCCATGAATCTTCCTATTTCAAACGAAGAGTTCCATATGCAGCAGTAACTAATGAAGCTTGATTTTCTCTGTACATCACATGCGCAGTGGTTGGAGTCTCAGGTCAGATTATAATCTTACGAGGTTTCTAAATATTTTAATTAATGACTCCTTAGTGTCTAATAATATTGTTCTTTTCTTACATGTGTATAGTTACTCTCTCTTCTTGTACACCCTGTATTTCCTTATTCTTAATGCAATTCACAAGAGTGACTAAACCCTTGAGATTTTTAAACTGTTGTATTAATTCAGTATCAGCAAGTAGGTTTGATGATAGAATGAATACTAGACAAGTAGAGACATCACTTCAAGAAATCTGCATAAGAACTAGAACTTCTTCTCAGCACTGCAGCAGAATCATAGAATCATTTAGGTTGGAAAAGACCTATAAGATCATCAAGCCCAACTGTATACTTTTTATAAAATACAGGTTTACTCTGAAGCATTTTTAATCTGAAAAACAATTTTGTTCTTAAGGAAACAACAAAAACTGTTGGCCCAGGTGCGATCTGCAGTTGCATTTACTTCCTCCCCAGCCTTTTACAGAACAAGGCATCCATGGCACTGGGAAACCATTAGAAGTCTTAAGTTCTAGTATCTGCTTGGGACCCAAGTGTCTCTGATGAAGTATTACATCAGACATACATTGTTTGCTTAATGTAAGATTTTCATTTCTTTGGGCACAAATTCTCATTTTTTCTGCTGCATTTCAGTCAAAGACATTGCATTTGCATAATCAAAGAAAAAAACTTGTTTCCATATGAGGTGTATATCAAAATGGAGCACTCAAAGCACAGTCTTGAGTTGTTTTAAGGAAAAGCTACAAATGGTTTTGACTGAGAGGAAAAAAAAAAGAAAATAGAGGATGCATATCACTCTCCTCAGATTATTCTCTGATCAAAAGAAAAGTAAATCCTTGTTGTTCTGGCAAAGTTCCATGTTAACATCAGTTCTCTAAATCCACAAAAAGGCTGGGTGAACAATTGTGGGCAAGTTGCTGGAAATAGAAAGATTGCTTCTTTTACTTGTTTGAAAGCTTCGAACTAACTTGAACTTACAGGAAATGAAGGGGGGAGATTCATGGTAACTAGAAGGTAAATATTGTCACCCATTTCCAAAAAAAGCTCGAAGGTCAATTCACAAAACTGCAGGCCAGTCATCCTCACTTTGATTCTTGGGAAAATCATGGAGCAAGTCCTCTTGAAGTACAGTTCTCAGTAGAAGAGGGAGAAGGTGACTGGGAACAGTGAGCATGGATTTATCAAGGATAGATCGTGCCTAACAAATCTGATTTCCTTTTATGAAGAAACTACTGGATTTGTGGGTGAGGGAAGAGCAGTGGTTGTCATTCACTTCAACTTTAGCAAAGATTTCAGCATTGTCTCCCATGGTATTCTTGTATCCAAGTTAAAATGGTATGATCTGAGTCAGCAGACAACTAGATAAGTAAAAAAAAAACGGTTGCATGACTGGGCTCAGAGAGTAACAGTCATTGACTCATACTCGGAGATTGGCACCAACTGGAGCACCACAAGAGTCTATACTGGGACCTGTTTAACATCTTCATCAAGAATCTGGGGGAGGTGACAGAGTTCAATCTTGTCAAATTTGCAGATGACACCAAACTGAGAGGAGCAGTTGCTATGTTCAAGGGAAAGGCTGTAATCCAAAGGGACCTGGACAGACTAGAAGAATGGACCAACAGACATATCATGGAATTCAGCAAGGACAAATGTGAAAGTAAGGAAGAGCCCCTGACAATGATGCAGGCTGGGGACCAGCTGGCTGAGGAGTAACTCTGTGGGAAAGGACTTAGGAGTCTTGGTAGACAGCAAACTGACCATGAGCCAATAGCATGCTCTGGCAGAAAAGAAGGGCAACAATAACCTGGGCTGTATTAACAGGAGCACAGCCAGTAAATTGAGAAAAGTAATTATCCTCCTTCTCTTGGCATTTGTTAGACTGCATCTAGAATATTACATTCAGTTTTGGGTGCTCAAATACAAGAAAAAACATGATCTACTTAAGCAGGTTCAGCAGTGGACCATCAAGACTGTCAGGGGGCAGAAGTGCTTGCCGTGTGAGGAGAGGCTGAGAGGACAGGGCTTGTTTAGCCTGGAGAAGAGACAGCTTCAGAGAGACATAACAGGAGCCTAACAGGATCTATCAGTAAGTTATCAAGAAGACAGAACCAGGCTCTTTTTAGCAGTGCATAGTGGGAGGATGAGAGACAATAAGAATAAGCTGAAATAAGGATATGAGGAAAAACTTTTTCACAGTGAGGTCACTCAAGCAGTGGCGCAAACTGCCCAAGGCAGGTTGTTTCACCCCTGTCCTTGGAGGTTTTCAAGAACTGACTGGAAAGCCCTGAACAACACCATCTGCTCTGATAGCTGACCTTGCTTTGAGCAAAAGGTTGGACTAGAGACCTCCTGACATCATTTCTAACCTATATTATTTTATGGCTCTACAACATTCAGTTTTCCAAATGTAATGCTCTCTTCTCAAGAGCTTTTCAGTTTTATTATTAGAACTGTCATTATAGATATGTTTTGCATACTGTATATAGGTTGTTAAAATCCTAGGTTGTACTTCAGCAATTTTACACTGTAAATAAGGTGTGTTTTCAGCACAGAATATTAAGTTAAGTTAAATGCTTAAATAGATTAACAGACAACGGTATGGTAAGTTATTAAAAGCATTTGCTGAAGACAGAAAGCCAAGCCAGAAAAGCCTCTCTTGAATCCCACACTTATTTTCTCCCTCCTAAGACACACTACGGAGAAACTACAGCCCAGATATTGGCACAGTATCCTATCTTCCCTTCAAGCTTTGCTTTCTGGGATAGAATTGACACAATTTTCTGAGTTCTTCAAGAAGTAAGGAGTTGTCAGCTAACACAAGGTATCCATGAATGTGTCACAAATATGATTAGCTTGACTTAGAGCTAAGATCAGAGAATACTTAAGAAAACTGGACGCACTTACGTCCATGGGATGCACCTGCAAGTGCTGACAGAGCTGGTTGATGTTACTGCAAGGCCACTCTTGATAATGTTTGAACAATCATGGCAACTGGGAGAGGTGCCCGAGAACTGGAGGAAAGGAAATGTCAGTCCTAATTTCAAGATGGGGAAGAAGGACGAACCAGGGATCTACAGGCTGGTCAGCCTCACCTTGATCCCTGTGAAGATGACAGAGCAGCTAATGCTGCTGCTGGAAACCATTTCCAGACATATGAAGGACAAGAAGGTGATTTGGAGTAGTCAGCATGGATTCACATGGGGGAGGTCATGCTTGACTAACCTTGTAAACTTCTATGATGAAAAGACTGGCCTGGTAGATGAGGGGAGAGCAACAATAATGCCTACCTAAACTTCAGTAAAGCTTTTGACACTTTCTCCTGTAAGATCCTCATAGGGAAGCTGATGAAGAATGGGCTGGATGAGCACACAGTGAAGTAGGTTGAACTGGTGGTGATCAGTGAAATGAGATCTAGTCGGTGGCTAGTAACTAGCAATGTATGCCACAGGTCAATACTGGGGACAGAGTGTACCTTCAACAAATTTGCTGATGACACAAAACTAGCAGGAATGGCTTATACACCAGTGGGTCATGTTGCCATCCAGAGGGACCTTGACAGGCTGGAGAAATGGGCCAACAAGTACCTGATGAAGTTACAAGGGGAAGTGCAGAGTCCTGCACCTTGGGAGGAACAGCCCCATACATCAATATATGCTGGGGGCAATCCAGCTGGAAAGCAGCTTTGCAGAAGAGGACCTGGGGGTTCTGGCTGACACCAAGTTGAACATGTGCCACTAATGTGCCTTTGTTGTAAAGAAGGCTAATTGTATCCTGGGCTGCATCAGGAGGAGTGTTGCCAGCAGGTCATGGGAGGTGAACCTTCCCCTCTACTCAGCACTGGTGAGGCCACACCTGGAGTGCTGTGTCCAGTTCTGGGCTCCCCAGTACGAGAGAGTCATGGACATACTGGAGAGAGTCCAACAAAGAGCAAAGAAGATTATTAAAGGCCTGGAGCATCAGTCATACAAGGAAAGGCTGAGAGAGCTGGGACTGTTTAGCCTACAGAAGGCTCAGAGGGAATCTTATCAATGTATATAAATACCTGAAGCGAGGGTGCAAAGAAGATGAAGCCAGACTCCGCTCAGTGGTGCCCAGTGGCAGGACTAGAGGCAATAGGCACAAACATCAGTTTTCCTGAACATCGGGGGACATTTTTTCACTGTGAGGGTGACCGAGTACTGGAACAGGTTGCCCAGGGAGGCTGTGGAGTCTCCATCCTCAGAGATATTCAAAGGCCATCTAGACATGGTCCTGGGCAACCATCTCTAAGTGTCCCTGCTTGAGCAGGGGGATTGGACAAGATGAACTCCCGAGGTCCCTTCCAACCTCAACCGTTCTGTGATTCTGCGACACTCGAAGAAAAAGAAAAAAGAAACAGAAACATTAAAAGATTACATTTCTTTTGCTTTTGTTCTTCCTGTTTTGAAATTCTTCCTTTAAACAAGCTGGTAATGCTTTTCATACTGAGAGTGTTAAAATGCTCCCAGAAAACAAGGAAAGCAAAATACAGCATCATGAAATAACACAAATCTCTTTCATTTTAAAAGATCCTTGGAAAGTTATGAGTTAGATGTAAAAATTTTAACATGATAAATTTACTCATTTGAGATTATATTTTTACCTGTATTTTGATACAGGTAAAAAACGAGAAAGTCAGTGAAACTTGAATAGAATGGATTGCTATAGCTTTGCAATTGAAAATACTGGCAGCGGACTCAGACAGTACATACACTTGTTTAAAATGAAGAATATAATACTGAGGATCTTGTAGAAAAACATATTGGTACAAATATCCAGGGCTGAAATGAGATTATTATCTGTATAAAACTGTTTGTTATTCTCGATGATAAAACTGCCCTAATCCCACCACAAAGTATGGGGACATATTAGAGTAAGACATTCATTTCTTCTTAAATATGTACAAGGACAAGGGACCCTGCTCCCAAAAGCTTGTATTACAAAGGTAAGGGAGAGGATTACAGGATACTATCATTGCCCTGGAGTGAGCGCGACTGGACAATCCTCATACAAGGAGTTCAACAGAACCTGAAGGAACAAATATGGTCCCTTCAGATACTAATATTACCTCTACACAAAATCTTCTTAAATGTTTGTTGGAAAAAAGATCTCTAGAGACAACAAGTAGTAGCAGTAGTCATACACTCAAGAAAGACCCTAAAAATCAGACTGAAAGTTAACTTTACTTCAGTGGAAAACTGAAAGAAGGGCAGCATCAGCATCTTTCCAGAGGGTGGAAGTGTTTTTGAGGAATCAGAAATCAGTACTAAGCAGGAGTTTGAATGGCAAAAGAAACAGTAAATCATATAATCAGAACCACTGCTATTGCACCGGATACATATGGGCACTTAGAGGTAATCCTGTCACAACTTCTCCCCCCACTATGAACATACTCGGTTTATGCACTTCAATATCACCTTTTGAATTCTACATCTTGCCCCCCTGTCTCTTGTGAACAAGTGACATTGCCAGAACTATCTGACTGCTACTTAAAAGCTCCAGGATGCATTCGGCTCAGGGAAATTTACAGCCTGAACAGAGAATGAACAGAGTCCAGAAGCAGAGTCACAGGTTTCTAATCAGCACATATTCTCCAGCAATGAGCATATTATGAAAATCTACTGCTAGATAAAGTCATTCTAAAAATGGGCTCCCTAAGATAAAGGTGTAGACACTCCTCCTGAGCTGAGTGAATGCATTTGGAAAGAAAGAGTCATTATTTCACTGGGATACAGTTACTTGTATAGAACATTATCTTTAAGTTTCAATTCAGTACGTGTTTAAGCACAGGCCTAATTTTACTTCAATGTGGCTGTTCCTCTTGAAGTTACAGATTCACAGAAAATAACTCTGGAAAGGACTGGATGTTTCACCGTGCCACCCCGAAGTACGAACACACGGTGACACAGCCCTGAGCGCCTTTGCACTGACTGCTGTTCCATCGGAGTACCCTGAGATTTCGTGTGTAAGGTCTAGTGTACACTGGCAAAAATTTGTCTACGGTAAATAACCCTAACAAAACCATTCTTACCAGTCCTAAAAGGCATTTAAATGACTGGTTTATCCACCTGTCAGTAGAAAAAAAGTTGGTCCCAGCTCCTGTCGTGGTTTAGCCCCAGCCGGCAACTAAGCACCACGCAGCCGCTCGCTCACTCTCCCTCCCACAGTGGGACGGGGGAGAGAATTAGGAAAAACCTCGTGGGTTGAGATAAACACGGTTTAATAGGACAGAAAGAAAGAAGGGAACAATAATGATAATACCAACAAAGGAATGTACAAGAACAAGTGATGCCCAATACAGAAATTGCTCACCACCCCGTGATCGACAGCCCATCCCCGAGCAGCAATTTCCGCCCCCCCGGCAAACTCCAGTTTATGTACTGGGCATGACGTCGTATGGTAGGGAATATCTCTTTGGCCAGTCTGGGTCAGCTGTCCCGGCTGTGTCCCATCCCAGCTCCCCGTGCACCCCCAGCCTGCTCGCTGGCAGGCCAGCACAAGAAGCTGGACTGTCCTTGACGGCTCAGCAACAACCCAAAACATCAGCACATTATCAACAGTTCCTCATCCCAAATCCAAAACACAGTCTCACACTAGCTTCTGTGAGGAAAACCAGCTCTATCCTGGCTGAAACCAGGACAGTATCCACCCCTTATTCCATACCATTTACGTCATGCCCAGGTCCTATACTTTTCAATACATTCCAATTATTCATTATTACTCTTCCTGTCCTTTAATATATACACACAGATATCACTCTCTTAGTCCATGGGCCATCACTTAAAATGTCTATGGAGTTCAGTCAGTCCATGACTCTGGGCTTCATCCATCATAGCAGTCTCTCAGGGCAGGGGAGATGGTATGTGGTGTTGGATTGTCATCTGGCACGGTCCATGTCCATGATCTCCAGGTCGAAGATGTCGATCTCGAGGGATTTGTTGGGCGCAAGGTGCTGAAGCCAGTTCTGGTTTCATCACTGCTGCACGTTGCTTGGTTTCAGTGAAGCTCATTCTTCATCAGTCTGGGTGATTCTTACTATAATACCATTGATATGGTAGATAGCAGCCATAGTAGTAATGTCATTCTGAACAATTAACATAATACAATTCAAATCATTGACTGTTTTCACCCAAAATCAAGTCTCCTTGAGGTACACATCGGACTTCCCCATCCTTCCGCATTACCCACCAAGTGCACCCAGGTCCCTGGGCAAAGGCAATCCCACGAATGGGTTTGCCTTTTCCTAATGCAGGAGTAACCCAGACTGTCTTCCCCAGCATGTTTCTCATATGCACCACAGGGACTTTATCCCCTTCTACAGTACGTAGAAGTTTTGATTGGGCAGGGCCGGCTCTATTAGTAGATCCCCTAGTGTTGACTAACCAGGTGGCTTTGGCTAAATGTTTATCCCAATTTTTGAATGTCCCATCACCCATTGCTCTCAGTGTAGTCTTTAACAGTCCGTTGTATCGTTCAATTTTTCCGGAAGCTGGTGCATGATAGGGGATATGATACACCCACTCAATGCCGTGCTCTTTGGCCCAGGCGTCTATGAGGTTGTTTCGGAAATGAGTCCCATTGTCTGACTCAATTCTTTCGGGGGTGCCATGTCGCCATAAGACTTGCTTTTCAAGGCCCAGGATAGTGTTCCGGGCGGTGGCATGGGGCACAGGGTATGTTTCCAGCCATCCGGTGGTTGCTTCCACCATGGTAAGCACATAGCGCTTGCCTTGGCGAGTTTGTGGAAGTGTGATATAGTCAATCTGCCAGGCCTCCCCATATTTATATTTCAACCATCGTCCTTCATACCAGAGGGGCTTTAACCGCTTGGCTTGTTTGATCGCAGCACACGTTTCACATTCATGGATAACCTGTGCAATAGCGTCCATGGTCAGGTCCACCCCTCGATCCCGAGCCCATCTATATGTTGCATCTCTTCCCTGATGGCCTGAGGTGTCATGGGCCCACCGAGCTATAAATAATTCACCCTTATGTTGCCAGTCCAGATCCACCTGAGCCACTTCAATCTTAGCAGCCTGATCCACCTGATGGTTGTTTTGATGTTCTTCGGTGGCCCGACTCTTGGGTACGTGAGCATCTACATGGCGTACTTTTATGACCAGATTCTCTAGTCGGGCAGCAATATCTTGCCACAATTCAGCAGCCCAGATGGGCTTGCCTCTGCGTTGCCAGTTGCTCTGCTTCCATTGCTGCAGCCACCCCCATAGAGCATTTGCTACCATCCATGAGTCAGTATAAAGATAGAGTACTGGCCATTTTTCTCGTTCAGCAATATCTAAAGCCAGCTGGATGGCTTTCACCTCCGCAAACTGACTTGATTCACCTTGTCCTTCAGCCACTTCTGCAACTCGTCGTATAGGGCTCCATACAGCAGCTTTCCACCTTCGATGATTGCCTACAATACGACAGGACCCATCAGTGAACAGGGCATATTGCCTTTCGTTCTCTGGCAGTTCATTATATGGTGGAGCCTCTTCAGCACGCGCCACCTCCTCTTCCGGTGATATTCCAAAATCTTTGCCTTCTGGCCAGTCCATGATCACTTCCAAGATTCCCGGGCGATTAAGATTTCCTATTCGAGCCCGCTGTGTAATAAGCGCGACCCACTTACTCCACGTAGCATCAGTCGCATGATGCGTAGAGGGGACCCTCCCTTTGAACATCCAGCCCAGCACCGGCAGTCGGGGTGCCAGGAGGAGCTGTGCTTCAGTACCAACCACTTCTGAGGCAGCTCGAACTCCTTCATATGCCGCCAATATCTCCTTTTCAGTTGGAGTATAGCGGGACTCAGATCCCCTATATCCTCGACTCCAAAACCCTAGAGGTCGACCTCGAGTCTCTCCTGGTGCCTTCTGCCAGAGACTCCAGGTAGGGCCATTCTCCCCGGCTGCCGTGTAGAGCACATTTTTAACATCTTGTCCTGCCCGTACTGGCCCGAGGGCTACGGCATGAACTATCTCCTGTTTGATTTGTTCGAAGGCTTGTCGTTGCTCAGGGCCCCATTTAAAATCGTTCTTCTTCCGGGTCACTTGATAAAGAGGGCTTACAATCAGACTGTAATTTGGAATATGCATTCTCCAGAAACCCACAACACCCAGAAATGCTTGTGTTTCTTTTTTGCTAGTTGGTGGAGACATAGCTGTTATTTTGTTGATCACATCCGTTGGGATCTGTCGACGTCCATCTTGCCATTTTATTCCTAAAAACTGGATCTCTTGTGCAGGTCCCTTGACTTTACTTTGCTTTATAGCAAAACCAGCTTTCAGAAGGACTTGAATTATTTTCTTCCCTTTCTCGAAAACTTCTTCTGCTGTGTTGCCCCATACGATGATGTCATCAATGTATTGCAGATGCTCTGGAGCTTCACCCTGTTCCAGTGCAGTTTGTATCAGCCCATGGCAAATGGTAGGGCTGTGTTTCCACCCCTGGGGAAGTCGATTCCAGGTGTATTGGACACCTCTCCAAGTGAAAGCAAACTGTGGCCTGCACTCTGCCGCCAAAGGGATCGAGAAAAACGCGATAGCAATATCAATGGTGGCGTACCACTTGGCTGCCTTTGACTCCAGTTCATATTGAAGTTCTAGCATGTCCGGCACAGCAGCGCTCAGTGGCGGCGTGACTTCATTCAGGCCACGATAGTCTACTGTCAGTCTCCACTCTCCATTAGACTTTCGCACTGGCCATATGGGGCTGTTGAAGGGTGAGTGAGTCTTGCTGATCACCCCTTGGCTCTCCAGCCGACGAATCAGCTCATGGATGGGGATCAGGGAGTCTCTGTTGGTGCGATATTGCCGCCGGTGCACTGTTGTGGTAGCGATCGGCACCTGTTGTTCTTTGACCCTGAGCAACCCCACCACAGAAGGGTCCTCTGAGAGACCAGGCAAGGTGGACAGCTGTTTAATTTCTTCCGTCTCCAAGGCAGCTATACCAAAAGCCCACCGGTACCCTTTTGGGTCCTTGAAATACCCTCTGCTGAGGTAGTCTATGCCCAGGATGCACGGAGCCTCCGGGCCAGTCACAATGGGGTGCTTCTGCCACTCATTCCCAGTTAGGCTCACTTCAGCCTCCAGTACAGTCAGCTGTTGGGATCCCCCTGTCACTCCAGAAATACAGATGGGTTCTGCCCCTATATGGCTTGATGGCATCAGGGTACATTGTGCACCGGTGTCCACTAAAGCCTTATATTCCTGTGGGTCTGATGTGCCAGGCCATCTAATCCACACAGTCCAATAAACTCGGTTGTCCCTCTCCTCCGCCTGGCTGGAGGCAGGGCCCCTCTAATCCTGCTCATAGTACTCGTTACCCACTTCTTGTAAATAGGAATCAGAAGTCCCTTCAAGAGGATCAGAGGTGAGATCAGCTCTTCTATTCTTTCTGGGAAGCTGCCCACTGGAAAGTGGAGCGACGATTTTCCTCGAGGAACCTGAACCCCCTTTTGTAATTGTTTTTCCTTGCAGCTCGCGTACTCGTGCCTCTAGGGTCGAGGTAGGTTTTCCATCCCACCTCCTCATGTCCTCTCCGTAGTCACGCAATTGAAACCACAGGGTGGCTCGTGGTGTGTATCCTCTATATCTTCTCTCTTGAACAGAAGAGCGCTTACTCCTAATGGCTGAGACACTGGTCCGTATGGGTGGAGGGTAGGGCATATCCTCTTTGAATTGCCGGAACTCTCGGGACAGTTTCTCTATAGCAGAGACGCAGGCCCGTAGGGAGGAAGAGAGACTTTCTTCGTATTGCCGGAGTTGGCCAGCCAATTCATCCACCGTTGGTCTCTCTCCGTCCTTCCAGGCCATTACTGCTAATGAGTTGGCATATGATGATGGTGCACTCCGTACAAACTTCCGCCACATAGGTTGCGTGCAATTGACTTCATCTGGATCTTTGGAGGATTGTCCGTTGTCCAAGTCACCATAAATCACTTCCAGCACCGCTAGCTCCCTCAGGTACTGGATACCTTTCTCCATGGTGGTCCACTTGCCTGGGTGACATAGAACATCTTCCTTGAAGGGATACCTTTCCTTCACACCCGACAGGAGTCGTCTCCAGAGGCTGAGGACTTGTGCACCTTTTCCAATTGCTTTGTCAATGCCCCCTTCCCTAGAAAGGGATCCCAGCTGCTTGGCTTCCCTACCCTCTAATTCCAGGCTACTAGCCCCATTATCCCAGCATCGGAGCAGCCAGGTGACAATGTGCTCACCTGGACGACGGCTGAAATCCTTTCGCATATCTCGCAATTCACTCAGGGATAGAGATCGGGTAGTTACCGTCTCTTTTATAAGTTCTTCCTCTTCCTCCTCTTCAAGCGATGACTCGCTCTCTTCCCTCTTCCGTGCTTGTGATGGCCCTGCTTCAGAGCACTCTGCCTCCTCACTCTCTTCCTCTGGCTCCTTCTTAGCAGGATCTTCCTCCTCCCTTACTAAACGAGCTGACTTCCGCTTCCAAGATTTCTTCTTTTGTACAGGGGCAACTGATACCGGGATGGGCTGGTTCTCTGGTTCAGCTGCAACAGTCTGAGTAGCTACAGTGCCCGCCGTGGGGGTTGGAGTAGTGGCAGTGCCCGCCGTGGGAGTTGGAGTAGTGACAGTGCCTGCCACAGGGGTTGGAGTAGTCGCAGGGCCTGCCACATTGCCATCAGACCCAGAGAGCCTCTCTCCCCTTTGCACAGTGTTAAATAGGGTTCAGTAGGCATGGGCCAGGCCCCAGCACATGGCAATGATTTGTGTCTCCTTGGAGCTGCCAGGCTGACAGCATACTTCTTCCAGATATTCTGCTAGTTTATCAGGATTCTGCACTTGTTCGGGAGTGAAGCTCCAAAACACCGGAGGTGCCCACCGCCCCAGGCATTTGCCCATGCTGTTCCACACGCCCTGCCATTCATAACTATCCAGCCTTGGGGCAGATCTCCGGGTGATATTCTTAAATTGCTTGCTAACCTTAGACAAAACTGAAACCATGTTCCCCAGAAGTAGCAATAGAGGTATTTTAACCAGCCAAGGGTGTTCAAAATACTGAAAAATTATTGTGATGAAGGAGGAAATGTTATGATAGAGGGTATCAAAGGTACCATTCTGCATTTCCTCCATAAAAAACCTTTCAGAGGCAGAAGTATAATTGCTAATCGTCTCCACAAGACTGTAGCCAAAATACAGTAACGGCTTTAGTACAGAGCTCAGATGATACCACATTAAGCTCAAGGTCAGTGCTCTAAAAACAAAATTCACAGGCGAGACATTACTAATCATTGCAGAGTACAGCAGCCCGCAGAAACCAACACCGATCCTTAACATGTACAGCAAAGACGAGAGCATGATGCAAATCAAATAAACTGATATTGTGACCTGCAACCGTTATTATCTCAAGCCTCGGGCCCCACGTTGGGCGCCAAAAAGGACTGTCGTGGTTTAGCCCCAGCCGGCAACTAAGCACCACGCAGCCGCTCGCTCACTCTCCCTCCCACAGTGGGACGGGGGAGAGAATTAGGAAAAACCTCGTGGGTTGAGATAAACACGGTTTAATAGGACAGAAAGAAAGAAGGGAACAATAATGATAATACCAACAAAGGAATGTATAAGAACAAGTGATGCCCAATACAGAAATTGCTCACCACCCCGTGATCGACAGCCCATCCCCGAGCAGCAATTTCCGCCCCCCGGCCAACTCCAGTTTATGTACTGGGCATGACGTCGTATGGTAGGGAATATCTCTTTGGCCAGCCTGGGTCAGCTGTCCCGGCTGTGTCCCCTCCCAGCTCCCCGTGCACCCCCAGCCTGCTCGCTGGCAGGCCAGCACAAGAAGCTGGACTGTCCTTGACGGCTCAGCAACAACCCAAAACATCAGCACATTATCAACAGTTCCTCATCCCAAATCCAAAACACAGTCTCACACTAGCTTCTGTGAGGAAAACCAGCTCTATCCTGGCTGAAACCAGGACAGCTCCCTAGAAACTGTAATGCCTGCTTTTCACATTACTGCACCTCTGGGGAGTTGGGCATCGCAAGTGAATATCACCAAAATATTGCCTAGGTTTTAATGCTTTCAGTTTTCCTGTATAAACCTAGTCTGTGAGATGATCTAACAGTGTACATCAGGAAAAAAAAAAAACCCACACAGAAAACAAGCCGCCCCCCACCAAAACCTCTGCCAATAATGTCTGCTCTCTGCTCTGATGCAGGTCTTGACCTATAGATCAACTTGATAAAAAAAAGTTTACTCTGTTTTGGATCATACTAATTTCCTGACTGTGAAAAAAAGAGAAACACATGCAACCAACTAATTGCACATCCTAGTACTAAGCAGTAAAAAAGCTACTTTACAAAAGATTACACATGAATATTTCTACTGGGAGTGAAATAAAATTGAGTTTTTCAAAGAACATTAGAGTTACATTTGGCATTTTTATGGTAAATTGCATCTAGTAATGATCCTTGAGGAGTAACTATAAATTCACTTTTACTTACCATCTGTGACAGCAAGTGCTGTTCTTGGTGAGGAACTGCCCCTGCAAGGGTGGCTCTGCTTCTCTTGATGCTGGGAGGCAAAATGAAGAATCTTCTCTTGTTCTACCTAACAGCTATATTCTGAGTGACTAATTGGTACAAAATTCCAACAGGGACTAAAAGTGCGAGTAAAAGAAACAAACAAAAAAAATTTGCATTTAAGCCCAGGCCAGGATTTGGGAGAGACATGTGGGAAAAAAAAAATTAAAGACAGTGATAAGATGAAAAAATAAAACTTACTTGCGCCAGATTAGAGATAAAGTTTCCATTACTGGCATTTGGGTAGAAACTACAAGAGAAGCAAATTCTCAGAGTGTGCTCTTCTCCCTTGCATATGAACAGCTAATATTCCTGTGGGAACCTGCAGTGGTTGAAACCAAGCGTACCACAACCAGAACTGTAAAACACTGGGGGTCGAGTTTGCCAAACACAACAGTACAGGCCATGTGAAGATGCTAGGTTTTGACTTTCTGCTGGATTCACTGCACAATAAACTTTTTTACCACTTTGCAATTTCAACATGGAAAGCCTCTTGTGTCTGAAAAAGCAGAAGTGTGTGAATGGAAAGAACTCATGTTGGGGCAATATTGGATTTACAAACTGAGTTGGGAATTGTCTTCAGAACAGCACAGAGTTACATACGTTTACTTACATATAGCACTCTGATAAGAAGCTGACTCATAACTTCTCTCTTCTTCTATTCTAGGCACTGTAAATATGGCCCAAGCTACAACTAATAGGGAAATTGAGAGATTGTTATTCTTCTTCAGCACCCTTATGTAAGGGCAGGATGATTTTGAAACTGCACACACTGACTGAAGTGTGATCACAAGAGTGGTCCTGATCTGATGTCTATCTACTGCTATCACCTAGATCTTGAAAAAGGGATGTAGATTCCCACTAATATTTTCAGAGGCTACTGTAATGCCTAACTGTCAATGAAACACTGGGAATTGGAAATCTACCGACCTTTTCATTTGCTTTGGTGCTTCTCTACTTTCTGAACTCATGGACCTTTAAAATTTGTCCCCAAATCACAGACTATTTACCACGAATCAATGTGCTTAAGATCTAAAACCATTTGCACTTCCCCACTGATTTACATTCACAGTCTGGAAGCACAGCCCATTTGAACCTACAAGCCCGACTAAAATCTGTTACGTCAATTCAACTTTTAATTTGCAGTAGCTTTTATTTCCTTAGACATAGTAAAACACTGTTCATCTCCCGCCTGACCATTCAGTAACAAAATTTTTCAGCTTTGTACTTATGTCATTACTTCCAACTTATTTGACCAGTAATTCTAATTGCTCTCCCAATAGAAGCCATTTATAATCCACTCCTCTGAAAAACTCCTTCCAAAACTAAAACAAAAACAGGGCATTTGAACTTCCTACTGAGCTCCATAGTCTGGAGCTACTTCAGCTGCCATTTCAATACTTCTAATCTCTTAAGTGTAATTGCTTTTATTATATCAGTATGGACCCAACTGGCTGCCGCTCTTTTTAACCTATTTCTTTCAACAATCGCATTTAACCTCCCTCAGTAAGCATGGAATATTAGTTGGAAGCAAGGGCAAAGGTAGCACATTATGATGAGAATGGTAATGGGGAGAGCAAGAATAATCAGTTGCAGGGAGGGTTTTGAAAGTATTTTTCATCCTTTGCCTAGGAATCTAGCAGCCACACACAGTCATGCCCCATTTCTGATGGTAAGGATGACAGTGACTCCTGGATTTTAAGAAAGGAGCTTTATATTTCTAATCTGATTCCAAGTCAAGCTGCTGGGAACTAATACATAAATCATCATCTGTGTGAGGGGGACCTGTCCGAAGAGTCAGCACTCTTGCCTTACTGAGCAAGCAGAGAGGAGGTGACTGCTGACGCAGGCGGCTCATGGACTGTCTACAGGCAAGAATGCAAGAAGCGTGAACAAAGACCAACAAGAAACAGAAAGCCGCTGTATGCACACTTTACTGTTTCACACTCACTGTCGAGGTTTTATTTCATAAATGTAGTGCAAGTTATTCTCCAAGCCACCCTCAGCTTTCACGCAAATACAAAATCCTTAGCTATCTACGGATTCTGACCCCATTCACTAAACATGACTGTTTTTACAAATAGCAAACCTCCTCCAGGCAGAATTCCCGCATTACTAAAGTGGCATGGGAACAGCCTGCCTTGTCTTATGTTGTCTTCTCACTGCCACTAAGATGTGGAAAAATCTCCAGCAAAGAAATCTCCCTGGCACTGTAGAACATAGCAACCCCACAGGCAGTTCAAGTGAGCCATCTGGAAATGATGGAGAAGGGATAAAAAATAACAGGCCTGCTTCAGTTTAAGAACCTTTTACATTGATAAAATACAGGATCAGGTTTAAGCTAACCTTCACTCTCTCATACCAGTTTGTAGCAGTCCTAAACCAAAATGCATTCATATAGGCAGTGGTCCTGCTTTAAATAAACCAGCTTTAAATAAACACACACAAATTTGAGTTACATGGGCCAATGGTTTCATGCAAGTCTCAGTAATGTTCCATTTACAGACCAAGTCAGCAGAAGACTACCGTTGTCCTCTACTAATCTGATTACCCAAAACCAAAAGGAAAAATAGTAAAAATTCTCTCCAATGGTGAGAAACAGTCTACAAACTGAGAAGATGTTGAGAACTTTCTCCCTGGCACCAGTAGTGCTGAAACAGTTTGATAAACCACTCAATACTTTTTTCTAACAGATGTAAGCTCAACAGAGATGCTATGATTATATATCAATTTTTTAAAGACAAAGTCATAGCTTGGTAGGGTGCTGGGGGAGGGAGGGTTGTGGGGTTTTTTAAAACCTCACTTTGTCCCATAAATCTGGACACAACCAAGATCACAGTGCCCAGACCAATGGCTTATGCACGGGATCAAATCTACTTTGATTGAGGCACTAAATGAGGATTTAAAAAAAATAGATTATAGTGAGCTTGCAGTTCAGCCTGTTTCCTAGCAAACGGGGAAAGAGAAGAATGAGGCTTGGTAAAAATCTGTCCACAGAAGCATCAGGAAAAAGCATTTGTTACATCTGTGTTTGCCAGGTTTAGCTTAATTGGTTTATCACATGGTGCTATTAGAAGGCTGATTATCTTTTGTAAACTGTTAATGGAAAGCAAATCTCATGTATTACTTCCCCCTATCAAGAGAGAACAGCTAGAACTGGAAACTTTGCATAAAAATAAGTAGTTAGACCAACTGAAGAAGCACGTTGACAGGTCAGCTAAATAGACTGTATGGCTGCAGGAGACAGATGCATTACAAGTAAAAGAATCTGAGTGTTGGAAATGTCTAGGGGCTAGCTTGGAAACACATATGCTTGCTGAGAATCTTCTACAAGACTGATTTTGGTTATTGGGCCTGATAAGCACATAAGAAATTCAGATTAAGTAAAAAGGAAACTTATTTTGTTAAATGTGAAGGTTCCGTGTCCAATCGACCAAGCCAAACACTATACTTTTGATAAATGAAGGTTCAACACTGGCCTGACACCTTACACAGGCTTATACCAAGTTGAGTTAGGCTGTATTAGGAGTCTTTGTTGAGGACACAAAATGCTTTTACTTTGCATACTGTGTATTTTTTTCCCCTTGAAAAAACCTCATATGCAAGTTACTCCTTGTGAAGAAAAACAAAGCAAAAAAAATGTCAGATGGTGGATCATATTGTTGTCACTTTCCTGGAAGCATCTCAGATTTTTTTTGGAACAGGCACACTACAACGATATGAGTAGAACTTAACCATACACAGTCTAGAGAATTATGCAAGTGGCATGTTATGCATTTACCCATAGAGAGAACTCTTACAGACATGTTTGTTAGCAACAGTTAATGGGTTGAGTAGGTGTTGAAATCTCTTTGCCCAAACTGGATTGACTTTTCCACTTAAGTGGAAGTGTTAGCCAAATGAAAGTCCTTTCTTATTGAATTGTTTTTGACAATAGCTTCCTTTCAGTAAGTCTCAACAAATACACAATTATTTTTTTAAGTTCTGTAAAAAAAAATGATAGGAAAAAAAATTCCCAGATAGATTTAGCATGTTGAAAAGAGGAAAAATGGTTTCCTTTACATTTCCAGTCTTTTAAAAGACTGTACAAGTGTGCTTTGCTGTTAAGCATCCTCCATTAGCTATCAGAGTCTGGAGAAAAGAGACTTAAGGCGGTTTCAGTTGAGAAGGAAATAGACTGGCTATCAAGGAGCTTCATTCCCTCTTCCCTCAAACCCTTATGCTTCCTCTACTAAGGTGCATTATGAGGTATATGAACATGGTAACAAGAAGCTGTAATGGAAAACTACTTTATTATATTTGCCTCTTAGTAGATTATGATAAAAAAAAACCTGGAAGGTTGAATCTGGCAAGGTTCCATTGGGGTCTAATCTTGATCCAGAATTATCTAATACTTTTATTAACTATACAAGATAGACACACACAAAAAAAATAAAAAATCAGGTGACATCAAGCTGTGAGTAGCTTTAAGCAGCTAAAGGACAGAATGAGAATTCAGAATGCACTTGAAAATTGGACAATGTCCTGGAGGAAAACCAGGTGAAATCTGATAGAACATATGTAAATTTCCAGATGTAGGGCACTGTCATCAGCTACACACACAAGAAGGGTACATGAAAAAATCCTTCTGCTCTGACAGTGGTAAGGCCTCACCTAGAAAATTATTTTGAGACCTACTTTCAAGCATGAAACCAAGACAGGTATGGACTGTCAGAAAGTTCAAAGGGAACATAGAGTACAATCACAGAAGCTGAAGATCTAAAATTTACTAGGACAGACTGAATGAACTGTGGAATGAGAGAAGAAATGTTAATTTGAAGAATAAGAGACTCAACAAAACCTTGTAGTCTTCAAATATATAAACGGTGCAATCCGTTCTCAACATTTCTAATGACCAAGGCAGCATGGGATATTTGAGTTCCTAAGAATATGAGGTATGAAGCACTAGAATGTGGAGATGTTTAATAACTAATAAAACAAGTATTGATGTCATGAGCAGGAAGATGGAATAGATCTCTGATTTCCAGCCTTACTGGACCTCTGATTTGCCGCTGCATGGGCTAGCACTGAAGAGGTTTACCAGCCTGTTGAACTTAGGAGACAAGTATAATGATAAAGGAAATCTATAGGGAAATGAATGGTTCTCACAAAAAGCCTCCTACTCCACGTAACTGTATATATGGCCTTCAACAACAGTGACACTTTGCAGAACTGCATGCAGGCAGATTCACATTAAAGAACATCTCTGAAAAGCTTCCTGGCCAGCATTCACTACTTAGACTGCACACAAATGCACCATATTTTCTAAATGCATTTGATTTATTGAGGTGAAAGGCAAGATCTACAGCTGAGGTGCCCTTGAGACAAAATTCTCCCATATGGAGCCAACTCTTCTCATCTCCATTTTCTGAACCTTACAATTACTTGGCTGTTCATTCTGCAGTTCAAAAACAGATTGTCAAATAGAGATGGCAAGCGAGCAGGATGAATACAATTTCTAGGACAGGCATAGTAGCATTTAGTTCCTTAACTCACCCTTGCTATGATGCTTCCAGGTAACCATAATAGCTCTTTGCAGCCCTGTGAGATGGATGAGGAAGCACTATGAGACCAGAACAATTTCAGCAAACTGGAAAAACAGAAGAAAGTAGCTTGTCCTTGGATAGGGAGACAGTTTCAGAGATGGGATTAACATGAAGCAACCTCACTTCAAAATTACTGACCATTATCTCCCATTAAAGTCTGTTTTTGTACCGAAATTTTCCATTATTTTCTGCACTCAGGTGTGTTTTTGCTTGTATGCTAAAAGATTCAAAGCATGCAGATTGTACTTAAATAATTTAACTTTCATTACTTGTCAAACCAGATCCACTATCCCTCTTGGTCTGAAGTAGCTGCATTGCTCCAATACTGCACAGAGAGGCAGAAACACAAAGGAGAGAAATAATAACTCTCTCATACTGGTTTCTGGTTGTTTTCTGGTTTTGCTTTTTATTGTTATTATTTTACAGATTATACTTTCAAGCACATTTTTCAAAAAGAGTGACTGGGACTACTTTATTTTTGAAGGACTTCATAAAAAGCAGCTGATGTGTCGTTCAGGACTACATTTGTCTACTGCTTATTCCTCACCTAAAATAATACCCTACTTTTTTATGTTTTGATGTCATAACAATTTACTCACCTTGCTAGTACAATTAAGGGATGGCATCTTAAAAAATAAAATAAAATAATGACAGCAACCGTCTCTAAGAACCAATGAGCGTGGATAGCAACAGCATTTCAAAAAAGTGAAAAAGTGATACAACATATGTAAAAACAGAGCATTCAAGAACAGATCTGCAACATAGCAGTCATTTACGTTCAACTTCAAAGTGATTCCACCAGAATCACCAGAATCTTGGGCCCTCTTGCTGACTATTTTTTTTGCTAACTAATTCACTCCACACTGGCAGAATCTTTGTACTTCCAAGCTCAGCAAGTGGGACTGTTTCAGGATCAGTGGAGGCTCTTTCCTGGGTTTCTTCAGGTTACACATGATCTCTCTCGGGTCCTTGGACAAAAAAATCAAAACTTTTTTGGTTCGTTCCATATACATTCTTATAAAAGCACTACTTTAAAATAATTTTTCATTTTTTTAATTGTTAGCTAATATAGGGAGATTTATCTCAACAACATATGGTTTATCTGCCCATCAAAAATGTTATGCACACTCAGTACTGAAAAAGCCTTCAGACTTTTTTTTCCTCTGCTTTCCCGTTCTGGTCTAAAAACAAGCATAAAGCCCCAAGCTAGCTGCCATTTGTAAATATTTAATAAATACTGTAGGAGAAGGTTCCAAGAATAATTATTTCAGATTATATTTTGCTACATCATAGATATCTTCATTGGTTGCAGCGTTGATTGACAAACTATTATAAAAGCCAGCCTAAAGCATTGGATATTTATGCTTGCATGTGATTTGCATGAAGAAAAAACACGTCTTACAAGTAATGCAAACAAACTTCTTAGCAGCGAGATAAGCTACAAAAAGAACAATGAGGATCAGCTATCAGCGCAAATGACTTCGGGTTACAGCTTTTCAGACTCTTGCCAAACTTTATGCTGAAACCAATTATTGCTCTTGTAATGCCTTTCTAAATCATACGAGTTTTTCTACTGATTTCAGTTGCAGTCAAGTCAGTATTAGAACAGCACAACAACAATTTTTAAAATATGTCTCTCAGAAAAATCTATCAGGACTGAAAACTTTGAACAGAAAGGACCTTTCACTCAAGAATCCTACCGCATTCAGAAGTGCTGAGTCCTTTTCTTCCCCTGAGTCACTGGTGTGTTCACCCTGACCTCACTTTCAGTGGATAAACGCCATGGAATCCTTATGGAAAGTAGTTTTTATAGATTAATGGACAGAAGCTTGTGAGGAAGGTGAGGAAGCTTGAAGCCCCATTCAAGCCTCAAAGGTGAAGAGACTTGCGCCCCATTTGGATGGGCCTTTGAGCAACCTGATCTAGTAAAAGATGTCCCTCTCCACAGCAGGGGGAGTGGACTAGATGATCCTTGAAGGCCCCTTCCAACACAACCCATTCTGTGACTCTGTCAAATAAAGAAAAACTCCAGAAAGAAAATAATAGCCAAGATGAAGAGTGGTAGGGTTATGCTGGAATGAAGCACATAACTAAAGAAAACATTCAAAGCAGATTATTATATAAAAAATAAGCAGATCAAAGGGAACTTTTCCAGTATCTACTGTATACGGTAGTGGAACTATAGATACCAACTCACCTGTATGTAGAAGTGACAACTGCAAATGTGAATCAATTTTATTTTCATGGAAAAGCTACAGCTCAACTTCGTTTTGTGCCCACTGCAAATTACCGTTCTAAATCCTGATAAAGAGGTTCAGAGACCAGAGTTTTCCTTTATTTTTTCAGTTGGTTAATCTTGCCACATCCCCCCTGCAAAAGCCATCAAATCACAGAAAGGTCTTTCCACAAGCCTTCCTTCTAACGTCTTCAGTTACGAGACAAAGGGAACAAGAAGGTGGCTTCCTGCTCTCCAAAAGTACAGTAAACTTAGACTTTTGTTTCCTGTTAGTTCACTGCTGTTTTTAAGTTAATAACGGAAATGAAGTATTTTGGATTTCACTAAATGAAGCTTTTTTTGTTCATCAGGGGTTTTGTTTTATTAAAAGAAAAATCACAGAATTTTGTTGATCTCAGCAATCTTCCCATTTCCCCCAATTCAACTGAATTGAAAGCTAAACTTAGTCAATTATTCACATTCCCAAAGGGCAAATGCAGTCTAGTTATCAATGTTTCTTAAAAAGCTGACAAACTACCTCTACTAATTAATTAGCACACAGTTCCCATTAAAATGGGTGGACTTGTCATTAAGTCATTAAATTCCTCGGCTACTTGCAGTGATTAAAATCCACATCCCCAAAGCCTAGCAGGCACCTATTGCCTGTGTACATCAAGGTGTCACTGCATGAATGATGAGCCATAAAAATAATTTACAGAAGTCTGAATTTAATTGACCATGCTGCCAGCTTCCCTTTCAAGTGATTGGACGGACAAGTTACCAATTTAAATTAAAATCCCATGTATCATTACAAGAACAACAGAAATTGATTGCAACATTTCTTGATTATGCTCCTGAGAGGATTAGAAGCTCTTGAAGTTTCATAATTAAAGAATTATATGTCTACACATTTGTCAATCTAACACAGTATCAGAACTCCTACTAGGAACCTATGAGGGATTTTTCTTAACAGGATCATACACCTAGATCCAGAGAGTATTTTACTCAGGAAAAAAAAAAATTAAAACATTTTTAATACTAGGTTTAAAATAATTCCAAATTAAAAAACAAAAAGAACAAAAATATTACTAATTTTCCATGACCAGTTTTTAACTAAATCAATATTATAAGATGCACTTTTATTTTCATAACACAACTAAAGCCCATTTTTAATAACCTCAATACTTCCACCATTTTTGTGCTATGTTTTATTATTTCCTTTGTATGCCCTGTTATGGCTGAACTAATCATGCTGGCCTATGCAGAGGACTCTGATAAAAGTTAATGAATAAACACCTACTGTGCAGAGCTGATTACTAGTAGCACTAGCTCACAGTGAGGGCACTTTGAGAGAGGAACAAGCTTTTATTTGCCTCTCCTTGCTGAAAGCCAGTAGCACCACACTGCAAGTCATCATAATCAGCTGCAGACAAGTTAGTGGAGCAGGAGAGTCTGAAAGAACCCAACTTCCCTCCAGCGTAAATTTTTTTGTGCGCTCAAGTGCGACTTGAGAATCTTTTTGATGATCATAGCAACTGATAGAGATATTAACTTGCTATGGGAATTTTGAGCCCACTTCACATTTCATGGGAAGAAAGGGAGAAGCATCACTATAACATTTCTAATCCATTAGAAATAGGATCTCCCCACAGACATGTACAGGACCCACAGGTCTTTGCAAGCTCTTTCTTCGTGCAGTAAAGGGCCTACTGCTGGGTCATGTGAGCTGCTAAGACAGTTTTCATCAGCAAAGTAATTTTCCTGACCTGAAGAGCAAAACCATCCCTCAGTGACAGATTCCCTCTTTTCTACCAGCAGAGCAGGGGTCTGTGACTTCAGATGTAACGATGTCTTAGAAGCTGTGTGTTCATCCCTTAAGCACTGTTCAGCTGCTACATTCTCACATTTTTTCTGATGTTAAAATGACAACAATTCTGAAGGATTCTGCTAAAAATCAGACAGGTTTTTTTGAACTCCGTGGTGTCCTAGGACCAGTAAACCTGAAATGGTGATACACTGAGAAATAAACATATTTTTGCCATGACATGACTGCATTGTAGCAAGTGTCCAAGGATGTAAGTCTAACACATGCAGATAAAGGACAAACTATGTGAGGACTATAATGGAGGAGAGACATGTAGGTGAGGATTAGGAAAGGTGAATCTGGAACTTAGCTGAGAGAGGGAAGAAACCTCTCTGTCATGTTACATTCTAGTATGCCAGAAGACTGTCAGAGGATTAAAAAAAAGCCCTAACCAAACCAAAAAAACAAGAGAGTGTAATCTTGTTGTAATTGGTACATTCAGTATTGATTTTCAGTGATGAAAGATCATAAGGGCATAGATATTGAATGTCTGTTTAATAGCCAAAGCTGTAATTCTGGAACACTGCCTTCTTGCAAGCATCCATTTAGGGGGAGAGGAAAACCAAATAAACTAAGCACGGTCTCTGGAGCTCAAAAAATTTAAAGTCAGCCTATTTCCAGAGCTTCAACTACAAAAGCTCCTAAAAATGTATTTATTTCTTAAACTGTTTTCCTTCAGTTTTAGCTATCATTGATGTTGATGGATATATTACCTACTAAAATTAAATGCAAATGTTCCAAAAGATAAAAATACACCCAGCAAGAAGCAGAAGTTTGGAGAAAATCCTTTTAATTAGCAAGCATGAAAAGTCAGCATTGATCAAAATACAATTAAATGCATTATGCAGGAACATTTCCAAACTAAACCAGGACTTTCTTAGTTTTCTCAATAAAGAGCCTGACAGTTTTCAAAGCTTCTGTAGTTTTCAATTCTAGATCTGGGATGCTAGCAAGTCCCCTCAGCCTGTTGCACCAGAGAAAGACCTCAAAGTAATTAAGGGTGACACGGCCAACAGCCCAGCTGCAGTGCCTCTACACCAATGCACACAGCATGAGCAGCAAACAGTAAGAGTTGGAAGCCACCGTGCTGCTAGAAAGTTATGACATGGTTGTCATTACTGAAACTTGGTAGGACGAATCCCACAACTGCAGTGCGGCTATCGACGGCTACAGGTTGTTCAGAAGGGACAGGCAAGGAAGGACAGGAAGAGGCATTGCCCTTTAGGTCAAGAAATGGATAGAGTTTGAAGAGCTGTCTCTGAAGAAAAGACATGAGCAGGTTGAAATCTTATGGCTAAGAATCAGGGACTGAGGCAACAAAGGGAACCTTGTGGTTGGTGTCTACTACAGGCTGCCCGATCAAGGGTAGCCCATGGACAAAACCTTCCTGCTCCAGCTACAAGAGGCATCACCCTCACAGGCTCTCGTCCTGGTGGGGGACTTCAATCACCTTGACATCTGCTGGAAAAGAAGCACGGCGAGCTGTAGGCAACCCAGGAGGCTCCTGGAGTGCATGGAGGACAACTTCTTAAGCCAGGTAATAGAGCCCTACCAGAGGGGATGCAATACTTGAACATGTTGGTTACCAATGCAACTGAGCTAATTGGTGGCATCAAGATTGGAGGCAGCCTGGGCACCCATGCATGGGTGGATTTCACAGTCCTGAGGGATATGGGGCAGGTGAAGAGTAAAGTCAGGACCCTGAATTTTAGGAAAACAAAATTCCAGCTCTTCAAGGAGTGAGTCAATACGACCCCCTGGGAAACTGCCCTTAGCGGGACAAGGGAGCAGAACAGCTGGCAGATCTTCAAGGAGGCTTTCCATAGAGTGCAAGAACTCTCAATCCCCAGGTGTAAGAAATCAGGAAAGGAAGGCAAGAGGCCTGCATGGCTGAGTGGAGACCTGCTGAGTGAATTGAGCAGCAAGAAAGAAAAGCACAGCAAGCGGAAACAGGGACAGGTATCCTGGGAAGAGTACAGGGATGCTGCCCAGTTTGTAGGGTTGGGATCAGGAAGGCCAAGGCGCAGCTGGAGCTGAACTTGGCAAGGGATGGAAAGAACAATAAGAAGGGCTGCTACAGGTATGTGAGACAGAAAAGGAAGGTCAAAGAAAGTGTACCCCCCTGATGACCAAGACTGGCAGACTATAACAACGGATGAGGAGAAGGCTGAGGTACTCAATGATTTCTTTGCCTCAGTCTTCACTGGAAATCTCTCTTCCAACACCTCTCGAGGGGATGGACTGCAAGACAGGGACTGGAAGAGCAAAAGTCCCTCCCACTATAAGAGAAGATCAGGTTTGAGACCACCTGAGGAACCTCAACATGCACACATCTATGGGACCTGATGAGATGCATCCCAGAGTCCTGAGGGAATTGGCTGATGCAGTTGCCAAGCCACTCTCCATGATATTGGAAAAGTCCTGGCAGTCAGGTAAAGTCCCTGGAGACTGGAAAAAGGGAAACATTACACCCATTCTAAAAGGGTAGCAAGGAGGACCCTTAGAACTACCAAAATGTCAGCCTCACCTCTGTGCCTGGGAATAGCATAGAACAGATCCCCTAAAAACTATCCTAAGGCACATGGAGAACAGAGAGGTGATTCAAGACAGCCAGCACAGTTTCACCAGGGGCTGCCTGACCATCCTAAAGGCCAGTGACCACATGATGGAGTGACCACATCAGTGAACAAGGGAAGAGCTACGGATGTCATCTCTCTGGACTTCTGTAAGGCCTTTGATACCGTCCCCCACAACATCCTTCTCTCTAAACTGGAGACACATGGATTTGATGGGTGGACTGTTTGGTGGATGAGGAATTAGTTGGATGGTCACATCCACAGGGTAGAGGTCAACAGCTTAATGTCCAGATGGAGATCACTGATGAGTGGTGTCCCTCACGGGTCTGTACTGGGACCAGAACTCTTTAATATCTTCATCAATGACATAGTGAGATTGAATGCACCCTCAGCAATTTTGCAGATGACACCCAGCTGAGTCATGCGATTGACATGCCTGAGGGATGGGATGCCATCCAGAGGGATCTGGACAAGCTTGAGGAATGGGCCCATGTGAACCTCATGAGGTTCAACAAGGCCAAGGGCAGGGTCCTGCACCTGGGTCAGGGCAACCCCCAGTATCAGTACAGGCTGGGGGATGAAGGGATCAAGAGCAGCCCTGCCGAGAAGGGCTTGGGGGTACTGGTGGGTGGAAAGATGGACATGAGCTGGCAATGTGCGCTCACAGCCCAGAAGGCCAATTGTATCCTGGGCTGCATCCAAAGCAGCGTGGCCAGCAGGCCGAGGGAGGGGATTCTGCCCCTCTAATCTGCTCTGGTGAGACCCCACCTGGAGTCCTGCGTCCAGATCTGGAGCCCTCAGCACAGGAGAGACATGGACCTGTTGGAGTATCTCCAGAGAAGGGCCAGAGGGATGGAACATCTCTCCTGTGAGGACAGGCTGAGAGAGTTGGGGTTGTTCAGGCTGGAGAAGTCTCCGGGGAGACCTTATTGCAGCCTTCCAGTACTTAAAGGGGGCTTATAAGAAAGATGAGGACAGACTTTTATAGCAGGGCCTGTAGCAGTACGACAAGGAATAATGTTTTTAAACTAAAAGAGGGTAGATTTAGACTGGATATAAGGAAGAAATTTTTCACAATGAGCATGGTGAAACGCTGGCACAGGTTGCCCAGAGAGCTGGTAGATGCCCCATCCCTGGAAGTGGTCAAGGTCAGGTTGGGCAGGGCTCTGAGCCACCTGATTGAGTTGGAGATGTCCCTGCTCATTGCAGGGGGTTGGACTAGATGTCCTTTACAGGTCCCTTCCAATGAAAGATTTTAAGTGTGATTCTATGATGTGAATTTTGAGCTTCAAACGCCACTCTATTTCAAAACTGATTTCTTCTTGCTTATTATTAGTTTCTATCTTGCGGTGCAGTTGTTCCTGCTCCTGACATTTACCACAGACACTCAGTTTATTCTCCTGGTGAACCAAACAGGACTTAAGAGTACAGAAATTAATAATGGCGGTTGGCAACAGTTGCTGGAAAGATCAACTCCATTAAACATGTTTGATTGACACTAGTAAATCTTCTCATACTGGGAGTGAAAAACCACCACCACCCCTCTCCATCCCTTTTGAAATACATTGTTTCCTTTTATTTTATGTGAACTTGTGGCAAGAGGAAGAAGTCCAATGAACTATTTTTTTAAATGGATGCATCTTTTAAATGGACCTCTTAGAAAAAGGAGGTACTGAAACTGAAATGATAGGAGAAAATCCTTGCTAAGAGTATTACTTATATAATCAGAAATGAGCTGGGGTAGGTGGGGTTGGTTTGGTTTGGTTTGGTTTTACCAGGTCAACAAAGTGGTCAAGAGCATATATTCTCCACAGGAAGAAGCAGAGCCTAAGATTTACACAGAGAAAATAAACTACAAAAAAGTTTTTCAACATATTTCTGTTGACCACCTTCAGAAATGTCACTACTGTGAAAAGGTGCACAAATATTTAAATAAGTGCATGTCTTCGAACTCTGTAAGTTAAGGTTTCTCTCAGTAACACAGAGTAGTTGGCAGCATCGCTGTGCAAGGAAGGCTTAATCAGCAGCTTAATGTCACACAAAGTTAAATTGCCAATCCCCTTGGACACGCCACTGAAAAAATCTAATACGCTGATTACATTTCCCACTATGAACATAGGATTGCACTGACAAATTCCTACATCTCAGTTTCTCAAATAGTCTGTTACATGCTATTTTCCACGCTCTTAAAGCACAGCAAATCTTGCAATATACCCTAGCAGAAACGGAACAGAAAATACCACTAAAGCCTAAAGATTAAAAGTAGCATCCCTTTCACACAATACAATTTTGAGCTAATATACTTAGCCTATACCAAATTTGCACTGAATATGGCCAATACCTAGCAACTAGACTTAAAAAAAGCCCATTTCCTGCAAAAAACTCAATTATATTTCACATGGAGACTTGTGCTGATGAGCATACTGGGGCACCACTGACATTTGAAGATGTGATTTTTCACCAAAGCACTAGAGTGTTCTGTGACTATCCTGCCAAGGTTGGCTTCCAAATGTGTCAAGAAATTTAGGATAAAGACTGAAATGGAAGGAGGAAAGAGAAAAAGTGAGAGGCATTTCTGTGGGCTGCACTGAATTTTCTGTAAAGTGAATGGGAAATCCTGCAAAATCAATGTGAAAATTTCGAGGTGCCACCACGTTTCCCTCTTTAAATTTGCAGGCAAACAAAATGAAACACAGGCTTTCACATAGTTGGTGCATGGAGAGTTAATCTTTGCCAGAAGTGTGAAAGTAATCACTCTGTACTACAAGCACCACAAGAATTGCTTCAATTTAGACAAAGGAACAGAACGTGTGTGTCGTTCCTTGTCTCAGTTTCTCTCGTGTTCTTTTGGAACATGTTAAGATATACTTGACATGTTCCCAATTGTCAAGGTCTCCTTCTTTGGTCTCTTTCCTGATAATGGCTTCTTTTCCGGAACAAGGTGTCTCTCTTTTCTCTTCCTTATCCTCCACGTCAGCCAAACTGTCACTCAATTTCCTTTAACAGTGATTGTTACTGTTGTCAAAACTCCTCAAAATGGGCTATACAACCTCTTCATTGCCCTGTTCTTCTTCGGCTTGGGTCTTGGTTGAGAGAAACTATTAGTTGCCCAATAATAAATTCAAGCAGGATGTAAATTTGGGAGCTTGGGAATGCTTCTAATCTTCGGGGGTTGGGCATATATCCTACCTGCGTCCACAGTAGGGCAGGACTCAAGCAAATATTAGTCTTTTGCCTAAATCTTGGTGTCTTTCAAAAGGAAACCCATCCACACAGGATGAGAGGGGAGTCATAACTTGTATTGACCAGGGCTTTACAGCATATAGTCACAGCTTGGCTTAGAAACTACGTCAGCAGAACAGATGGTGTCCGAGTTCAGACACCCTCATTGCTTTTAGAGAGCAAAGTCATTAAGAACTTTCTCTGACAAGTTCTCTGTCTTCTTTCTGACAGGATAGATGGTATGTGACGAATTCTGTGTTGGCTGATGGCTGAATAACAACGTTAAAAAAATTCAACAGTTTCACATCCTTAACTGTACTGAATAAATTGGGCAGAACCACCTCCCCCAAGTCATCACAGGGTTGAATGATCTCTTTTAACAGGAGTCTCCAGCTTTTACAAAGAAAATATGCTGTTAGATGGCAAATTTTCTTCTCCCGAGTCTGTACTCATACATAGCTGTAAACCATCCAGAAATAGCTGCCAGACCATAAAAAGATGAGGATTAACCCTCTATAAAATGTTATTTATAGCAAGCAAACCATTAACTATGAGTGAATTACCGACTCTCCAGTGGTTTCTCTGTGACATTCCACATTCAAACTTTCTTAAATTTCCCTGAATAAAGCTCCTTTTTTTTAACAATAATTTATTGTCCTCAATTTATCTTTTCTACATTTTAATATTCATTGCTCTATTTTGACTGGATTATTTTGCCTGCTGATGAGGACTAGGCTGATCACACAGATTCTCTTGTTCCTCAGACTTTACCAGTATGTATCATCACTGTCCTAGAAAGTCATGAGTCATGGATTGCTAGAAGCATTTTTTAAGTAAGACATGGAAAAAACCCCACTATATTACTTTTTACACAAAAATATTAATAAATGTGGCCTATAAATCAAGCTAAACAGTTGGTCAGATGCTTGGCTGGGAACTGTTCCTACTTATTATTCCTCATTATTTCAATGGAATGTAAAAAACAAAAAGCTATTCTGAAATTTGTGGTTAAATCAAGAACCTGTTCAGTAGATGTCTAATACACAACCACTAAGAATTTGTATTTGAAGAGTTAATCTGAAACTGCAATACCACTCTATCAAGTATGAAAACTGACTTTCATTCAGTGAAGGCAACAATATAAAAAACCCCAATAAAGTCTGATGTTTTCCCTTCTGTAAAATGCTCAATCTTTCCCAGTGCCAATATTTTTTACACAACATTCCTATCAGAATTTTTTTCCATTATAAAATGGAAGAATATAGCAAGTGTTTGATAAAACTGTAAATTCTTCATGGGAATTGTCCCTAACAATAATGTTTCATCTAGCTGCAGCCCATTGGCTGAGATTATAACTGGTCTCAGACAGTTTCAAGTCTTATGTTGATCAATAACTGGTGTCCTTCATGCACCAGCAAGAAATATAATCCTACAGCAGTTTTACTTGTGTGCATTATTATTGCTCATCCTTTCCTTCTTTTGCCCCTGGGAAGATATTGACTCACTGCTAATATTCCATCAGTAAATTGCTATTAAGCCCTGTGGGGTTAGAGTCAGAAAAGTGAGAGCCTTGAGTCCTTCCAGACTTCAAGGAGTACATCATCAGACTCCTATTCTCACTTTCATATGCATCTTGTAGCCCAAATCAAGAGTTATACCAAATGCAATGTGAAAGAACAATATCTGAAAGAAAAGTTGATAGTCCTCTAGGAATTAATAATAAATATCAGTCTAGTCATAATCTAATAAATGGATTTCCGAGAAATGCTATTAGCTAAAGAAAAATAACAGTGTCTGGGAAAACAATACTCTGAAAACAGCTCTATGTATTATATTATAAATTTACATTTCTGACATACTTTCATGTTCTAATATACAGACATCCAATGTCTTGATTTCAAATTCAGACAAGAAAACAATTTAAGTAGTACATCAATATTTAATTAAAATCTTGCGTGCTTGCACATTTTCCTTACTTTTAAGGGAAAGAAAACAGAGCTATTTGTCTCAGTCTTTTAAATCATCACTGGCTTTAATCAATGAAGTTTTCAGGCTCTTTGGTGTCACAGCCATAAGCTAGATATTTCAGAGCCAAATTATGGCTATTGGTCATTTTTGCAACAGAACACTTTGGCCATTACATTCCAATAATTACAAGTATTCAACCCTCAAAATCAAATATGAGTAATTAATCTTCTTGCAGACTACAAGCCTATGGCATAGACTTCCATTTTCATCGGACATAATTTACATGCATTTACCCCTAACAGTAACAGGAAAGGAAAAACTTTATTTAAAAAAAAGAAGGAAGACATCTTTCTCCAGTATTCTCAGGAATTGAATCTCTCAGAACCACTTTGACTTTCCTGGACATGGATGATGCTTCCTAGAAATCATACAAATAAAGTGAACATAAATTCTGCAAATAGCTAACAGATGTTACTATTCAGCATAAGGATCTTATGATCAAAGGATCAAAATGAGGTTTGTGTCAATCATTTTCCCACTGTCAATTTCTCTAAGGTTTTGTGATTACCACAGTGGACTTTGGGGAGTTACATGGGGTGATAAGTGATTGACAACTGGTTGCATGTATGGGCATTTTCCAAGGGACCTATACTTCATAATTTAACTCCAAATGAATACTTAATAGATGGAAATAAGCATGAGAGAATGCCTTATTAGTCTATGACCTGCCTCCTAATGAGATGATTTCAAATCGAGGAAATTCAAACCAGACAAAACAGAATGTGAAGATTAAAGATGAAAGACAAAAGTGAAAAACTGAGCTGACAAAACAAGAGTGAGATAATCCAGTTTTACCCTTGCAATCAATAGAAAAGTCTACAGGCTGTATTTTTAGACAGTCTTTTTCACAGGTGGCACTTCAGCCAGAAAGTAGAGAAAGTACAGGGAGTCAAGATATAATAATCCCAGGCTTAACAAGATTTAGATTCTCTGAAAAGAAAAATAGGAAGCAATTTAGTAACAGTCAGTGTCTTGCAAGGGTAGAAGTCTTGGTAATCAAAGAGCATAACAGAAAAACAGACTCTTGCTAACACGGAAATTTACAGCTCAATCAAACTTAAACTGGGTTTAACTAATATGTACTGTAATTGGTATTTCCCATTATAGTGCTTAGAGAATGGCACATAACACTGCCTTTACACACTATGTAAGTAAGTGTGTTGTAGATACACACACAGCATTAAATAAAGTCTCATTCAAGGTCCACTGGTGATGATGGAAAACAGCCTTGATTTAATCCTAATTCTCTCTGTTAGAGATTTTTGACAGTGTAGGTTTTGACAGTAGAGATTTTGACACTTTTTTTCTTTATGTTAGCAGTAAACATCTACTCTCATACAGGATCAAGGTAGAGTGACCTGAATTGCCTAGTAGATATACAGAGGCACCTATCGCCAAAGCAGGAATGTTCCTGGCAAGCACAGAACAATACTACTCCTGAAAGAAACAGGTGTCAGAGTGACTCCTGAAAGAAACAGGTGTCAGAGTCCTCAGCACCATAGTAGTAAGTCTGCAAGGTCCTCATTTGCCAAGATTTCCTATCATCATCCTAATTCTCTGATGCTTTCCTAGAGGAAAAAAAGAAGGAGCAAGTGGAGGAAGCATTTCTAGCCTCACGGTTAAAAAAGTGACAACATAAGAGATGGTGGGCATCATGACAAAGAACCTGTGCCCTGACTCAAACTTTTACCTATCGTATTTCCTTGGCAGGACCAAAAGACAGTATAGCCTAGGGCTTGCAGTGTTTCCTAAAACAGCTCTAAATTTGTATCAAACTTCAACAAGACAACTCTTCTCTGGCATGCTAGTTTGCATGGCACTAAGAACAATCGGCATCTGTTAATAGGCATTTTCCAGGCATTTTATTAAGATTGCAATAAAAATGTATAGCGAGTATTGCTGGAGCCCAGATTCTCCCTTCCTGGTGATATCACGTGCACAAAAGAGAAGGAGAGGCAGAAGGCTACCTCTCTTGCTTGGTAGCCCCAGACAATGACTGTCATAATAAGCAGAAAGTAAAATGAAACAAGCCACGCCATTTGTATTCTTCAATTAATCTTCAGTCTCAACACCGCACGTGAAGTGTTCTGTGTGTCTCATCTCACTGGTGATTGTTGAGCCCACACACAAAAAACCCCACCCTATTTATTCTATTTAATCAAGCTCCCAATGGTGAAACATTTACATTATCTAAATATTCAACCTGCAAGACAGCAGTCATGGCATAGTATCCTGAAGGTTGCCCTCACCAATCCATGCCTTCAATGGGTAGCAGTACACTCACTATGCAAAAGGTTTGGTTGGACACGTCAAAAGTTACCAAGGTGAATGTTGTGGTCTAACCCCAACCGTGAACCAAGCACCATGCAGTCAACCGCCCACTCTCCCCTGGTGGGATGGGGGAGACAATCAGAAGGGTAAAAGCAAGAAAACTTGTGGGTTGAGACAAACACAGTTTAATAAGCAAAGCAAAAGCCATGGACCCAAGCAAAGCAAAAGAAGGAATTCATTCACCACTCCCCATGGGCAGGCAGGTGTTCAGCCATCTCCAGGGAAGCAGGGCTCCACCACACAAAATGGTCACTTGGGAAGACAAACACCACGACTCTGAACGTCCCCCCACTTCCTCCTTCTTCTTCTCCCCAGCTTTACATACTGGGCATGATGTCGTATGGTATGGAATATCCCTCTGGCCAGTTTGGGTCAGCTGTCCTGGCTGTGTCCCCTCCCAGCTCCCTGTGCACCCCCAGCCTCCTCGCTGGCAGGGCAGCACGAGAAGCTGGACTGTCCTTGACTGCTTAGCAATAACTGAAAACATCAGCACGTTATCAACATTATTTTCATCCCAAGTCCAAAACATAGACTCATACTAGCTCCTATGAAGAAAATTAACTCTATCCCAGCCAACCAGGACAGTGAAAAAACATACAGCTGGAACAATCATTTGCAATATCCCTGGAAAAAAGTGAGTATTTCTCTTTGTTTTAAAAGAAAAACATTACAGATGCACAAATATCCTTATTACTGACAGCAATGGGAGAGAATGTAGAAACAGTGTATATCACTCAAAGCTCAGGAGTTCAAAGTTACGCAGAAAAATGCTTCTGTAGTTGGCAGCATTGTAACAGAAACAGGGCTTTCAGAGCTGAACCTACTATCTTCAAAAGCCTTTTAGGAGAGGTCAATGAAAAAGCAAAAAAAGTGAAAACCACACTTCTGTTTGTGGAAGAAACCATCCATTATTTGCATAGCACAATTCTTAGGTAATTTTTTTAGGAAGACCCAGACACAGCTGTGTTTATGCTTTCAGATACATACTTATATTCATCTGAATATAACAGTAGTAGGTAATTTTACAAATTAATTAAATGTGCTCTGTAGGAGTCTGCTGTCTCATGATAGATTTTTGTATCCTTGGTAGAAAGAAAACAATGCAGAGATTAGTATAAAAGCTTGCTTATTATTCATGATACTCTCTTCTCTGGATTCCTAGGTAACGAGTGCGAAAATACATCAGAAGCATCCTAGTGAAAAGAATTCCTAATGCATCCTAAGTCTAAACATTACCATCATGTTGAGAGATATTTCCAAATGTCAGAGAGCAAATTACATTTGATGTCAAGCCAAAGCATTTCAGTGTGGAAGCATCACTTTAGGCTTCTATTAATAGAAAAATCTATTTTAAGAAAGAAACACTAGTGTGATTTTACATGGTCTCCGTTGAAGTTTCAGTAACTCAGCTTGAATTTCTCATCACGTTTTCAATCTGGCTCTTTCAGATTTATAGTTTTCCAATGACCTATATGGCCACAGACTGTGATCCTTGATTTCAGTTAGATAACTTCATTATTTACTGATGTTTCCATTCATGGTCTCTTATAGTACTTCTAAATGTTTAAACCTAAGCAAATTCCAATATGTTATCTTATAATTAAACATTAATTCAAACATGAAGGTATTATTGTTCATCTCAAACCATAGCATCCTTGCTTCTGGTTTATATGAACAAGTCTGCATAAGTTAAAATGCTTACTAGCCAAGATTTAGAGATGGCAACGTATTTCGAATCATGCCCATCTGAAGTATCTTTTAACTTTGAAAAGTGTCCAAAGTTTATGCCTTAAAACATTTAAGCCATCATTTCAGAATGAAAGAAGCTCTGTTCAAAGAGATTACTGAGAATATTAAGTGATTGCTTGTAGCTGCAAGTTCTGCTTGCAAAAATAATACTCCCTTACTTCCACAGCATTCTGCAGCAACAGTAGTAGCCGGGGGGGATTTCGTTCATCTGCGTGTGAATTTTAACACCTATATGCCTCTTAGTCAATGAAAAAAGAGATAGGTTAGCATAAACTGTTCCTTGCAAATACTTAGAACAGGTGCCTAAAGTGGATACCTTGAGTGAAATTCATCTTCTATCTCAATTGACTCTACAAAGAATCTAGAATATTAGCTTAGATTAAATATCTAAAAGGTTTATAAATGGCTTGGATCTGATCAGAAGCATGCCACCCAAGTGGATTCCTCTTCTATGACAACAATAAAACCCACCAGTCTCCAAGGTAATTAAACTGTGGAAAAAAGTTAATGTAAATCAACACCACTAGCAGTTATGCAGAACCACTCAAACAATGACAAAAGTTAGCATTAATATGTTACGAAGAAAGTCTTAGAGTATAACAAGCAACATCGAGGACCTACAAACATATTTATGGGCAGCTGACCAACGTCCTTTGGATGTAGGTCACTGCGCTCTCATGTGGACTATAAAGTTTGAATTTCTGATAACTAATTAAACACGATTTGCAAACTTATTTATTCACCTCAGATTTGTAGTGCTGGAATACTTGTTCTCCCGTGGCTGCTTCATTCTTTTCACTTCCCTAAGTTAAATGGCCAGTTACTAGAGCAATGCCAGATCTGTGTATTTTCATCATGTCTCTGATTCTGGAGACATGGTGGGTATAAGGCAGAAGTCACAGCACCAGCACAGCCCTATCCTGGGCTCATTTTTCCTGTGTCCTTCATGTCACAATAGTGCAGGCTGAGCTATTCTTGTAGCTCCTGTTTTTGCCCTTTACCTCACTTGCTTAAAGAATTTATTTAGGTAGCTTGTTAACAGTCTTTTTGAAAAGGTATTTAATAACCTGCTGTGCTATGAATTTCTTGCTTTAGGCACATATATCCATTCTAGGAAGTCTTTGTTATTTATTTGACCTATTTTGCCTTTAAATATTTATGCACACACCTGCACTGAAAGCTACTCCATTTTGCATTGATGTATTTATTCTTCCTGGACTCTCAATTTACAGAGGACACTCAAGAAGTTGAGTGTCAAGGAGCTTAATGTTGATGGTCTTACTAATTGCACAGAACTCAAACTCTTAGATGAACCTTGCAACTCCCTGTTTGTTGTGTTTATTTTGAGCATCACCTAAATGATCAACAGCAAGTATTGTGAACACGCAGAAAACAGATTAGTTTTTTTCAAAGGTTTTTCTTCCAAAAAGTTAGCATTACATACATACACCTACTTTTCCTAGGTTCTTTGTCTCCAATTAGTAAGTTCTAATTCTCTGGCAGAATTAGTGCGACCAGCAATTTCCCCAGTGGAAAGGGACAGGGGAGGAAAGAATCCTCCCCCCAAATCATAGCTTCATTAGTCTGAAAAGTACCTCACAATCTATAAAACTAAGAACATTAAGCTATTAGACAGAAATAAAGTTTTTTGTTCATCTGTAGTTCAGACCTTGGAGTATTAAACACATCAATGTACAAAATGTCTTTTTCTATTGCTTTAATGTTACCATGTCTTCTCCTGTGTCCTGTGATGCAATAAGAATTAGCTAACTATAGCACATGTGCAATGAATGCGCAATGCTCTGCTACCCTCTTCTCTGGAATTTAGCTGATCGTGTATGTGTTATAATCCTTATGAGGTTTCTCTGCCAGTCCAAGTAGCTCACATCACAACATTCTCCATGGCCCTGGGAATTTGTCATCCAGACCTCACACCTAACCAGAGCATGATCTTTCCAATGAAATGAAGAGAAGGATGGGTTGCTGGAGTACCATGCATTGGGATTTTACCTCACTACAGTATTGTGATCTGGCTAGGACTGTACCCAGACTTGGCAAGATCACAAGCATTTCTATAGCTACTAGTTTAACATGACTCAACCAGTGACAGTTCACTACATGAGAGAGATGCCAAATAAGAGAGCCAGCAGAAGGAGCAGTGCCTGCACACAGTTTCCTTAAATTCATGTAACCATACATAATGGAAGTCTAGTTACGGTTTTAAGGTTTATCAGAGTTTTATTTGATCCATTATGTATTCTACTACAAAACAGACTTCCTACTGTGGGAAGGAAATCCAGAGCTATTGGTACATGTATGGTCTTCTACAGGTACCAACAGCATCCAGCACAGTATGAGTTTTTCTGACTGGTTTCGATTGCCTGTTATAATACCCTCTAGACAAAAAATGCTATGAAGCTGCCAGCCAGGAGAAGAATCCCACCAGTACCTGTGAGGGGATTCTGCCAACAGTGAGAGTGACAGATCTATAGCTGGAGGTCTAGCATGATCTGAGGCTCCTATGGCTACCCACTACACACAGCCAGGTAAGCAACACTTCAGGAACCTTCACAAAAATTGAGCAAGCATTAACTGTAGTGCTAGAGTGATGTCAGACCATTAGTTCTGGGACTGGCAAGGTGAGCTTCAGATTACTCCAGAGGTGACAAGAACAGGCTGAGAGGTAAATATGTCAGAGGAAAGAGTCAAGAGGGGAAAGCAGGGGAGCAGGAGAAAAAATATTAGGAATATTGTGTTTGGGGAGAAGAGTGAAGAGTTGAAGTTTTTGGGAAAGGATACAATTGTATCTTTACTCTGCTTATTTTTACCAGAGAAACATTTGCACAGTATCATCTCTACTTAAAACAAATGCAGTTATCATCATGAATCCAGAAGCAATTACTGCTAACTTGGAACTAGCTCAGACTTAACACCCTTCCCCTGCCATCTCAGACTCCCATTTGTTTGTGGGCTGTTAACTGTAGCTGCAATATTTCTAGATTTTACTGCTTGCTGACCACTAAGTTACTATGAGGAACCCAAGAGGTCAACAAATTTTCACAGCTTGCACTCCTCAAAATGTCTTCTGATCTCTTTGAGACCCTCAAAATGCTAAAAAAGTGCTCTGCAAAGAAAAAGCACTTCTGTTACTGCTTAACTGATATGAATCAAATTATTGACCAAGATCTTAAAAATATTAATACATTGAGGATAAGCCAAATATGCCATCGTCATTGGGCAATATTCCCTCCTGACCTCAGTGACATCCACAATTTGATCAAATTTGAGGGTTTAAAAATAAAAGATAATTTGAGTATCTTTATCCTCTGAAAGATACAGCTACCATGGCCACTTATATTTGTATGCTGCTTAAACAGAGTAAATTCTCATTCCACTTACTTGTAAAAGTTTATTAAAGCTAATTTTGAATCTCTTGTGCCTTTGTGGCAACACCAACAACTATAGCGGTAAGTGTTTAAACAAAAAAAAAAATCTAAGGTTGTTTCTCTTCAACATCCCTTTGTTGCATTTATGTTCCTGTCTTCAGCTAAAGACTCAGACTTTTTCTTGAATAAAAGAAAATATTCTTTTCTGAATAGCTAGATCCTGAATCACCAATTCAGTTTTTGCTTTGATGAGACTCTCATCTGGCGCTCAGTAGGACTTGTTAACTAATGGCCCCAAACTCAGTGCAGTCTCTATAGAATATCAAGCTTGCTTGTGCAGGATGAAAAACCTACTGTAATCACTTTGGGAAACCATTTATACCACACTGTGTTCGCAAAGCCTGCAAGGGTTCAAAGGGGTATTAAAAGTCTGAGAATAGTAAGAGAAAAAATATTTGAGTCAACACCTTTTTATCCAACTTAAGTTACAGTAAGTATATAGTTTTGCTAAAATCTTACAGTGGGTTTGATATTTGGGCTTGAGAAATAAAAACAAGAAAGAATATTTGGACTTTACCTTAACCTCTGTTAAGTCATGCAAGAGCATTTCATGCCTGTCATGGTATTCCTGACCAACCCAGTTAACCACTCAAGTCACTATGACTAAATTGACACTGGTAGGCCAAGCACCGCTGAACTCCCACATCCAGGTGCATATACAAGTGCTTTTCTTCTGACTACATATTGAAGCAGGACTCAAGGGCAAAGCAATTCCTAGTCCCATGGTCTTGGCTTCTGAGGAAAGGGCCAAGGCAACTGAACTGGAGAGGAGCCACAAAATGATTTGAAGAAACCCTTGATTTGGATAATCAAGTATTTCTGCCACTCCTTCTAGGTACAGCCAATATTCAGCTGTGGAGGGCACTATGTCTTCAGAGGGAGGAGGCCATATGCCTGGCAGATTTCTCCTCTACTAGAGACACATGAACTCACATATACACACACACACACAAGCAGCCCTCAAATATGAGCCTGAAAACAGAAATGCATCTAGTCTTACATTTCCTTTTGTCACACCCAGCTAAGTTGAAGCACAGTCTCTTTGATAGGCTTCTCTGATATATTTTCAGGGCACAAACACCTTCTGTTGTCCCTTGGTGGAAATGAGCCTGTGCAACCATGAGGTCTTTAGGCCACCAGGACAAACCAGTTTACCACCTTCCTCGGTACTCTCTCCTTATTGGTCAGTAGTTTAATTATAGTTTTTCCCCTCTATCCTCACTCTGGGTTTACAAGTCACTCTTCTGGGATGTACAATTGCTAAAAGGACATAGACTCACACAACTAAAAGACTGTCTCACTTGAAAACCATCAGAGAAAAATACACGCTTGTAGGGTGCAACTGGTCTTATCCTAAATTAGATGTCTCTGTTTGGTTAAATGATGCCTAATCCCAGAAATACTTCTTTCTCTACTGTTAAATACTGCTACTAATTCAGAGGTAGCTGTCAGAAGTTAAATAAGACAAAATCTAACTGCAGTTTTCCATACAAATTGCTCCCCAATTTTATTGCCGTAGCTAAAATGGATGTCTAGGTAAAGTGAAAACAACACTTATAATTTCCCAAATAATACCTGAGCACAGGGTCTTCAGAGGTCCTCCAATATGTCTGTTGTTCATATTTTTTTCCTCTCCAGAGAGGCACCTAGGTGTTATTTCTATAAATTTGTCCATTTCTTATTCAATCCATTTCCTTCCTCCTTTACCTAGTCAGCCTGATAAGTTGGATTTTTCTTTTACATGACATGCTCCTCTCTCCTATCCTAATTCCATGATCAGCAGTTCCTTCATAATTTTGTGACTTTTGGATCTAGAACACTGTCTTCTCCCATTTCTGTGAAGTTCCATTATTCTCAGCTTCAGTCTTATGGAGAGAAGAAAACTGCCAGTGCTCCTTCCCTCTTCTCCCTTTCCATGTCTCTACTCTGTTCTCATATGAAGAGGAGCTCCCTTTGTTAAAAAAATTCCAGAGTTACAATTTAAAGCAAGTGGTGTATATGCCTCTGCCTTCAGCCATTCAACAATGTAAACAGACGAGTTCTGACTGATGCTATTAAACATGTCCCACAGATTAACTCCCACGTAATCCACAGACCACTGTGAAATATATTGCACATTTTTTTGTCCCCAAGTGTTAACAGATGGTCGACATGAAGATTGCCATCAAATGATTCAAGTCTACAACCACCTTTCTGAACCCCTTATTCTTTAGAATTGTACTCAGACTGGTCATGATAGTAAAAGAAAGTTCTTTTCAGATGTACACATTCCTGCAGACTGAACATTTTGAGTAAAAGAGATGAAGCTGGTTTCTTCTCTGGAAAGGGATAATTTGATCAATACCATTTCAGAACCACAGACAGCAACAGACTTGTGATCAATTGGAATTATCTTTACGTGACCTGGAGAAGATTTCTAAACACAAGAATCAAGTTCCTGACTACATCACCTCAATCCACAGAGATCAAAGCAAGAGCTGAAACAATTAAACACCCTCTCTACAGTTCTATCTCACTCTTTCCAACTCAGAAGAGTCCCTAGGAAAAATGAATATGGGGCAAATTACTAGTCCAATTTTGATTACAAGTTTTATTCAACACTGAATGCTACAGCAAAGATATAATAAATCATCTGAAAGAAATGAAGTTCCTAGAGCCACCATGATGAAGCATATTATGTTAGACATGATTCTGACAAATGTTTGACAGTACATATCAATTTATTATAACATTAGATTCTCCAACCTGTTATATTTCCTTAGGTCTGGTTTCTTGGAAGCAAATTGTGGGTGAGAATACATGTGGGGGTTTTTTTCATTTAACCCTGAAACCACATGGTATGTATCTGCAATAAAAAGACAAAAACAAAACCACAAAACCAAACACTAAATACTGAGGATTTCTGCAGCTGAACATCTACTGCAAAACCAGAAATAAATTCTAGTGTTAGGTTAGCTCCACTGTTGGAGGTAAACCCTAACACCATGACGGTTCTCTAAATAGCTAGACTCCTTCAGCTCTCACTCTCATGTTCAAGCAGAGTAATAAGGAAATGCATCTGTTTACTACCTCTCTTAATCCACAGCATTGGTGTCCTCAGGATGAAGGTCTTACGTCCTGCTGCTCAGTATGAAGTTCCTCCTATATCATACTATAGCACAAAACGGTTCAGCCTTCACAAACAACCAGAAAACACAATACAGATTACTGTATCACAACAAACTATATAGATTACTGAAATAAAATCTGTCTATCACTAAGAAAAGGATACACTGAAAAATTAATCCAAACGTCAGCAAGCTCTAATGAATACATCCAGTCAACAAACATGAGTGTTACAAGACCAGCCCTTCAGCTAAATACCCAACCTTTGCATATTGTTGTACTATAGACATTGATCAATGAATTATGGCCAAATGCTAGTTTTTAGGTATGTTTTAGATTTAATTTGGTTCTCTTTATCACTGTTGACCTAATGAATGAAGGAAAAGAAAAGGAAGAAAGAAGCACTGGGCTAAGACTAGAGTACTTATGGATATAGAACTCAAATAGTTCCTCTGTGAAAACATATATACCTCCTCTGTATATACCTCCTCCATATATACCTACAAATGCTGTTGCTCTTGTTCCCCCACTATTGACAGATTATGACGATCTCCACTTTAACCTGACTTGGTTTGAATAGCCTCACCATAATTGTAGCCATCCTATATCTACCATGTCAAATGCCTTCTTACTTACTAGATAACACATGGTACCTTGTAGACAACAACGTAAAGAACTAAAACAGGTAACTGTCCTGGCCTAAACATATAATGTACAAGATGCTGCAAGGTATTTTACGATGAAAATCGTGGTGCAGGCAAAACTTCATAAAAACTCTTCCAGATAATAACTGGTCATCATTCATCCAAATAAGAATGCTAAATAGATATTACTGAAAAATATTGATGGCAGGTACTCGAACATCTTTCCAGGACAGATAATATACCATATTTTATATTACAGATTTAAGAAGATAGCAAAGCATCTTACTAGGTTAACTGCAGAGCCTATTAGAGACCTCTGTTCTCCCATATCCCAGTCTGCTGTTTTCCAAGACGGTGTGGCAAAGTAGCAAGACAGACTGATGGCTTAGCTCCAACAGCAAAATCAATCAAACTCTGTTCAGAAAGAATATAGTAGTGTGACCCTAGCACATACATTAGAATTGTTTTTAATATGTTTTCCTCGGAGTTGGGAAAGGCAAGGCAGAAAGAAAATCTATTCCTATCTCAAACATTATTTTTCTAATTTATTAGCTGGATATACTTTCCAACAGCCAGACTAAATTTTACATTAGTATTTGTTTTAGGTTGTCAATTCAGGAATACGTTTTACAAGAAGTATTAACTGTTCAGGCTGTTTGTATTTATAAGTGAAAGAATGCTTTCAAATAGCCTTTGTCATGAATTAAAAAAACAAAGTGATATTTTGTAAGCCCACAAGCTGTAGGCAGTTAGTTCTTAATATATCTTGTTCCTCTGGGAATTCAGAGGCTGGGGAGGAGTGGTACAGAATCTGAAATAGTTTAGGTCTTTTGCCTGAAGAGAGCTGCTGAGCAGGGAGGTCACTAACTACTTTTCACTGAATGTTTAAGATGACACATTAGTATTCTATTCTGTTGATGGTATTATTATACACGATGGGATTTCCAGTATTATTACTATTTATATGGTCATACTGTAACACTTAACTGAATAATACATATTCTGACAGAATATGCTTGGAATTACAACAGTTTATGCATAGCCTGCAATTTTTGGCAATACAGAGAAGAACACATTCTGGCAAAAGAGTGCTCTCTTCCAGTTTCATTTTTATTAGCAAGATCATAAAACATTCTGCTCATTAAAATCTGAATAACTTCCACTGGGAGTGCAGTTTTCTGAAAGCGTTTTCGTACAGCTGGTGGCAAGCTAGATCTGCTGGCTAACCAGAGCTCTAATATGACATTATGCAATCCACAATACAGCATGAAGACAGTTGCATAATCAGACCAATGATTAGCAACTCTGCTAAAAAATGGTACGGGCTTAAGCACAACTGAGTAGCATGTAACAAACAAAAGAAGCCATCACGGTCAGTCTAAGGTCCTGAATGAAATTTTATACATTATATTATTGCTTCCATTACAAGGAGGCTAAGAAGAGATCGATGACAAAGGCAGCACCGTATACATTCATAGAATGGTTTGGGTTGCAAGGGACCTTAAACATCATCTAGTTTCAAGCCCCCTGACATGGGCAGGGACACCATCCAGTAGACCATGTTGCTCAAAGTCCCATCCAACCTGGCCTTGAACACTTCCAGCGATGGGGCATCCACAGCTCTGCTGGGCAACCTGTTCCAGTGCCTCACCACCCTCATCGTGAAGAATTTCTTCTTTATAGCTAATCTAAATTTACCCTCTTTCAGTTTAAAACCATTATGTCTTGTCCTATCACTAAATGCCCTTGTGAAAAGTTGCTCTCCAGCTTTCTTGTAGGCCTCCTTTAAGTACTGGAAGGCTGCAATAAGGTCTCCCTGGAGCCTTCTCTCCTCTAGCCTGAACAACCCCAACTCTCTCAGCCTGTCCTCACAGGAGAGGTGTTCCAGCCCTCTGATCATTTTGGTGGCCCTCCTCTGGACCCGCTCCAACACGTCCGTGTCTTTCCTGTGCTGAGGGCTCCAGAGCTGGATGCAGGACTCCAAGTGGGGTCTCATCAGAGCAGAGTAGAGGGGCAGAATCCCCTCCCTCGACCTGCTGGCCACACTGCTTTGGATGCAGCCCAGGATACGGCTGGCCTTCTGGGCTGTAAGGGCTCATTGCTGGCTCATGTTGAGCTTCTCATCAACCAACACCCCCAAGTCCTTGTCAGGGCTGCTCTCAATCCATTCTCCTCCCAGCCTGTAGATCCTTGTCTCTTTCAATGTCTGACATCCCCAGAGGGTCTCGCCCGTTGCTCTGCTCCCAAGGCCTGCTCTCCCTGTGCTGGAGCTGTGCTGCTCGCAGGGTTCGCCGACCAGTGTTCGCTGTTGGGAGCGTGCAACTTGTGACCACTATCTGGGCTGAGTATAGCTCTGTGTGCTTTATTGCTGTATTAAAACTTTCTATTTCAACCAATTTCAAACCACGAGTTTCCTTTTTCCACAATTTCTCTTTTTCAGCTGACAGGGGGCTTTCGGGGGATTTAGCAATTGCTAGTGTTTAGCCCGCAGGTGGGCTAAACCATGACACCGACAAAGATGCTAACCAGTGCTGGTCCCAATACCAACCCCGGAGGAACACCACTCGTCACTGGTCTCCACTTGGACATCAAGCCATTGACTGTAACTCTTCGAGTGCGACCATCCAGCTGATTCCTTATCCACCAAGTGGTCCATCCATCAAATCCATGTCTCTAATTTAGAGACCATAAACCACAGATACCATCATTAACTGTAGCAGAGGACGGTATGGATTACCGTGCTTCAGTTCTCAGTGTTTTTCCAGCACTCCTCACACCCAGGCAGTCCTATGATAGATGTCTAGTCGAAGGGTGGTACCTCTACATCAGGGCTACGAGTGCACTAATAGACCTTACTTGCCCTGATCAACCTCGCCTGGGACCCCCACCCCCAACCTCACCTGGGCCCTCTGCCCACAGGCCCCAGGGCCTGATTTCAGCCCGTGCCAGGGCCATCAGTCCCTGCCTAAGCAACCTTGTAAGAGCACCAGTCTCCAGCTGTATTGCAGTGATGCCTCTGCCTGGCGATGGATCTCATTGATCCTGACCCTGACTTGCAGGCTGACATCCCAACCTGGACTGGGCCCATCACCACTGAAGTTTCACTCAATCATCTACTTTCAAGTTTTTGAAACTTGAAAAGCTTAGGCCAGTTCAGCTACCTCGCTCATGCAGATGACCCAGGAAGCTAACAACTGATGCTTACAGGGATGATTTGACAGATTGTTACAGGACCTCTCTGGGTGGCACCTTTGTACAGTTCTAGACATTTCCCTCAGGTGGCTCCTGCTGTGCCTAGTCTGAGCAATTTGGATAGTTAAATATGTTGATTAACATCCTAGGTGGATAATCTGGTCTTTTCCTCTAAAGACTCCTCTAAGCAGTTCATGTTGCAAGATAGTTTACATTGTACATAGGTAAGACATTTGCAAATAGCATTAGAAAGTGTGTTTTGTATGTAGTTAAGATAATCAATAGCAATGAATTATACATGTGCTGGGTGGTCACTGAAGGCCACAGCCAGAGCTGAGCAGAGCCGTGGCTCAGGAAGCTTCATCCGATATAGATGAAGATGTTGCTGCAAGGACCCTGCAATGAAGCCTCCCATCACCATCTGGAGAGTGACCAACTGTCCCATTCAATAGATTTGACTCCCCATGAGACCATTACTCTATAATAATATCCCAATAAATTAGTTTGACTTTCTAAAAAACACTGTCCATGAATCTCTTTGCAACAACTTCAAGAAAAAACAGGTAAATATTTTGATCTAGAATTGCATGTTGGAGCAACATTAACTTGCATAGGTGTAGCAAGCACTTCTGTATATTAACTATTTTGCTATAGTGGCCTTTCCAGTACTTTGGCTATTTCATTTAATTTAGCCAAAATGTGTGAAAGTAGATATAAATTAAAATTTTTGTCCTGTTACCAAGGTATAGGACACAAGCATGCAGTGTGACATCCCCACACTTGTTTGCAGCAAAATCTCAGGTAGCTCTGGCTCATTGGTATCTAGCCCCAAACACACACAAAAAAAAATTCAAAAACTTTGTAAGTCGTAACACTTAGGTGTAAACTCTCCACTATTTCAACCTAAAACAGCAATGGAAAATTCGAATTACTGCTTATACAGAAACTGTCAGTTAAACACCACTGCTCACACATAATGGTAAGATGCAATGCACATTTTTTTTAAGTCTTACTTATTTGTGTCAAAGGACCACTACTGCCTCAGATGTGGGGAAAACAAACTGGCATTTTTATACTGCATTGAAATTTATTACATTAAAAATCCTTATGAATCAACATTAAATTGAAAACTTAATTCAATATCTATTATTGTGATTTAAGTATATCTATATTGCAAAGTCCCAAAAGAAGTATTAAAGAAAATCTCATTATCTAAAACGTTGTTGAAGACATATGAACATTCTTAAGAACCTGTCAAGTCCCTAATAAAACATAGGTTTTCCTGGAAGCAGATTAAAGATTCTATTCAAAGTACTTCTATGAGCAGATGACTGTAGACCTACTTTAAGAAACCAGATAGGCTGAGGGATTAAAAACAAATGCCGTATTTTTCCACTGGATACAACCTGAAGTTAAAAGACCCTTTTTACATCATACTGAACGTTATTACATTGTAAATCTAGAAATAAATAATGGAGCTATACAAGCAAGCATGGAGGAACACAAAATTGATTGAATATATTATTGTAAGTAATTTGGTGATTCTGTGATTGGTTTTGTCACCTGGAATGATGGAATTGGGTAACCAGATTTAGTCCTATGTTGTGGCTTGTGACAACGACATATAATCCCTTAATAAGCTCCTTCTCGAAACCTACTTACCTCTCCTTAGAGAAGACCAGTTTGGTTTCACTATTATGAGAGTTAGAAATATTATTTTCATCCCACAGTGAATCACTGCATACCTATAGCTGCATATTTCTATTAACCTTGTCCTTTGAACTTCATTCCTGGTGTTTAGCCTCATAAGAGTCTCATAATCAGTAATCAAACATCATTTTACTGAACAAGTCAAAACTTGCTTACAGTGTTCAGCTATACTGTTCTGGTGGAGTTACACTACGTTAAATCATCAGAATATAAATATCCAGATCATCTTCCCTGCCTCTTCAAATGAAGTGGCATAACCATCTATCAGCTGATTTCCTCTCCCAGTTCTGTCAACATTATATTAAAGCATTTTGCCACTGGAGGGTTTTTGACAGAAACAAGTTAGATAACACATAAGCACCACACATACAGATCTGAACCCAGCTCAAATGCAGCCAATATGGTTTGTCTAACAACAGTTTTTGTGGTTAATTAAAATCTCCACCCTTCTTATGAGTTTAGTAGCTCTCCTCTGCACCTCTTCCATCTTGAATTCATCTTTCTTAAAGAGTTTCAGCTGAAGTCTCATCCCGCGTTGTACAGTATAACTAGCCCTACTTGCTATAGAGATTGGCTAGTCCCTTAACCCGATTGCATGTTTGTTCTTCACCCTTATTATCTTTATTTCTTCATTCCTCTCAGCTATTCTTCCTTTACACAACCTTCTCATTCAATTAAGCAGGTATTCGTTTAGTATTGGAATCATATCACATTGCCTGTGAACATCAGCCCCAGTTGTCCATATTCAGTTTGTACTTGGCAGCTAACGTACTAGGAGTTTTAACATTCTTTGGAAAGTGTTTTACCTTTTGAATTACTTTATCCTCAGACTCTTTTGATAAATGTGCTGGCTTTTCACTGATTAATCCACTTTCCATTCTTAGCGGGCTCTTTGCTGACTCCTAATTCCATTTTACTTAGTTCTGTAGCCTTCTCCTTCATTATCCCTTTCACCTCCATCCCACTCCTCCTTTTGCTTGGGATGAAAGTCAGTTTTAGAACTTTGAAGTAAGTACAAGCCTCTTTAACAGCAAATTTCTTGAGCTGTGCAATCAACCTGACTTGATTAAATAGTTCCCTTAAATTTCTCAAAATTTGATTTTTAAAATAAATCAACTGGAAGGAAAATCAAAATAGGTCTGCAATGAAAGCTAAGTTGAACTGATGTTCAACCCCTTAATCTAACAGGTTTATTTTATTTTTTTTAATAATTTTTTCAGTACTTACAAAACCAAACATTACAGTTTTTGCCCCAGTAATTATTTAGTAAAGAATTCATACTGCTATCACATGCAGGAATAACTGAACTTTATGCTGACCTTCACACATTAGTTGAGAAAATTACAAGCCCAAAAGTGACCGGACTTTTTCAGTAAAAAAGTAAAATTCTTTTAAGTGAACAACTTAATTACGCAGTACAGACAGCAAGGGTAAAGAGCCATGTCAGATATGACGTGCTACACCGATAAGGAGGTTGTGCAAAAGATGGTTAACTAAAGACAGAATGAACATAAGAGTCTAAAAGGGAAGTAAATCTTTAAAACTAACAGTAATGATTATTTCAAAGAACATTAACAGTAAAATTACTTATACAGGCAGAAATGTTAGCCAATTTATCTGCATTGGCAACTAAGGTTCAAGAAAGCCATCATATATGATTGTATCATCTTCTCTTTACATAAAGTAAAAATAATATTAAACAATAATTTGAATCTCAAGTTGTTTCTTCAAACAATTGCCTATGGTATTTTATACTAAATACTATAATTAAACCTACTGAAAAGTTCTCAGTAAGCTTTCCATTCCACTTACGGGAAACCTTAACTTCACACATTGATACCATTCCTAGAAAAACTTCTCATAACATAATTCTGAAAATCTCTATTAATAATAAAACCAGCCCTAAGAATATATAGGGTATCCTATATATCCTATATAGGGAGTTCCTTTAAAAACAAAACAGAAGAATCAAAACCTCAAAAACCAACTCTATGGAAAAGTAAAAGGGAATTCAAACCAAGTCTGTTTCATCCTAACATGAATTCGTTATGGAGATATCCCACAGCCAACCAACAAAGCTATTACAACATGATCTAACCTCCCTTAATAGAACATAACAACCAGCACTTGTGTTTTAGACAATTATTCTCTCTCATTTCTGTAAAGTGTCTGTTTTCACAAGACTTAGAGCTATCACATGCTCTTCTGAAGAGACTGATGCCAGTCAGTGTGCCTTCCACCAAAAGCTTAGGAGGTTTTATCATGAAAGTCCTGGAGTAACTAGTGGAACTAGCATCTTTGAATCATGCAGCCCATCACCAGCTTTAGGACTGGAAACTTCAACATATCACACAAGTCTCCATTTTAACAAAGAGTTTTCTCAGTAAACTGTCCCAGGTCTATGACAGTTCTGTCTGTTGTTGCAAAAGGAAAAATCCCCCATATGTTTTCTTTTGCCTTTATTGCTTGCCATAGCTTCTGTTTTGACAGCTTCTCCTCCTCCATTTCCAATATATCTGTCTCTTCCCCAGTTCTAAGTTTTGTCTTCAACTTTGTCATCATGGTCATGTATTACCACACATTACACTCCCAGTCCAAAAATCTGTCTCTTATGTTCTCTTCTTTGGTAGACAGCTGCAAATATTGGAGTGGTACCCAAAACTTTCACTCCCTTTTCATCCTACCCTACAAACCACAGCAATATTTCAGTTACATCATCTCTTTTGAGTGGGGGTGTGGGGGAAAGCTTTGTGGAAAACAAAAAGTTTTCATGAGGTATGAGGAGAAGGATGTCCCACAGTTTTGGCATCCAAAAATTTAAGACAACCTTCTTCAAACAAAGCATCCGAAATAAATTCCTTCATCTGCTGACTTCTCTCATTTTGGCTCCTCAGTTTAAGCCAAGTTTTTTCCTACTAACAAAAGTAACTTAGCACCATAATAATCCAAGGAATCTTATACAGATTCCTGCTAGGGTGCTGAGGACCAAAATGCCCTGTTTACTTGAGATTAGGATACACATGATCCCATTAGGGCTCTATTTATTGGAATTAGATGTTGAAAATGGATACTGCTGATCAGATCAATTTAGGGAAGAATGAAGACTTTGCAGCCAATGGATCAATCTGTTTAACTGCCAAAATACACAACAGCCTAATCTGTTGGCATGCCGTGTATTAAAATACTTGTAAATATTCTTTTCTACAGAAAAGCTTTTCTGCAAGATTTTCTCTGGATCTCCAGACAGCAACACAGGAGGAAGCAATTAGCATGTAGACTCTACTGTCCTTGGGACAGCTCTGTTGACTGCACAGTACCAGGCACTAGTGCTTTAGGATTCCATGATTGGACACTTGGGTAAATATACAGGAAACAAGTTTGTCACAACTGCACTCTGTTTACTTACTTATAAGGAAAGGTAAGAAAAAGTAAAGTAGAGAGAAGAGCAATAAATTGATCAAAATTGTGTAATGAGCCTGGAATACAATCAAAATGGTCCAAGTCCCTTCCAATGCTCTCTTCCCAACTCTACATCAATTTGGTGTGATAAATTTCAAACTAAATTGAACATTCTCACACTTCCTCTGCACTTAGGTCAAGATTACAGTGAAAAGTTTTCAGAAATTAATACTTGGGTTTGCATCCATCTGGCATTTACCTTTTTCACCTTTAATGATACTGTAGTCAAGAAAGTAGGAAATAAGTTCCGTTCATTACATTTCTCTTGTGCTGAATTCATGAGAATGAAGTTCGTGAGTTCTTATACTTCCTCAAATATCTTGGAGCAGTTTGTCCACAAGTACTATGGTTTTAATTTTATAAATAAATAATAAAAATAATGTTTAATAATTTGATGTCTTACACTCTTTCCTACCAACTCCTAGCATTTTTATTTATCGATATGCATTTGCCAAACTTAGTTGACTTCTGTCTGAAGTTTTGTCACTGCACTCTGTTAGACTGTGAAGGTCATAATTTTGTTAAAAGTAATCATAAATAATAACCCAATATAAGCTCAAAACTGCATATTACTTTTTAAAAGCTATTCATGATCCTTGTTCTTTCTGCTCCTCTATAAGCTGAGTTTTCAGCTGAATATAGCTATTTTTTTAATGGCACCTCAGAAAGGTCATGGCAAGATGGATGCAAGAGTCACTTTCAAATCAGGATGCTTTCTTTCTGCACAAGTGCAAATAAGAAATTATCCAAAAGAGAAAGTCAAATAAGAATCAACTCCAATAAATTGCCAGATGAATAACAAGAATTCAGAGCAGGTTGAGCAATCATGTCTCTTGCCCTTCCTACTTCCTCTAATTGTTTACTGAATTAATTTCCCGGTCTTTCCACTAGGAAAACTTAGCTTCATCCAAAGAGATCTCAAACGTTTCCAGAATAGATTTGACTCCATAGAAATAGGTAGACCTCTATCACCTCTTTGGAAGCCACTATCAATGTTTGAAAAGCAGTTTAGCAATGCAAAAAAGGAAAAAGAGGTTTTGTTTATTTTTTTACTTTTGTTGTACCATATAATTACTTTGCACTGTTCTGTTGAATTCAAGAGAAAAATTACATGGTGATTTCTGGAAGGAAATCTTTCATGAGATCTTTCATCATCTACCTCATGATAGATTAATTAAAACATATAGTCATAGCTTTAACCTAAAGCAAGCCCTTACAAATAAGAACATTTGTAACGATGAGTTGAGCTGTTTGCTATAGGTAAGGTACAGTTTTATGATTAATTTCTTCAGTTCCTTAGCACAATATAAGCATGCTGCCAACTTGAAGCCCCCTTGATCTGGAAACAACCTTCTCTCCCTACAGTGAAGTGAGGCTGCAAGTCTTCCTCAGATCCCTTCCTGTCCATGCACCCCACCTGCTTCCCTTGAAGACCAAAGACTGAGGATGATGCAGGCTGAGGTCTCTTTCCAGCCTGAAGTCACAACATGATCAAGGTGTGCAAGTAGAACTGGAAAGCACCTGGGGAATTTAGTTTAGAAATATCTTAGTACACTTAGCATTTCTGAGCAGCTGGTAAGAGGAAGAAAATGAGAAATGGGAGATTGTCACACACCTACTATCTGCAAGGTGTGTAATGATAAGTGGCGAAGAATGCTGGGGTCTTTTGTCTCAATCTCCCCAGTTTGGTTTAGGAAGGATGGTCTTGAGGCAGCCTGCTGTCATGAAACTCTTTTTTCTGAGCTCTAGCGTACACACCTCTAAAACATAAGGAATAGGTTATAATCTCATAGAGGATTTCTGTAAAACTTAATTAACGTATGTACATAGCTGCGCTTTTTTATTTTATGAAAAGTGGGGGAAAATTTGAGAAGCACATAGCCACACTGTCTTGCCTGTGAGGCACTTCTAGGTTGCCAAAGCAGGTACTTCACAATGCTTTCAATGAGTTTGTCAAGGAGTTTGTGTGCTGCATCTTGCCCTAGTTTTCTGGTATCAAACGTGCCTTTAGGACACCTTCCTGACACTCTTTTGATGATCACAAAGCCGTGGTTAACATTAGAAATGAAGCACTGAATTGCCTAATTAGACCAAAAATGCATGTACATTTGCACTTTTCTCAACTATAATAATGCTTTGTGAAAGCTGGAATAGCTCTGTGAACTAACCTATCAATAAAAGCTAAACCCCAGGAAATAAAAAACAACTTATTTTTTAAGGAAGTGAAAAATTATTGCAAAATTAAAGAGTAAATCTCTACGTTTAAACATCAGCAGTATTATTAAACCCCCAACAGCTGTTGCCAGCTTTAATCCCATGGAGACAAATTTATGATATCTGCATTGATACATGTTTCTGGTGATAAAGGGGCAGACTCTGAGAGATAGCCTGCTGTAGCTGGACTCATACATACATGGAATAAGTTCTGCAGATATTAGGATTTCCTTGGCTTCAAATGGTTGCCTTGGACACAGAGAGACACAGACTTTTAAAAATAGAGCAGTCTCTACATGTGGATTAGATAGTCAGCATTCTTGGAGCCAGCCAAAGGAAGATGAATCAAAGCTCAGAAGGGCTGTGAAGAAGCTTCCTTGCTGTTCTGTTTGATTGCTAAATTAAATCAATTAGAGTCGAGGTAATATTGCAATTACGGGTAGCTACACCAGTATTTCCCCAATGGGAAAGTATTCTTTCATCTATAGATTAGTTCAACCAATAAAGGTATTGCACAGTTAACATTTCACTTTTGCTACAGTCAACTTATCAAGCAAGATCAGTTACTGTATTAGGAGGCCATTGAAAAGAAAACTCAGTAATCTCTAGTGAGAGATTTTGACAGCCTCTCGAGCAGGCCTTTCTCATTTTTTTTCCCAAACCTCAAATTAACTTGTAAATGTTATCAATTAATATATATATCATTCCATGACAGCAATCATCCACTGTCATAAATATCAAGAAAGGAAGAAGTACCCATTTTTTGCCCCTTTATTTGTCCAAAAAGGTCAAATCAGTCATGAGTACCCATATCTGTTCTTCATGTCTTGGTCAGTTCTACCCTGTAATAACTAACCACACATTGCTAGGTTAAAACTGTGTCACAGAATTCATCACATATTTGTCTGATCCAAGCATAGTCAATCTTCATATTAAGAATGTGTCCTTGATCTATTGTGCACTTCATAAAGAGTGAGAGTCTTGCTTAGATTAACGGAATAGTTAAACCCTTAATTAATAACAATGTGAATAACCTAAAAGGGAAAAACAGAATTCTAAGAGGTACCATGAGATACAAATGCTATGTGAATGCGTTTCCCATAATATGCTTATAGTCAAGTTGGTGATATAGAGACTCAATAAACAGACTACAAAGTGGATGGAAAATTGTCTGGATCACTGGGCTCACATGGGTGTCACCAGTGGCACAAAGTTCAACTGGCAGCCAGTTACTAGTGTCGTCCCTTAAGGATCAATAGCTCAATCCAATATTCTTTCACATCTTCATGAATGACTTCAGTGATGAGACATATGGCACTCTCAGAAAGCTTGCATCACACTGAGGGGGTGATCAACAAGCTGAAGGACTGGGTTGCTATTCAGAAATACCTTGACAAGTTGGAGAAGTGAACTGACAGAAAACTCATGAAACTCAACATTGACAAATGTAAAATTCTGCATCTGGGATGAAATAACTGCATGCAACAGGACAGGCTGGGTGCTGATGGACTAGAAAACAGCTTTGCAGGAAAGGACTTTTGGACTCTGGTGGACAAGTTGACTATGAATTAGCAGTATGCTGCTGTGGAGGTGAGGGCCAACTACACACTGAGCTGCATTAACAGCAGCATAGCCAGTGGTTTGAAAGACATGATTGTTTCCCTCTGTTTAGCACTTGAGAGACCACATGTGGAGTATGGTGCCAGTTCGTGGCTTCTCAGTACAAGACATTGACATACTGGATGTCCATACTGGTCCAGCAAGGGACCATCAAGATCATCAGGAGATTGGAAAACATGACATATGAAGAAAGGTTAAGAGAATTGGATTTGTTCAGCCTAAAGTGAAGGCGAAGGGGAGCTCCTTAGCTACCATAATAGAAGGGTATATAAAGAAGATGGATCCATACACTTCTCAGAGGCACACAGAGACAGGACGAGAGGCAATGGATGCAAGATAGAAGACAGGAATTTCCAGTTAGATATACATTACATTTTCTTAAACCATGGCAGTGGTCAAACGTACTGGAACAGGCTGCTCAGAGGGAATATCCGTTCTTGCAGATGCTCAAAACTGCACTGGCTGAGGCCCTGAGCAACCTGATCTAACAGAGCCCACTTTGAGTTCAGGGTTCAACCAGATGACTGGATTTCCAGATGATCAGATTACTAGATTTCGAGAAGTCCCTTCCAAAATAAATTATTCCATGATTCTAAGCATGGATGCAGAATGACTTTTTCCGTCTTTTTTCCTATCAGTAGCCACATAGTCACATTTTTTTGCTGGTGAATTAAAAAGCAAAACAATACCAACAATTTATTTAATAATGAGTATTTAAACTTAACTACCTCTTTTCCTCATTCAAGATAAGCCCATGTTTAGCTGATTCACATGCTGCTGCTCAAGTTAGGATTGAAAGCACAAATTACATTCATGCTAAGGACATGCACAAAAATGCATTCCTGCGTTGTTTGAATCAAATGTCCAACAAGATGGACAGAGTGGCAAATGATAACAAACAAGATGTTGATTCTGACCCTGCAACTAAAACAACTTGTATGCTAGACTGGAATACCACCCAGATGTCCACCTCTGCTGACTCAAATCAGACTTCTTCCGACTACAGAGAAACTGAGTGTCAAAATTCTCTCTGTTCAAATCTAAAGGAAATATTAGACATACACTTTGCTTTAACCATGATTTTTTAATGCTTCTTATATTTGGTCTATCACTTGAAAAGTCCAGGATTAAAAACTGAAAAACATTGCTGGTAGAAAAGGACTGCTCCCTGCTCTAGCAATCACAATTTTAAGATTTCCCTTCAAGAAAAAAGAAATTGAGCAGATAAATATGGGAAACCTGAAATTCTTCACAGTCTTTTTCAGCTAGCTCACTGATTAGTCAAAATTATCCCCCCTTGATCCCTTTCACATGCCATTTTTGTAATTGCATGTATAATGAATGAGAGGCCTCTGCTGCTAATATTTTTCCCATGACCACATAAGGATGTCTAAACTGATGAAAGTCATACATCTTAAGCAATGTTTTAGTGCCCAAATTCCTTGAAGTTCGAATTTTCATTTTAACTACTTCGGCATTTTCTTAGTTAATTCTGACCTGTCTTGATTTCCACTCCATCTGAACATGGAAAAAATTCAGTAGTTTGTAAAAGCATCTAAACTTTGGATTGTGTGAACTTTGTGAACTTGTGTGAACTTTGGAAAATTTTAAGATTCATCCATAAGTAATTATAATGTACTTCACACACAGGCAAACACCATTACATAGCATACATTGACATTTGCAATCTTAAAATATTACAACTGTAAGAGTTGACATTTATACAAGTATTCCTCAAATTTTTAATTTCAGTACAGAGTGTATATTAGGCTAATAGTAGGCATTTAATATTAATCATATTTGTTAGAGAGCAATTATACAAAGGGTAAAATACACTACAGTTCTGCTCACGTTCATAAATGTCCCAGGTCCTACACAATTAGTAGGCGTGACAGAACAAGGGCAGAAAGAAGGCACAAAATCTTGCACAGAATGGGTTATGGAAGAGTAGCCAACTGTGCAACAGTTCTGCTGGAAGGGAGAAATCAATGTTATGAAAATGTGGAGTGCTATAAACTAGGACAGGATAAGCTACAGAGAAAGGAAAGAAAAGGCAGAAAGAGGACTTTTCAAGGGAAATGAGAGCAAGAAATTAAGAAAGAACTGGAGTAAAGATCTATTACAGTGATGGGGAAAGAAACTAGAGGAACATAGACCAGAACCAGTAATGAATTTCAGTAGCTCTTTCATTCACTCTTTCCACATGGTATTCTGATTATATGCTTCTTTTATGTTAAATATAACCATATTCACGTTTAGCCATGTAATGCCAGCAGCTTGCAGCAGTAACCCTTAAGAGAGACAAGACAGATAGCCACACAGTCTTGGCTTTGTTTCTACCCTCTACCAGTGACAGACTGTATGAACTAAAACTCAGAAAGTGACTACTTCTCCCTTCAGCTACCCCCCACCTTTTTTTGTGTGTACAGATCATCTCTTCCTCTGTTCATTTACTACATCCAGCACATTGCATCTGGTAGCCTAGATTTCACGCTCTCCTGTAGTACAAGACATATAAAGAAAAGCCATTCTACATTCTACACCATGTATGATGTGTTTCTTCAGTAGCCCAGAAAAAGAAGGAGATGCTAATCTCTGCATTCATCTGAATGATCTAAATTGAAAAATCTGCTCAGCCAATCCACAGAAGCAACAAACAATAGTTTAGGTGTTAGAAGACTAGAGGATACATGAAAAAGACTAACTTACATGGCTTCCTACACCAACATGGAATCAGTTCAGTGACATAGAGGATAATTTTGGTTTTTATTGCCCTGCATAAAGAAATAGTGCCTTCAAGCATGGCTTTAAAGTTTTATGCAAACATATCCATTTGTCTTGCCCACAAAACCTTTACAGTAGTAACTACCGAGAGATTTCTCTTCCCCTTTAATTAATTTAGCTTTGGTTGCTGCCGTTACATACTTAATGCTCCCTCTCGGGCACCAAGATATTCTTTGCCCATAACAGAGTTGTCTTATTCTTTTTAGACAAAGAAATCTCAGGCACAGATTGTATTCCCAGTGTAGCAAGCACTGCAAAAAGCACAGGCATTTTCAACTCAGTGTTCGCTAACAACAAAGACCTAGCTAATCAATATACAGCTGTTATAAACACAGGATTCTGTGGTCTATAAAGCAAGTGTCAGGACAACTACTGTGAATTATAAATTAAAGTAACTGCAACTTTATAATCTTTATAAGGGCATGATATAGAAACGTTCTTCTGGTCACAAAGCAAACCGAGACTATCAGAGCATTCTAGGTGCACAAATACCCCTTAGCTTGAAGACACATCTAGCAATCCCACAATAATAGCAACACTCTCTTTTCTTTATAGCACCTCCATCATGAAGCATTACCTGTATTACGTGTAGAACAACAACCAATACCTCTTCCATTCATGACTGCTCTCAGTCAGCAGTGGCACCTCCCTACCTGAATCATTTAAAAAGATTGTACTGCGTCTTGCGTACCTGACATAAGAATAGCCTCAATGTTCCCACTACTTTTTTACTTTTTCCTTGCTGAAGAAAAGGTCTGACAAAATTTTATGGCCACAGCCTGTAGAGGGAATAACTGGCTGCACTAAATGGCTCATTACAACACAAGAGATGGAAGACTGCAGGTACAAAGCAATTCTGTCATTTCCTTCCAACATCCACAGGCAAATCAACAAATCCTCTCAGCAGGGCTCTTTGGAGTCTGTTAGCTTAACAGAATTATAGCATAATAGGGGTAGAAAGGACCATGTTGCCATGCACCTGATCCATTAAAAATTGGAATCTAGCCACTGGCCTGCACCATGGAATTACATCAGAAAAAGTCAAACATACTCAAGTTTCAAAACCACCAGAGAACTCCAGAAAATATTTCAACTTTATACATGAAGAGCAAAAGTGGGGGTACTCATGAGCAATCAGATCCCTCTTCCTGCTTTTAGCAGTTAACTTGTTTGGTGGGCTTAGCGTGACATGCAAAGTATGGGAACCTGACTGAATGGAATTGTTTTCTTGAGGGGCAAGACAGTAATGGTCTCATCTTGGAAATTCGTTCTCTTTTTCCTCCACAGAGGAGGAAACAGACAATTGCTTACATGTAACAGCGCAAAATGTAATAACTAATGTTAGCCATAGAAAAAAAAGAAAAGAAAGAAAATTGAGAAAGAGGCGAGGAAATGTGAGGTGAGGTGAGGTGAGAGAACAACAAGCCCACTTTACCACACAGTTGTTCTCTAGAGAAAACAAACACAAAACCCCCAAAACAACATAATCATATTTACTTCAGAGGCTTTCTAAAAATATATATACAATTTTTGAAAGGAAAAAAATTGGTTGAGGAAAATTCAGATGAAGAGAAAAATAACACTGATCTGCTGAGAATCTGCTGAGAGAATGAGCAGAAAAGAAGCAGTATTTCATCCTGTATTTCAGGTTCTGCCTTTAAGCTATGGGTTGAATAGGTCTGTCACTTCTGGTTATCTGAAGCAAAACAGAGCAAAACAATCTATCTTGGACAGAAAAGTTTGTTACACTCAAGCTTTTGTTTCTACATGAGTAAGCATTATTGGCAAGTATTATAATCAATAATTCATTGATTAAAATAAATTTCTGCAAAATGCCTACTATAGAAAATAGCTGAATATTGCACCTGTAGACTGACAGATTTTGACCATTCACAGGAATGACATTAAAAATTATAGGCCGATTTCATAATGCACTAGTTTTAAATCAACAAGGAAGCAGGGAGTTAATTTACTTGCCAAAAATCTGTAGAGCCTTACTTCCAATAACTTCATTCTCCTCACATGATGTAGAATTTACCATATGTCATATGCCTTCGAGCACATTATATTGAACCTCCACCTAAGCCTTTATCTTCTTTATTAAAGGAGTGCTCCTTGCTTAACTGTATCAGAATACTTAGTGAGAAAGAAAGATTTCTGTTAACCATGGCCCCCCTCCCTACCCAGTAATGGCATTTCATAAATTATGAATGGAATTATTAATGGAAATAGATTATGGGGTATTATTTGGAGGGTATCAGAATGTCTCCCTTCAAAATACGAGCTGGGTTACTTTCCTCATCCAGTTTTCTAATCACTGTGAATTACTCATACTATGCTTGTTTAGTAAATATAGGCTATGTTCCTTTGTCTCTGAGTATCTGTAACAACTGCTTTAACAATTGCTTAAGAGGGGCACAAAGTCTTCATGGAAATGACTGCAGCACAGGAAAAAAAATGAAATTCAATCTAATTACCAACCACAAATTACCCAATTTTGTCAGTATTCGGTAGTAAATTCCGGAGTCCAAGTCCCATTTCTTTGCCACGCAGGACAGGACTTGATCTGCATTCTCATGCATTCCAACTGAAAGGCCCCTAATTATTTCTTTGCTCACTGTATTTCTACTTCTATTTCAAGAAATCCTCCTGACTTCTGAGTAGAAAACTGCTCTTTTAAAGGTTATTAGAAACTCACGGGTTTTAAATGAGAAATGCCAGTCTACAGTTTATTTAAAAAACAACAAGAAAAGCATTCTCTCCATTCTCATCAACTAGCTCCCAGAATCCAGATGCCCCTCTGACCGTGAGCAGGCTGCCACGCTTCTTGCAGGCTCATCTCCTGTTGACCATAGCAGTGTCAGGTAACTTTGTTTTGTCCAGTTTATTTGTTTGCTGAAAACTAGTCCTGAAACAGGTATAGTCAAACAACATGCCGGCAATCCATCCTTCAAAACCTTTTTCTCAGGTAATGTGTATGCAGATTCTGTGTAAAAAACCCTAATTTCTCACCAAAAAGTGAGATCCCTAGCCATTTCCAACTCCTCCTCTACACAGATACAAAAAAGCTATGTGGTAAAACTGAGACTAATTCAAGCATTTCACCAAAGATGAAACTACACTTGCACCTGATACAGTACCAGTGAAGGATGTCTTTTAGGTCTTGAAGCTACTTTCACTAGCCACCCCAGAAATCCATGACTGAGCTACTGAAGAAATCAAACCACTTTCTTTAAACAGCAACAGGATTTTAAGCCTTACCTAAATCATGCCTCATTGCAGAAGAACTTACACTTCTCAGCTGCAGACAGAAGATGGTAAAATGAGGACCAGAGTGAGTGGTCCTCAGTTTTGTATGGAAGCAATGCCAACTGGAAGCCCCTAATTTTTAGTACTCCTAGGAGAGCCCATGAAGTTTGTGGCTGATGCCAATTTACAGTAAGAAACATCAGTAAAGTCCAAAATTTCATGAAGGTCCTCTCCATCCACATAGTTTTAAGAAATATATGTCAAGTGAGCTACTACTTATCTTCCTAGATGTTTGCTCAGAAAAGGAGTTTCAGAAAAGTCTCACCATACTCTCAATCTGAGAGGTAGATATTAATTCAAAAGTTCACAGAACTTTCAGGTGCTTGAAACAAGGTTTTCTTGGGGTTTTTTTCAGAGTATTTTCTATTAGGTAATATATAATGCCACAGCATTTACATTCAACACTTATGTTGACACTAGGTGCCCACCAAGCTACTCTATCACTCTGCTCCTCAGCAGCATGGGGTGGGGGAGAGAAAAATAAGAAAAAAACTCATGGGTCAAGATGAAGGCAGTTTAATAAAACAAAAGCTGCACATGGAAGCAAAGGAAAACAAAAGATTTATTCCCTTCTCCCCATCAGCAGGTGATGTCCAGCCACTTCCCAGGAAGCAGGGCTTCAGTACGCATAGCTGTTGCTCCAGAAGACAAACATCATAATAACGAATGCCCCCCCCCGCCCCGGCTTTCTCTTAGCTTTTCTTGCTGAGCTGAAGCCATGCAGTATGGAACATCCCTTTGGCCAGTTTGGGTCAGCTGTCCTGGCTGTGTCCCCTCCCAAGATCTTGTCCACCCCAGCCTACTGGTGAGGGTGGAATGTTGGAGAGGCAGTCTGGGTGCTGTGCGAGTTCTACTATAGAGCACCATTCAGCAACTTCAACCTCAAGATCTTTCTATCTCCCTACAAACACCCACTGGTACTGCAATAGCAATAAAGATAAACCTCCTTTAGTGAACAAAGAGTCCCAGACCAGAGAAGCCTTGTGTATAGCGGAGGAGAAGCTGTTTTTGCAGAAACATGGTGGATTATTAAGAAATGCAGGACTCCATTATCAAGCTTGAGTGCAAGTGAGCAAAAAAGTAAATTGTAACTTTGACTATTCAACCCCAAAAACTCTTTAAATATAACTTTTGTGAATATTTTCCTAGCTTTTTTAAGTACAATACAATTACTACATGCCACTATATCATCATTTATGTAGATAAATAAACAGAGTTCAAAATATTTGCTCCATCACAGTGAACTCTGTTTGAGCTAAAAGACCAACTTAGTTCCCAGTAACTATTAACTATTGCTTGCGGTCCCCTTTGAGGACAAGGAGAGTTTGCCACTGGGTTTCACAAAGGTTTAATGCTAAAAACGGTATGGAATTTGGGATTACACTTGTACAGTTCTTTCAGATTATGCATATCCAGGCCTAAACTTAGATCATGTGGTCACCTTTCCAGTTATACACTGGCCCTGCACGCTCACTCCACCTGCAGAGCAACTCAGGTGGCTGCCCAGATAAGGTAAAATAGATGGACACCAGTTCACAGCTGGTAGCTGTCCCCATAGGCAATATGAACATAACATTCAAGATGCTTATATCCAAACTTGCCACACAGCTATGAAAAGGAATATGAGCATGGTCTTGAATTCACTTTTAGATTTTTAGAGGAGCAAGAGGGCTCTATTAATAGATTTTCATATCCTTTCTCCCTGGCATGACCCTTTTATTGGCTCTTCATCCTGTTCTTTCTTTTTACCTCCAGTCCTGATTTCCCTATACCCCAACTCTGCAGTCCACTCCTATTCATTACACTCTGCCAGTCCTCAGTCTTCTATGCTCTTCAAAATGCCCATGTATCAGTGAGTTCTTCTCACATTTCTTTCATGCACTCCCGTACCCGACACTACCCATAGTCCCTTCTCAACTGCAGTTAGATAACTCCATGCTCCTGCATTGCAGTAAGATCATAGAATCATAGAATCTTTGGGTTGGAAGGGATCTTTAGAGGTCATCCAGTCCAACCCCCCTGCAATCAGCAGGGACATCTCCAACTCAATCAGGTTGCTCAGAGCCCCATCCTGCCTGACCTTGAATGTTTCCAGGGATGGGGCTTCCACCACCTCTCTGGGCAACCTGGGCCAGTGTTTCACCACGCTCATCATAAAAAATATCTTCCTTCTATCTAGTCTGGATCTGCCCTCTTTTAGTTTAAAACCATTACCCCTTGTCCTATCACTACAGGCCCTGCTAAAAGGTCTGTCCCCATCTCTCTTATAAACCCACTTTAAGTATTGGAAGGCTGCAATAAGGTGTCCCCAGAGCCTTCTCTTCTCCAGGCTGAAAAACCACAACTCTCTCAGCCTGTCCTCACAGGAGAGGTGTTCCAGCCCTCTGATCATTTTGATGGCCATCCTCTGGAGACGCTCCAACAGGTCCATGTCTTTCCTGTGCTGAGGGCTCCAGAGCTGGATGCAGGACTCCAGGTGGGGTCTCACCGGAGCAGAGTAAAGGGGCAGAATCCCCTCCCTCGACCTGCTGGCCACGCTGCTTTGGATGCAGCCCAGGATAGGGTTGGCCTTCTGGGCTGCGAGTGCACATTGCAGGCTTATGTCAAGCTTTTAATCCACCAGTATCCCCAAGTCCTTCTCAGCAGGGCTGCTCTCAATCCCTTCGTCCCCCAGCCTGTATGGATACCGGTGGTTGCCCCGACCCAGGTGCAGGACCCTGCCCTTGGCCTTGTTGAACCTCATGAGTTTCACATGGGCGGATGCCTCAAGCTTGTCCAGATCCCTCTGGATGGCATCCCATCCCTCAGGCATGTCAAACGCACCACTCAGCTTGGTGTTGTCTGCAAACTTGCTGAGGGTGCACTCAATCCCACTGTCTATGTCATTGATGAAGATAATAAAGGGTAATTGTCCCAATACAGACCCCTGAGGGACACCGCTCGTCACCGATCTCCATCTGGACATTGAGCCATTAACCACTACCCTCTGGATGCAACCATCCAACCAATTCCTCATTGACCCAGCAGTCCACCCATCAAATTCACCTCTCTCCAGTTTACAGAGAAGGATGTTGTGGAGGACCATGTCAAAGGCTTCACAGAAGTCCAGATAGACGACATCCGTAACTCCCTCCTTGTCTAGGGATCACAGCTGTAGCAGCTCAAATGTAAACTCTCCAGGAAATCTGGCCCACGCTCACACTGAAACATGTGCAACACAGGTGGAATCAAGGGATTTAAGCTGCTAAAATGGTTTTTCTCCACAGAGCACGTGCAAACAGACTTGCAGGCAGATTTTCACAGTGACAACAGAAGGCATCTCTGAAATACAGGAAATGCACCATTCTCTCTCTCCCTCCTCCCCAAAACCTTAAAATTTAACATCCTTTCTAACTGGTATGAGGTAGTAAAGTTTGGGATGAGGCAGAGGGTCACTCACTTTTGAATGTGAAAAAAATGCTCCTTACTAGTTTCATTTCAGAATTAGCCAAAGAACTGTCTAAACTGTTTTTAGCAAATAAAGGTTTTGTCATGGGTATCTGCTGTTGAAAAGTTTATCCCAAATCTTTACAATACTCAGTTTAACCCAGTATTCATAGAGAAAAATATTATGTAGCTGTTCAGTTAGATTCTAACACCAACCCTGAGTATTTATACAGTTATTTCACTATTTTATTGTAATTTTATAATCCAGGATAGTTCTATGGGAAAAAAAATACTAAGTAAGGCTGAAATTATCTATGGTTTTCTAAGTGAAACTCACCCTGTCCTGCACCTCATCCTGGAAAATACTCAATTAAAACAACTGGAGATTTAGCCCGTGGAAGGGCTTCAGATTTTGAATGAAAATGGAAGATAAGCCTTGTAAAGTTCAATTAGACACAAAAACAGTGAAAGAGCACTTTCAAATACAGTTCCTGACTTTGTATTCCATGTGATACTCAGCATAAAGCAGGTCATTTATTTAGGAGCTGACAGATTTTTGACATGTCCCTCATTGTTATTTAAGTTTTTGATTGTTGGTTTGTTTGTCATTTTATTCGAAGACTTTTACAAAGACTCTTGTAACTCTAGACCTATGGAGAGTTTAAAATTTGAGATTCTAATCTGTTATCACGGCCTATATGTATGTACAAGCTAAGCTATATAAGCATCAGCAAAAAAAGCATTGCCAGGTGCATGAGACCTAGGAAACTATGGAGTTTTTTCTGCATGAGAAGTAAACTGATGTTTATATTTTTCCTACTAGATAAACTTACCCTCTCAATCTAACAGATTGAGAAAAACAGATACAGTTTTACTTGCACAGTGCCAGCAAATGTAACTGCCAGCACAGGTACTTCTCTACCCCAGAGTTGTACCCAGTGGCTGATTCTCCAAGCACAGTGGGCTTTATGAGCAAAACGCTTTTACTCCATACTCTAGCTGATGCCTTTTCTGGTGAAGTATTTTAAAGAAGTCACAGTTCTAAACACTGATGTCAGCAAAAGTTGCATGCATAAATCTAGGCTAAACTGAAGAACAAGCACAAGCTGATTATTCAATGCATCAGCTATCATTGTTCCCATTAGCTAGAACATTCACACAATACCAGTTTAGCCACACTTTTTGGAAATCCAAAGGAAGCTCGTAAATAATTATTTTAAACTGCCTCTGCAGTTGGCTAATCTAGCTGTGCCACAATCTGTCAAAAGATTTGTGTGCTAGTCCAGTCAGGCAGCTCCCAAAATATAGGTCCAATTTTATTTTTTTAAGGTGTTCTCCTAGGCTTCCTACATTTGTTTTCACTTTCCTTTTCTTTATACCACTCTTACAGTACCATCCAGATGGCAAAGAAATGCTCAGCCGTAATTATATAAATACAGTTTCAGACACCAGAGTTAGAGAACACATTGCAGGGAAAATAATGAAGATAAACTTAGCAGTTTTCAGGTGAGTGCAATCAGACAATCTTGCAGTCTTTTTTTTAATACACTCTACAAAAGAAGGATACAATAGATTACAGTATTTGGGGGGGAAAAAAAAAAAACAACAAACCACCAAAACAAAAACTCCTGACCTATCCTTTTAATTTGGAAACAAGGAAAAGTACTTAGGAAAAAAGACATCTGAAAGCAGCAGCCTGTGGACAAGCACAGATCAGCACATTTCCATTTATGTTGATGCAGTCAACCATTTATGTCTGGTGGGAACCTGGTCCCCCTGTGGAATCCAGAGCACAACCTTAGGCACCAGGCAGATCCTTCATTGCTGTACACGTCACTTGTTTATTTGGCCCCATCCAGCACAGAAGAAATTCTGCAATTTACTGGTGTTTCACTTTGCACTGTCCACAATAGTGCAAATTAAAAGAAAAGACAGAATGCAGTGAGGATCCAATATGTTCTACCACCAAAATAAACTTTGGGTTTCTTTGGATCTTATTATTAGCCTCTCAGTGTGGAATATTTTAGGAGAACATGGCTCAAATTTATGCCTGGCATAGTTCCATTCACTTCCTGAGAGATTAATTTAGCCCTTTTATTGTTTATGCTGTTTCACACATTGCACGTAGGTGTCAGCATGTCAGGAACAGAGACAAAATCATTGACTGTATTTACCTAGATCCCTATGTATGCCCTAATTGAATCACAAGCAAAATGATTGCATGAACTGAATTTATCCAAAATTGTTAGTCTGATTTCAAACCAGTATCAAGAGGAGAGACAAGCCTACATTATTCTGACCAAACAATATAGCTTGATAGCTCATCTCAGTATCTAATGAAGTAATGTTTGCATAATGCATGAAGTCAAATTTAGGAAAACTGCTTTGCCTTAAAGATGGCCAGATGTTTAGTGAGCATGTGATCAAGTGACAACTTCACTCAGAGAAATGAAGACCAAGACTGAGGCAGATAAGTAACACAGGAGGAAACCTTTCATTTCCATTTGCAGTGGGGAAGACCAGCAAACAGCTTGGTGATCTCAAATCTTCAATTACTAAAAGCAGTAAAATTAAGTAACTGACATTTCTAGACAAAAAGGTGGTTTATTACAATACAATAATCTCCATAAATTGAAAGAATAAAGTCACACCTTTCTACAGGTCACAATTTTGATTGCTTTGTAATTCAACCTCAATCTATAGGTCTTCTAGGTAACAAAAAAAAACCATACTGTGCACACTGCAGTAAATATACCTTGGGGAAATTTCCTCCTGAAAAGCCATTTGAAAGCACAGAATTATCAGAGTCTGATATATGGAGTGTGTGTAAGCAGATGGCAGTTATTTCGTTGTCTCTGTTATCCGACACACTTTACCAAACATGAACTATCAGCCAAAACTCACTATCCCTTGAGTCCACTAGCTACTGTTTCCAAGAATGATTTTGAGATGCAAGGTCTGAAAACAGAGGTAATTTATTCTTATTGGGTAAACAATACAGCTGGCAAGAAAATCACAAAATCTTGGGCAAACATGCCCTTTTTCTGATCTGAGAGACATCACGAACTTCAAGCCTGTTGAGGTGAATATGTTCTGAGTAAAAATAAGTTACATTTATCAATGAACAGTCAAAAGTTAGTATGTACAACTGAATCAGGAAAAGGTGCAACAGACAGGAAAGGTGACAAGTAGTTGCAACTTGCAGAGGTTACCAGGAGCACAAATTGTACAAAGTAAAACCAATACCACTATTGAGCTTCTGCTTTTCCATATTCAACATAATTATGAAATTTAGTTTCCAGACTTCTTATTTTGAAGGTTTTAGTAATCTCTCTCGAGGATAAGGACCAGGAGGTCTGAAACAGCATGGCTGTCTTATGAAATGTTCTCAAAATAGTAGCCAACTATTTTTGTCTTTCCTCTTCTGTTACAGTTAACTGTGATGCATGATATTCGTTCTGTTTCTCCCATACAGACTTCACAGAAACTTTTGGCTTCACAGAATATATAATATTAATACAGAAACAGATTACATGTCAGTGTAATCATCACCGTGTCAATGTCAAACATGATGAAGTGTCTGCATGACCAAGGGTTTCTCCATTTTTCCAGATACACCTTCTTTATAACAGCTGGCCTAATTTCCTGCCTTCAAACTTTGCTTTTTTAAATCTCAAACCACAACAGGTACAACAACCCTATTATTACTACGTATTGTTTTTAAGACCAGAATTCCTCTGGAAGAATATTAACAAAAAGTGCCAAGGATTATACATATTTCTTCTAAATTTCTAATCCCATCTAAATCAAGTATTCACTATCTATGCAAGGAAAATATCAGTGGAGCTCAGACTGATATGTCTGATTGATACAAGTCTTTAACGACCACTGAAATTTATGGTAAGTTAAGCACTGTAAGAAAGAGCTTGACACCTTCATACCTTTGTGAACATGGCCCTCGATTTGTCAAGTCATATGTATGAGAATTACAACAGGTTAATGTAGCTAGGTATTTAATACCTCCCATGACTAAGTTCCTTAAGCACTTTTGAAAAGTCTGTTCTCCTTGCAAAATAGGCCAAACACAAGTCAGAGAAGGCAAGAATCAGTTATCCCTGCTCCCAAGTCTCCAAAGGAATGCAGTTCCCCAGATAAGCTCCAAGCACACACAACTAGCCTTGGGGTAAGCAGAGAAAACAGTCAGAAAGGAAGGTAGCAGTTTCTTTGGTTTAAGAATCTTACAACAGCCTTGAGAATTCATCTTCTAGACCCCTGAACAGTTTCCTTATATTTACCATTTAAAACTTTAAAAAACACTTAGTAAAATTATTAACATTAAAATGTTTGTTGCTATTTTTAATGGAGTGACTATACTTCACTGTAACACCTAAGATGTTTAGCTAAAACACGTCCAAAACTCTATAGTCAAAATTGTCTGCTTCTGTGTAGTATGCAAAAAGCTAATACTAGTTACAAAAACATCTTCCTCTTACCAAATTTCTTCAGCATTCAAGGGGTCATCTGTGGAAGTGGGAAGAAAAACCCAAGTTTCTGGAGGAGATAGCAGTTTTAAGGACAGAAAACAGCTTGTCCAACATGGTATGTAGTAGAACCACCTGTATCTTACAAGTCTAACAAAAAGTAGATGCACAAGAAGATAGAGGTGGAGAGATCTTTGAGGAAGAAACCTACAGAAACATATAAAGGACCTGGAATATCATTGGTTTTGGCACATAAAAGTCCTTTTCCAGATCAAGAAAGTAATAAATGAGGACTACAATGATTTAAAAGAAGAAAAGTGTATGACGTTAACAAAAGCATGGAGGTGTTGGGATACAGATACATCCCTGCAGTCTGTAGACTTTTTTGATTACAGAAACCAAACATTTGTTTTATTCTTCAGTTCTGTGTAGTGACTCAGCAGAAATACCTTGTCTGTACCAGAAAAAGCATGTCTGAGAGTACTTAAGAGCCAAGGGACACCATGTTCACTAAAAAAGCTTGAAGGGAAATTAAACACAATTCTCTAAATCTTATTTTTCAGCAATGAGACAATAAAGGAAATTATGTCCAACTGGAGTGACAACAAGCTCTCATGTGGAAAAAAATTAAGGTACATGGGTTCTTCTAGGTTTCATTCATTGGAAGAATGGTGTGAAAAATGAAGGGCATTGTTCTTATATTTAAATCACACTGACAAATAGTGTTTCTATTTTAACAACCAAAAAACCCTACAGAAACATGAAGACTCTTCGGTGACCCAGTTAGGGGTCATATTCAGATGTTCCTTCCTAACTACAACATATTTATAATGCCACTGGAATCATCCTATGGGTGCTGTGATGGCTGTGTCTGCATTCCCAAAACTTTATACAATGAAATTTTTAAAAATCGTCATTAGGACATAGACATAAATAATTTTTCTATTATTTATGGAACCAATCAGCAACATTCATTTGCTTCTTGGGTAAATCTGTCACTGAAAGAACTAAGGAAGACCAAACTCTCAAAACCATGGTTTAAATTACATCAATATCATGCAGGAATCCAATAAACAGGTTGACACAAAAGTAATTACTCTTTCATGGAGCAATCATGGGAAGCTCAAGTTCTAAAACAAAGTTGATAAATGCTTGACCACTCAAAAACTAAATTGATTTAGGCAAAGAGACTCTGAATTTACCCTAAAGTAATTCAATATCCCTTGCAGCAATTTGGCCATAGCTTTTCTAAATTAACTTTCCCAAATGTTGGCAATAAAGAAAGTGAAGCTATGTAGCACTGGATAAACAAGGAAGGCAACTGTCACTTTCTAAAGGAACTGTAACAGTGCATACACTTACTCTAAAGCCTAGGAGCTGCAGACCCAAGAAATAGGTTATTGAAGTGGGAGAAAACAAACGTAAGAACTGGCATCAGGCTGGAAGTAGTTTCCATACTTTGCACAAAGGCCAATTCATTGGCTCAGAGATTAAGTACCTGTTAGACACTGTAGCACTGTTCAGCTATGGAAAAAACATTCAGTCCAGCCGCTCTTCAGATCTTCTTGCAATGCCCGTTACTGAGCAGATGAGACATGTCATGCTCCTACATTACTGAAAGTAAATTGCTTATTTGTTACACACCTGTTGAGACAACACTAAGGCTAAATCATCCATATTTGACAATCTACTTGAACTCTGATAAGAACAACCAGCAGACAGAAGATCAATCCATTATCAAAGACTTGTGACAGAAACTATCATTCCTCCAAGAAGCAAACTGGATTTCCTGCCAATGTAGTAAATTATAGCAATAAGTATTTTACTGCTACACATCAGAGTACACGAGCTTCATTACAGAAAAATGAACATCATGCTAGTCCATCCCATTGCACCTCAGACAAGGGCGGCCTGAGGCTTTTATCCAAGTGTCTATCAGCTAGGCCATATTTTAGTTACACAAAGTGGGGCTCTAGAGGAGACCAAAAGTAGAAACTGCCAAGGTGATAAGTGAAAAAATCAATCCATGCCCTTTTCTTCCCTCCAGCTTCCTCCTTTCCACTCTGTTTCCCTTCTGAAATTATATTAGCCTCTCAAACGCTCAATGGTGGAACAGAAGTCATAAATAGAGTCAAGTTCCAGCTTATTATTACTACCTCGCAGAAACATTTTCATAGCAAGGCATTGACTGCCAGAGCTTGAAGAAAGTCATGGGTCTGTATGTGAGGTTGTTTTGATTTATCAGCAAAAATCCATGCAGTTTAAAAGTTTTCTATAATTCATACCTTTTTTATCATGAGCAATACAAACTTAATGACGGTATACAAATATGCTCTAGAAACAAGAATAGTAACTTGATAATAATCTAGCAAAATCTTTAAGTGTATGATTAGTATCTTAGTCCTTGTAAACAAACAGACCCACTCAATCTAAAATTTAATCCAGGACTTGAGTGTTCTCTTAGGACACAGAGCAAAAAAGAAGCTTGTAAAATTTGTAGGGAAAAATAAAAACATCTTGAGGCATTCCATTATTTTAAAGATGATCTGAACGCACCAACTAAAAAGTCACCCCTCAAAAATAACAGAAATCATGCCCCTACACAATTGCTTTCCCAATAGATTAGGTAAAACAGTGAGATACAGTTAGAAAAAAGCACTCCAGGTTAACAACAGTATATTGGGCTTGTGTTGAAACAGTCTCTTGCACTATCTTTGAGAAGAAGCCTGTAAAGCAAATATTTGGGGCTACAGGGTGGGGTGGAAAAGAGATGACATCTGGATTTAAATTAGCTTTGCCTTACTATGGAAAGATTCACCTGGTTATGTTTCTATAATTGCAGATGCTCCAATAATAGTTTTAACTATCAAGTAAATAGACATAGAGACTAAAAATATGCAAGAAATTCAGACTTAATTATAAGCTCTGAATAATAGTTTAGACAAGTCTCCACATCAAGACTGTTCACTTTACCTATCGTGTCTAGTGGAGAAGCAAAATGAGCATGTGGGGACTTTGAAACTTTAGTTCAAAGAAGTGTATCAATGCATTAAGGGGCAAAAAAAGAGTAAAGATTGCTTTTATTCCATAACACCTAACTGAACAAAAGGGAAATACAGCATCCATAAAGATAAATGACATAGCCTAGAGAGTGGACACAAAAGAATGAAGTGATGAAGCACACGAAAGAAACACTCTATGAATTACCTTTATGGATTACCTGAGAATAAAGAGATGAGCATTTATCCAGCAGATAACCAATTAATAGTTTTATGAACAGGTAAGTGCAGTTCATAAGCTTGTTTCTTACACGGTCTCTTCAACATACTTTCTGTACAGCTGCATTAAAATGAGATTCTAGTTGCTAAAACCATATAGGTGTCAAATTCTTCCTTCACCAGCAATTTGTGCTGCAGCCTCAGATTCCTGTAGCTACTCAGTTAAGACTATATGTGTGTACAAACACACAGACTTTGATGTTACTGAGATTTAATAGTCTATGTAATCTCTGTGTGTTTACATTTCTGTCTCACAAAACTACTTCCAGAGGATTTTTTTTTCCCCCCTCAGTTACATCTGATTCACACTTTGCATATTGACATGGTCTCTCTCCTTTTTCTGTTCTTTTATACACAAGCCAGTACTGCTTATTTGTAAAAAAAACAGGCTACACTAAGCCACATTAAGATCTAACTTTTATAAAGCAACTTAGAAACCTTTGCTGTTGTTGACAAGAACTGGGTTGTTGAAAAAAGTTGGAGCATGGATTTTAATGCAAAAGCATATGCTTCCTGGACACCATTTTGAATGGGAAGTGTGGGGAAAAAAAAAAAAAAGACACTAAGATATGGAAACTGAGTGATCTGGAATTCATACACCCATTTTACCATATAAAGGGAGAAAAATAAAAACAAGATTGCAGATGAATTTTCAAATTTAAAAACTCACTTAGAAAATCCCTAACAGCAGTGGAAACATGTTCGTTATGGTTAGAGATACAACAAATTTTTTAAATACCAAAAAGTTTAAAATAAAAACTTGCAATAGATGTGAATATTGCATCCTACAAGTCAGGGTCTCTAATGACATTGTAACATAAAATGGCAAGTTGCAGATTTCTGCACCTTACTTTATGAAGAGGTGAACAGCAAGACAAAGAGATATAATATGCACACAGGAAGATTTAATTTGGCTCAGGACATCCATGCGTCATTCACTTTTAAATCAACCAGTTTACGTTTCTTTTAAATCAGTTCAAGCTCACATCCTATTATGGTTTTGATAAAGGACAGGCATCAAGATATTTATACAACAGATGGCTTTTATTTATTAAAAAGACACCCTAAAATTTTTGAACAGGCTTTCAACCATCTCAGTTTTAAATTTCAAAATACTCCTGTCTAGTATCAATCATTTCTGTCATTTCATAACATCATGCCATAGCTCAAAGTGCTGAAATTACTTCCTTCTTCAAAGCTACTGCCACTTGAGACTACCTCCTAGTATCTCTCAGTTCATTATTCAGCCTGCTTTTACTTCTTTATTCTTACACAATTCCTATTTCTTGCTACTTAACGTTAGCTTTTTTTAGACTGTGCCCCAAAGAAATCTTCCATGTCACAGATGAAGGAATCTATCCAGAAAACAAGTTTTTCTTGTCATCATAAAGACATTATAGTGATGAGTCTTTAATAGAAGAGCATCTATATTACCTTTTCACAATCACTCCTGTTTTTTCTGGAAACCCTGAGGTTCTAAACTTGTATTTTTGAAAGCAGCTAGGAAATTAAACACTGGTAAGGCCTTTAGTGGAAATGGCATAAACCCTCTGCAAACAGTCTGGAATGCAGAGTCAGCCATATATTCCTGTGGATTACACCATCTTTCTCACAGAGAATATTACCTTTCCCTTGACTGCAAGCTTTTTAGAAGGGATCCCTAACATTTCTTCCCCTTGTGGCACTTCCAGCTTCAGTCTAAGAGGATTTCTTTTTCCTCAGGGCCACAAGTATTCACATACAGTGAGGTTATATTTGCTGTAGGTAGGTGTCTGGGAGCAACTGTCTTTTTCCTGACTGTTAAAGAAACAGTGAGATATTAATATTCATACACCGGTCTAATCATAATTACAACAAAGTTATTGACATCTGAAAAGCTTTTCTCTACAAAATTGGCTTGAACATTCATCTGAACACTCATTGAATAGATAACTTCTTAAAGAAAATTATTTTACTTCCTAGGTTTCGCCCACAGGATGAAAAGTGCTGATGAAATCTGATAAGAAAATATACTTTGCAGAGTTTGATCTCCAGAGAAGCTCAACATGATTTTCCCTCAGAAGTGCTGCAGATTAAGAAAAAAGTGATAGAGCTAAGGGCTAAGTTTGGCAGTACACAGCAGGGAAGTCCTCCTTGTACATGTTGATGATCTCACTTTTGAAATAGAAGAGATGGAAATCAATGTAATCATCTTTCTTTTTGCTCAATCAACTACCATCTTGCTGAGTTGCCTTGATAGAATAGCTCAACTTTTAATAATAATTTAGGGGATAAAACTTAAAAGTTCCTGTCCTGCTGAGAAATATAGCATATGTAGATTCTCACAAGAATACTCTTTTTTTCTCCAAGAATACTATTTTATATCCTGTACACGATTTTCACACACATTCCTCTCTATTTGAGAGTTCAAGTATATGATAGGAATCAGACTGAAGATGGTCCCTTCCTTCCTCTTCCTCTGCCACAGGTAATTTCCAGCTACTGTTTCTGCTCAGCTGTTTGTGTACCCATGCTGCAGCAGTTCACATGCTACATGAAAAACTGCTTACTTAAAAACAAATTTTTTTAATTCCAAAAAGTGTTTAATTTTTTTTTCCCAGTAAAGCACCACAGAGCTACTGCATACTGTAACCAAACACTTGAAATAACACAAATGGGGGCAAAAGTAGTTACTTAATCAGTTCTTCCACTGGAGAGACAAGTTATTATACAGCACCATAGCTTGTAGGTTTGTGAGGACAACTTCCCACCTTCATTGTAAATTTGAGACTGGAAGCTCATTTCTGCTCTCTCGTGTAAGTTTGGAAAAATGCCAAAGTAACAGAGCAGAAATTGAGTTTTTGGACAAAAGTTTGCTACGTTTGAGTGCCTAATGTTAATCTCCTATATTGATAATTAGGCTTGAGAACAGAAGTTAAACTTGAAAGTGCTTAGCTAGTTCAGATTCAGTTTCAGTGGGATATACTGTCCACAAGCATATCTGAAACAAGGTCCATTTCTCTTCAAAATTTTAAATATAAGTTTAAGGAGACTTGAGTCCTTAAAACTTCAGGTACCTGCATTTTATATTTCAACATTATTTTATCATTCTGCCCTTACAGATTATACATAGTTTTTTTCAGCTGTAACCAAGAAATATCTCTGTGTCATTCACTCATTAATTATCCAAATAAGACCATCTACTATCAAAGAGGTATAATATGCATTTTTTAAATGGATAGGCTTGATACATCTTTCCATCTTGGTGCCATAAGATATCCTGAACTCAAAGATAAGGAATAAGTAATGGAGTCATGTTTTTACTGTGCCATAAAAATCTTCCAAGAACCACTGGTTCCTTCTATTATTATTATTTCCTTCTGCCTACCTGAAGCAGTTCCTATCAAATGTTTTCTAAATTATTATTATTATTTCAAATACATTTCCAGCACCCCAAAATGCTACTTAGAAACTAAAATTCAGAGGGGCAAAAAGCAAAAAGACTTTGAAGAGTAAGCATCCTCACCATTGTCCCCATTGCTTTTGAACAGAGTACCCATTCCTAGAGCATATGTAAATGCAAGCCAGAGGACCGTAAGCAGAATAGATCTTCCGATAAGTCATTCCCTGGACAAGTCATTTTGGTATGCAGTTGGGGAAGGGCAAGATAATTAGCTATTTATTAGTGGAGCAGGTTTTATTTTTTACCATATATTTATATATGGAGCAGGTACTCTCATTGCTTGACATTCAGTCCTTCACATGAAATACGACCAATTCATTTCACCCTCCTTGAATACGTGGCCAAGCTGTTCCCAGCACATAATTGTTCTGTCTTTATTTGCCAGATTTCCCATTGCCAAGGGGCATAGGAGTCTCTGACCACCCATTATTTGACACGCTGCAATAATTTACATCCTCCCATATACATAGGCAAACCCAAACAATCGGGCTGCATGACCATCTTTCAAATGCAGGAGCTTTTGTTCCAAAATTACAAAACATACACACAGTGCATGTATTAAATTCTTATACGGCCATTGTACACAGCAGCCTTTGAATGTCATTGTGAAAAAGAGAAAGTCGTTGCTTTGAAGAGGTTAGTAGAAGAGCTTTAATTAAATTAAGACATTAACAAGTCCTCTGTTCCCAAGTTGTATTAAGAAAAAATTCAGCCTAGTTTACAAAGAGGAATACTGTGCTGAATTCAGACTTGCAGTTGCACAAGCAGCCACAGTAACCCATACCTCCATAGCTACGAAACATCCAGCTTACTTTCTAAATCTGTGTTGCTGCAGAATTGAGGAATGTCCTGGAGTTAAGAAGACCACAATAACTGACCAACTGTTACGTTTTCCTAGGTTCACTATTGTCACACTATCACACACTCTTTCAGTTTTTCCTGCCTTTACGCATGCAGTATAGCTACATATAACTTTTTCAAAATTATACTTTAAGGCTTCAAAATCATACTTTAAGACTGTTGATAACTCAGTGAAAGAAAAGTAACCACTGAAGATATTATCAATTTCAAATAAATATACTGGCAGTATGTGATGACTCTCATTAACTCCACATTATGAAGCTCTGTATATTTAATTGATTCTTGAAACATTAATTCAAGAATGTTCTTGACAATATCTTTGCTTCATACTTATTTTCCTAACATGGATTTTTTACTATTCAAGTTCTACCAGCATTTTGTGGTAGACAACAGAGAGCATAATATTGTTTGTAGGTTTGTTCTCTTGAAGAGATACAAAAGAGTCATCTGAAAAACAGAGCTATAGCTGAAAACAGAACTAAACCAGCAATCAAAACAACTTATCCCCATGGTATTTATTGTCTTTTTCAAAAGCTAGTATTGATGCTAAGACTAGCAGTCCATATAAAAAACTTTGTTAGCAAGTCACTTACCATATTTATTGATGATACAGGACCAATGCTGTTGACATAAATGTCAACATCAATAACTGTTGGTTTTACTGTGGAGGAAAAAAAAAATTAATATTATTTTGCAGAAAACATAGGTTATCACTTTAAATATTTTCTTCGCCAATAACTGTATGGTCTACTTTTCAGCTAGAACTACTGAGAAATATGGATTATGTATTATTCAGGAAGACAAGGTTTTTTCCTCCTACCCAACAAAAATTCCCATAAATTACAGCCTGTACCACTTTATCATCATAATCCCCATTTATCTCAGCAGCAATTTGTTAAAGAAACTTTAAGTTCTAAGCACAGTGGCTCAAAGTCAAAACCTAAGATGACTGACATGAAACTATAAACAATGCAGTATATCACTTTTTCCCATTGCCTCAACATGCAGGTCCTTTAGCATGTTTGCTCCTCACCAAAAAGTCTTTCCAGATTTTCTCACCCCATCAGCCCTGAAATCATCCTAACTTAGACTAAAGCCACTAAGAAATCCATTTAGCTAAACCTAAGCAACTCTTCCCCTTTCAATTTAGACTCATTCCCTTCCACTCACGTTGCCTTTGCACTCATCCAAAGGTTTTTGAATTTAGTTTAGTCAATGCAAGTTTCTCACAAGATCTTCCATGTTTTCAGACTTCCAGGATTTAATAAGCCAGGACAAGATCTTTAGCTTTCTTTCTTTAGCTAAGGCCACTAGGATTTATCTTCCTTTTAGCATCTTTGGTGTCAGTGTACCTGCTGAACATTATTCAGATAGCTCTTACTGCTGACGTAGCCTTAACTCTAAAATAACGTCATTCTTACACTGAAAAGCATGGTGTTTTTTTACTTATACTGCCCTCCTTCCAACCCGAACAGTTATACATTAACCTCTAAATTGAGATCTAAATTGTTGTTTTACTTTCTCCAGGGTTAGCTGACACAAAACTAAGTCATATAAATCCTGTTCTAACCTGCATAGTCAGAATTGATGCAAACTTGGCCCCAGTAGGCCAACAGCTTCTGTCAGGCACCTCCCTTTCCCATAAAGGCACCTTCCTCAGTCCATGGTCTTCAAAAAACTCCAAACAGCAGTTCAAACCACTAAAGTTTGGGAACTATGCTGAACTTGGGGGTTTTTTGCACCAATCCCCAAGCCCCCTAGAACGAGGATATGCAGGAACATCAACCCCTCAAAACTCAGAGAGCTTTCCTCAGGGAAGCTACTGAACACAGAAGTGAGAAACAGTTAAATACCATGGTTCTTTGGGAAATTTATCTCAGGTGGATAACAGTTAATTTGTCTAAAGCTTAAGAAGCCATCCGGCACAAAGCTGAAGATAGACAGGAATCTTCACATGTAAAATTGAATAATTTTTGCCCGCATCTCCCAAATTTCAGACGAACAATGAGATGCCAAGGAGTTTTAAAGCACCTGAAAAGTTAGATGGTTCTGAAAAAATAGTCATGCTGGCTTGCCATATAAGACTTTGGTATGTACATATCCTTAGGAAGACTAGATCTAAGGTTGCAAAAACAGACATTAAAGTGGTACAAATAGTGGTTAAAGATGATAAACATTCTCTCTAATTCAGTAAGTACCATACACTTCTTTGACTGCATATGGTCAGAACATCCAGGATTATTTAAGGTCATGGTTTCAAATAGTCTGAAGTACTGGCTTATAAACTCGGATCTTCCCTTCAGCAAAAGAAAATCTGAACTCAGCTGAACAAGCACAACTGATTAATGCAACTCTAATTGTACCCAGCTAATAACTAAATAGGAGTCTAGCAGCTTCTGGTAATGAGACTTGCCTCAAAATGCGGTAATAAATGTCGTTACATAGGAATTGGTAATAGCAGGGAACTACAGCTAGCGTACATGGAATAAAGGGCTCTGATCTTTTTAGGGCTTATACACGTATCTGGCTGGAAGTTCAACACTAAGGAGTTCTGGTGAACATTAACGGGACTAGACTTAGTGATGCAAATTGGCATGCAGTTGAATCTCGGCAGGACCAGGGACAAAGTTCAGGACCAGAACACAGTGCTTGGAATCCATCTTTATATAATCATTGCGGTTAAGTATATAAGTAGATAATTTCTCCTGAATGTGCTGGACCAAATTCTCTTCCAGCGCAAAAAATGAAGCACTGCTTGTTAAGGCTAAAGAGAATTTTGTCTTACTCACAGTAAAGGTCTAATCCTGAAGCAGAAGAAAGCTAAGCAGCAGCCACTTCTTATGTCAAATTAAATCAGCATCTAGCCTCAGACATTCCCAGTGAAATTCAAATTAAAAATACAGGTAAGCTCTTATAACAAGAAAAAAGACTGAAAGTTCCTTTGAGTGATATTTTGGTTTTGTAGGCGGAGGCAGAAAATACAATTGTAATATGATTGTATAGTAAATATGTGTTCAGGTTTTGAAAGAAAAGACAGAAGAGTACAGTTCTTGTTGCACGTGGTCTGTCATGGATATAAACAGATATGTATTGGGAGAACCATCAGGTATAAATTTTAGATTTGTTAGCATAGGATATTAATTAAAAATACCAACCATAATGAGGGAAAGATTTTAAGATTACAAAAGAAAATAACTGAATCTATATAACTCAGCTCCAGTACTGTTTTGATACCAGCATCAGCCCAAAATAGTTCTAAAGAGCTGTTAGAAACTTAGAAAAATTACTGGCAGAACCATGTGTGTATCACATGCAGGAGAGCAATTAAAGGTTGTCAACAAATGTATCAACATTCTCAAAGTGCTTTGAAATATTCTTTAATATATGGTAGTTAACTTTCCCTAAAAGACAACGTAAGCACATCGAAGTAACTGCAGTACTATCTAAGGTTAGCTAACTGCTTAACGTGTTGGTTTTAATTGAGGAGGGGATTTATCAAGCCAATCAAAATATCTGCAAACAAAATTAAGGTCACACCAATATTTAGCTAATAGTCCCCAACTGATCCAAATGCCATGGCTTTGAGACAGATGGAGTGTTTATATTCCAGTCACCCTTGTGACTATCACATTGCATCCGAGTGAAATTTGTCTACAAATTTTAGACAGTTCACAAGACACCTGCCACGGGAGTTGTGAGTTCAACACTGCCTGCAAAGCTCACTTAAGAAGCCAGGTGAACACTTAGGCAGGTAGTGTAAAGCCAGGTCAGGTATGTCTGGATAACAACAAAACACAGAAACAGGTAGAATTATGCCCTGATCACAAATACCCTGCAAGCTGACTAGGATTTGTGTAGTCCTGTTTTACAGATTTGTATTACTGAAATAAACAGTACCTGAGCTTGAATCCCATTACCCATTAAAATCTATAAAGACTTTACTCTTAGACATATGCAAGCCGATCATATGTGTAAAAAACTTGACAGATAAATCAGGAAAATTTTAAAAGACTTTTGGGGAAATGAACAAAGGGATTGTTATACCATTTCACAAGTCAGGGAAAAAGTTGCAATAAGTTCCTGACATTTCGTTATTTTTATTTAGTACTTTATATTATCCTGTCCTTCTAAAATATCTCTTAGTTTTTTATAGAACTATGCTATTCAGATCTGTTGTTTATTTCATGAATGAAACTACTTTGTTTGCTTCCTACAGAAAGCTTCCTCGACGTTGAAGTCTGTCCAAATAGCATTTATGTTCCTGCACAAATCATAAATATTTAGAATTATTTTTTAAAGTTTTACGTTTAGAAATATTTTTATTGTAAGATCATTTAAACATGAGTAGAACTAGCAGAGCACTCATAAATTTTAAAATAAAATTAAAATTATTTTTTGTTGAGAGTTAACCTTTCTCACATTGTTCAAACCACTCCCAGGTCTAAACTACTCTGGTTTTATTCAAAACAGTGGTAGTAAAAATGTTATGCATCAATATACACATATTTATAGAAGCAAAGCAATTGGCACTAGATTTTTAGAAGGCACGCAACCACATAGCAAACACAATATGAGCTCTGTTCCAGAAATACACAGCCACTTAAACTCTGCCTAAGTTCCACAAGGCTTCTGAACACAAAAGACTAACAACAGTGGCTCTGTGATAATGGTGATAACCTTTTTAAATTACACTATAGAGATATTTTACATTATCTCATTAGCACATAAATTGCTATTTTTAAATTGGGATAAAGCTCTCATAAACCATTACACAGTTATCGGTAACCATAGCAGTAGTAGTAGAAGTGTTTATAGTGTTACTGTTTACTTTGCGTTAGTGATGATGACTACTTATATCTTCCTACATGACCTTATAGGCAACATCTAATTACTTGTTTGTTCCTGTAAAACAAACTGCTATGCTAACAAGTCACTTCTCAGGGATAATTGTGGTCAGCTAAAACTTCTGTATTTTATGATATATTGCCACATTTGAAGACAGACATAGTAACAGGAAGTGTTGAGTCACCATCCCTGGAGGTATTTAAAAGACGTGTAGATGTGGCACTTACTTAGGGACATGGTTTAATGGTGGATTTAGCAGTGTTAGGTTTATGGTTGGACTCGATGATCTTAAAGGTCTTTCCCAACCTAAATGATTCTATGATTCTAGTCTACAAAGGTAAAAGACTCATTCTTTCTGCATAGACGAGAATGGTCTTGAACAACAGACGGAGGGCAAAACCCTCCACTTGCTACAGCCAGAGAAACTTCAACAGAACTGTCATCCTTCTGTTTTAGGATCAAACTACCAAAACAGGACTGCAAATGAAAATCAAAAGGATAATAAAAAATTGAGTGAAGACTTGAAAGAAAGTTTGGATGACAGCAATACCAAGATGAGAACAGAGTCTTCCGAACAGGTTATTTTATTCACATGCTAGGTTCTGTTGCCATTCTGTCCAGGAGTCTGAATGACAGCGTGCATACAAATGGACTCCCTCAATTAACTACAAATCACCTGTATTCTTCATGTTTCACCATCACTATCAGTCAACCTTCAGCACTTTTATCTTTCATTTAACTTTCCCTAACAGACAAGCTGCAATTTTTCCAGTATTATGTTGTTTGGGAATGAAAACTCTAAGTCTTAATGGTTAGGTGGGTTTTACAATCAATACCTAAAGTTTCCATTTTTGTTTTACTTATATTGATAGGAGCGGGGAGCCAGAAGACTTCTAAATACACTTCTACACTTGTAAGAGCCAGCATAGTCTAGGTAATCACAGATGGAAGGAGAGAGAACAAAAGGATGTAATTAATATCTCAGACATTTCCTGACTCTTACCTAACTTTCAAACCATGGCATCCCAAAAGTCTGTATACTATAGTCCCAACCTCCTCCCAGATTTCTTAGGTGAAGTTATGGAAAGGAAGAGACAATAAGAACAAGAAGCTGCTACATACAGTTTTGGATCTGACAGTTTAGATGAAGAGTTTGGCAAGTGTTAACTGTCAACCAAACTTTCCTACCTACAATGCCATTCAAGAAAAACATTCATCCTGCTTTTGTATCAAGCCATTTCAGCAAGTAATCACTGTCAGGAAATAAAACTCTAAATAAGAGTTATCTGTGTACATGAATTATTTACATTCACAAAGAGAAGGTTGTATTGTAAAGGACCTTGCTCTCAAGTACCTGGGAAAAAGGCCTCTCTCTCCAACACAAAACCAGTACATCTTTGCCAACTCAACAGATTTCTGGTTTGGCAGCTAAATCAGAACAAAAGTTTGCTGAAATAAAGACAATCCACTTTCCTTCCCCCCCCCCCAAAAAAAAGGAAGTATCAATGAGAACAATTAAAACATTTCTGATTTTTTTATCACCTTTTTCAGCTCCTGACCTCCCATTATATTCAGCCCTGTTTCCTAGCTGAGTCTTAGCCACAGCATTCCGCATCCTGACCAATAGGTTATTCGAGTTTTTCTCCCATATAAACCTAAATTAGACTAATCTCCACAATCTTCTGCAGTGCCCAATACTACAAAAGCTGGATCCAGGACTACAGTTTTCCCCTCCTCAGTGCTGCCATAAGACAAACAGAAGTTACTCCCTCTCTCCTTCCCACTGCGCAGTACTTTCACACACTGGTTAGCTCTCCAGGTACAACTGTCTATAATCAATCCCTAAGTGACAACTGCCTCCCTCACTACTTCTTGTTATAACAGGTCTGACATCGTCCCTCGAAGGCTGGCCCAAAAAAAGACTTACAGCAGCAAGTAGTAATTTGACCTTGCATGACAGTTTGCAGCTTTCTCTGCACTACGATCTGGGAAATATTTTGAACTGTGAGGCAATAAGCAACCCTCTGTCATCACATACGGGGAAACCTTGCTGGAGCTAATTTAAAGAGTATCAGGTGTGGCAATCAGCAGGTAGCAAAAATAACTTGACAGCCACAGTGGTAATAGCCTGTGGTGCACTTCAGGGTTCATTTCTGTGTGGCCTGCTAGGAAGGCATGTCAGACAGAAGAAAGATTGTGATACCATTTCAGAACTCAAGGTTTTAATTCAGATTGTGCTGGAAAATGCAGATCCCCTTTAAAAAACAAGAGAATAAAAGTTGTGCCCTCTCACCCAACAGATTTGCTCCTTGCATACACTGAGAAACTGCTTACATTAGTTACAAGAGAGAACTTTTAAACAGCTTAACAGCTTAAAAACAGGGAACTGCTGTTAAACCCTGCCAAGCCAGTGCAGTAGAGCATGTCAGACAGACACAAACTGAGCCCACCTATTCCTACCAGCAACACTTGTACAAACCTACCCGAGTACTGAGAGTTGCACAGGCTGTTTGGGAGACTGCTATCGTCTTCAGAAATTTGCCCAATGCTTACAAAGTTACTTGAGGAGCAACAAAGAAGAGCTGGACTCTCAAGACAGCTAGAACTGTCAGTCAGAAGGTATATAGGCATTAAATTAGGGGTGTATGTACATGTGCATATACCTATATATATACACACATACATGCATATACACTTTCATACTTAAAGTGAACTTACTTGGGCTTGTAATAAATACAGGGGACCACTAGAGCCCGTACATGTATATAGAGGATCCAAGAGGAACCTTCTTACTGCAGTATAACCAAAAAGGAGGAAAAAGCAGATGTTAGTGGTGAAAGCACCTCAGAACACAAGCTGATGAAGCTCTCTTCAACATGTGCAATTCATAACCTTCCCTAATACAGTTACACGTTTGAGAAACAGAGAATGTAAACATGCAATACAAACTATTTGACTACTTCTCTTTTTCCAGTGAATAATAACAGTAAAATCAGCATTATTCATGGTTTTTGCTGTCTTTCCCATAATGCTCCTGCCTCAAGTCTGATTTGATGTCAGCTTGACTTTCTTCAAATAAAGCAGGCAGCTTGGAAACTAAATGCTAGAAAGTATAGGAAAAATAAATTAATACAATAAACTACCACATTTATATGAGGTTTCTGTTGCATTAAAAATGGAATTCAGTCTTTTCAGTTCTGGCTGACCACTATAAAAAGTATCAGTTGAAAAACTTGCTGTCAGCTAAGTAACTCTGAGGCACAGGAAGTTCTATCTTGTAACTTTCTATTCCTTGATCTGGGTTTTTATCTTATTTGACCATAATTTCTAATACTTATGATCACACTCTACTGTCAATTTCCCTGGGTAATTTGAGTACACTAGAGTGTAGTCCCTTCTAGTTGGCTTTTCTCTTACCAGCATTATTTTGCTCCAGCCTCTGAAATAGATATTAATTTAAAGTATTAAACTTTCCCTGGCAGAATATAAAAAACTGCAAAGATCACTGGTACAGCCTGAAATGCAGGGGAAATTACTTCTATGTTTTTTTCTATGATTTTCAGGCATTTTTAAAAAACGCTAGACCAGAAATTTATCACTCTCCTAATACCACTTTCCCACATGGGGAAAGGTAGTGGACAGCAGTTCTGTCTGTTTGTACCTAACAAGTGTATGTAACTCCTTATTCTAGTCATGTTATGTTCTGGGGAAGGTATTTCAGGAGCTGGGGAAAATGGTAGATAATCACAGGAAGGCTGGAGAGTCCTTGGTCAGACTGCGGGACGTGTGTTTTAGAATATCCTTTGCACTTAAATTAGAGTGCTGAGGTAACTGACTCCTTGCTAGAGATGCTGAGGGAAAGGTTTTGTTCTCTAAAAACTACTGGTGAAATAAAATGTTTTCTATCACACTGAGGCTGAGATAAAAAGGGAAGCTTGGAGTTTATGAACTAATCTTAACATTACTATCGCATTGCTGTCACTGAAATTTTGGCCCACTTTAGTTATTGCTTCTTAATGAACAAGAGGCAAAAAGGTAAACAAACCAGCTACCAAAAGGCAACTCTTAATGCTCTTCATGCTCCAAATGAGTACTGCAGCTCTGAGCATGGTCTAGGGCGAGAGATTTTTCCTCCCACTACCAATGTAACAGCGAATGTACCAGAGCCTTTTGCTAGTAACTGATGGCAGTCGTGAAAGCAGCTGCGTGAGGTGTGACCAGGCGGCTGATCTGCTCAGCCGGGTGGCAGAGCTACCAGAGGAAGTAGAAAGGTGAAGGAGCATTAAGGAACCAGAGAAAGAGATGGACTCGAGGAACCATGCTCTGCCCTCCCTGAGACAGAAGCAGGAACAGCCACCAGAAAAAAAACAAGATCAAGGGGATCCTGTATCCTCCCCCTGCGAGGGTGAAAGCAGTAGCTTAAAGGGAAGAAGCGAATGGAGGCAAGCCCACACTCGAGGCAGGAGGCAAACCCCCTCCTTGCCCACCTCGCCTGCCCAGGTGCCTCTGTACAACAGGTGTGAGGCTCTGGATGTGGAAGGCCGGTTTATGGATGATGTGGATGATGGTCCGGCTACACCACACATTTTGCCAAGGTCAGAAAGGCCTACCCCCGCATCACGACCACCCCCATGAGGAAGAATTGACAGGTTGTAGTTGTAGGCGACTCCCTTCTGAGGGGAACTGAAGGTCCAATATGCCGGACAGACCCTTCTCTTAGGGAAGTCTGCTGCCTCCCTGGGGCCCGGGTTAAGGACATCACTAGGAAACTCCCTAGTTTTCTGTGTGCAGCCCTCGGACTATTATCCACTACTGCTCCTCCATGTGGGTGGCAGTGAAGCCGCAACACATAGCCCAAGGGCTATCAAAAGAGAGTTCAGGGCCTTGGGATGGTTGTTAAGGGAATCTGGAGCACAGGTAATTTTTCCCTCTCTCTTCCAGTTGAGTGCAGTGACATTGGAAGAAACAGGCCCAGTCTATTAATACATGGCTCCGTGGTTTGTGTCACCACCACAATTTGCAGTTTTTCAATAATGGGATGACCTACACAGAACCCGGCTTGCTGGCATCCGATGGGATTCTCCTTTCTCAAAGGGACAAGAGGCTTTTTGCCCACAAACTAGTGGGACTCATTGACAGAGCTTTAAACTAAACTTGAAGGGGGAGGGGAATAATATCAGACTTGCCCATGACAAGCTGTGAGATGACACACCAAGGTTAGGGTGGTGTTAGCGAGGGCCCTCAACATGTTGCTCTGAGACATGCTGGCTACACTGCAGCACACTTGAAACCTTACGGAGATGAGCCAGGGGTTCCTGAGGTAATAGGAGAAAACAGGGAAACACCAGTGAAATATCTCAAAGGAATGAAGGGATGTTCCTCTAAGAAGGTGACATGGCCAACAGCCTAGATGAAATGCCTCTACACCAATACACGCAGCATGGGCAACAAACAGGAGGAGTTGGAGGCCATTGTGCTGCTAGAAAGCTACAACCCGGTTCCTATTACTGAAACTTGGTGGGACAAATCCCAGGACTGGAGTCCAGCTGTTGATGGCTTCAGGCTGCTCAGAGGGGACAGACAAGGAAGGAAGGGAAGAGGCGCTGCCCTCTAGGTCAAGAAATGGAAGGAGCGCGAATAGCTGTCTCTGAAGAATAACCACAAGCAGGTCAAAAGCTTATGGGTAAGAATCAGAGACTGCAGCAACAAAGGGAACTTTGTGATTGGTGTCTACTACAGGCTGCCGGATCAAGGGGAGTCTATTGACGAAACCTTCCTGCTCCAGCTACCAGGAGGTAACACCCTCACAGGCTCTTGTCCTGGTGGGGGACTTCAATCACCCCGACATCTGCTGGAAAAAGTAGCACGGTGAGCTGTAGGCAATCCTGGAGACTCCTGGAGTGCATGGAGGATAACTTTTTAAGCCAGGTGATAGAGAGGCCTACCAGCGGGCGTGCAATTCTGGACCTGTTGCTCACCAATGCAAGTGAGCTAATTGGTGACATCAAGATTGGAGGCAGCCTGGGCTTCAGTGATGATGCACTGGTGGACTTCGCAGTCCTGAGGGATAGAGGGATAGGGGGCAGGCAAAGAGTAAAGTCAGGAGATTGAATTTTAGGAAAGCAAAATTCCAGCTCTTTGGGGGGTTAGTCAATAGGACTAACTCTGTTTTTTCCCAGCTTTTCCCCTGGGAAACTGCCCTCAGGGACAAGGGAGCAGAACAGAGCTGGCAGTTCTTTAAGGACGCTTTCCAAGCGCAAGAGCTCTCGATCCCCAGGTGTAAGAAATCAGGAAAGGAAGGCAAGAGGCCTGCGTGGCTGAGTCAAGACCTGCTGGTCAAACTAAAGGGCAAGGAGGAAATGCACAGGCAGTGGAAGCAGGGACAGGTATCCTGGGAAGAATATAGGGATGCTACCCAGTTTTGTAGGGATGGGACCAGGAAGGCCAAGGTGCAGCTGGAACTGAACTTGGCAAGGGATGCAAAGAACAATAAGAAGGGCTTCTACAGGTATGTCAGCCAGAAAAGGGAGGTCAAAGAAAGTATACCCCCCTGATGAACACGATTTGCAAACTGGTAACAACGGATGAGGAGAAGGCTGAGGTACTCAGCAACTTCCCTGACTCATTCTTCACTGGAAATCTCTCTTCCCACATCTCTTGAGTGGATGCACTGCAAGATGGGGACTAGAGGAACAAAGTCTCTCCCACTATAAGAGAAGATCCAGGTTCTAGACCACCTGAGGAACCTGAACATGCACAAGTCTATGGGACCTAACCAGATGCATCCCAGAGTCCTGGGGGAATTGGCTGATGCAGTTGCCAAGCCACTCTCCATGATATTGGAAAAGTCCTGGCAGTCAGGTGAAGACCCTGGAGACTGGAAAAAGGGAAACATTGCACCCATTTTAAAAAAGGTAGCAAGGAGGACTCTGGGAAAACCCGTCAGCCTCTCCTCTGTGCCTGGGAAGATCCTGGAACAGATCCTCCTAAAAAGCTATGCTAAAGCACATGGAGGACAGGGAGGCAATTTGAGACAGTCAGCACAGTTTCACCAAGGGCAAGGACCAAACTAGTGGCTGCCTAAGATGGAGTGACTGAATCAATGGACAAGGGAAGAGCTACGGATGTCATCTCTCTGGACTTCTGTAAGGCCTTTGACATCGTCCCCCACAACATCCTTCTCTCTAAATTGGAGAGATAGGGATTTGATGGGTGCACCGTTCAGTGGATGAGGAATTGGTTGGATGGTCACAACCAGAAAGTAGCGGTCAACGGCTCAATGTCCAGATGAAGATCGGTGACGAGCGGCGTCCCTCAGGGGTCTGTATTGGGACAATTACCTTTTATTATCTTCATCAATGACATAGACAGTGGGATCGAGTGCACTCTCAGCAAGTTTGCAGACAACACCAAGGTGAGTGGTGCGTTTGACATGCCTGAGGGATCGGATGCCATCTAGAGGGACCTCGACAAGCTTGAGGAATGGGCCCATGTGAACCTCATGAGGTTCAACAAGGCCAAGTGCAGGGTCCTGCATATGGGTTGGAGCAAACCTGGGTGTCAGTACAGGCTGGGGGATGAAGAGACTGAGAGCACCCCCAGTGAGAAGGACTTGGGGGTACTGGTGAATGAAAAACTGGACATGAGCTGGCAATCTGCACTCGCAGCCCAGAAGGCCAACCGCATCCTGGGCTGCATCCAAAGCAGCGTGGCCAGCAGGTTGAGGGAGGGGATTCTGCCCCTCTATTCTGCTCTGGTGACACCCCACCTGGAGTTCTGCATCCAGCTCTGGAGCCCTCAGCACAGGAAAGACAGGAACCTGTTGGAGTGTCTCCTGAGGAGAGCCACCAAAATGGTCAGAGGACTGGAGCACCTCTCCTGTGAGGATAGGCTGAGAGAGTTGGGGATGCTCAGCCTGGAGAAGAGAAGTCTCCGGGGAGACCTTATTTCAGCCTTCCAGTACTTAAAGGGGGCTTGTAAAAGAGATGGGGAGAGACTTTTATAGCAGGGCCTGTAGCAATAAGACAAGGGGTAATGGCTTTAAACTACAAGAAAGTAGGTTTAGACTGGATGAAGAAATGTGTGTAGGTCAATGGAAGAAATTTTTGACTATGAGGATGGTAAGGCACCAGAACAGGTTGCCCAGAGAGGTGGGAGATGCCCCATCCCTGGAAACATTTAAGGTCAGGTTGGATGGGGTTTTAAGCAAGCTGCTCTAGTTGAAGATGTCCCTGCTCACTGCAGGGGGGTTGGACTAGGTGACCTTTAAAGGTCCGTTCCAATCCAAACTATTCTATGATTCTATAATGTCCCATTGCAGAAATCACTCACATACCAACCTTTTTGATGGGTAAGGTGACTTTCACCATGAAAGAAGATAGCATATTATCTTCCACATGTAAAGCTCACTCAGGGAATGCGATTGGCAAAACTTTCACTTTGGAAGAATACACTGTTACAAACTTTCTGTCTGCTTAAGGCAACTTGCATTCGGTATGAAGACAAGCATGAAATAATGTAGGGTAAAAAAGGTAGCTTTTATTTTCCAGGACTCCATTATGGACTAAGCTGCAGCTTAAGGAAGGTGAGAGAGAAGGTTTCATTAAAGTAAACTGACTTTGAAGGAAATATGTTTTGTCATGTGCTACTTAATTTACCTGTGGTTTGCTTCATTTTTTTTTAAACGTAACTTAAATTTTAAATCAGTTAATCAAAAATAGAACAATGGCAAAAACATGGGTTTTTTTAATGGAAACTAAGTAAGTCTGAGATTTTTTCCAGCTGTAATTATCATCATTGTACTCTGTGGCCTGTTTGTTTGCCTATTATTTTTGTTCTCATTTTATCAAGTAAAATTTCAGGGAGGAAGTACAATTTGAGGGCCAGAACTTAGTCCTATTAAATGTCAGGACTTAAGCCAGCGTGACATGGCGGGGCAGGGTAGAAGGAAATAAAATCACTCTTGCAAGGTGGTAAGCCTTACTGCACTTAGAAAACGTTGTATATCCATTGAAGGGGTCTTTACTTCAAAGGCCTTTGAAACAAACTTAAGTAGCTCCCTGTGGAAGACATTTTAAGACCTTCATAGTTCAGAATGGGTTTACTTGTTACCCGAGACTGGTGCCTTTATGATTCTCAGCCCTGTAATTGTAACTGGTAAAAAGTGGGTGGAAAAGATGCTTTGTCTCCTTAAAACATTTTTCTTTTAGATCTAATCGGTACACTTGTATAAGCTATTCAGGGTGAGGTGCTTTCTTTTCTTTCTTTCCTTTTTTTTTTTTTTAATTCCAAAAGGCGTGTATCTTCTGTGGCATAATGGAAAACTGCCAGATGCCACCATTAAAGTGAAAACCCTCACAAGGTGTGTTATTTATGGAGACAAGAACTCTGCCGAGTGTGTGGCCACAGGAGATGCAGCCAGACATTCCCCTGATGGCAGAACACTGCTTTGTTTCCAAAGACCAAAGGCCCCTTTTAGCTAGACAAGTCATGTTAAGGTGTCACAATGCTGATAGCCTTCACAGGGTAACTATTTTGCCTAATACCTAGGTTGTCCAATCTACCGGTGCAAAATCCTGGCTTGGAACCTTGCAGGTGATGCCTGTACTGCTGAGTGCCGTCAGCTGAGTGTAGACTGAGCATGTGATCTGACTGACAATTTACATGAAAGCCTAGGCCAAGTATAAGCCAGCATAAGAAAAAAAAGAAAGGAAAGAGCAAGTCCTGGCCTCGCATCTTAGCATTGACCTACACACTCTTTTACAGTGGTTTAGCTGTAAAAAAAGTCAAGGGAGGAAGGACAGTGGCTGAGAGTCTGTTCTCTTCCTCCACTGGTTCATTCCATGCTTTCTATAAATTCCAAAACATGCATTTTCTTACTGTATGCTCTGTGTTACCTGGTCCACTACTTTTTTTCCTAGTCCTTTAGCTGATATGTATTATGCTTTAACTGGCTTGTATTAATACTGGGAGCTTCAGGGCAGGAACACAGGTCAGTTGCCAGGACAAGTCAGCCATCTAGTTTGGAGGATAACCTGCTCCCAAATGGAAAGGAAGATGTGCTTGTGTGTGAGGAACCAGCCAGCAACTCAAGGGGATTAAATATAACGCCTGATTCTCTAACATTCCCCTTGTGTTCTCCTTGACAAATGCAGCAGCTCCTCAGCTTCAAAAGGGCAATGTTATTTATCCACATCAAAGGTAACAGAGGATGGAAGAGGGACCAGGGAAAGAAGCAGAGGTGAACTAACTTCTTTAGCATCTGAACAACACTCAGCTCAAGTTCTGGAATAGCCAGATTCCATAAAAGAGAAAAATGGCCTAGGCCTGAGGTGCTTGATAGAAATAGATAGATGTAGTTGAGAATTGTAAAATCTGTTCAGTACAATATATGAGGGGCTGTGTAATTTAACTCCTATCTCTAAAACAGGATTTATGAAAGTTTGTGGAAAGACAAAAGGAATTATTTTGGTAACGATGATTTTCCAGTGCCCTAAGATATGACTGATCTCTACTGATTTTATGGCAACTGACATGGGGACTTTGAATGATTACTTTGCCCCACATAGGCATAACGTAATTTACCTTGCCTGAAGTCAGTGATCTGAGGACAGGGTGTACAGATAAATTTTTTTTCTGAGAAAGTCTTCCAGATGTTGATATGGGTGGGGAACTTACTAAAGCACTTCTCCTTCAGATATTAAAGATCAGCTAAATCCAGTATGACAAACTAAGTAGAGAGAGAGAAATGTCACTGTGTTAAAAACAGACACATTTATCAAGTATGCTCTTTGTAAATACTACAGAAAATCAAGGTAATAGCTATGAAGAAAAAACCAACAACCCAACACTTTCATACTATATAGGGGTTTTTTCTGGAACTGTTGTATTAATGTGTAGCTATGAGACACTAATAATTGTAATGGTGAACACATACAGATGGCTCTTACTTCCCTCTAAACTCACACAAAGGGATCACCTAGGAAGTATATCGATACATGTGCCATCAGCAAATGGTAGTTTCACTTGTAATCAGGGGTAAGAACTCCCCCTCTAATCTCTGCAAAAATTTAGGAAAAGCAAATTATATTAGGTGGTTTTTTTGAGCTTTCCCCATTCCTAATTCCTTCTGAAGTATATGCAAGGTGCAGTAAATGTAAGTGACAAATCGTCTCTGATTTCTGTCATACAAACTTGCTGTGACCAAACTGAACAGCAGTTGTGCAATAGGCATTCTGATCTAGGGATGCAAACAAGGCAAACAGGGCATAACCACAAAAAGTAAAAAAATACTGGTTTGAAATACACAGCCTCATTATACAAATAAAAAAAAAAAAGAAAAGAAAAATCTCAAAATGGTTATATGCAGGTATCTACTGGCTTTCATCTAAGTTTTTTACCTATATGTAGCAGTGCTGCCCACAAGACACTTCGATTCTATCAGATTTCTTTTGGTGATAAGATGTCTGCTGGTTTGGGAAGAAAGTCTCTAGAGTTGCCCTATACACAGGCAAATCTTAGTGCCTTCTCAGCATTAAGGAGCATAACTTTCCTGATCATATTTTGAAGGGAGTAGATGCACATTCTTCTCTTGCTGTGTCCTACTTTTTTTTTTTTTAATATGCTGGGGTTTTAATCACTCCTCAGAGCATGAGTTTTTCACATGTATGGATTGGAAAAAGGTAAAAAAAAAAGAGGTAAGTATGTTCCTAACTCTGCCAAAGATCTGTTAAACGATTTAGAGCTACCCCTTCCATATCTCTGTGCAAACTGTACAAGCAAACCAGAATCTAGCATGCTAAGTTACCACCACATCTTCACCTGAGAACTAGATTTTTTTAAATATTGACTTGGAAATGAACTTCAGCCAAAAAAGACTTAATCTCCACTTTCCCAGCCATTTGTGCACATTAACCAAAATATAACATAACATCTCTTCTGCACCCATAGATGCTTTTCCTCACTTGTGCAGAAAGAAGTACTTACTTCCAATATCTGGCCGTAGCTTTTTGTCATACTCTCTCAACAGCTTGTTTAGTATGAGAGTCACATCTGTGTCTTGTGTTTTTGGAGCTAAAACCCATTTTTGGTTAGTTGTTCCATCTTCATATTCTTCCTCTTCAACCTTTCTAGAACTGCAATAACAAATCAAACAAATAGATGTTATTTTACATAATTAAAATCAGAATTTACGTTCTAGATAAATCTCCACACTCATCTGAAAAAGTTTTAGATATCTCCCTTGGCTTTGCATCTACCCAGCCTTAGGCTGTTTTTGCAACAAGATGTTCCCATTAACCGTTGAGTATCATGGGTCATGAATGAGAATTGTTTAGAAATTGTCTTCTGTCAGTCTCTCAAAAAATCATACTCTGGGAGTTAATACAGCTATCAGAGTAGTATTTTATATCTTTTATTTTAACCAGCCTATCCTGACTAATTAGTTTACAATATACTCTTAAGAAGAGTGAACATCTGCAGTATTATTTTATTAATACATCAAGACAACTGATTCATCTCTTGCACAAAGGCTAATAAGAGTATTAAAAATTCAGACCTTTTAATACTTCCTGATCATTTTATCCTATTAATAAATTATCATATTCTCAGTGCCTGAATTTCAGAGTTTAATGTATTACAAGGCTTAGAATTAAGAGCTTGCTCCTTGAATTTAAGATGGATTATCACAAGCACACAAATACATTGCATAAATTAATCTGAATTTCTCTGCAGTTTTAATGACATTCTTTAAAAAACAGTACTACACCAAGGGTTGTGGCTTCTTTCCTTCATAGGTAGATTGCTTTTATTTTAAGAGTACACTGATACAAATGTGGTGAAACTACTGTTTGCCCAGAAATCACAGCTAGAGCTATTTTCACACAAGACTAATTTCATTTGTGCGGCTTTTTGTGCACAAACAGTAAAATGTTGATTTGAAGATGTGTCTTTTGGTATCTTAGAAACCAAATCTGTTTGATGTCTCTCACTGGAGAAAATCTATGACAGTTAAACTGAGATGAACTTATCAGGAGAAAAGTAACCTCAGTGGTGGAACCTAGAGTAGTAATCATGTGTTGCTTCGACCTGCAATTGCCCTGGTGATACAATATCATTTCACAACCTTTTTTTACACAAATGCCAATAATTCTGCAGGGTGCAAAGCAATGGAGAATCAGAGGCACAGCTTATTTATGGGACGTGCTACACACATCAGAGCAACCTTCTTTCTCTCTCTCCCTCTCCATAATGACACTAATATCTCAGATGTCCAGAAGACTTGATAGACACTCTATAGTAACAGAAAAAAATTAATACAATTACAAAAATTTAATCACAGTGCATCATCAACCCTCAGCATTGCTTGTAGACCACCATTTGAGCATTTAATGAAACTTTTAATTGAAATGGCTCTATAGCCAATACACCCCTAAGGATTAGCCATGAATCACTTAACATGACCTCACAAATTGCGAGTGCTCTATGTACAATTTCTATATAAAAATAATTTTGAAAACTGGTCCCTGAAGATTTTCTAGAGAGCTCATATAACCAAGTTGCAAAAGTAGACAAAACTTAGGGAATATTTTGAATAGATGGCCATTCCTTCCCTGTTAGTGAGCTACATTTTTTTGAAAACTTAATTTTTTTGGTTTATTTCACCCAGTTAGCATTCAAAAATCCTAAGAGGAATTTTGGGTTGGATTTTTTTCCTCCCTCATATTCATGACAAGCACTGTGTTTTAGTACTGCAGTTACAGAACCATTCTCAAAGGAGGCACCGTCTCCAGACATACATGGTTGATACTTCAAAGCTGAAACCCTGCAGTGGTGCTGATAGGAAAGTAGCACAAATCGTACATCTTTTTCTGCTGCACCCATCACAACTTTACTGGAGGCATTCAGACTGCATGTAGAAATAAGAACCAAGTTCAGCTGCTTCTTTAAAACCAGTCACTAGTAAGACGCTAAGCATTGGCAGACCCTTTAGATCCCCTCACTCTAGCAGCTTATTTCCTAGAAAGTACCTCCAGACAACGTACATTCCTACCTGCCTTCTAGATTAAGACGAGGGGTGTGAGAGGTTTCACAGTGAATCAGATGAATATACTGGATACATATTTTTCAAGGTGTTTTGTTTTCCTCCTTAGGAGTTTGTTATTTCACTTCCCTTGCTTGCCTCTATACAATTTAGGCTCCTTGAAGGCACTTGATGTTGCATTTTTCACTTGTATCCTTATTGGTGACTGCCAAGTTCCCAGCATATTCCTGCTATCCACAGAAACAAGTGTGGGATGATGGCAGGCCATTGTCAAATTGGGGAGGAAGAAGGGCTGCACACCTTCCCCTAACTCCTCACGGGCCACTAGTTTTGGTCCTGTGAGGAGACAGAGTGGAGGCAGTGCATAAACTGCAAAGGAGGAAGGCTGGAAAACCCTGAGAGGTTGTGGAGAAGGGGTTTCTTTCCTGCAACACATGTGCCCAGGACTTGCTCTGGGGGCTGACATGGAGCAGCCTCTAGTTCCTGTGGGGATTTGGGAGAGAGATGCCACTCGGGTGTAGGGCAGGCTGCTGAAAAGGAGAACATGGTCCACAAATGGGAAGGGAAGGGAAGGGAAGGGAAGGGAAGGGAAGGGAAGGGAAGGGAAGGGAAGGGAAGGGAAGGGAAGGGAAGGGAAGGGAAGGGAAGGGAAGGGAAGGGAAGGGAAGGGAAGGGAAGGGCCGCTGCGCACACCTGCAGCCCGGTTTGTGGCAGATTTACTGGGGGAAGCTGAGGTGACCCCTTTGCTTGGGTTATGTGGCAGGGGCCCTGCCTAGTACCTGGAGAACCGCCAGGACCGAAGGCGAGCCCAGTCCAAAAGGTCACTGCTGCAGCTGTTCGCTGTCCCCCTCTGGCCCCTCACAGTCCGCCGCCACCGGAGCCTGGCCGGGGAGACCCTTCCCGCCCCTCAGGCGGGTGCCGGGGCTTCCCCGGCCCGGCCCGCCACCGGCGCCTCTCCGGCCCCCCCTCCGCAGCGGCTAACGCCGGAGGGAGGGCGAGACGGGTAACGGTAGCCGCCGCCGGCCCCCTCCCCCAGGCACCAAGGCACCCCCAGAAGCCCCGGCTGGTCCCGGCCGCCGGGCTGACGCTTCCCGCGGCTGCCTTCTCCCTCCTCACGCCGGCCCCGGCGCGGGGGTGGGGCGCGCAGGGAAGCCGGGGCTGCCCGCCGCCCCGCGCCGTGAGGGGAGCCTGGGCAGCGCCAGCCGCCGTCCGGCCGGGGCGGCCGCCGGAGAGGGAAAACTTTCTGCCGGGCCGGCTCGGGACAGAGACCTCGCGGGCGACCTCCGGCTTCACGCCGGGCCGGGAGGGCGGGAGAGCGGCGGGGCCGCAGCGCCGGCAGCGGGGCTGCCGCTGGCCGGGGAGCCAGGCGGGTCCCGGGGAGGGAGCGGGGAAGCCGCGTTTAGGAATAAAGCCCCGGCACGGCGCGGCGGGGGTGGGGAGTAAGAGCCCCTTGTCCTTCCCGGGTGCCGAGTATTTTGCGAACTCCAGCGAGGGGGACTCCAGCCCGCAAGCCCCGGTGCGAGGAAAGAGGAGAGGAGAGGGGGTGGGGGAAGGCGAGGGGAGCGCAGACTTACCAAGCGTGAAACACTGAGAGGAGGAAGAAAACCGGCAGGAGCTTAGCGGACATGATGTGGGCAGCGCTGGCCAGGTGAGAGGTGCGGCGGGATGAAGGAAATGTTGCAGGATGTTCACATGAAAGGGAGAATGAGGCAATGAGGTGAAGCTCTTAGCTTCTCTTCCTCCGTATTCTCAGCTTTATACCCTGAAGAAAAAACCCCCTTTCACACCGCTCCGGGAAGGGAGGGGGGAGACGAAAAGGAAAAAGAAGTGGGACGAGAGGGAAACCCCCAGGGGAGAGGCTGCCGGGGCCGGGTATAAATCAGGCTTCGCGGTCTGACAGGTGTTCAGCAGGCACCGAGCTGCGGCGCTTCCCCCTTCCCGGCAATCGGTTGCCGGGAGCAGCGGCGCGGCCCCTCCCGCCCCCCCGGCTGGCGCTGGCCGTGCCCCCCGGGCTCTGCACAGCGCGCCGGAGCTCTGGCCCCGCCGGGCCGCGGGATGGGCCGGGCCGGGCTGGGGGAAGGGGCGCACGTCGTGTGTGTGTCCCCCGGCGGAGCGCCTGGCCCGCGGCCAGCCCCGCAGCGCGGCACCGGAGCGCTGCCGGGGGCTGCCCCGCATCGGGGAGCGCCTCGTCCCCGCTTCCTGCCCAACAGGTACCCGCCTCGCCGGCAAGAGCGGGGTGCAGCCGGGCGCGCACACACACAGAGGAGAGGGGGAGCAGGAAACCCGCCAGCCGCAGTCCGCCGGCAGCCGGGATTTCTCCCCGCCATCACCAGCCCGATGCCCCCCGAGGGGGCGGCTCCGAGGGGGCTGCGGCGCCCGGCGGCAGAGTTCCCCCTCTGTTTTGGGGGTGCCCCCACCCCCAAACCCCACACTCACTTGCTGAATGGGGCCCCGAGGGCGCTGGAGGTGCTGCTGTCTTCAGACGGAGGGAGAGGGGTCGGCGCTGCTTCTGGTCTCGGGGTGGTCGGAACCACGGGCATCCCGATGGACATACAGACGCAGATCCATGTAACCGGTGTGGCTACAGAGAGGGACCTACAGTACAGTCTTCCACAGACAGACAAACATACACAACGCAGCGTTTTTGTATATGCTTCTCTATCTAGCTGTATGTATGTAGAAGTTTGCATGCACTGTATGGATGCATGGATACACATATATAGGCATAAGGTACGCCTGCAGAACGTCCCCACAGAGAAGAGGGAGAGAGTTGCGGTAGACCGAGCTACATGGATTTCTGTGTATATTGGGAACTTTAGAATAAATGAGGATTTTCTGCTGTGAGAACTCGGAAATGTGACCGCAGCCAAGTGTATTCAGGGCAAAAATAGATTGGGTCTGGACATCATGTGTCTTTCTACTCCACTAAGAACAGCACAGATGTGATTTTTAGTGACTTCAATTCTCTCCAGGTGCGTGGAGCTTTGCACCGGGCATCAGGATAATAAGAATATTCCCCTTTGCTTTCAGAATCGGAAATGACAAAATTTCACTTACATGACGGTGATCTGGAAACAAAAAGCTCTGCTAGAGGTACGAGTGATCGCTTCACTGTCATCAGAAATCTTGGAAGCATAAATCTTTGCTTCCTCCTCCCTTAGACATAATTTCCAAGTTCTGGGGGAGCCGTTTTTAATTATGAAATTACATTAAAAAAAAAAAAACGTTCTGCTGGGAGATGCAGTCTTGCTTTTAGAATAACTCCTACATGATGCCTAGAAGCGCTGGCTGGAGAGTTCTGTTCCCAAAGTTATTTATTGAGGGAACTATACAGCTTAGGGAAAATCCGCTGTGAGCCAGGCAATTTATTCCCAGTCATGCACTTTAGTTTGTTGGGTTGTTTTGGGTTTTTTTTCCAACCTAAACGTCTCTTTACTAGATTATACAGCAGTTCTTTCGTGTTGGCTTTGGCTAATTGCAGTGACTAGGAATTGCTAATAACCACTCGCTACAAGACTTGGGCTCTTTTCCGCCGACAGCAGAGAGATGCAGGCGGACTCCAGACCCCCTGCTACCTTGAGGAAACAACGGCCGGGGTACCAGCGGGGAGGGGAGGGACGGCCGGCGCTGTGGGGTTGCCTGGGTTTCGCCGGGATCAGCCGTGTGAACGGGCGCCTTTCTCCGGGCGGGGCCGCCGGCAGCGGCACGCCGATCCACGCCGCACCGCCGGTAAGAAGTTCGCAGAAACACCGGCGCTGCGGGGCCTGCGGGAGGCGGGACGGGGCGAGCGGGAGCAGCCACCGCCTCTCGCCTACGGGAGAAGCCGGTGCCGGTGAGTCTTAGCGGCGCCGGGCTCGCTGCGGCCGCCGGCACCGCTGCACGGCAGCTCTCCGCGGCCAAGAGCGCTTTCAGGCACTCTAAGGTTTTCTGAAGGCGGGCGCTTATGGAAACATCCCTTAGGGCCCCCGGTGCCGGCGCGTTTGGAAAGCAAGGACGGGGAGCGCCCTGCGTACAAAGAGGTGTTTCGCCATCGCCAGCCACCCCCGCGCGGGCCACGCGTGTAAAAACGTGCGTATTCACACACAGACACACTCAAGTCGAATAAATAAAAGCCTGCCCCGTCCCCGGCGGCCCTGCGGCAGAAGTAGGCCAGGCGGCACCGTGGCCAGAACGCCCGGGAGAGGGACACCCCGACGGCGATCCGCAAAGAGCGACGGCGAGCCCGAGTCCGGCGCCGCCCCGCCCCGGCCGGGGGTGGCTGCCCTCCGCGGCGGTCCCGCCCCACCCCGCCCACGCCCCGCCCCACCCCGCCCACGCCCCGCCCACGCCTTGCCCCGCCCTCGCCGCCTCCGGCCGCGGCGGCGGGATCCCCTGGCGGCGACTGCGGGGAGCGCGGCGGGAGGAGGCGGGAGCGGGTTGCCCCCCTCCCTCCCCCCCGCCGTGGCCCGCATCCAGCCGGCGGCAGAGCGCTCGGCTACCCCTGTCCGGTGACCGTGTGCCGTTACCGGTGCTCTGTGCGCTCACGGAGTCACCCAGCCCTCCGGGAAAACCCCTCTGCCTGCTCCCCTCTTCCCCTGCAGCGTGATTGCAAGCCCCAAGGCTCGAGTGGAGCTTCGCGGTTCATTAGTTACGGCCTCTTCTCTCCTCAGGCTGCAAGGAAAAAGAAAAGGTGATGCCTGAGATATTCTTTCTGCTGACCTCGGTGGGCAATGTGTTAATGCCAGAGGAATACTTAGCACTGCTCTTTTGTTGTACCTCACCCCTTGGTCATTTCTATTTTTCCTCTTTCTTCATACTCATGTGCTTTTCTTTTGCTTCTAAGCACGCTCTCTGCCGAGCCTTTTCAAGTTGTGTATGCACGTAAGGATCATGATTATCCATCACACGTTTCAACAAAAGAACATTTTATCTTATCCGGTAATGATACTAAAATGTTCATATTCTCTAGCACAATAAAACGCATCCACATTTTAACTTAGCTTTCACTGCTTTTTCACAGAAGAGCGACTATCTTTTCAACCTGAGGGGTACCGAAGGGGTACCGTAGTGGTATTTCTTGTGCGAGGCGGGGGGACGTACAAGTCTTCGGAAGCAGCTGTGCAGGGATCTACTTACCGTAAATAATGCAGGGGAGAGAACGGGTTCTCACAAATCAAGTGTCTCATTTGTTAGCACTGGGTGCCCCCTTTCTAGCACCGAACAGGTGCCTGAAATTGAGCACCTGAACTTTTCTGCGATTACATGTTGAAGGAGAGCCCTGACTGGGGGTTTTCCTGGCGCCCCCGTGACCGAGGCTGCCAGCTACACCACGAGCAGCAGCGGAGGGAACCGGGGCTGCCCTGAGAAACAGGGAAGGGGCTGCGACCTGTCTCCTACAGCTCCTGGGGTCCTCCAGCTGGAGGCTTATTAGAGATTTATTAGAAACTAGAGCCAGTTTATTCTGGCTGAAGGTCTCTGTCGCTCCCGCTTGGAAGCGCTCTGCTTTGTACAAATGATTACATCTTCCTTGAGGTAGGAAGCTGAACCTCAGAGGTCCAGCCACCTTCTGTGTGCCCTCAGCTCTGTCCTTCAGCACGAGGCTCCCCGCTGTTATTGACCCATGGGCAGGGTATGGAGAATCCCTCCCGACACTGCCATGCTGCAGCTCTTCAGCAGCTTTGCGTACACGTGCGGGCAGAAGCACGGGCATCGAGGGCTGGCAGGCCTGGACCTCCGGGGCCGGATGACCTCTGGGCAGTGGTTCTGAGGACGTCGGTAACACCAGCCTGCAGTGAGTTGAGCTCAGATCCACTGAGGCCAAGGCTGCTGAGGGTGGCTGGTTCCAGCGTTTGTTATTATATATGTGACAAGTTATGCAATATTTTTTGCCCTATGTGTAATACATCATTTTTTCCCACCTGCAAATGCAACCTATCATTGTCGGTCCAGTGCCTTGCAATCTATTGGTATTTCTCAAAATGTCTCCAAATTCATCCAACTGAAATGAATTTGTGTCTTCAATCAACATTCTTAATTTCCTTTTCACTTTGTTTTTAGCCAGGGCAAATTTAAATAGCAACTTTCAAGAAATGATGGCTGTGAGAAGTGATAACTGCTTCTGAGGATGCCAATGAAAAGGGAAATAATGCAGTACAGAATGGAACACTTACACTTGAGTCTAAATTAGTGGGAATCCTAGGAAGAACCTTCAGAAGCCCTTTGGGCTTCATAAAATCTAACTTCCATTCTTTCTGTCTTTCTCAAAATTGAACAAATGCCTGTAACAAAATAGTGGAAGATGCAGAATTGGTAAGGTGAGGATTTCATCTGAGACTGTCACTATACGATGGCCACATTTAAATGTTTGTAGTGACATAGCAACATATAAAAAGCCAGAAAGAATTCAAGCAATTTGATCAAACACTCCTTTAGAATAATTTAGATTTCTCTGAATATTTCAGTGTCAATTCAAATCTGAGGAGCAAGAGTATTAGGGGAAATATATCCTTATTACAAAGAACATTATCTCCAGATTTAAAAAACAAATAGCTGTGCAAGTGCTACATTCATCTTGTCTGCATAAACTGAATAGCAAAGCAGTTTCATCCAGTTTTCTTGAAAGTTTAATTTATATGTTGAGAAAGAATTTTTGAAAGACAAGTTTATTTCATAAAATCATTTCTTTCTCAGTTTTGTACAGATATGTTTAGTTATTCCACAGAGGGCATATTCCATTTAGAAAAAAGCAGAACACAATTCGAGATAACAGAAGAGGGCTAAGCTTTAGAGAATACATTGCTGCCTAAATTCATCCTTACAGTAAGTTGGCACAGCTCAAATATCAGAAATAAAAACCTTTTCCATTGTATTTGACTTGTTCTTTCATTCTTAATGGGTGCAAGTGAGGAAATTTGGCAGTAGAACTGCACACACTTACCCTTCAGTGCTGAATTGTTGTAATTCACTTTTCAACTCTTTTTTTTCATGAAAGCACATAGGAAAAACCCAATGACAAGCTATTCCTATTTATTACTCTCTTTGGCCGTGACTAAGCTGTGAAGTAGATGTGCCCCCCAGTGTCCCAGCTCACCCATAGTGGGGACAGTGACACAGCTCACCCCACTCCTGAAGGCCCAGGCTCCTTCCAGGGGAAACCAGGAGGCTGATGCACATCCAGATACCACCCCAGCCTGGAGCAGGACAAGGACAAGGTATTTACTTTGAGCCAGGATCTGGGAAATGCTCCCATCTCCCACAGTTCAGATGCCATCAATGAGTAATGGTCTCCTACACAAACGGTTCCACTGGCTGCAGAGAGATTTGAATTGTTAGGTGTTGTGTAGTGCAAGGCAGTGGCATTTACGTATTCCAGCCTGGAATCGATCGGCTTATTGAAGCATCTCCCAAACTATGGGACAACACGTACTGGTCAGGCGGGAGCACATGCTGGGAAGTAGCTGCTGCTTCTTCGATCATTGCAGTTCTCAGCAAGGATTAGGAGTGTGTGGGATTCTCTGAGAAATAGAAGATGAATTTTTTTTTCAGGAAATTTCAACCTGGTTTAGCAAATCCATGATAACAGAATGAGCTCTGATCATTCTGCCTTTACCTCAAACACAGAAAGCGACAGTCAGTGTAACTGGAAGTGATTTACGTATAGAATTTCTGCAGTGCTGTATGCCTTTGGCAGGTAATTATCCAGTCCTCTACACATCAGGTAAACTCCAATAAATTGTTTACCAAAATAAAGCAAAGGGCCTGATCCTGTGACCATGCGACTGCACTGTTTGCAGGTAGTTCCGTGTTCAGTGAAGACAAGGAGACTCTCCATGTGAGTAAAATTGGTCAGAATTAGAGGTCCTGGCACTGAGTCCTGCAATGGAGACCAGAAAATGATGCCGAGCCATTCAGGGTAAGAGTCAGACTTGGGGATAAGCAAATAAAACAAGCACAGAAAAGCCTCTGGGGCAGGCAGAATGGCTCTGGAGAAGATGGTTCTGAGTTTCTTGTTCATGCAGCAAAAAGCCTCACACTGGAGGCTTTTTGTGGAAGGTTGAGGAAAGTGAAAAGCAACTTCTTGCGCTTCTTTCTCTTTCTTGTTTTGGCATTCATGTGTATTCAGAAATCCTTTAACCATGTGTGGTGTCCTCTGGAGGTTTGCAGATTGCTCAGTTTTCAACAGTGTGGTAAATACAGCCTCCGTGTTGTCCCAGAAGCACTCTGGTGCCACCTTCACAAGTACTCTGTGGCCTAGGGTCTGACTGGGCATTCCTGCGCTCCAGCCTTCTCTTGCAAAAGAACATTTGCTGAGTAGCTGCACGGGGTCAGAACAAAGGCCTGGACAGTGCAGTATCCTTCCTCTGAAAGTGGCCAGAAGCAGTTTTTTGGGGGGAAGAATAAGAGGAGCAGGGCACATATGTATGATATTCCTCCCAAGTACTCCTCTAGCTTCTAGCCGTAGGTGTCTCAGGACCCTGATAAAGTTTCAATCTATTTAACAGAATTGTGCCAAAGTCTCATGCTCCAGGTTGAACTTGAGCCCACAGAGCCTGGTTTCTATCAGTGACTGTCCCATTAGTTCCTTAACAGTAACTGTTTTTATTTTAAAACCCTACAACTACCGGATCTTCCGGGGGGGGGGGGGAGAAGAAAGAAAACCAAAACCCACCATGTTTTTCACATAACTTGAATGATTGGTATCTGCAGGAAAGAAGTGTTAAGAATCCAAGTTTGCAATTGCAAATATTATCATATATAATAATGTGTCATAAAAAATTAGAACCTGTGCCACCTGTGGGCTGTGAGAACAATTGGGAAGAGAACTGAGCTTAGAGATACTGATACATACCTGCCAACAACATGGTAGCATGTATACATATGGGTTCAAAAAATGGACAAGTCATCATGTGGACTGTCTCCCATGGGACCTCATCAGCCGACTCATCATCCTCAGACATGTGGTTGAGCAAGATTAGTTTGGTGCATTATGCTGTGTCACTGATGTTAAAAGAGTTACATCTCATCTGTTATTCTGGTGAGACTAGAAATAGCAAGCTGTTGGTAAATTAATTCCTAGCAAGAAGCCTTGTCCAGATGTGTTACCCAGCACACATCCATCTGCCACGAGTGCCAATGGCAGGCCCTATCATCATCAACCACAGGCAAAGACTTGAGGGCAGAGAGCAAATATGCATCTATAGGGCTGCAGGCGGTCTCCCTCAGTGAGTAACAGTAAGACCCTACCAAGCTGCTCATTTCACGGTCACTTTGCCTTGCCATGGGAGGAATGCGCACCCATAGCAAACAGTCACAGGAAAACTTCCCCAGGTGTGCACATCCCGCCTGAGAGGAATTGTTGTGTTTGTTAGCCCTCACAGCACGTTGGGCTCACCTCCCCTTGTCTGGTTATTCAGCCTCCAGGAGCCTAGCACCGCCTTCATCGTACATCTCTACGGCCATAGGAAGAGGTAGAAGAGGCTGCAGCCAAGCGGGTCTGTCTTGCATATGCAGAAAGATCTGCTCCCTCCGCCAGTCACCAGGTGTTTTTAGGCTGTTTCAGGGGTGCTCAGTGAGTGAATGACTGGGGACACCCAGTACCGGTCTGCACTGCGTTCCTGTTGGACCTGGCAAAGCTACATGCTCTTCACCAAGAAAACAGAAGGTCTTGTTGGCTCCAACCATTTTGTGGGAATAACCTGCATGCAAGAAAAGAAATAGCCATGGGACTTTATAAAGTTTTGCCTCCCAATAGGCTCTGTAATTTTTCACTGTTTTCAGTCTTCAAAGGGGCGGATTCATTGCATTCAGATACCATTATGCCACTTTTAAAAACAAAGAAATGATGAGCAAGGAGGTATGTGCCTGCTCAAAGCCACATGGGAAGCCTACATGAAAACAGGGATCCAAATCCACACCGTGGCTTAGGATAGACCTGCAACTAACAGATGGGCATGCCCCTCCCTTGCTCCTCCTTACAAGCTTCCTGTCACCTGCTCAGTCCCATGGCTTCTCCATGGCCACTGAGAACTTGCAAATTCCTAATTCCACAACATCAAAAGAAAAGCTGCAAAAAGGAACAGCTGTGTGAAATTTTTTTCTTGTAATCTTTAGGAATGAAGGGGATGAAGAGAAGACACACAAGAAACCTAGACAGCTCCCCGGTCCCGGACCACCTCCTCACCTCAAAGTGAAGCATGGACTCCTCCGCTCTGTCCCAGACAGAACATGGGGCTGATGCACCATAGTAAGAAAGCACCTAATTCGTAAACATCCTGATTCACTGTCTTCACTCAATATGTACCTTTCTGGGCAACAGTGAGGATGCATCATGCACACACATGTGATTGAGTGCATACATGTGTGCTTTCCAATTAATTCTTCCAGCTCTTGTGGCGATTTTTTTGTCTCTCTAAAATTCTTATAACCAGCATAAGAATGACATTTTGCAATCAAATGTTGAATGCATTTTTTATTTAAACATTAAGATTAAATTACAAAAGCTTCTGGAACAAGGAAAGAATGCCAAGGAGGAAAGAGCTGAAAACTCAGATTGCATTTTCTCATTCATTGTGAAAGCAAAACACATTGGCAGCAGCAAGGCGTTTTATAGAAATGTTTCAGATGGACAGTACAAAGACCTTTCTGTCAATAATGTCACTGAAACACCTTGCTGTCATGAAGCACATTTTTTTTTTCACCACATTTCTTAGTGTTGGCTGATTGATTTTCACTGTGGAAAACAGGTAATAATTATCTCAAAATTACTGCAATTCTTGACTGTTAATCTCTGCTAATATAACACAATCTTCTTCTTGGGAAAATGTCCAAACATAATTTACTTTACCCTAATAAAAATGTCTACTGCTGTTGTTAAAAGTTTTATTTGCACAAGTATGTTCCTAATCTATGTTAATTTCATGCAATATATCTCTAGTTTTTGGAATAAATACTGAGAATCACTTCAGAAAATTCCCTTGGAATGCAAAACCCAAACAAACTTCTTATTTTCTTTTAAGGGCAAGATTCCACCACCTTTATTTACACAAGTAGCATCTTGCTCCCTGTGTTACTTCACTGCAAGCTAGAGGCTCAAGCAGTGAAAATCAGCATAGCCCCATTGGGATTTCCTGCGTTGTATTAACTTCTACTAATGAAAATTGGGCTGAGCAGTTTTATCTGTGGAGGAATGCACTACCTATAACCAGTAAAGGTGCTCAAACATAGCCCTACACTTAGTAATTTGGCACGTTTACAACTGGCGTTACTCAGTAACCTATCAGATGACAACAGTGGAGCTCTTCTGTAAAATATAGGTTAAGCCTACATTTGTATGACTGTACATCTGAAGTATAAAAACCACGATATGTAGTACACTTCAACAGTTAAAAAATATAACTTATTTTATTTGTAAACTATCAATGCAAGATACTCAGCAGCAAAGAAGCCATGTTCAATGTCTTCTGATCTTTTATAAAGATCTGTTGCTGTAAGTAATATAATCGTCTCTGAAACATCTGAGGTTACATGTAGAAACAATCAAGGCAATATTATTTGTACATATTATTAAACATGCAAAAAACTTCCTGAAGAATATTGCCCAAATGTAGAAAGTCGTCTGGATCTCAAATTTTCCTTGGTAGCATCTGTTTTGTAAGTATGGCTCACATGTGGCTTTAAGAGTCCTTCAGTTTATTTTGGAGAATTGGCACCTTTAATAACAGGCTCCCTATTCAAATATGTGGCCCAGTAAACTAAGTTAAAAGTTCCAAACAGCACTGGAAAAATTATCCGGGACATTTTGTCAATCTTACTGATGCTGTTGTAAGTCTTTTTGCTTTCACCAGGCTTTTCTTCTGCAGACTTCACTGGAGCAGATGCAGTGTTTGAGATGACAGGTGGGGCTGAGTCCTTTGGCATGTTTGGTGCAGGGGTCATCTTCCCAGTGCTGTAAGTATTAGTTGATTTATTTCCTAGCATTTCACGCTCTTTTTTCTGCAGCGTAAAGAACAAAATGTTAGACCGCAAGAACAGAAAGTGGAAACATGTTCTCAAGATACTAACCCAAAAATCTAAGCACCGTAATCAATCATGCGAACAAATGCCTGTTGGCTATTCTGACTTTGACTCCCAAACAGCTGTTTCTGCCTCGATATTATAGCCCTTACTCAGGTTAAACTTTCCCTGATGCCAGAGAAAGCTAAGAGCGGCTGGCCGGACCCGGATCCCACCTGGCATGTGCATTAGCAGCTGCCTCTGTCAGGGCGATGTAGTCCTGCACCTGCAGAGGTTGCTGCCCCACAGGCAGCTGCCAAGACATGAACCTCACCCTCCTGCCTGCAGCAAGGAGTGTGGTGAAGGGCACATTGTCCCTGCCAGCTTGCCCTCTTTGTGTTGCTCTTTTGGGATGCTTGCGGGTACAAGCTCTCTCTAGGACATCATTTGCTAAAAGTCAGTCCTATTCCAAAATTTTCATTTCAGCACGAAACTCAAAAGTTCGTGTTTTCACAGAACCGCTCTTTTGTCTCTTTTTTTTTTAATTTGGGATACTGTGGTGGGACCCCGACTCATGGAGCTCAATGTGAGCTTTGTCATTTATTTGGGAGAGCGCATAAGGAGTGCACTGCAGAGATATGTTTCATAGTATATGTCTGCTATTATCAGAAGTTTGGTCACTGAAATCCCATGCCTTGTGTACTCAATGCCCTATATTCTTCTGAAAACAGTCCACTCCATACAGATGGTGGAAACTGGTAGTCTATCTCTGTCAAGAGAAGATGGCATATTTCCTTGCAAATACTCCTCTATAGGAAGATGAAAGTATGTCATGAGTTAATTAAATACCTTTTTCATGAAGAGGCTGAAAATTGTCCATTCAGTTATTTGAACTATGCTGAATAACTGCTTTTTATTCTAGGTATTTTTAAAATGTAAGGTAAGCACCTTGATTTTAGCAGCTTCCAGGGCTTTTTTGCCATCCCAGGCCCAACTCCTCTTGGTGAAATAGTTGACTGTTGCAAATTCAATCAATGCAGAAAATACAAAGGCATAGCAGACAGCTATAAACCAGTCCATTGCCGTAGCATAGGCCACTTTTGGCAAAGAGTTACGGGCACTGATACTTAAGGTGGTCATGGTGAGGACTGTTGTTACTCCTGTAAAGGAGGAAAAAAAAAAAAGAGGCAGAGATCAGCTTGATAGCCCTTACAAGATCCCTAACGAGTTATGAGCAGGCCCCAATTCAGCATGATACCTAAGAAGCCACATGAAGTCAGTCGGTGTTTGCATATTACGGTCCAAAAGAGTAAGATACTTTGTTCACCAGGAAAAAATACAAGCCTCTAACCTCAGGTGTTTACTTCTGTGGTGTTCTGGTTACCTCTAGTTATAGTATAAAATCAGTGAGCAACCAATTTAGCAGTAACTTGCATAATAAAGTAGGATTATGGATTTTATTTTCTCACATGGAGATTTTATGTACGAAATTGTTGGTTGTTATTGATTTCCTTGACTGTAGCTCTTCCTTTCCCATAGGCAGTAAATGACAGAGCTGCCACTGCTTTCAACCATGGAAGGATGCCCCCAATAGAACAAAATTCAACTCTCACTTTCTCACAACTCACAATTTTGCAAACCTGGAATGGGAACCACTGGTCAGCAAAGCAATGCTCGTACCTGTATTCTCCTCATACAGCTTGTTGAAATGATTTTTGATCAAAGCTGCTGACTGATTTCAGTACCTTTGTACAGACGAACGAGACTCTTTTAAGAACAGTGGAACAAAGTTTGGTATAATAAACTATTCCCGCTCCCCTTATTTTTCACCTTCACTTAAGACTGTGTTTATTTTCTGCAATCTTCTAAGGATAAGTTAAGTAATTTAAAAGACCCCAAAGGATTTTTCCATGGCAACTTCTGTAGTAAATATACATTTTCTAAATGCAAAATTGTATTAATTTGTTTGATTGTGATAGAGATAATTGTCACTAATTAACCTCTACATGGTTTTCCCAGATAAACATCTTAAAGCACAGATAAACAAAATGTCTTAAAGCAAAATCTGTTTCAAATGCTTAGACTAGAGTATACACTAAATATGATAATATATATGGGTTTTGTTTTAAGCCATCTAGTATTTCACCCAAGTGGAAAAAAACCCCACAGATAACACCAATCTGATTCTTCTGTCCTGAACCTCCATATAATGGATTCTTGAGCAATTTCTGTCTTAACTGCACCAAAAAAACCCAGACAGTGTTTTTAAATGGATTTGGAGTTTAAACTGGAAGAGAACACAGGAATGTCTAGAACACTTCAAGCAGAAATAAGCATTAGTGCACTGCAGTTTTGTTACAGTAAATCACTTCCACAAGCCAGATCATTCCTTCCCGTGTGCTGGGAGAAAGTGGGATACTCACCAAAAACAGTCCTAGCGGGGACAGATTCTCTGTTTAGCCAAAACGACACTTGCGATAAGATCACAGTCATAATGCAAGGAAGGTACGTCTGGATGACAAAATAACCAATTTTTCTTTTCAGATGAAAATGGGCTGTCATAATAGTATATTCACCTGGAAGGAGAAAGATGCACATATGGGTAAAACAAGGGAGGCTTACTGATCTGGGGACTTAAGCAGGCCAGCTCTGTCCCCCTCGTTTGGGGATACCGTTCAGCCATTCTTAATTGCATGGAAAATGCCTGGATTCCTTCGCTGTGGAAAACCAGGACTTGAGACAGAGGTGCTGCTAGATCCCACTAGTCTTCACATTCACTCCCCAAAAGCAGAAGGCAATGACTGACTGCTCCTACTGCACTGAAAAGCTGTGGTCCCTTTATGCACCTGGGATGTCTCGATGTTCACAGGCTTAAAAAATCCAGGTTGCTGGCACTGCCTCAGTCCTGCCTGTTTTTGACTCAGTCCTGCAAACTGTCTTATAAAAGTAACAATTAAGGCCATCTACTCTTAGAAACCTGATTTAGCAGCAGGACTTAACCTCATTAGGGCAACTGTTACTGCCAAGCCATCATTTTTCCAGGATGAAATTGGGTCCAGACATTCCCCCTGCACCACACTTGAGGGACTGCCTGTCCCAGTGTTGGTACTGCAAAAATTGCAGCTTTGCACGTGGATCCTGGGGAGATCTTGTTGATCTCAGTACCCAAAACCACCAAACTGCTCCTTCAGAAAAAAAAAAAAAAGCCTCCAGTTCATGCAGTTTTCCTACAATTTGGTACACCTTACCCCTCAGACAGATAATGTTTCTGGGTAGACGTTGTGCCATGTGTTGTTCACTTCTGCAATGAATATTGTACTGCCTGCATGGAGAATTCACTGAAAGCTGCTACAGCAGTCCTAAATTCTATGTATTTTTGATATGCCAAATTCACAGCATTGCCTTAATCCGGCTTTTGTCAGGTCCTCTGAATTTCAATAAAAGCCTAAAAAAATGCACTCCTAAAATCACCAGACCAGCTGCCACCTTCCCTAATGTTTCAGAAAAAATCAAAACTTAACTGTTTTTTTCAGACCGTTCCTGTAAAACCATATAGTTGTTACTGAAGGCTATTCATTGATGGTAACTGCTCCCTAAAGCCAAAATCGTGCTAGCTAAAAACAGGCTACTATTTGCCTAGGAAAAATAAGAGTAAAGACAAAATGTAAGAATAAAAAACAACCAACCCCTTCAAGCCCTAAAAGTTCTCTATTCACGTTGGTATCAAATTTATTTAAAAGCATGCATCATTCAGCTGGGTACTGATGAATCAGAGTAATGCCTGTTCTGAAAGATATATTGTCCTCCAAGAATAAAACAAATATAGCTATAATCTCTGTTGCAAGACTTGACCATTAGTCTCTATAGATCAGTCACAAAAGGAAAATATATAACAGACTGATTCTGCCTTGAGCGAATAGCCTGAGTTGAGCTGCAGCCAGCATTGCTAAGCAGTTAGATTTGGCAGATTATTTCTAAGTGACAATATGGCTAATTAGCAGAGAACAGGTCTACAGTGAAAGGGCTTTTGCAGGTATAGCTGCACTGATATGTTATGCTAGAGGGTTACTCTGGATGAAGTTTACAGACCTTGTTCGTGCTGAGGATCTCAGCCAGAAAGACTGGAATAGGACAGAAATACCTTACCTCGACAGCCTGCCTCAATCTTTATGACTTTCTTCTGGAGTCTGATTTTCTGGTGAAATGGTTCCCTGAAGAGGGATGTGGAGATGGACAAGGAATGCTGTGAAACTGGGGAGAAAATCCCTGTGAAGTGACATCTAATTCCCTTCCATTTAGTGTAATTTTGAACCAGGGATGCTGAACATGCTGTGGTCTCAGGAGGAACCCCACTTGCTCTTTATTTAGAAGCATTCACGTTGTGGATTACCCACAAAATATGCCAGGAGCAGCAGGGTCTATGCGCCTGTAATCTGTTTCTGAGTTGCTACTGCACTGGGATGTGTTTAAGCCACAGTTTCTCTGCTCACCACGGAGTGAAAATGTACATTACTGATTTTGACAGTATGCTTTTGGAGCTGAAATTAAAAAAAAAGTCTATACAGCTTCAGCAGAGCAACAGGACCCCTTTTTTTTACTTTCTAAAATGCAGAAAATTAATGCCTACATTTTGGTGGCCCTCCACAGTTGATTTTTACTATATAATTTTCTTTTACCTATCAAAGCTCTTGTTTCCACTGAAATAACAGTACCACCTTGATTTTGTACTTGCTCTTTTTCCAACCGATATCTTCTCTGACTTTCCATGCTGTCCCTTTCAAAAATGCCTACGCTAGGAATACTTCTGCCAGGACACATAGGGCTTAAGAAAACCCCACAGCTTGGTTTTTAATGCCCTGGGACCACTACTTAGAAGTAAAGCTTAAAGCTGCCTGAGTTGGCCTTTTGTTTTTATAGAACAAAATCCTGGCTCTGTTGGAGTGGCAAAGCTCCCTTTTACTTCTGGAAGGCCACTGTTTATCCTTAGACCATAAGCTTTCTTGAGCAAGAGCTAATTTTTGTTATAGGTTTATGTAGCACTTACTTAGAAGAGAATCCTGTTCCTGATGGGGTCTACTGCACAGAAAGATTTTAATAACAAATTTAGCACTAATGAAAAGTGCTAGAGCGGGAATGGCTGCATTTCTTCACAGAGCTATGCTACTGCGCTACTGCTGGTCTTAAGGGGTTTTTTATACTTTAAAAGCTGCTACAGTATTTTTTGACATCTAGATGATGGAGTTCTGGAGATCAGGCTTACAAATGTTGCAGGATCTTACATGCATTCTTCCATCGCCTTTATGCTGGGATTCAATAGAGTATTTTAATGAGGACAGACCAGCCCCTAGGCTTGTTTGTTTACCGGATATACCTGGACTCAGGTCTATCAACAACTATTCCAGCAAGATCCTGAATTTAGGTCTGTGGCACCGCAGTCCCTGACCACGCTGACACCCAGAATACATTGGTCCACGAGAGCCTGTGTCCTTTTTATAGCAATGTGTTGGAAAGATTCATCTCAAGGAAAAATCAGAATTATTTGGTGCAAAATGAAGGGCTGAATGCTTCTTTTATTATTTAGGCTTTGGGTATTTCACAGCTCAGGCTCCAGCTGGCAGAAAATAAAAGAGTGGGTTTTTGTTTTGTTTTGTGGCACTGCCGATCCTAAGTTAGCAATGAGAGATCCTGGGTATGGGTAACAGAACTGGGCAACCATTTGCATAAAACAGCAAGATCCACTTGGACCCAAATCCTGTATCTGATTGTTTTCAGCACTGACACCACCAGGACATAACAGATGTTGGGCCTGTTGGAAGCAGTGTGAGTAGTCAATTATCTTCTTTTTTGGGGGAATGACATTTGGGGATGTTAGCAAAAAAAAACCCCACCTTCAAACAAACAGGTAGGACATGGCAGAGCTATTTTCTGTGGCATAGTTAAAATGTTCCCAATTTCAAGATTAGTTGGTGAATTGGCAGTGCCAGGATATTTTTTCTGAGAAGAGGGCCAAACTTAGCACTTTGCTCCCAAGGTATTGGTGCAGGTCCAGCATTTCCATTAAAAAAAAAAAAAAGCCTGCTAAAAAGAGAGCATAAATGTCCTATGACATACCCAAATATTTTGCCTACACAACTGCAAGGGCTGTGTAGTTTGACTTGTGTGTCAAAAAACGCACAAAAGATCCAAGCACTTGGATTTGTGCAAGGGCTATTTGTTTGTTCTTCTTCATGTTCAGCAATTCAATAGAAGAAAGAAATGCCTTAGACGGCCGTTCATAAGTAACCCTGATTACTGGCCTCCTGCAAGCTTGATGAAGTCCAGAAAATCCATCGCTGACTGATGCTTTGCCTGTGCACAATCGGATTTTTGTATTTTGCTAATCCCTGGTTGCAATCTGTGCCCTGCTCTTTGTGATCCACCCTGCAATCACAATCCAGGCAGCCCAGATGTAACCCAGGACATTAATATAAAATCTTGACGTTGGTAAAAAAAGCATTTATTAGCCTAAATCTTAGGCTACAGGAGGGAGGTTGTTACAGGGCAGAAACTTTGGGATTTGTTGGAAGAGTTCCCTGTTTCCTTGGGCTGAGGAGTACAAGGAGCTTTCACAGGCAAAGCTGCAAACTGGAAGTGGCCCGGAGCTGACACGCTGGAGCACTCACTGCCTGGGCTGGGTGGTTTGCTTGCTCTGAGGAGCAGGACAAGCTTGTAGGCGATGCCCCATTACATCCTCTGGATCTTTTTCTTGGCAACGATGAAGGCAAGAGGGGAGCTGCCGTTCATCGCAGAAAACAACGCGGCTATGATGGTAAACTGGTAAGGAAAAAAGTATCTTTGCTCTTTAACGGGAGATAGCGTACTCGTCCTTTCTCTGCAGCAGCGGCTGCTCTAACTGCCTATATGCCTCTCCCGACTTCAGACAGCTGTGCTTTAGCAACAGCTTTGTGTCTCCTGAAATGGGCAAGAGGGGGGAGAGGCTCCATAGGACAGAGGCGGCGGCTGCGTTTCGTGGCTGACCCGTGCCGCCCGAGACAAGCTTTCCCTCACTTGGTCTCCTGTTTGGAGAGCAAGCGGCAAGCTCAGCTGCCCCCCTGCCTCCTTTATTTGCCATGTTTGTACAGCCTGAGCAGAGAGCTTTACGTGCCTTCATGTTTCGGTCCAGCTACTTTTGTGTGTGAGTGTACGTGTACCCGTTTTCACACCTCCTAAATTTCCCGCGCAGAGCAACAGGCTCCTAACTCCACCTGTACCGTGACCTCTGCAATCCTGCCTCTGGCTCAGAGCCCATCGCTCTTCACCAGGGACACCGCGCATCACCAGAACAGTCTGTCGTGCCTCGGGATTGCTCCACAGGCATTGCGGGAATTGCTCTGTGTTGCCGCGGGCCGCCCCTTTCCCCTCCCCAAGCCCTGCGCCGCCGCCGCCGGCGGAAACCCCCTTTCCCGTCATGGCGGACTGCTTTGTTTCCAGGCTGCGGAGCCCCGGTGCGGGAGGCCACTGGCGCCCTCCAGCCGAGTGCATTGCGTAACCTGGTTGAGCCCCCGTCCTGCTGAGCCCACGTGACCCCCGTCCCGGCCTTGACCCCCCCGGGAGTCCCCCCCGCCAATGCGCGCCCAGGGCAGCCCTTGCCCAGGAGCCCTAACAAGCCGGCAGGCACGGCTCGCGCGGGTGCCCGGCCTGGGATTAGAGGCTCTTTGCCTCCCTAATGCTGCCACATCTGCCGCCCGGGAGGAAACGGGAATCCTCGGGGTTTGCGCCTCCCCTCCGGCCATGCCGTCCCCTCGGACACGCGGTCCCCCCGGACCCACTGCAGAGCCAGGCCCCGGCCTTACCTGCCTCCTACACCTTCCGCCCGCCCAGTTTCATCGAGCAAATAATTTCAAAGCGACGACCGAAACGGATGAAATGCGCGGGCGGTGTGCGGCCTCTCGGGGTAGTTGCCCCCACAGGGAAACCAGCCGGCAGTAGGGCTGGCAGCCTCGGCCAGGGCGGTCACTGAGAAGCTGCGCGCAGCTCCTCCAGCGCTCCCGTTGAATAGCAGGAGCCTGGATGCAACTTCAGCGACGGCCCTGCGCTGTCCCAAAGAGCCAGCACAGAGCCCTCTGAGGGCTTCGATGCCTCTGCTGAGCGGCCAGGAACCCGCACGGGATCTCCCTGGCACCCCGCGTCCCACAGATGCTTCCCTGTTCTCCCTGCAAAATAGCTGGAGCCTGTGGACCTCCCCTCCTGCTTCAGCTCACAGCCACCACGGGATGGAAATACTCCCCTTACCTGTACTGGTGCTGATGTTTTCGGTTCCGACAGTTTGCCCCATCAGGTGGTACTGGTTAAGCCGTGAGCCATCTTCAGCCACTACCACAGACGTTGTGGTGCTATTAGTCCACACGTAGATCACTTCAGAGTTGGGATAAGCATCTGTCGACAAGGGGGAAAAAAAGATGGTGATGTGTAAAAAACACTGTATAATATTTTAGTGGATCCTTAAATGATAAATGGTGGGGAGAGAGAAGAATGGAGGAGTGAGAGTGAATGGAGAAAAACAAATAAAGATGATATAATCACATTCCCATATGCCCAGCTCAGAAAATATTAGGTTGAAGCCTTCTAATATAACAGATGTGTGGGATGGTTTGTCAAAGGCTGGAACAGTGGAGGTATAAATATAATCCATCACAACCACTCGATTTGGGAAAGAGCCTCCCAGACCCATACTCACCTATCCGGCAGCTGCCAAACCCCAACAAGCTGCGAAAGACATTTCGCTGATTTGCCCCCTCAAAAGGGACACAGACACCCCAAGTGCCTGAGCAACAGGGACCTTCCGTGTCTCGTCCTGTCTCCAGGATAAAATACTAAGTGAGGCCGTGTGCAAGTGCGGGGTCCGGTGTGTGCGCACTGCCTTCGGGACACGTACGCGTGGACGAGGGGTAGGTCTCTCCCGCAGGGGATGGCGGTAGGTGAAGGATGCTGGGATGTGAGTGCCCGTGATGCCAAGCTGAGACAGGTTTCGAGGGTGAGACTGCACGAAGGAGAGCAGGAGTGGGGGGGTTGTGCATACCAGAGCAAATAGGTGGTGGTGTGGGAACACCTGTACACACCCGGAGATGCAAATGTGATAAGATTTCTCTCACATTCATTTGGAAGTCCTAGAAAATAAAGGTAGTGGCAGTACTGCCAACTCATTCCTTCCTCTATAATGTTGCTGTTATTTTTAATGCCCGAACACCTGGAGTAATTACGTTATTATGAGGGAATCTCAGTTTTCTTTTAGAAAGACTGTCAGCATTGGTTTTATTTTTATCTCTGCAGATAAAGTCACAAAAAGTCCAGGAGCCAACTATACATGTAAATATATTTTATTTAATGCAAGTAGATCTCACACTTTTTAGGGCACCCTGATCATTGCAAGCTTCCAGGTAACATGACCGCAGGCATGTTACAGTAGGCTGGAGTCCATTGTACTAAAATCTCTGGAAAGCAGGCAAGGCTTACTTTCCAAATAGGAGGTGAAATGCAGAGAGAGTTGGAAGCAGTCTGAAGTCAAATACCAATATCTCACCTTCTGCACCCTGTAAATTTTAAGTTGGCGGTGTAAAATGTTTTCTTCCGGAAAAACTCATACTCTAGTTCAATGCAATCTGTGCAGGAGGCAACACATGGTGGCTTTCCAGATAAGGCCTTGAGAGTCAAGGGCAAGAGGTTAGCTTGAAGGATCATGTGCGCTGCCTCCAACAGACTGCAAGTTTTGTTTGCTAGAGCCTGTAAGCTGTCTTGGAAAGTTGCAACTCCATGGAGGACTTAAAAATTTTCACAGATGGAGGGTCAACATGAGCTTCTGAGGCACTGCAGTGGCAAGAAATATGGTAAGGCAGTCCCTGGATTCATCCAACCAGGAATGTCAAGCAGAAAATGGGAAGTGATCCCGCTTAAGGTTAAGAGCGTATGTGTGTAGCACAATGAGCAGCAGATCATTTGGATGCTGGAGCAGGTAGCAGGGAAGAAAGCAGCACCTTGGTTTTACTGTTGTCAATCTTCCTGTGGCATCTGTGGGAAGTGCTGCCAGAAGCAGGACACTAGGCTAGATACACCTTTGGTCAGACCGTTTATGGCCATTCGTATGTTGCTGTCCACGCCTCAGAAAAGATGTGGAAATAATGAGAACAGAGAGGGGGAGAGAGTTCAAAAGAGGGTTACAAGTATCTCCAGGGACTGGAAAACAAGTTATGATTTGAAGCTTAAGGAGCTCAACTTATTTAGCTCACTGACAAGAAGCTGAGACATGACTCAAGTGCTGACTATAGATACTTGCATACAGAAATCTAAAACCAGGGTAAATTTCTTGTACTACTGACAAAAGGAAAAGAAAAACGTGAAAGATGGTTTCAGGCAGATTCAGATGAAGAACACGACACAATTTTCTAACTGTCGGGGGGCAGGGAGGGAATTAAACAGTGGATAACCTTCTGAGAAAAAAATTGTGGACTACTGTCACTAGAAAGATAATGATGGGATGAGATCTTTTTTCTCACATACCTGCCAGTTGCTGCTGTATTCAGGACTGGAGCTGATCCAGGGATTGGAAGTTGAGGACCTACAAATCCTCCATCCCTTGTTAGCCATGCAGCCATGCAGGACTGCCCACACACATTCCATGTGCTTGAATTCGTAGCTGTGCAGTAAAATTACTGTAATTACATTTCATGATCCGCTTTGAAAGGCTAAGAAGGAATGTCTTCCCTCTTTCTAAATATTTGCATCACAAAAAGTGGTGGAATTTCACCTTCCCTTTAAGGCTGAGATACTTTCTCATCTCAGAGATGATTACAAGTTCACAACATGTTGTAAATAATTCCAAAGCCAGATCTGGAGAAGGCAAGTAGGAGGAGATGGGTCAATTTAAAAAGGTGCTGCAGAAAGCTCTCCTTTTTAAATGCTTATCTGGTATATGTTGTTCCTGTGCTGATATCCCCAGTGAATGCTGGATTTGTGTAGGCAGATTCAGGATTGTTAGAGAGTTTGATTTTTACCTATGTTACTTCCTATCAAAAAAAAAACCAACATTGGACTTCTTGCTGGCATGATCCAGATGTATCCCACCTCAGTAGTTCCCTGTTACTGCAAGGATCCCAGGCACTGAGATAATTGGGTTTGTCCTGTTTTTCGCCAATGACACACAATAATTCAGTCTGACTAGATGCTTCCCAGTGAGAGCACTGTAACCAAATTCCACTGAAATTGCAACCACACAGGAACACAGGCCTGTAAGGCTTAACAAGTGTTCAGATGCTTTAGTCCTCTGCTCTGCCTAGCCTTGGGGGTCCTAAAATAAACCAATGCCTCTGCTTTGAATTGCAGCCTTTACTGGGTACTTAAACACACACACCGGTACAGGGTTGGAGGCTCCTACTCTTGAGAAGCCCAGCACCTCCTCCTGTAAAAAAATATCTGGAATTCAGACAGAGGCCAGAAGGTGCCAAAACTCCACCCAGACCTCACAGGTATGCCCAAGCAATACTTCATGACGCTGCTTTCTTTCGAAACTGTGGCAGGGAAGGGAGGCTGCCCATCCCAGGCCAGCTGGTGAGAAGAGAGAGCACTCAAGCAGGCAAGTAGCAGAGCTTGAGGCCAGTCCCTGCCTGGGAGGAGGACTCCAGCCTGCAGGTCCTCTCTCACAGGAAAATATCTATTCCGAGGCTACAAGACAGAGAACTGCGCCGCTGCTTGGCCAGGAGTAGAGTATCTGCAGGAGAAGGGAGAATAGCACTGCTAGAAGAGGTTCTTGTGCAGAAGCAGGATGGTCATAGCCAGGGCTTTAAGACACAGTAGGGTGACAGAGGTGTCCTTGTGGAGCCCGGGGCCGATGCAGCCTGCAGTGATTTCCCTCCCTCCAAAGAAGTCTGTCACATTAGGAACAATATGAATTTACCCCAATCTAGAGATAATCTATTGTGCAGGATCACATATATGATATGATTGTCATCTATCTTCCATGCAAACATAAGAAAGCATGATCTGTATTTTAAAAAGCTGTAATACAAGATTTTTGGCTTAGTGCCTCCTTTCCTCACTATGGGCCAGGCTCTGAGTGCCTAAGCCTCCTTGGGAGAAAGAGAAGAATTGAGAAAATGTCAAAACATGAATGTGAATGGAGAAAGATACAGCCACCCCCTCAGTCCATATGCACCCTTGAGAGAAACTTACAGCTCTGACAGGAAAAGGCCACCCATGCACCTTGGTGTGGCAGTTGAACCATCTCTTTTCTGGTTCTCTAGATGAACTTCCAGGCAGATAAACCTGTGTACTTGTAGCAGGTAGTTGTCTTCCTACCTCAACCCCCTGCCATGTCTTTCCAGAAACATCAAACTCCAATTATCCTAAACTTGACTACCAAAAGCTCCAGCTCTGCTGCTGCTAACCCATGCAGTATAATTAGGGACAGTCATATTGAGAGCTGAAAGTGTGGGAGTAGTCTAGAATAATGTTATTTTGCTATCGGGATAGAGCAGGTGCTAATGGAGAGATGGTATTATTCACTGTCATATCATACTTTAAGCAATTGGGCTGCTTCTGTTTTTATGAACCCAAAGAATTCATTTGGTATTCTTTACAATCATTTTGCTGGCTTCCCAAAGGGGGAAGACTCATTAAATTATTTTTTCTCTTCTAAGCTCACTCTTTCAAAAAGGAAAAAAAAAAGGTAGCAGTTGAGATGAACAGCTAAAATTACAGAGAGGTATGATGTTATTAAAAGTGAGAAGATGACAACAAACATTTATTTCTAGCGGACATTTGATAAACGGCTGCAGGCTTATCATCTACCAGAATGATGAAATAACTAATTTCTTCTCCTATCTGTTTATTGATGAGCAGATCCATTTTTCCACATTCTAATGTCCAACACACACCGCACAATATAAAAATGATGAAGATGTCTCTTGCTCTTCTTCCACCCTCTTCCCGCTCTTGTACGGCCGGCAAGGAAAGTATGACATGGTCTTTCTTACAACAGTGAAGAGAGGTCAGGGGAGTGACCTCCTAAGGTCAAAGGGAGGAAAAACATTAAGAGAAAGTCCAACAAAGCAGAGCAGCCAGTTGGTAAGACCTGGAGGATCCCTGACACTCGCCTTGGCACTGAGGGGTGCCCTGTTTTCCCTGTTTCCTCTGTTCCCATTTGCAAATGAAACAGTATGAGCAGTGCAGCATCCTCCTGCACATTCAACAAGCAGCCCACAAGCAGGGAGCCTTCTTCTGGCACTGCCCCCACCACAGGGCAGTGGTGGCACCTGTGGCTATTGACAGACACTCTCCCTTCTTGCCTTTCTTTCTCCTCCATATTGGAATAAACTCCAGCGGGGGGAAGTGTTTCTTGGCTCCTTAAGTCAAATAAACCCACATGTGGATGGCTCAGTCCAAACTTTGAGTCCATGGGACCCAGATGTATTTCTAGGACTGATTTTTTGAAGCTGTAACCCATGAAAAAAAAAAAAATCAACACTACTGTCTGCCAATAAGTTTTCATATCTACAAGACAGGACATAAAATAATTTAGGAAAAAAAGAACTCCTCTCCAGAACACCCCCAAACCCTCTGACAGACTTCACAGGAGGCCATAAAAGCAATGCCTGTATAATTAAGTGAAGGCAGCCTGTGAAATGTGGGATCCGTGTGTATGGGTGCACACCCTGCATGCTTGAGTTGCATTCCACAATGAAACAAACAGTTTATCCACAAATGATGGCTGGAACTTCTCTTTCAGAATGACACTAGTCAGAGGATGAATTAACTTAAAGAGATACTGTAGAAAGATGACTTTTGGCTTGTTTTCTATTTCATTCATTGCAATTGTGCAGTTACATTCTTAGCCGTTATCATCATGATATTTAGTACATGCCACAGGATCATCAGACTGCCTAATTTTAGGAGTATTGGTAATCCCCATCAAAGCCTGTTGATTGCAAAAGATGTGCATAGATTGTCAGTTTTTTAGAAGCTCTAATTACAATCTGAATACACATACAAACATATATCTTTCTATCTTATCTATCCATTAATATATTTGATTCAGAGCCTGTTAGACAACTCGGTAGAGAGCCAGATTACAACCTTTCAAAGACTTCTGCACAGTGCGGCTACTAAGCCATCATGTACCAGCTTGAATTCTAAGAGTCAGGCTGGGTTTCTTCTGGTTTGTGCATGAACACTTTTTAATCCATTATAAATCATCTGTCAACAAGTTGTGCCTGTGCAACTGAGGCCAGATTTGAGCTCTGTAATTGGAATTTCCCATTACATTGAGTTGATAAGAGTGAATCGATGTACAAATGAGATCACGCTATAGGAAGGACTAGTGGCAAAGACGTCTAGTAAAAATGTCATTTTAAATATAAACATAACAAGTCAGAGTACTAAATATGCATGGACTGGGTCTAGGGGAAATAGTTTTTTATAACAGTAAGTTATTAAATTAAAATAGCAATTTAAATACTAAGAGAAATGTATTCATATATTCAATGATTAAGAGCCTAAAATGAAGACTTTGCCATAGTGTGGTGAATTCTGCTGTTCTTGGGAGAATTCGAGGGTCATGGAAATTACTTTAGGGACCTGAAAGCATTAGAATTAAGACTGATCATTTAAACTGTCATGAGCTTACAGCACATGGATAAACAGCATGCATGATTTTAAATATGTGCCACGGACAAGAAGTATAACGTGTATAAATACACAGGATTACAAATCTGCATCACAGAGAATCACAGAATGGTTGGGGCACCTCTAGAGATCAGCCAGCCCCACCCCCGGCTCAAGCAGGGACACCGAAAGCAGGTTTTCCAGGACCATGTCCAGTCAGGTTTTGAGTATCTCCATGGACGAAGACTTCACAACCTCTCTGCCCAACCTGTTCCAGTTCCAGTTCGGTCACCCTCACAGTAAAAACACATTTTCTTGTGTCCAGCTGGCATTTCATGGTTTTTAATTTGTGCCCACTGCCTCTTGTCACAGAATCACAGAATCACAGAATGGTAGGGGTTGGAAGGGACCTCTGAAGATCATCTGGTCCAACCCCCCTGCCAAAGCAGGGTCACCTAGGGCAGGTTGCACAGGAAAGCATCCAGTCGGGTTTTGAAGGTCTCCAGTGAAGGAGACTCCACAACCTCTCTGGGCAGCCTGTCCCAGTGCTCCGTCACTCTCCCAGTAAAGAAGTTTTTCCTCATGGTGAGGTGGAACTTCCTGTGCTGCAGTTTGTGCCCATTGCCCCTCGTCCTGTCACTGGGCCCTACTGAAAAGAGACTGGCTCCATCCTCCTGACAGCCACCCTTCAGAGATTTATAGATGTTGATAAGGTCCCCTCTCAGCCTTCTCTTCTCCAGACTAAACAGCCCCATGTCTCTCAGCCTTTCCTCATATGAGAGATGTTCCAGTCCCTTAATCACCCTCATAGCCCTCCGTTGGACTCTCTCCAAAAGTTCCCTGTCAGTGGGCACCACTGAGCAGAGCCTGGCTCCCTCTTCTTCATTCCCTCCCATCAGGTGTTTGTACAGACAGATTAGGTCCCCCTGAGCTTTCTCTTCTCCAGGCTGAACAGTCCCAGCTCTGTCAGCTCTCCTCATAGGAGAGATGCTCCAGTCCTTAATGATCCTTGTGGCCCTGTGCCAGGCTCACTCCACAAAGTCTGTATTTTTCTTGCACTGAGGAGCTCAGAATGGGACACAGTGCTCCAGGTGTGAGTGGAAATTAAACACTCAGAATGAAATGTTTTTGAAATGGCACAGTATCATCTAGATGGGACAACGGAGGACATCCAAGGGGGGAATTATTCAGGGACTTGAAATAATTCTTGTATGAAAGCTGATGAAAGAAGACAAATAAGACACCATTGGCTGTGAAATGGGCAGTAGGAAGTTCAGTCTTACTGAAATTATCATTTCTGTACTTCCTGAAGTTGAGAGAAAAAATATAACCTGATACAATAGGCAGTATTTTGTATGTTTTCCTGATACACAGTTTTATTTGATCTTGTTCTCACATTCCACAGGGAATAGAATAGGATGTTCTGAAAAATGTGCCAGATGGGTCTCGAGAGACTTCATTACTAAGAAACACTAATATACTATACTGATCATTACTAAAAAAATAAAGCCCTAAGTTAGGTCAAAAATAACTCTGTTTCAGAATGTGTTATAAGTCACCTCAGGAAAAGGTGGGAATAGGAATGTGATAGAAGTGTCTGTGGCTTGGAAATGAAATGGAAGCACAGACTGTACCCACAAGGTGGTGAGACATACAGAACTGAAGATGCCTGTGAAATTCATTTTGAGATAGATAGATCATTTTCTAAAAGCCATTTTCTTCGGCGTTTCAAAGCAAGCGACAGGTGGAAGGTCCTGCTTAATTTTAGAACTTCCAGTTCATGGGGGGAAACTCTAGACATGACCCAACTTAGAACTCAAAAATATAAAGCAAAGATAAAAAAAAAAAACACTCTTATGATTTTGCCTGAAATAACTTTGTGATTTTGGAGATGATTAGCATAGGCAAGGCTGCTGACAGCTTTAATACGATAAATTGACTATTTGCAAGCTGGTACACTAAATCACAGCGATACCAATGATGAATGTAACATGGATACTAATGAAGAGTTGTCCTGATAATTCACTTAGACACGGTACCTTCACAGGATGCTATTACACCGTTTAAGAAGAGCCCTGAGCTAGGAGCTGTGCAGCGTAATACAGAATGTCTCCCAAGGATGACTGTGGAGACAGCACAGCGATTTGAGTGACGCCCCTTAAAGAGCTGTGCGTATTTGCCACCACGCAGGCGGTATCACCGGTGACAGCGTCAGCTCTTTCCTGCCCCATCCTGCTCGCCCAAGTGGTCACGGGGGAGTAATCAGAGCGGTCCACGTATTCCCCAAGCACTGGGATTGCCATGACTAGGACCGACTCCTTGCTGTGAAATCTGACAATATAGGCACCTGGATTAAAAACCAGGCACAGCACACCGAATTGAGCTGTGTGTCCTGGGATAGTGGGTCCTCAGGCGCCACTCAGAAAAAGAGGAAGAAAAACAGAAAAAAATAAAGTTTTTGCATTGGGCAGCCTGGAGCACCTCAAACAGCAACAGACATGCAGGTGTCAACAACGGAACTGTGCCACCCATGGTTGTGGGATGCCTGCCACTGGCTGACTAAACGGAATTTGCTGTGGGGCTGTTACACATCCAGGTGCTCCAAGGTACCAGGTCATCTTCCCGAAGTCCCTGCTCTCATCTGAGAGCTAACGTTAAGCAGCAGGTGATGCCTGCCTTCTTTAGCCTCTTCCCATTTCTTCTTCTCATTGCAGTTAGTATTTATAATACAGCTTCTTGCTTTATTTTCAGATTTAGTGGTAGCTGTTTCAATGTAGGACTAATCTGAAAATTTCTTTTACACCACATTTAATGGTGGCTACACAATTGCTTTTCATACAGAACAGGTCAAAATCTGGTATTCCAGCCTCTGATGCTTTCTTTTTTCTCCTGATACAGCCAGTATAAATATCCGCTGCAAGAGGACTAGAGTGACAGAGCAGTAGGATGTGCTGGGATGACATTTAAAAATTTGAAATATCCTTGGACCTTCCTGACCCTATGTTGGTTTTTGTAGGCCAGGCATATGGTAATTCCAAATCAGTCGGCCAGTTTGAGCACTGTACTAACATTTAATGAACTTTGAATTTGCAATCACAATATTAGGCAGCTATATTAACTGCTTCATTAGAAACAACAGCATGGTCAGGAGGAAAATTTTAGAGATTTAATTTACTTTTTGCAAGGCAAACAAAAGTATCCTCCAAAGTGTGACCAACACCGTTACTCACTTTTGCATAGCATCTTACTCTCTAAGCCATCTTGATTGCAGTGGTCCACTCATTTTGCAAGCTGCTGCTTAATATCAGCAAAGCTAATGCGATCAGCTCTCCAAGAGTACCACTGGAGTTTCTTTTGAGAAATGCAGAGTGAATTTCAGAAAATACTCCGTTTGATCTTGTTGTGAAGGGTGCCTTCACTGAGGTGGTATTTTCGGCCACATCTAACATCACAGGATGAAACCGCGACCTCATCGTAATCAATAGATGTTCTTCCCACCCAGTTGAGTGGCACCAGGAACTCACCCATCATAGCTAGCTGAGGATTCAAGGCATCCTCACTTATAAATCAGTTAAACGACAGACCTGAAACCAGCCAAGAGTGATTGGGACTACTTGCAGAACTAAATATATACCTTTGTTTCTAAAACTGGTCCCTCAGTGAAGCCATTTACAACTCTCAGAAGTACTGTTACATTTATAGCACTGTACGAATGTGTAATCGATAGGTATGTAGAGATAGCAGGCTGAAATATTATTATTCAAACACTTTAGTACTGCTCTGAGATTGCAATCGCTTATTCCCTAAACCAGAGGTGCAGTCATCTAAAGCCCAGAAGCTGGATTATAAACTCCTGCCATGTGTCGCAATGCAGCCCCGTATTGAAAGAGAAGGGGACAGAACCTCCTGAGGCCATCGGTTCAAACTGCCCAGCCTCAGTGACGGGTACAAGGAGCCTCTCGGAGCCGAGCTCTCGCTTACCAGAGGCACTGCCATTTCGCCTGCTACCTGCCCCAGCACTCAGGCGCATGCCCCCTATGGGAACCGGCCCCTTCCAGTCACAGAGACCCAGGCCTAAAGGTGCGCAGGGTCTCCTCATCCCCGAGATGTAAAACATCCCCTTATCTACAGCCATCAGCTGACCTATTTTAGTCATCTGCTTTAGGAGGAGATTAACCTGAGCCTGAAAATATCTACTTCTTTCCCCTGACTATAAAAGGGTGAGAATGATCAGCTCAGCTGTATATATTTACTCTGCAATAATACAAATTTAGGAGGGAGGAATCCTGGCTTTGCTGGCGGATTTATTGCTGGGATGCTTTCAGCGGAACGGTTAGCTGCTAGCACAGGCTGGCTGTGAGGAGACTCTCAGTGGATACGATGTGGGAACCGGGGATAAAACAGAGGTTCCTTTCAGGCTGTTCTTCTTCCCACTCCTCCTTCCCTCATGTTTCTTCACGGAAGACAACTCGAAACAACTGTTTCCTTTGAAGCAGCTTGCGGAGCCGGGACGGCAGCAGCCCTAGATCACAGCTCGGGCAAGCTTGGCTGGCTCTGTAGTGGGGAGGCTAACGCGGCATCCGGCAGTGCAGAGGGAGGACTCCCTGTCCCACCAGAGACTGAAGTGTCATGAAGGAGCTGCCAGACCAGAAACTGAAATCCAAGTTTCAGCAGTGTCTTGCAGCCTTTCCCCCCCGCAAAAAAAAAAAAAAACCCTAGGCAAGTCATTTTGTCATTAATCTACTGCAGTAGAACTGTGAGTCTCTAATTGAACCTAGGGACCCATAACGACAGAAGCAATAAAAGCAGGTAATGAACCACTCCGTCTTTGCTGAGAAGAGACTGTAATTGCTCTTTGCCTTCTTTATCCCCACCTGCAAAATACAGGCAGTAGAGACCTACCAACCTCACACCAGCATCATGAGAAGGATTTCAGAACCATTTATGAAATGCTTACAAGCCATGGAAACAGCCACCTTAGAAAACAACAGCCCTTAAAAACCTGTCTTGGAAAGCAGTGGAGCAGTATTTACCCATTTTTCTCATTTACAAATAATAACCCATTTACAAATAACATTCCATTTACCAGTAGCATAAACCCATGGCCCATGGCTGGCAACCGTAAGCCCTCACTGTGTCTTTTGAGGCATTACAGGTCCCCTCCTCCCCGCCCCCCAGCAATATCTTGGCAGGTTCGCACCCAAGGGTCATTTGAAAGCTTAAGCACATTAAGCACAGAGCCTCTGCATGTTGTTTTCTACTGCTGACAACTCAAACTGAATCACTGTTTTCCTGTAATGAAGCAGTTGTGCAGCTTTTAAATTTAGGCTGAAAGCTCCAGAGTGGGAAACACATGCTGATGTTTGTACCACCAGCAAAGCACCTGGATCTCCGTGCTTCTCCCCCACAGTCCTGTCTAGACCTCTTTCAGGTGAGATAAAATACAACACCACTGAGTATCTCCACACCAACTCCTTCCCTTGCCCACACTTTTCTTTCCTTGAGCTCGAAAACACCACCGATCAAGCTTTTCTCCTCCGAAAAGCCCGGTGCAGGCGGGCCACCTCCCGAGGAGGAGGCTGCTGCCCGGGCAGGCAGCTCGCAGCCTTTCGGCCGCGGCCGCTCAAGGGGCTCTCTGCAGCTGCTGCAAAGGCCGCGGCCGGCGCCCCGGGAAGCGCTCCTTACCGACACAAAAAAGGGTGTCATTACAGGCGATCCTGCCTGCGCGGCGGCTGCTCCGGGCTGGTAGGGAGCCAAGCCCTCGGCCACCGCACGGCAGCAGAGTTGGCATCCTGGGGTTAGCAATGGGGAAGACAACAGCTTTTTCAGATCACCTGGCAAACGCCCCGTGCAAGCAGTTGCTCTTTCTGTCGTCCCTTTTTCGCTCTGTTATGAACCTGAGGGGGGAAAAACTCACCGGCTTCTGAACAAGGGGTGACCAGAAGTAGGAACTGAGTGACCCAGAGCTGGGCAGTGTTTCACGGGAAAGCAATCGCACACCCAGAGGACTGGATGGCAGCAAACGCTGCATTTTTTAACATCTTTTTAAAATTATCTCAGTGCAGTTACCATGTATATGTGACAGAGTCTTTGAAAAGTTAATTAACGACAGCAACTGCAAATGCTTGAAGAGGATACTAGCATAGTTTCTCCAGCCGTTTCTGGAAATACCTGAATGTGTGCCATTGCAATAGGTGAAGAAAAACTGACTGATCTGATAATTTTAGGGAGCTTTTAGAAAGGGTCCTTTTCCCTTTTGTCACACTAAAATGTATCACTTCTCTGGGAAAGCTACCAGACGAGTGAGAAGTTGGGGTCACATCCATTTGCACGTTCTGACGCAGACTGGGGTCCCATAGCACTAGCCGCTGCAGAAACCTGCACCACGCAGAACCCTGCCTTTTAATTTCTAAGTAGACTCCTGTTAAGAAAGCTTCTTAGATCTCTGAAATGCTTGAATATTACAGTGTTTTCTTTCACGCGCCGTGCTTGCTGAATCTCCTGCCCTTTGGGAGCTCCAGGCTGCATTGCTCCACCCTGGCTGGGGGACGCAATGCAAGGCTGAAGCTGCTGACGGCACTGGCTGCTCAAAATGCTGGGCTAAAGAGGTGTCCAATATTGCTGTACATGCACATCTGAAGTGAGTACAGGCTATGCTGCACCACCTGTTAGAAGGCTCAAGTATCTGTTGGTATAACCACTCCGCTCGATGCAGGAGGAACAGCACAGCTCACGCAAGATGCTTGCAGAGTTGGTGAAGTTGTCTCTGTACTGAAGAGCTCTACTGACTGTCTTACTAGGGTCCTTTGAAAAAGGGGACTTCCAGCAGAAATAGCTAAAATAGCACTGAGGGGAGATACAAAAGCGCACCATCAACGTATGTAACACCTAACTAATCTACAGCAGTGACTGTTTCTTCTGAAGAAAGTACAACAGAAACATGTATTTCTGAGCCAGCGATGTAGAGAAAAAAGGACTTCTAAGTTACTCTGACCAGGGTACAACACTGTTACCTAAAGCTGAGCTAGTATTGCAGAAAAATAGGAACTTCTAAAACATGATTCATCTCACCCTTAGGCAGGTATCAAAAATGGTTCTAATGAAACGCACTATAGCAGTACTTATTTCCTTTCAGTGGCCTTAAAGGGAGACTAGAGAACTGCGAAATATTTGTCTATCTAAAACTGTCACAGAGCCATCCTGTCCATTTTCCAAGGCTTTGCTGTCGACGCAAGGTTTTTGATATGGGCCCCAAACCCATATTGTGTGCTCATTATGCAGCAGAGCATTTCCATGTCCCAGAACAAGTAAGAGCAGCAGCAAATTTGGGGGAGCCTAGTGGAGCCTTGCCGCTCTAGTGAATCCCTACAATATTTTTAGATGTTTCAGTCAGGAGTCTGTGTATTAAGAACTTTGGAGCTAAAAGATTGAATTTTTTAAACAACATAGCCCGATGACTACTCATATGTCCATGATTTCAAGGAAACTAGAGGCAAATAATAGAAATACCAATTAGGTGGTCTCCACTGCCTCCACTCATTCTAAGGGTTGTACAGAAAATTAGTTCAGGCTAGATGCCTATGCTTTACTAGCTATACTTAAGTAAAATTACAATCCTGGTCCAAGTTAGTTGTCTAGACTGCCTGTCTGACGCTGCCACAAGCATCTCTTTCAGCAGATCTGGAGACCTAGACAGAAAACTCTGAACAGAAAATTAGGGGAGAAGAATTCCAACCAAAGTGGTGGTTGGTAACTGGTGGTAACACGTGGCAGGAGGAGGAGAGAGCAGGGAAATATATCAAACATTTTAGAAATGTTGAATTTTAGTATTAACCTAGCTTCAACTTATTTTAGTCATTCAGTGTCCTTTGCAATGGAGGTGTCTACGTAAGCTGTGATAAACCTTAGGAAAGCGTAAGAGAAGGAAAAAAACCTGTCTTGGAAAGCAGTGGAGCAGTATTTACTCATTTTTTTCCATTTACAAATAATAACCCATTTACCAGTGACATAAACCCATGACCCATGGCTGGCAACTGTAGGCCCTCACTGTGCCTTTTGGGGCATTACAGGCCTCTCCCTCCCCAGCAATATCTTGGCAGGTTTGCACCCAAGGGTCATTTGAAAGCTTAAGCACATTAAGCACAGAGCCTCTGCATGTTGTTTTCTACTGCTGACAACTCAAATTGAATCACTGTTTTCCTGTAATCAAGCAGTTGCGAAGCCTTTAAATTTAGGAAGCTGTGATAAACCTTAGCAAAATGTAAGAGAAGGCATTACAGGAGCGAGCTGCACACCCCCCTTGACTTCAAGAAAAACTTCTATACACTGCATAAAGGCCACACCTATCATTTCTGTATTAACTGGCTCTTATCTTAAATTGCAAAATCACAAATTAGTCTTGAACTTGGCCACTCAGCATTTCACAGGGAACCTCCCTGACTCTCTCCACGTGCTTTTTCATGAAGAAGTCACTAACAATTTCCAGCAAAGTCAACAAGCCATGCTGCCCATCTCCACTCTGAGGAACACTCTCTGGAGCCTCTTCTGGCCAGCTGATAGAGATGAGTAACAGAGAAGATCTGCCTCTACATGTGAGACTGCAGTTCCAGCTCTCCCTGGCAGCAACCCAGGAAAACCTACCAAAGAGCCATTTTCCCTTTCCAAAGTCTCCTAAAATTAACATTTGTCTTTATTTACTATTCATTTAGTTATATTATTATACATGACAGGCTGAATATATTCTTTATCACAGTTTGCTAAACCAGATTAGAGCGTCGTTAGAAGGATTCTGTTTTGAAGTTCTCCCTCTACACCTGCAGTTCTCCTGCAGCTTCACAGGTGCTAATGGGGGGAAGCACAAAATCAAGAAACCCCCTGTAGGTGCCTTCACCTCAGTGCTATCTCAGCTAATTGTCAGCATTACAGGGAAACATCACCATCAGGGGAATTTTCTTAAAATACTTTTTTTGGAGTAATTTTGCAGCGGCTGCAGGTGCATGGATAGTTTGTGAACAGAGTGCCTTAATGTTAAGTGTTGCAATAAGATCCTGGGATATTGGTGAAGTTACTGTCTCCTCATTACTCTGACTTCACCAGCCACCTTAGAGGAAAATACTTTGAGCATGCCTCCTGCTACAGAAAGAGCCTGTGCACTTTCCTTTATCAAAGACCACAGCAGACACTGTGACTCAGTTTGAGCTGTTGAAAAGGAGGATGTACATAAATCGTGTTAGCTACTTTCTTCAGACGCTACGAATTGTACTTAGTGCTGTTTTCTCACCAACAGTCGGCAAGCTCCCTTTTTGATCGCCAGTGATCAACCTTCACCATCTTCACGGCCGAATGAAATCCATCAGGAATAAACGCCAGGCCTGTTTTTCCCCGGCTTGTGAGCTAGGGGATCTCATTATTTTCAGCATATTCATTAGACTCTCTACTTACTCTAAAAATAGTAGGGTTTTTTTGCAGCTGAGTGACTGGTGGGCAGCAGATTCATGCATTTATCTGTTCCACAATACAAGATCTGATAACTACATGTACTCAGGCACTGTGCCTTCAAGAGACAGTTGCCATAAATAGTTTCCACCTTACAGTATTTGACATTGTCAAAGCACTGGTTAACATTCACTAATAGCAATTAACCAATTCATCTTCAGGGCAACCCTGTGAGCTAAGTAAAACTGATATAATTAACACATGAGTAAAATGAGATTCAGGAGTTAAGTCAGTTGCCTGGGTAGAGGCCTTCATGGTCTAGTGGATTAGACATCTGTCTCTCCAGCCAAAGAAGTTGAGTCTAATCCTTTTTCTGACATTGATTTGCTGTGTGACCTTATGGAAAGTCAATTAACTTCTCTGCCTCAGCTGCCCTACAGATAATGATTCTTACCTACCCAGTGACACATGGGTGTTCGGAAACTGTACTAAATGATACTTTTAGTGTACTCTTAAGGCCTATCAGTGGAAGAGGTGAAACATCAAAGCTTCCTAGCTTTAATGTCCTTGCTGTCTTTATCTAATTCCTGCTCCTCACACCAGAAATAGCTTAGGGGTAAGGAGGAATTTCTTAGGCTAAGATGCTGCTAGCAAAACTGTGGCTGGCATCAGGAAATGTCATCACATCCTGTTTGACCAGCAAATTTATTTAGAGTACAGGTCAGCGCTAAAACTGCAATGGAAAGTTTATTTTAGACTCGGCCATGGAAGGAAGCAGCATCCTTCCCACGCTACCATGCAATAAAGAACAGCGGCCATGGCCATCCCCACTGAGCACCCCTGGTTCGAAGGGAGCGGAGCCTGTTTGCGGAGACCCGAAAGCTTGCACTCATGCACCGTCCCCAGTTCCCTCATACCTCTAAATGAGATTTCTGTGTGATGCTTTCTACAGGTGGGATGCAAACCCGAAGGGAGATCACCCCTGTACACATACCTTGTGGAGCAGACCCACCCAATCTTGCCATCTCTCAGCACTGGGGCGTTGTACTTAAGAGGGGGACAACGAAAACCTGCTTTGTTCAGTTCATTAGAACTTCTTGAACTCCTTGAACTCCTTGAACTTCTGTCCTCTCATCAGCATAGCTTTTCGCGATGTGCCATAGGGCATTAAGAAGTATTATTTCTGTAGCTGGCATTTGAAGTGCCCAGCAGGTATCTAGGCTAGTGGAGTGCACATGTAACTTTATATCCCTTTTCCCATATTCGACCTTGCTTTTAGTTATTTCTACAAAATATTCTGTTGCTACACATAATGCTGCTTAGGCCCATAAAATCTCCCACAACTCTAATGCAGTGAGAAACCAGTCAAACGGAATAAGAATTCAACATTTACCCTTAATTCTCTGAGCGAGATTAACATTCCTTCTCTTTAATACGGAAAGAAATGTCAGAGCTTTTTCTCTTTTGCTTGCTGAATCACAGCAAGTGCAGTGAACGCTCATGCAGCCAGGAAAATAATAACCTGCTCCTGCCTCTGATGTGGCACCGATCGCTTCTTGGCATCCTTTCTGCTGCCGATCCGCCCATGCGCCGGCTGCTTTGCCTCGCTGCCCTGCTCCCTCCGCCCTCTGACCAGTTAGGCTCGTCCCTCCTCCACTCTCCCAGGGCTATTCATAGTGTGTTTAACATTTACTTTGATGCTATTCCTTGAGGCTTTTCAAAATCCTTCTTGGAAAAACGACCAATAAAAAGAAACCCTTTGGGGAAAGGCAGGGAGGAAAGCTAAAGCAGAAAGGGCATGTGCTTGTGTATAATATACCCCTGTAGGCTTTGTCTTGCTGCAAGCCTGAAGATGACTTAATGCAAACCCGTACTGCTGTAAATAGGGAATAAAAAGCGTATTCTCCTAAAATACATCTGGGCTAATTCAATAAACCCTGACTTATTGGCCGCTACTTGTGCAAACATCTGCATATTAACTCACAATAAATTACTAATGAGCTGTCAGATCAGTAATACAGTTATTTCCAAGGCTGAAAGATTGTCTATAGCTTGTCCCTATGTATTTACTTACTGCAGAGGCTACTGGTGTGGACTAGCACAGGCCAAATGGCTCAGTATCTATACACTGTGAAAGAACTTAAAGGTGACTTGTAGTAGCTTGTAAAATATACTCTAGGACTGTATACTAAGTGTGGCAAGGAGGATGAACTAAAACTGTATTCAGCCCTCACTTGTCTAAAATATCACTCTTCGGTGTTGTTTTTTCCCGGGGTTAATATTACCTGTGTGCTAATAGGTGATTCATATGTAACACATTTGGCACAAGCAGAACATGTAATTGCATTCAGACAATTCAGGGTTTTTTTCAATGCTATTGAAAACTGTACTCCCTCTAAGCTTTTGTAGCTTATCTAGTAATGTTATCTCCTGCATTTGCATGTATGAGGGTTTTTTTGTCTTACTATATGGGGAGTCAGAATCTTACTGCACCTAATCTACTAATGCATCAAAGCGTCCATTCAACTTTAAGGCTGAGCTTCAGATCTCTGCTGCACCAGGCTCTTTGTTTAAATATGTATCCTTTTGGTTTATATTTAATATTTTGCAAGATTTCATAAAACTACCCAGCATCCCAGTTGTGGGATGCACTAGTGACCAATAGGTGTGACTTCAGCTGTCAGTACAGTAAAGAATATGTAACACCAGGAAAGGCAACTTATTTTTTCATCTTAATTTTTTCCAGTACTTTTTGTTTAACCCTGTATAGAAATCATTACACTTTCCTGGGAGAAATTTTCCCATTTTTAAGCTTGGAAGGAAATGGATGGTTTGCATCTATTTTTTTAAGTTGGATGTAAAGGAGTATGGACCTTCAGATTTATATTGGCTTTGCTGTAAATTAATGTTGCTGAAGTAAATGGACACACTTGAACCTGCACTGACCTTGTAAAATATTGGTGGCTATTCAGATGCAACTGGGTCTATCTGGATTGGAAGAGGGAAGGGACATCAGTTCATCTTAAGTTTGGTAATTTGGTAATCATTACTGTAAACTGTTTTTTCTTCTTAGTATGATCACTAGAAGACAATGCATAGCCAGTATTAAATCAGGGTAGATACAGATGATAAAGGCAAAGCTTAATCTTGCTAGGATTAGCGACTCTAAATTGATACAACTGAAAAAACATTGAAAAACGCTGAAGTTGTTAGGTGGCTTCAGGGACCAGCAAAATGCCTTGCCTGGTAATTTTCAAAAGTCTACAGAGACACTGATTGCACCTGGAACTTCTGATTTGATTACCAAAATAAGAAATGTCTAATGTAGTAGCCTCCTCTGTACTTTAATTAAGAGCTTTGTATTTAAATACAACCATCTAATTCCCCGAGTTTATTTTTAAAGTAAGCTTCTGGCAAGGCAGCAGTGTGGTGGATTAGAGGCTTGGAATCGAGGAAAAATCATCGTTCAACATACAGTTTAGAATAATGTGTGCGTATATACAAATATGTGTGTATGCAACATCATGTAGCAAGACACAGGACTGGATTTATTAAAGCCAAATGGAAAGATATTTCTTCTTTTAATATTCTAGATCTCTTTCAATATATGCGACATAGAGATACTGCACTGCAGCCTGATTCACATAAATACCGCAACAGGACATAAATCTGAAACTGTCCAGTAAAAGCTCCATTTTTCTACAAATGTAAAACCAAGTTATCAACTTAGCTGTCTGCATCTATTACTCCATCTAGCAGTGGCTGTTCGACTCGGTGTGGGTACGTAAGACAGAGCAGCCCTCAGCTCACCGTTCCTCAGGCAGCAGGCAAGCGTGGGCGAAGGGCAGCAGCGCCCGATAAAGCACACTCATGGCAACCCAGCAGTGGGGGAGCAAGCAGGGGTGGCAGACCCGGGGTGCCAATGAGCAAGGGGTGGGGAACGGGCGAACCATTCGTGCAAGACAAGGCTGGACCTGAAAAGCCAGGTAACAACGGAATTTTTCAGTTCTTATTTCAGAAGAGAACTTACAGCTTCCAAATTTTAATGGGCAAGCATGTGCGTCCATGGGGAAATCTTCAAGCTGCATGGGACATTCAGCAGAGATGGTCAATCTGCGGGGGAGTAAAAAGAAAACACATCATTTTTTCCCCATGCCTTCCCTTTAGACCTCTCGCCGCAGCACGAGTGCTGATCCAAGCAAGCTTTTCCTGAAGGCTCCTCGCTCCTGCTGAAATCACAGAAACCCCCAGTTACACTGGATGCAACATAAGCCAGGTGGACCACTGTGGGTCCATGCTGGAGGCCCTATCTAGTAACGCTGAGACACGTGATGTTATGCATGTAAGCTGTTCCAGCAAGATCATTCTTTCTTATTAGTACATGAAGGAACTCCTGTGCTGGAGCTTCTGCCACGCACCTTATTCTTATCTGCTTCCTGTAGATACTGCAGCTGGACTAGGAATTTGACTCCTGAGTATAGCACTGTTACAGACATAAAGCAGCACTGACTTCATATATAGATGTAACTATTTAAAGACACAAAAAACCCGATTTATAAATAAAGTATATAAGAGAAATATTTACATCTATATAAAAAGTCATATATAAAGTCAATTACATACATATACATACATATATATGACTTTATATAGCACTACAGTTTGTTTTTGTGGAAACGACATGGTATGGGGGCAGTCCAATTGTGAATTACCTGGGCACCTTGTCAGGAAAAAACAACAGGGTCATCTTCCCCAACATATTGCCTGGGGAAACAACTCTATCCTGGACCTCCCTGCCACTATGTGGAAATTCTTCAGCTATAGTGGACATAAGGGTAGGGAAGGAAAAACTCTTAGGAAAAAATAGACATATCCTATGAATGATCTGTATGATTGAAATATCAAGCTGAACGCAGAAAAAAGTCTGAGGTAAATTTCTGAGCAGTGCAGTATCAGTTATATTGATATCAAATATATCAAGAAAGACAAAGCTTACTTTTCTGGGTGCACACAAGAGAATCTGGTTTAGATTAGGCCGTTTTCATATTTGCATTGTACAGATGGCTTGCTCAGGATTTTACATTATGAATAGTCTTACGGCTTTCTCGTTTTATGCTGCTTTTCTGCCTCAGAGGCAACAGACCGGCGACACCCAGAGCCTCACAGACTGCCCGGTGCTGGGGTGAGGCAGGGCTCTGCTGGAGGGCAGCCCGGTTCCTTACCAAACTGCTGCCTAGGGGGCAAAAATCCGCCAAGAAATCCACAACTCCCAACTGCCAGAATGCAAAAATACCCTTTCCTACCACAACAGCCGCACGTAGCCATACTCCCTGGCTAGACACACTCACTGCTTCCTATTGCCGCACCAAAGTGAGTCTTCGTGCTACAAAAACCCCTATCCAAAGGGATCGTAAAGGGTAACAACCTGTCCGTGTACAGATGGCTCAGCCTTTAGCCAGTCCAGTTCAATACAACACAACGATGCCTTGCCGGGGCACGCTGGCTGGCTATGCAGACAACAAATTGGGGGAAACGGCTCCACTCTCTGCCAACCCACAGAAATTCTGGAGCTTTGCCGATAGCTGGAAGGGGCAAAATAAGCACAGAGAAATGCAATAGTATCGTTGGCTAGAGATCGTATCATGAGGATGGGCTGGGAAACAGGGAGGGAAAAAGGCAAACTCCAAACAGTAATAGAAAATGTAAAGATAATACAACACATAAAGCAGAAGAAAAAAAAAATCCAATTCAGAACAGAGATAGCGTATCATTTGGTAAGAACAGACAGGAAGTCTACAATATAGAAGAGAAATGACTGAGGCCTGAGATACCTGCCCTTAGGCAAAACTGTTCTTGGACTTTATTTTTGTAAAATAAATTTTAAAATCACTAAAACATGGAGTTGTCTGCAGTGGAGACTGGCCTTGGGCACCAAAGCTAGCAAATCACAGACACTGAGAGTGCTACGTGGATGAATTTAACAAGCTGGTTCTAGTAGCATCCCGTCCAGAACTTGGATCCCTTTCATAAAAATCATTCTCATGGGTACTTTAAAGCAAGGCTGCCATCCCTCCAGGCTATTGTTATATTTTCTGTACTAAGTATTGCAAATTTAATTTTCTTGATAAATTCAGAAACCTTCCTCCAAGTGCCATAAGAAAACTGCGATGTTTTACTGCGGTCCATCTCCTGCCTCTCCGTCTACCAAGAGTTCAAGCATGTTGTTTCAAATGCTGCAGCTTGGCAACATTTTAATACACATACTTGTCATCTGCAAACCACCAAGGAAGGGATCCCCACAACCGTCTTACCAAGAGAGCAGCTGTGGAATCAGGAAGTGAAGGAAGATTCAATGCAGAATTATGATAAGACCTTGTTTCATCTGATTGTCCTCTGGCTTGTATCCTGCTGCCTGCAACTCTGGAAGTAAGCCTTGTGTGTAATGAGAGAGGCTGCAGACATTCCTCAACGGTAAATGTGGAAGGGAAGTGAAGATGAGGAGCACAGAGACTGTGACCCAGTGGAACTTAATTAAGTCCCTCCAGAAATTATTTTTGCCTGTCTTAAATGAAAGGGTAGCACATAAGGCTGGAGGGCAGCTGGCTGCCACAATCTGTCTCAGAAGCCACAAAGACCCTGGTGGTGCCAGGGCTACTCCTGTGCCCCCTCTGAATTCCTCATCCAGCAAAAGGCAGCACATCCCCTAAAAGGATGGTGCCTGGTGCAATCTTCTGGGTCTAGCCCAGGGGTAGGGAGAACCAAGTTTAGCAGCTGCAAATGTGCTTGGGTACAGCCTTTCCTTTCATTAACATGAATTCTTTGGATGAAGAAGTTCCTTTTGCCTGTTATCAATGGTATCTGCAAGCTTCTTTCCTTTTCCCATGCTTCCACCCTAGGGCCACTCCTAGTCTTGCATTTCGAACAAATGAACTGGCTATACCTATTTATTACATGGTGTTCTTAAAAAGTATGTAGCTGAGCCTCTTATGTAAATTTAAAATGCTCAGTGAACACTCTCCTAGCTACGTCTTACAAAGTGTGCATTACCCGAGGCTTGGGAAACATCTTGTAATGGGCAACGCAACAGGAAACCTGACTGTGGGTTCTGATACACCGCATAAATGTCACCACCTTGAATTTCTGCGGAGCGTTCTGTGCCCAACAGTAGCTGTGTTTCGTTACTGTGTGAGGACCTGAAAAACAGAGTCACTAAATTGACTCCTGGTTCAAAGAGACCAGATTTTCTACTGCCTGCAGAAAAAAAAAAGCAGCACAGCAGCCTCCTCTTACACTCGGGGGGCTGGAAGCATGGGTCACTTACATACAGATTTGCTCCTAGGTGCAGAGTACAAACTGTATACTCACATCATAACTACAGGAGTCACAAAGAAATTGACACCTGGGTTTGCTCCTTCAAATATCACCTGGGGTGGTATTCGCACACGTTGGCTTTTAACATTGTGTTGAAGCTTAGGTACCCTTTGCATACCCTAGTTTACACAGCTGATTACAACAAAATTACTCGCTGTTTGCATTTATTGAAAGAAGAGAAAGGAGGCCTTGGCATGCATATATGAAACAGCCTTTGTCTAATCCTTTTAATACAGTCACTCCAGAACGATCTTGCTCTGCTCACTGCAGCAGTTATCTGAGCTAGAGACAGTCTCCAAACCAGGATTTCTCTGTCATAGCACAAGCACTGCTCAAACTGTGGTTCCTTTCCAACAGGAACATTTAAAAGCTTCCCTCCTCCACCATCATTCTGTCTTAATAAAAGCCCTATGGGATTAGTTTCACTCAGACAGAGTTTTTGACAAGATTATAAGTGGTTGTTAAAGGTCCTTTACAATGGGAGGATGAAACTCTGATTTTATTGACGTTAACGGTAAGATTCTCCCTGACCTCAATGGGGCTGTTATTCACCCAAAATACGTAACAAATCCTGGTTACAGCTGCTGATTTATTACTAAGAACAAAATTTCACTTTCATAATGCTCCAAATACTTACACTGCTATTCAAATATTAATCAACCAGCAAAATGCTATAGCATACCTTAACTATCTGAAAAAACAGTTAGGTCTAAAAATTATTTCATGTATCATCCATAATTGTACACGGAAGCGTCATCAAAGCTTCATTATGTATAGCCTTTGCTTTAAGAACACAAAGTGGTTACTGAAGTTCTGTTTCAACAAAATATAGACACATAAGTGAATACACATCTAAGAAAAGCACAACTCAGGCGGCAAGAGTTCTTCACTCCAGGAAAGTCACCTTCAACCACTTCCACTGGAGAATGAAGTATGACGATGCTTTCAACAGACTGTTGCTTTTTAACAAGAAGGAGAAGAAGGAGGTGTTAAAGTCAAGGACGTGGCAAGGAAATAAATGCAGATGTTTGGGAGCCAGACATCCACAGTGAGTGTGCTTCAAGGAGAGGTGGGAGTCCCTCAGCCGAAGTCCCGGAGGCACAAGGCACCCTGTCCCACAAGCGGCTGTTTTAGGGCACTGCAGGGGCCTCCCCACCATTCCCCTGATTTCCCTCCATGCAAGGAGCATCTGCTCCTGCTCCTGGGAGAAGAGCTGGGAGACTGAGCAAGGCTATCCTCTCTCTGCTTCTGTGGAAGTGCAGAAAACATTTTCCAGAGTATTATCTGCAGCTGCCAGGCAGGAGGTGAGGGCAGTCACCTGCCCGGGGAGCCAACAGCCAGCCACAGAAACCTGCTTGTTTCTTATCAGCTACTAGCTTTAGTATGCAGTCAAATTAAAATTGAGAGCTTTATAAGAAGAGGGGAGCAGAAAGGCAGAGTCACCAATGGCTCTTGAGAGAAGTTAACTCAAGATAAGTGTTGAATAACAAGAGTTACTGATGAAGGGGACACAAGGAAAGTTTTGTTGGCTCTGAGGTATTGAGGCCAGAGAGATATGAACCTCTTCTGCCTGTTTGCCCTAATCCCCAAACCATCTCTGTCTTCTTAGTTGCGTATTTCTGTGCACTGCCCTCGCTCCTGACTGAAGGGAACATTTTAATGCTGTGCTTTGGCCCTACCTGTGCTGGCAACCATTACCTGCTGTGGGGCTCAGGCCAAAATGAGCACAGAATAGCCAAAGTCCCTTTCGCAGCACAAGGCCAGCCATCACCATTTTCTTTAAAAAAAGGCAAAATTTTTGCTTGAAACTCCTCTCAAACCTATCTTAACATCTCTCCAACATGCCAAAGTAAGCATCAAGTGGACCCAACCTTACCCAAGCTGTATACCACCCAAAAAGGCTGGCTGGCTCCCTGCAAAGGGAGACTTCAGGGTCGGGTCAGACCCTTCTCAGGAGCCAACTCCAGGAGGAGCTTCCCTGGGTACCTGCTCTGACAGAACCTCAGGAGAACAATTTGATCCCTTGCAGCATCTCCAGTACACACTCTCACATGCTCATGCAGAGAACAGAGTTAACAGAGACTTGCTGGTTTGGGTTGCTTTGGGTTTTTTAAAACCACGAACACAATGTTAGCTTTGTGAAATTACTCATTTAGCCTTGACTCAGGACACAACTATGCACCCATTCTCCCCGCTGTGATGTCTTGGGAACACTTCTATAACCAAACTGTTACACCTTTCAAAGGGTTTTAAAGGAAAACCTGTTTCAGGCCCCAGCACGGAAAGTGTGTAGTCCAGGGAACCAATGTCTCTCTGTGTTCCTTAAGTAAATGTAACATGTGCTTATATGAGCATATAGATATACACACAGAGACATATATATATATGTAAAGACTCGTCTTGGATCTGAAGCACTTCCCATACAGTCCTAACAAACCCTGTTGATGGTGGTGATAGTGGGTTACCTAAAACAGCACGGAAGTGTTAGGATGTAGATACATGTTCAGTCATGGTATCGATGGCTGTAAGAGTCACCTTGAAACCCACCGCTGGCTGGGTGACTGTCTGCAGCCTGGCTCAGGTGGAGGGAAGTGATTAGTCTTGGTAATTCAAACACTGCCTTGCTCACAAATCTCCGTCATTGTGTTGGCTAAGAGGCCAAAATATGGACTCAGGGCCTTGTTCTTCACCTCTACATGGGAGCTGGAGGCAGTTCATCACTGCTTCTTATTTATAACATCCGTTGTACATTCATTTCCTTGGAATCCACCATACAAAGTGAACACAGAACAGAAATATTAAAGCTAGGAGCTGGAGTGTGGTGGTCTGCAGAAATTTCTATCTTAGCCTCCTTTTCTTTCATAACCACTCTGATGAGAATACTACTCTTTCCCAACTCTCCTATGATGCTGAGATGCGTTATCTTTATATGACACCGAAATGTGCTTTTAAAATGCCACAGGGAAGCCACTATGGAAGACTATGAGCTCCAGTTACTGATGGTGTTTTTTGTGAGCTGTGAATACATCATTCAGATGCATGGTGTGCTTGACAGCAAAAGTCTCATTTTAAGCAAAGCAAATCCTTAGCATAGCTTATGCTGAAGTGAGAAAACAAGACTTTGATTGCTTAGATTAACTGTACTGAAGGTGAGGTTATCCTGAGATGATCTGAGGTGGGCAGGATTGACCTCAAAAGCTGTGCCACTACAGGAATGACCTCCCTGCATGTGGAGTACCTTGGCACACCCAGAGCACACTCTTAGAGAAGGGCAAAGAGGGATGTTCAGCCTCTAGACACAGGAAGAACAGAGAAAGGCAATGAAATAACAAATAGGACACGTAAATTACCTGATCTTTGATAGGGATTTGGGGGGTTATAGAAAGAATCACATTTCCATCTCCTGGTAAAAGTTTATAACAGAAGTAATACCTTTCATTCTACAGTATTTCTTTAATAAGCATAAAACCAATGGATGGAGCACCGAGTTTATGCTTATCCATCCTTGCTGTGCAAGGTGTCTAAAGAAGTCCATGAGTGAGGTAAAACTTGCTGGAAGAAGCTCTGTTTTTTATCAGACTACTATTGCAGTAAAAAAAACAAGCTTTTTGGCAGTCAACTCCTTCTTTAGGTTCTCTGCCTACAGACCTTACTTTCCTAAAGAAACTTTAGACCAACATGGCTATGCAGCTATGAATGCTCTAGCACAATATCACACCCATCTACTTGATAGTTTCACTTAAAAATCTCTCCAAGATTTCTCTCCTTGCCTGTCCCTTATATGTGATGAACTCTCCTTGACAACCCACAAGGAAGGCCTTTGAATCTCTTCTCTGCAGCAGCTTCTATTTTTACAGAATTCTTGAATTAAAAAACAAAACCCCAACTAGTACTAGCAATGCTGAGAAGCTGACGCACTTGTTGACGCAGGTAAAATGGGAAACACCACCTCAACCAGCCCATAATTCATTATGCTGTGACAGGCGTTTCCCCAAGTCTGCATATGCTACATGTTTTGACTATCATAGAACAGAATAGTTTGGGTTGGAAGGGACCCTTAAAGGCCATCTAGTCCAAGCCCCCTGCAAGAGCAGGGACATGATCTCATCAGCATGGCCCTTTGGTGGCATGTTCAACTATGGGCTAACTGCAATAAATACAATTGTTCTTGCAGTGTTGTGTAAGACTGAACTATGTTGAACTGGACTCTTTGGCTCTTAAGAGAGGCCCATCCCAGATACTAGCAGAACCAGCCGGTGAAGGCAATGCCTGGTGCCACTTGACCGCACAGAGGGTCATCCAACCCTTTTCAGTGGGAGAAAACCCGAGTACACAAGGAAAAAGGGAGCACAGAAAGCTCTCACAGGCACCGTTGGCGATGGAGGTTCAGGACTGTGATGGACACAGCACAGTGCACCCATCCTCCAATTTTGATACCACGTTTTGTTAGACAATTTGATGGGTGCAGGTCTTCTGGCTGGCCAAAGGGGCTTTTGTTCCTCTGTTTCTGCCTGTCAGTATGGCAAATGTTCCCCCTTGGATGAGGGTTGCCTGGCTGCACAGCCACCCTATTCCTTCCTCCCAGTTCAGACAACCTTTATATTTGTATGGACAGGTACAAACCCGCAGGCAGTATTTTCTGTGGAGAAAAATGAGCTGGATTTAGAAAGTAATAAGGGACGGGGGGAGTAGCTGGGCAGTACCAGGCCATTTGGGCTCTCTGACAGCTAGCCTGGGATACACAGACATGGGAGGGTAGGTAGGAAGGATTATGATCTGGCAACCCTAAATGCAGAGCTGAAATCCTTGGTTATTTTCCACAGTTCAGATGAACAATCTAGAGCTCCAAAACCTCTCACCACAGTTTCCTTTCAGCAACTTGCATTTAACCCATCTTCTTATTCACCTCACATTTCTGTGTCCACCACCCAGGTCACCTCTCATCTGGACCTCCCGCCTTTCATGCAACTTCAATGCTCCTCCACACCTCTATGTGAAGGGGGCATGTATCAAGCAATTTGACGATATGCTCTTTCACAGGGAAACGCGTGCACACGCTTATTCATGTGTACCCCTACTGGTGCACAGAAGAGGCTGTTTAGCCATCCAAGCAGGACATTATTATCTGGGTTTTTTTGGTCTTGCCTCTGAAATGCTACATGCTCCTAACCAACACAGCCGTGAAGTGCCAGGTAAAGGGGCAGGCTGTGGGTGCTTGCTGTTCCAGGGAAGGAGCCCTCTGATCCCTCAGCCATTTCACACCATACACAGTCATTACACAGGCCTCAGTTTACCATGTTTGCTATTTATACCCCCGCCAGCACTAGCATCTGCTACAGCGTAAGCACCTGTTTGCTATAGTGCAACCTGAGGGAAGGAGGGGCCACATGCATCTCCTAGTGACATTTGACTGTCCCCGCGCTAAACCACGTCCAACAGTGCACTTGGCTCCTTCTCTCCACCCAGATCTCCCCAGGACAAAGATGCAGTTACACGGGCAGATGGGAGCTCCCTGTTCCTATCAAGATCAGTGGGGTAAAATTTCCCCCAGGGCATGCACCCCTGCACCCTTGCATGCAATTAGGGACAGACAAAGCTTTGCCTACACCTCAGTGACAAGTCAGCTCGGTGGTACCTTCAGAAGAGACAGAAAAGCAAAAGCAGGTAGAATGGGTGAGATGAGGTAGCTGCATATTCTACCATAGTCTACCACTGGACTGAGCAAACCTAAGTATTTAAAAAATGTGTGGACGTGGCACTTCAGGACATGGTTTAGTGGGCATGGTTAGACTTGATGATCTTAAAGGTCTTTTCCAACCTTAATGATTCTGTGATTCTGTGATAGTGTTTTGAGTTTAATTGATGCTGAAATTCATTTGTGTAACCGATGTTTTTAAGATGCACAGTTAATAGCAAAAACAGAGTAGGTATTTATTATTTTGACTAAAGAGGTTTTGCTAATGTTCCTTATCTTTTAGCTGAATCTCCAAGTCAAAACATAGTGGTTTTTGTTACATGGACAGGACACTTGAGTGCATTAGACACTGAAGAGATGACTGTGGAACAATCAGCAACCTTACGAAGTCTGACTGAGCCATTAAAATAATCCAGGGTTTTATCATCCCTTCTGGTCCCGAAGCTTCCTGGCCCAAATTCCCGACAGCAATATACAAAGAGAAGGCCAGCCTTGCTTGCAGAAATTCTTCCTAGGCTTTTATACTGGATATAGTGCATGTAATGGACACAACCTCAGGATTTTAGCTACAGCCTGGTGAAGACGACTTGCTTCATCATTCAGAGCAACCAGATAGAAATAACAGTTTGGAATTTTTTGAGTGATATAAACATGACTGTATGATACAAATTTGTGTATGTGGTTTCAGAAAATTTTTATTTAACAGTAGAAAATGGAATAAGTCAGGCTGAACATCAGTGTAAGATGAGCTAACATGATAAGATCTCTTAGAAAGTAACTGAGGTCTCCAAAGCCAATATCTTAAGACTTCTACAGAACAGGGTAGACAAAAGACTAGAAACAGGCATTGACAGTGGACTAATTAAATGATGAGCCATGTGCGTTTTTTCATCTGCACCATCACACCAAGACATTTGCCTGTAGAAAGGCTGAAGAAGCCAAGTAGAAAGGAATGAAATGGGACAATGAAGACTATTCCTACCAATGCCCGTTGCATGACTTTACTCAGGTATATATATTGGTATTTTGATTTGACGAAGCCTTCAGAGAAGGACAAATTACCAAGAATTCCCTACAGGGTAACCGTGGTATAACACAATCGAGGACTAATTGCTCACCCCACCATATGTTCATCTAACCAGCGTTTCTGAAGCATCTTAGACCCAGCCCTTCCTGTCTTCTTTTCTGAAGCAGCTTGGAGCCTCTCTCCAGACTCCCTATGCCCTTTATTCCTCACACACATGCTTTTACTTTCTGACTACTTCAGACACCTATATCCCAACTTACAGTATGTTCCAGTTATTCCTGAGTGACCATCATCAGGACCAAGCACCTTCCTCCCCAAAATCCTTCTACCCCCATTTCTTGCAAAACCCTATCTTCCCTAAGCCCTCAAATGCATCTTCTTGATCCTCCACTCTTGACTCAGCCACAGGTACCAGCACCCACCAGCAGCTAGCTGGCCTCTGGCACCCCTCGCTACATACCCCTTTCCTCACCAACAAAATTCTTGTGCTATACACAACCACAGGGGGCTCTTCCCTTCATCTAAGCAAGCAAATGAAGGATTGCAATTTATTGGGGTTTCTGGAGCTCCTCCTAAGTTGCACTATTTTCCCTCCTACACCCACCTAGACAAAAGCGGAGGATGAACTCAGTTTAAGTGCTCTCACATGTGCTATGCTTGCACCACCTTGGGCTTTATGTTGCATGGAAAGGAAGCTGTGCAAGTCCTCCACAACACAGCTACAGGACCAGCTGCTGCCCAGAACATCCCATAGCTTTAGGCAGCTGGCACACTGCCCATCTCCAGGCTACATGAGTATGGGGGTGGGAAACACCAATGGAAATAAGTAAGTAAGTAGGATGGTACTCGTGACTAAACACAGACATCAGTAGTAACAGTAGTTACCCTGTGCTCCTTTTTCTGCTACTGTGAAAGAAACAAGAACCCCCTAAAATGTGAATGGAGAGAAATATGCACCTTTCACACTAAAGTAGACATCTGAAATAATGCAGACAACTAACTCCCTATGAAAGTCTCTCCCTGGCACTGGGAGCAATTCTGAGCCAAGAGGCTCAGCTGCAGCCATCAACGTTACAGATGAGTAAAATTAGCTGAGGTGAATCCCGCCATCCTGCCTGGTGAACTCCACCACAGCGTATTTTAGATTGCTCGTTGGCAGACTGATGTTTCAGCATAAACATAAACGTACTTCGGGGAATGGTATTTCCGATGAGGCAGATGAAGATTTTCATTTCAGTTTAAGTGAAACGACTAGGGAGTTCACTGTAATGTTATCCTCCCCTGGTGATGAAAAAAGATAGTGTAGCCATAACAATTCTTCAGCATCTATGAGGTTTTTCCAAAGCCCCCGGCTGCAGAAGCTGAGACCTCTCTGCAGATTTGGGCAAAGACAGAGTCTCTAACACAGCTATGCTTTCCTGGGGGTGCTTGGGGAGGGGCCTGTCAGGGCACCCCTTCCCTCTGGTTTCTGTTTGGTCACCCCATCCCTTCCATGCACACCTGGGACATCAGGTCAGCCCGTCTGCAGCAGTGAACACCACCTTGATCGGTTTGTGCTTATAAAATGAGGGGAGCACAAGGGAATCTGGCAGAAATTGTACCAGCTAACCCCAACAGAAAGACAGGTCTGTCTCTGTGCTCAGCACAGACCTGGAACTTAAGTTGGACCTTTTGTAACCCCTCAAAGTCCAGGCAAACATCTCCCTCATCCAAGGACAGGTTGGTTTGCTTTTCGTCTTCTAATCAATTCTGCCCTTGCTGTGCGAGTTCCTGTCTCTGCGATGGAGATCTCTGCAGGGCTCTGCCCACTTTTATTACCAGCAGAATTGACTATTGTCACGCACTCTACATAGGGACTATATTTGGGCACCTTATAATTGCCCGGTTTGAATGTATTACACCACGATCTCCTCTGATGCCTTTCTCTCCCTGTGGGTAACTCCAGCCATGGATTTTTCAAAACAACAAATCTCGGTTCCTTGAAGGACAACTTTTGAGAAATGGGGCAATGTGCAATCAAAGGAGAGAGACAGGAACCAATAGGCTTGGTGTTAAAACAAGAAGCCTGCTGTTATCCTCAGGGAAGGGTCCTTCACTTCGTATATCCCTATTTTCTCTTGCTCTGTCAAAATCTGAGTTGATGAAAAGCAGCTGAGAGTCCTTGCCACCACGGCAGTTTTTCATCACTCTGCAAGACTCAGCCCAATGTGAAGAAATTATTTTGTTTTCTCCCAGCTTCGGGCAGTTTGAAGCTTGAATATGAAAGAAAAAGCAGCAAGTCTAACATGGGGAAAGGAAACGGGTATTTGTATGGCTTGATAGCTCCTAATTAGCTTTGTAATATTTAAACAATGCCCAAAAGCATTGCCAGAACCCTTTCTGCAAATACAAATGGATGCATAAATGAATCTTCCCTTCGAAATAAGAACAACGTATGCAAATTGAACAGAACTGTTCCCATCTAGATGGCTGGCTGACTGAAAACTGAGGGTTCATTTTAAAGTGTAGATTTGCCGGTCACTCCTCCCTCAGGGCCATGCAAGCAAACCTGCATCTGGAAAAGGCTGCCTTCTGACAAGGTCAGCACTTGAGAACCCCCACATTTTACATAGAATAATTTTCCCTTTAAAAAACCAAGCAAATAAAGCCTGGCTTTCCCAGTGGAAGTCTTGAAAGCAGCACAGTATCTTCCAGTCAACCGGCTTTATAATCAATAGCTCTACAGCATGAAACAGCTCGCTAATCAAGTGCTTCATAGACGAGCAGATTTTGTGCTAACACGCATCCAGGACGTGTACACTTGCACATGCAATTTTAACGCTCAGTGCTAATGTAAGGAACAGCATTTCCAGCCTGGCTAAGCCTGTGTGCGCGCTACGGAACAGCGAGCAGTGTGGTTATGCTGCCATCAAGTGGACAAGCATCCGACAGATTTTAAATGTCTTCCAGGAATGGTAAAGATAACTGTATTTCAGGGCCATATTAAAGTTTTTGGAACATGACGAACGTCTGCAGTTGCCATCTGGTAAATTATGCATTTGCAGATTAATGGCACAGATTCAACGGTAAACACTCCCAGGATCTCTGGCCATATCTGGCCAATCTTCGGTTGCCATAATAACACAGGAAAAATCTGTTTGTACACTCTTCAGGTGTATGACCACATCGTATTTAAAACCTCAAATTATATCAGATGCCTGGTAGCCCTAGTGATAGCGAAAGTGGCTTGGGGTCCTTTAAAAATGATGGTGAGGATGGGGCTCCAAGGAGCCTAGCCCTTACGATGACACAAAAAGATTTTTCAGTATCTACAAGCTGATAGAAAATCATGAAAAATTCCCAGTGAATTGCTGGCCAAAGGTTCAGTTGTGGCCCAAAGGTTTAGGTTTAGTGAGCATGCTCTACTTCACACAAATTCGGGGGAAAAAAAAGGCAGACTCGGAGCTTTCTACTGGCATCCTACAATAAAGTTTATCAGAGCTTCTGTATTTACAGCCAATCCCCACTGAGTGAAAAAATGCAGCTCACCAAGACATTTTGGTTCTCTTAGCCTGAAAAGGTTGCTTAAATCACTGTCCCCATTCTTGAGAACAGTTTTATGGAGTAAATGAGTTTTATGCTTTTTACAACCTTTATTTCTCAGGTAAGATAAACTAAATAGCTTTTAAGCCTTTAAAGGGAAAGAATCAACTTTTTGCCTCCATTCACAAAGCCATTTCCTATACAGATTAGGGAAATATGAGGTATATTTGCTAGTGCTTTTTTACTAAAAAAGAAATTAAAGAAAAAATTGAAAAGTGGCGATACGGACAATACTCCCCTCTAGGGGCGGAAACAGAATTTGCAACATTCAATTCAGCAGTGTAATATTTGTAAACCACATTAGCGAAATAAAACAAATAGGACCTACCAAATCAAAGACAACCAGAATTAAGTAAGTCGTTCCCTGCAGAGGACGCTGCTGCCTATGAAAGCTGTCTAAAGAGCATGTTGTGTTCCTATATTCATGCAGAAGGGTTTTAATACTGCACGTATATAGAAGCCCATTTATTAGATTTCCCTGGCAACATATATCCCATCAACTTCTGACCTAGACAACGTATCATCAAATGCACTATGCGAAGAATGCATTTTTCTTTATAAGGAAACATACGTATCATGAAAATGTACGTACTGACAAGTGCTAAAGCTGGGAGTTTGCTCAGCTGATCATACTTGGTATATTTGGAAGTCAAGTAAGATGGAAGGTCAGCATCGGCTCGGCTGCTTTCCTCCTCTTCATTCAGGCAGCCAGATGCGAGGTTGCAAAAGCAATTCAGGCATCTCTGTCAACGACAGAGGGTCCAATCCTCCCTGCACGGATTACTCCTACGTACAGTCTGGGAAGCTCGCAATTCCTCCTTGGAAACGAGGGGAATGCAGAGATAACAGAGGGTTGCCTCCACACCCCCAAATCTTGAGAACCGAGTAAGCCTGGTGAGAGCTACAGGAGAGGGGGCTCAAGCCCTGGCTAAGACCCAGTACCTTCAACCAGCGCACCACCGCCAAGACAAGCATCCCCCCGCTCAGAAAGCCCAGTGCCGCCTGTCTTCTCACAGACAGCCGTGCTGTGTAGCCCTGACGAGCTGTTACCATCGCAGGGACTTGCACAGGCAGCTGAAGGCTCTGGCTGCATGTCACAGCCACCTCTGCCCAGGCTGGGAACGGAGCCTCAAGCCACCTCGCGGCCAAGCATCGCTCGCGCTGCTGAAACGCCCATCACGAAAAGCTGCTATCCCTAAAGTAGCACAGCTCCGTGCACATTACAAAAGCAGTCTCCTGACTTGTGTTTAAATGAAGTAACATAGACAGTCCTTTATTTTTAAAGTTATTACTTGCAATAGTGGAAGGCAAGCTATTTAAAAAGCTTTGCGCTCCATTTCTTATCACATACATCATGGATAGTGGGAATTTATTTCCACACACATGCACACCCACACACAATACTCTACAAAAAAAAAAAAAAGTTATGTTGCATGTTTTTTAGGTTACAAAAGCATTCTGTGTCTTTCCGTAGCCTACAAAAACATCAATCTCAAAGAGCCTTCCCCCTGTGAAAACCAGGGGAAAAGGGACTGAGTGGGATGATGAGAAAGCCTGTGCCAAACCCAGATTTTTCTCCAGCTGCGTATGCTGAGCAGGGCACTAATTTTTCCTCAATATACCTATAGCCTGTGGCCCCTAATGTGACAGTACTCTGCCATCGTTGCAGGAGAGGCACCTCCACAGAATAATTCGGATTGGGCTGCAAGCTCACCTAGGTCTCGCTGACTCAGGTCTCGCTGCGCTGCCCTGGGTGGCTCAGCTCACTGCCTCACCGATCGGTGAAACTCACATTTCTTTAACACCGCAAAACCCGCTGCTTGCACGGGAATAGCATGCCAGCTGCGAATCTGCCACACGCTGTAATGTTTCGCACCAGGCTGACCACTAGCCCGGTCTGGACCTTACTTACACAAGTGATGTACACAGATAATCAGGAATTTCCTCTGCAGCAGTCTGGAGTTGTACAGTGTAGTCCTAGAGGCAGTGAGACTGGTTTTGAGGTCAGCATTACCAGTATTTTTGTGAAATACAGGTTTCTCTGATAGTTATTCTGGCCTGTATTCATTTAAGCATGTACGTGCATCCTCACATTGTTTCAGGAGTTTACTACTGTGGAGACCACTAACTCGGGGCTAGGAAGAACCGCAATACACATAGCAGAAGAGAAAATGAGATGTTTTCTTCTTTCTTTCAAACACAACCTCTATCACGTCTAAGTCTTTTTAGCACTAGTGCAGTTATAACTGTGATGGTCTAAAGCCGTAAGGATTTATGTAAGGATACATTACTTCTCCTAAATCTCTTTTCCTTGCAAAAGAAGAGACCCAAGGCTAGGGCCTAAATAAATAAATAAAACAGGTTGGAAATGCCTGAAACACAACCTGGGAAGCTCCAGGTGCCTGCGTACGAAAGCGTAATCCCCCCACGCCCCAACAAGTCTTAACCACTCGGCGCCGGGGCTCGCCCTCCCAATGTGCGGCAGCGGGTGGCTGCCGGCTTGGCCCTACAGAGCCAGCCCCACAGCGGGACGGGGCGCCGGTGGGAGCTCAGGTCCCCCTGCCCTTTACTGGGGGCTGCCTGCTGAAAAACCGGGCATCTCAGCACCTAACCTCAGGCCCCTGAGCATTTTTTGGGGTCTCAGGTACCACTCTGGGCTTGTACGTGAAAAGCTCAGAATAACACTTTGCTGCTCGGTAGGTTTTCCCTTTCATTTCTTTTTCAAGTGCTGTCCGTATGACTATGCTCTTGGAGAAAATCCTGTTGAAGAGAGACGTCAGTCTTAATTAATACAAGCTAATTACCTTTAATGAGCAAATTGCCGTACATCGATGTGGGATTTGGCCTGAGAAGAATTTCAGACAATCCTCTCACATCACCAATACTACACCTTATATCTAGGTTACACATTAATGAAGCTTGACAGTATCCTTTAATCTGATGAGGAGCATGGCCCTGAAGATCTGAGACACCGATTTGCTTCTCTGCCAATATAATGTGCTGGCTTTGTCTTCAGGAAAGTACTTGCTAAAGCAGCTTCACAGTGCTGCTAGCTTATTTCATTTATCCCTATGATGATTTGCCTTTTAGCACTATTAATGAAATCGAAAAAATAATAATAAAAGCTCCAAAAGCTCAAGATGTACTGCCCCAGAACAAGATCTCAGTTTCTGGCCTTGGAGACAGTTCTCCTGCAATCAGCACTGCAGTTGCAAATACAAACAGTAAGAGAGAACAGATCTTCATAAAAATACTGGACTGAATCATCAAATCTGTTGAGAATAAGCCTTCCATTTAATCAAAGGAAATATTTAAGCACTAGCAGTATTCAGAAGCTACAAATTAATTGGTACTTGTAGGCAGCGATTATGTTTACCGCTTTTCTTGATAGTCACATAAATATGTGTGAAAGATTGGTTGCCCGGCTCTACTACAAGTGGGGGAAGTGGCTCTCCCCACAAGTACTTGCAGAGCTAGTTGGGAATCGGCATCAAAAGAAATCGATCCCGGTTATTACCTCATGGTATACAGCAGGGTGCCATCATCCTCCAGGCGCAGAAGTTTGTTTGGGGTTGTCATGTTGTGAGCAATAGACTTCTTGCCATTGTGGAAAAAAGTGTCCGGGGTCCAAATCTTGCTGGCGAGCAGGTTGTTAAGAGGGAGGCGTTGCATCGGTCCTTTGAATCGCAGCCTTTCGTCCTTCCAGCTTTGTCGGAAAAAAACGTCAATGGTGTATTCCTGGCACAAACAAACAGTCAAGGTATTGCAGGGTCTGAACAGAAGCGAAAAAATGACTTTAGCAAAGTAAATACAATGGAGTTGCCAGCCACGTGATCAAACTTACCATTTCTGTGTCTGACACAGGACCAAAACTGGTAACATAGATGTCTGTTTTCACCTGAGTTATTCTCTCTGTAATAAATACAGGCTCTGAGTTAGTAATTGCTTTAAGATGCAAATACGTGCTTCTGATGCATTTATGTGTTAACAATTTCTGAATCACTCAAAAATCCCCCAAAGCTTGAAATTAAGAAGATGCTTGAGGAGGAATTTCATCCCTGATCAAATGCAGTTGTTGACCTTTGGGAGCTCAGGCTCTCTTCTTATACGAAGTGGAAAGAAACAGGCCCTTCAAGGGTGCAATTCCTCTGACTGACAGTTTTTGATCATGGAATCATAGAATGGTTTGGGTTGGAAAGGACCTTAAAGATCATATAGTTCCAACTCCCCTGCCATGGGCAGGCACACCTTCCACTAGACCAGATTGCTCAAAGCCCCATCCAACCTGGCTTTCAACGCTTCCAAGGATGGGGCATCCGCAACCTCTCCGGACAGCCTGTTCCAGTGTTTTGCCACCCTCACAGTAAAGAATTTCTTCCTAATAACTAATCCTAATAACTACCCTTTTTCAGTTAAAACCATTACCCCTCATCCTATCACTACGCTCCCTGATAAAGAGTCCCTCCTCCATCTTTTCTGTAGGCCCCCTTCAGGTACTGGAAGGCTGCTGTAAGGTCTCCCCGGAGCCTTCTCTTCTCCAGGCTGAGCAACCCCCACTCCCTCAGCCTGTCCTCACAGGGTAGGTGCTCCAGCCTCCTGATCATCCTTGTAGCCCTTCTCTGGACCCGTTTTAGCAGGTCTATGTCTGTCTTCTGCTGGGGACCCCAGAGCTGAACACAAGACCCACAAGATCAGAGAGGGAGAATCACTTCCCTCAGTCTGCTGGCCACGCTTCTTTTGATGCGGCCAAGGATGCGACTGGTTTTCTGGGCTGTGAGCGCACACTGCCAGCTCATATTCGATACCTATCAGAGGATGCGATGAAGTGGATCTTGGAAGGACCTATGCCACTCTGCTGGCATTTCATACATCTATATTATAGATGTCCAAAGTTAGGTGTAATTAATTCTACCCTCAAGACTCTAAGTCTTTCTGGCATCTTTTCAAATCAGGACTAATTTAATTTAAGGGCAGAAATTTCAGAAGTTTGTTACATAAGATATGAGCATCGAGCCCTATTTTCAAGCATCTCTGTGTAAAGTGAGAGGAGAAGGAGAGAAAGGGATGAAAGCAATGTGTTGGTCTCAGAAGAGGAAGGGGTGGGGGTAGCCAGATTAAAAAAGGGCCAGGAAGAAACATAACAGATGGTTTACACATGGGTAGAAGATGAGAGAAATCTGGGGGATAGAGAACTGAAGGAGGGCTCAACAAGGTTAGGATGGCAAACAACTATTCACATGTTATGGTTTTAAAATAGCTGCTGTAAAGGTTATCAAAATGACATATCAATACAGATTTGCTGTAGCTGTCTAAAAATGGATGGTTTGGGGATCTGTTTTTAGCAGATTTTTGTCAGCGGCATAATTTTATACATGCTGACCAGTGAGGGAACCTTGCAGCAGCCTGCTAGCACCCTGTCTCGCTCACCTTAGGGAGTACCAGAAAGAAAAGAAACCCAAACTGTATTCAATTACAGAAAAAATGCATCACACAAGCTCTCCTAACACAACCTCAGATGACCTCAATGACTGAAAGACGGCAACTTTCAGGGACTTTTGTATTGTTCCCCATTTGCCAGGAGACAAATGTGCTTTTCTGGGCTTCATTTAGCTAATGAAACACAACTCTCTCATCAAGACCCATACCGACAGCCGGCATCCATTCGGGAGGGCATCATTGTAGATGATGGTCCCATCATCTAGTGGGAGACCGGCCACAGGGAACACGTTATCCTACCTCCCAGTCCCGGGCGCAGTCGGTTGTCATAGCCGTCCAGCAGGCCGTCCAAGATCCTGGTGAATATGGTGATGTTATCATTGGCGTCCTCTTTTCCCAATGCCGTTGGCGTTTGCGAGAAGCTGTTTTAGGCAAACGAAAAGAAATGCATCAGGACCATACCTGCCACAAGGGACTTCAGTCTCACGGGAACTTTGCGACGGAGCCTCTGAGCCTCTGCCCTCTCCCGCAGCTCCAGCTGAGCGGCACGGGGAGCTGTGGCAATCTCACCCCCGCTCCGAGCAATCATAAGTAGGAGGAGGACAGAAGGAAGGACCCGTGCCATGGAGGTACAGCCCTGGGGCACTGGACTGGGGGATGCCTCGGCCCACTGACCCTCTTGCCGTAACGGCACAGGGACATCCCAGTCCCCAGCGCTGCCCTGCCCCACCTCAGCCCCACCGCTTCCCCGGCACTGGCCTGTCTCCATCCCCTGCAGGGAGCAAGGCAGCTCATGGGCCCAGCAAAGCTGTTACTGGTTTTTTCCCCGGTTAGCTCTCCAGTCCTCGGGAACTGCATCAGGCGGCAGAGGAGCTGCAGAAGCAGCAAGGGTTTGCCTGGGGACACCCCTTCAAGTCTGCCTGAAGAGACTCTTTGCCCTTACCTGCCAAACAGCTTCTAGTTTCCACGGTTTACGTAAATTGTTGCCAGAACAAAGGATGAACTCCAACCTTATTTGAGGATAACGAACTTCCACTGCATTCAAAAATCCCACCCCAGATCACTGGAGTATCCGAAAAAACATACTGCAGTACAGAAAACACAGTTCTTCATTCCTCCTCTCTCTTCTACATAAATTAGTCCTCCCTTGTAATATGCAAATAACAGCAATGTGTAGTGGGCCTCATTCCATATCTTTTGGGCCAGATTTGTTTTTATTCTGCGCTCTTTTTTATGCCATCGTTTTGTCCGTGGCTCAGACCTAGGCAGCTGCTCACAGCACAACTATAACTTGCGTTTTTAAGCACATTTGATTTTTATTCAAAGGTGCTTAGTAGAATCCGCTGCCTACTAATGCCTTTGCTTACCTAAAGAACAGACACCTAAGTTTATCCATAGGCATGCCTCACCGGCAGCAAGCGATGAGCATCTCTTAAGAGAGCAAGGTTGCTCACACCCAGTGCTTATTCAAGTTTCAGTCTCTGCTGAAACCGCCAACAAACGCTCCAGCTGCGACAGGGCACATGGCCCCGGTAGGAACCGTACCCTGCCTCATGCACCCTGCCAGCAGACAGGAATCACTGACGCTCCAACAACCCGAACTCGACGTGAGCCAGTCACCCGGAGATTAAAAAAAAGTTAAAGATCCATGTTTATCTACTACCAGTCCCCAGGGAAATAAATCAGTAAATAAACAGAGAACCTCCAAGTATCCCTCTGAACAGCTTGCCTTGCCGAATGCTTGTAACACCTGCGTTAGGCTTACCTAACAGAACAGGGCTTAAACAAAGAAAAACAAGGGACATCAACCTGGTTTTACCTGCACAAGGTTTACACTAACGGGACCTTGCTGACACCCCTGTAATGGGTCTGGAAGTTTTAGCGACAAGACACCTGGCTCAGGGTGAGCTGCTGGTGGCCTCATAGCCCCTCACGGACATGGGGACCCCCAGTCCTGCTCCTGTTCCCTTTACAGCCTGAGTGCTTCTGCTGGAAAAGGAAAGGATTGCAAAGCCTCCCAGGAGAAGGGAGCGAAGCTGGGCTGCGGGAGCGCTGGTCTGACTCCCAGCGATGCCAAAGCCCACGCAAACGCCTGGCGAGGAGGCTCCTCGCAGCACGTGTGCTGTCGGCACTGCTGCGACCCTCAACACGCTCAACGCTGGAGAGCCCGAGGCCACCAGGGACCTTCCCTTTGCTGCAGGTGGAGGCATAGCTGCGAATCTCACCCACTTTTCAGGCCGTCCCATCTGTCCGTGGTCAAAAGACCAAATTAATTCTGTTTTCTATGCTGTGACCACAACATCTAGCGAGTAACTGAGGCAGACAACATCGCGGACACGTTTGGCTACAATGGCAGACAGTTCACCCAGTGGCAAACTGATTACCGAAACGTTACACACCCTTGCAGGCCAGACCGTTCAAGACAAAAGACTGTATACTTTTTTGTCAATCATAATCACAGGGATTCACCGTGTAAAGGTGAACATCTACAAGCAGCAGCCTAACAAGTACGAACAGGAGACAGAAGTTACAGAGGCTCTTCCTATGCCACAACCATAACTAATGCTTTGGTAAAATTCTAGAATGCTATTTTAGGCTTTCCTCATTTATTTTAGCTTCTTTTTTTCCGTAAGAAAGAGATACGCATCATGCTGTTTGCCTGCTTCACCGTATCAATGTAGGAACCCGTTTTCATCTTCCAGTGCATCTGACAAAAAAGCGGAAAGATCAAACTTCGTTTCATTCCTACAAGTTCCATGAGAAGCGGTGACTGGGCAAGCGGAGAGCGATCTAAATTAGTGCCTCATTAAGTAAAAATGTGAGGTCAGCAGTCATCTATTCCCTCTGGCTCGCCGACTGGGCCAGTCAGCACGCATGTAGCTCAGGAACAGCCTCAGCAAAACCAGCCCACCTCCTCTCTGCTAATTAAGAGATATACAGGAGCCCTGCAGGGTGATCAGGAAAGACCCTGGGAGAATAGGACCGCAGAGGTAAAACGTAGGTGTTGCGACGGGAGGTGGGAAGAAGGGCTGCCAAATGCGGAGCCAGGATTATCGCAAAGGTGCGGTGCTGGGGGCACAGGACACAAAGCTTCGCTGGCTTCTCTGCTCTTGAAAAAGCTTGTTATTTTTAGTGCTTACGGCTGAATTCAAAGCCAACTGAACTCAGAGGGAAGATTTCCATTGAACTATTTTTGTGGGGATGGGACAGAATAGACTTAGTTCTCGTAACTTCTCCTCTGAATCTAGTAAGAGTAACTGATGCTGCTTCCTTCTACCTCAGCTACGTACATCTTTCACAAGAATAGCATACACCCCTCAAATGCTGAAATACTTTTATACCTCCACAAGAAAAGCTAATTAATAGGTGAAAAAGATGGAGAAACAGCCAGGGTGAAGACTCATAAAAAGCCCGCACTTCATCTGCAAAACTGCAATCCAATTCAGATTTGCCAGATCACTTCACCCAAAAAAGAAGGCGTCTGATGCCGAATTTCGGAGAAATGTCAGCATCATATGAAGTTGCATTTGTAGATGGATTACTGTTTGCCATTAATGCAAATGATACTTTTTCTTTCACAGAAAAGCTAGTGTTTAATTTCTATTTTGGAGCTTGCTGATGAAATAGCAACTCACATTTTGGAGTAAGTGCCGAGGTTGTCTTTTATGACGTGAGACCTTTAAACTGTGCTTGCAAAGCTACGTGCATATATTAGATACTATAGCTGTATGAATAGTGAGAAAACAGGTGATGTCCTAAATTATTTCCACACAGCTAAAGATTATGTTTTATCAACATATTAGTAGGTAAGCACGTTATTGCCTCTCTGCAACCAAAAAATGTTTTTATCGCAGACATTTTCAGTTATGGATAAAAATAAACCTAGAATAGAACCTTAGGAAAATGCTAAGAAAATTCGAAGATAATTACATTTAAAGCTCATTAACGAACATAAACTAAACCAACCAGGAATACTTCTCATCACATTTATTTCATACTGCAATTTCAGGGTGACTGAAAAAATCAGAAGCCATCAGAAGGGGCCCATCAGTGTAAAATGTAATAACTCTCTAAAGATTCTCAGCTACCTCTTCTGAAGAGTTCATCGTTTACCATTTTAATCATCACTGTCTTTTTTGCCATCTAGTCTAAATCATGACAGGTACTATTCATAGCTTAGTTGCAATGAGAGGAAAAAGTACGGTAGATATTTAATCATTTTCTCAAAACTTTTTAAGAAAAAAAAAGTAAGAGACACTGGAAGAATAACTGAGGAGTATTTTGTGACTGAAAGCTGTATTTCCTTTCCCTCTCGCTTGAGAGTAGAGTTTCCAATAGCTTGCTTTAATATGATTGGAATTATACCAGAACTTCAGACAAATTAACAGTTTGTGGAAAAGACAGTGGAGAACACACTTGCGCACTTTTGGATACCGTCAGCTGTCCAGACATCAACGGATTTACTTTTCTAAGTCAGGTTCTCACCATCCCCTTCTCACAGATTCTTGAGGTACGAAAATGCTGGTATTTTGTGAATTCGTGCAATGACGATTCAATTCTTCCACATCATTAGGACAGGGGAGAGGACTGACTGAAATAATGAAACTTTAATGGTCTTGGCCATTAATTAAGAATTATTAATTGGCTAAGTATCAATCTTGATTGATTTATTCTTAAGAATAAAGTAAAGAATAATCCAATTGGTTTGTTTATCGAGAGCAGTATTTCACCACCTTCTGGGAACGCGCAATTTGCGAGCAGTGCAACGAAAGCCTGTTTTCCATAGGGCGACGTCACATCGCCCTCACCCCCTTGCGGCTTGACGCCCCTTTCAACACCCTGAATTTCTCCTGGTCATTACACGCCTCCCGGTACTCTCAGCTCCCAGGGCACCGACCTGCAGCTTCACCGGGAGGCAACGCGTGCCGGGGCTGATCCTGCGCCAAGCGCGTGCTGGGTGGCCTGCGGGCACCCGCCGGCGGTTTGGCCGCAGCCGGCAGGCCAAGCGAAACGGTGACGCTGGGGCCGCAGCTTTCCGTTCGGCAGAGGGACTGACTGATGTCTGTCTGCCTGTCTCCAAGCGGTTCTAGGCACCCACTTAGCTTTCCAATTATTAAAAATGTCTAATGGGTTCAAAAAAGCTACCTGCAGACACGGAGAAGGAAAGGGAAACAGAATTAAAAAAATAAATGGGTAAGCAGGACTGCCGAAGCATATGATAATTCTTACAACATTAGTCTTTAAAATATGAGGAAGAACTCCCTAGCATCTGCAAGTACTTGGAAAGGGATAACCCAGCAGGACTGACCGCTTAGGGTTGCGGAGACTGACTTGAAATAACAGCCTGGAGGAGAGGTATGTTTAGCCTAAATAGCAGGATTACAGTCTTAGCGATAAGGACTGTGAGCTAGTGGAAAAGTATGTGAAACTACAGACACGCCACGGACTGAATTCTTAGAGCGTACAGAGAAGCCTTGCGTTGGCGACACTAAATTGAGATCTTCTCTTTTGCGCGTTTCTACTATTACAGATATTATTAGCAGAGGGCAACTAAACTGTGGTCACACCAACAACACCCATCCCCGTTGCTTTCAGCGCTCGGACAGGTTTCTGAAACTGCACGTCTACAACGCAAACGCACAGGTCCTGGGCGTCCCCAGCGCGTCCCCAGGGATGTCCCCGTGGACAGTCTGGGGCTTGCAACAAAGACTGAGGGTGCGGTAAGGTTGGCCGGCGTGGGGCCGACCACGTGCCGCCTCATCCCAGGGCGACCTCGGTGCAGGCAGCCGCCCGTCGCGCCGACCCTTGCCGGGCTGCAGCCGCGTGGGCTCCCCGAGGGGCGGAAAGGGCCGGGTGCTGGGCAGTGCCACGGCACCCGCGGAGTCTGGCAGGACGGGGCGCTGCGTACGCTGGTCCCGCATCCTGTGGGATGCTCACGGCATTGCTCTCGTGGGCATCAGTCTGAAGGGAGCGGAATCTACATAATTTTGAATTTCCACTGACCCGCCTTCTGCTTGGTTTTGCCAGCCTGACCCTGTGGGTCTTGCGCTCATGAAACTGCAACCAAATTCAGTGCAATCCTTCGCATAAAAAAATACAAAAAAGAGGAATCAGCCTCTCGTCTCACCTGAAAACACTCTTCGCAGTTATATTTAACTTCTAATTATTCTCTAGCTCTGTTATTAATATTTACTTTCAAGACAATTGTGAACTATCTTGAAATACTTCAGTAAAATACCTAAACCCATTAGAGCGTTATACAACCCAAGTCTGAGTTCAAGCAAGCTTGAAAAACCTGGACTCGTGCTGGACCCTTTCTGCAGAAGCAGACTCATAAAACTATTACACCAACAACGGTGTGGGGCTTCGCATCCTCTTCTGCTTTCATCTATATCTTTGAATCCTAATTCAATGATTTTTCTTTATGTAACTTCTCCCAGCTATGCCTACAGTCCTTCTCTACAGCCTATTGATGCGGATAACTCTCGATAGTCATTCCACATTTAAGTTAAACATTAATCACAGACTTTTGCTGAGATTTCTGAAGTAGCCTGGGAGACTAATACCTGTTTATTGGGCACCAAAATCCCCCAAGGTGGCTTTGGCTATGTCAGCAAAAACTGTATTTATGATTTAATATACTTATGGAATGACTATGGAGAATCGTAGACAAATCTCTGCCTTCATCTGTAATGTCCTACTGTATTTTGCTTCTTAATTTGTGCTCATTTGTCCAATCACTGTCATCTAGCACATTGCAAAACGCACTGCAATGTAACAGCGCAGCCCAAACATGAATGAAGCTAATAAAGAAGAACCTGGTAGCGACAGCAAGTTTTATCAGTATTAGATTCTTGTAGTTAATATACCAGCCTACATGTAAATTGTAGCATTCTGTCCTGAAGAGTCAGTCCCAAAGCACTTAGCAAATTACACTCTGAAACTGCTTCTGCCTCTGAAACAGAAGCGCTGGAGCATCCTCTGTCTTTTGAGCAGGGTCAAAATTCAGCCCTAAGGCAGCGTGTGAGTGGTGCAGTGAATTGGAGCTGCTTATCTCTGCAGGCCCGGACTAAAATTACTAGATCAGAAAAGGAGGGTGGAGGGGAGAGGTTACATGATGATCTCATTTTAGTGCACAGCAGCTTTTTGAGTAACTCGCAGGAAACAAGTGTCCTAGTTTCCCCCAACTGTCCTGCTCTGATTATCTGCCAGGTTACAGGTCACACCGATTCCTACCTGGGACTTAGATTCAGTATTTGCTTTGGACTCAAAAGGGAGCGTTTAACCCTCATTTTTTTGCAGCCTCACCTGTCTATCTTTCTGTTAGAAGAGCAACACAGTTAAAAGACCCCACACCAAACGGGTCCTGCTCAGCTATTGCAACCTGCTGCCTTCTACAGGGATGATGCACAATCGGGAAGGACTTAAGGCTATAGTCCTCAAGATTTTCTCAATGTGGTAACACTTTGTCAAATTACAACCACGTCAAGACAAGTTTAAAACCAGTCAGACACTGTCTAAGCCCTCTTCATTTCTATCATAAAGTCCAGGGAGAGTTTTGTCTTAGACCACAGTGAAAGGAGGACCAAGCTTTTCCAATGTCGATAAATGAGTGTTCAGGTCTCTGCACCCTTTGACATGTGCAGTCCTACAACCATTCATGTAAGCCACTGTGCTCACAGGCTTCCACCTGCCTACGTAGGACACAAGCTGGAGACAGGGCTAAGTTTTGCTTACAGCATAGACGGTCATCACGCCAAGTTTGGTCTTTCTCCTAGTTCCAATCTGGAAAAAAAATCCCTTTTCTTGAAATCAGAAACTGATTTGCATCTCCATTTTGTATCTTCTTATAGCAAGGAATTGATGGGTGTGATTGTGAATCAGCATGTTGGGAGGATTCATTTTTCCTGGTGAAATCATAAATAATTGTTCTCCTCCACAAAGCAGAATCAACCTACGTTTCCAGAGCACTTGCAAAATGCCTTTTCTAGACTCCATTGCATGGCCCAGTTTTGGAAAGTTCTTAAGACATTCAGGTAAAAAACATATCAATAGGAGTTTTCTGTTTGTTTGGGTTCTTTTCTAAGAGCTACAGTAGGAGTATTTCTTCAGTACGGTTTCCAGAATATCACTGTCAAGAAAGCATCCAAAGCAAAAATAAAGAAACAGGATTCCTTGCTACATGCTTCAGGGAAACACGATTTCTAATTATTCCAGCAAGTTTCAAGCTCAGCCATCCTTCTGAGCAGTCACGATCTTAGCTTACTCACTAGCAAAGCCTGTACCAGCTAGCAGCATGCGCCGCGTCCTGCTGCTGCCTATGGCCTGCGCCCACCAGGAGAGAGGGAAGGTGCAACCCCCCCCATCGCAGCCACGGGGGCAGGGAGCCCGGCAGCCCCCGCCTGTGCTACGCCCAGGTCCGAGCGCTCAGCAGCTGTAGGCCTGGCCTGAGCTCCCCGTGCCCCCCAAGGCTTCCCGCAAGAGTGTTGCGGGCATAAAGAAGCGATACCAGACAGTAAATCTGAGCAGGAAAGCAAATCGCTCCCTTCCCCCTGACGCCAGCACATTAAGATGAAATGCAAAGCCCGCTTGTTTTGTTCGGCTGCTCCGCACCACACGGAGCCGAGTTTTTCATCTCCTTAAAAAACCCACAGCAAAAATTCAAACGCAACTGGCAACTCACCCGAAGTGGCTCGCTAAACTCATGGAAACGCAGAAGAGGAAGAAGTTTTTGATCATGATAAAGCCAGAGACCATCCCATTGTCCATTCCAGAGGAGAGGAGGAACGCAGGTGGTTGCTTTGGTAGAGGTGCAGTGGCTCACTTTGTTCTTACGCTGCAACAACAACAACAACAAAAAAGAGAAATTATTACGTGGGCAAACAGCAGGATAGCCCAGTTCAACTAACACCACATCTTCTGCTATCCATGGTTTTCACAAACTTATCTAGGCTTATGTAAACATCAGCTGTTTATGTAAAATTGTGTATCTTCAAGGACATGTTTTACATTCTGCTGACAGCAAACTGCAAACCAGGAAAAATTCTTAGTGGCCCAGTTTTCCCTAATATTCATCCGTCATATAAGTAACTAAAGAAATAGTCACCATTTTCCAAACACAAATTTCGACCCTTTACCGATTTCAACAACTTCCATACGCCTGCAAACTCAGGGCTGTGTGCAGCCTCTGCATCCTTTCTTTCCATCGCAATTCCTTCCCATTAAATACCCGGCTTCCCTTTCCAAAATCCCAGTCGAAATGCCAAGAAACACCTACTGCTTCTTGGAATTCATGCTGCTGATGCACGGCTTAGCAAAAAGAGGGTGGGATGGCGGGGTGGGGGGTAAAAAGTGACCTTCCTCGCAAAGGCACATAAACCTCACGCTAGCACGAAGAATGACAGTAACGTAGCTCCTCCAGTGACTGCCACTTTTTGGATACCTGCCTCAGCGACCAGATCCCCAATTTCAGCATTGTGCACTAACGTTTTCCTCTGTGCCCTATTAAAAACAGAAAACAAAAACAAAAAAACCCACAAAAAAACCCAAACAAAAAACCCCCACAAAACCCCAAAACCAACAAAAACCCCAAAAAGCACACCCAGAGGGGCGCTGCCTGGGTTTTCCACCGTGGGCCCCGCGCTACACCGCTCAGCAGCTCACCCTCCCCGCCGGCGCAGCAAGGCGAAAAGCCGCCCAAGCCCAAAGCCGCCCCGCGGGGCTCTCCCCCCCGCCCCGGCTCCGCGCTGCCCCGCGGCGGGTCCCGCTCGCTCCGCTCCAGGCACCGCGGAGCCGCCGCTGCCTTCCGCACACGCCCAGCCCAGCCCCGGCCCGCCCGCACCTGCCCGGCGACGGCCGCCCTCTCCCCTCCGCCGCCGCCGCCCGCGCTGCTCCGCCGCCCCTTCCCTGCCTCCCTGCCCGTCCCCGCCGCGCCGCCGGGCTCGCCCGCCAAAGTTTCCCGCGGCCATGTGCGGGGCGCTGGGAGCGGCGGCGGCGGCGGCCGCCCGGGGGACTGCGGGCAGGGGCTGCCCGCCGCCCTCCACCCGCCGCCCTCCACCCGCCCGGCCGGGCGCGGGGGCCCGGCGCTTACCAGCCGCCGGCGGGGGGGGCGGCCTTGTCCCGAAAGTTGCGGAGCGGCAGCGGCAGCGGAGCGGGAGCGCCGGCGCTGCCTCCCCGCCGCTGGCAGGCGCGGCCCCGCCGCAGCGCCGCGCTCGCGCCCGCGCCGCCCCCGCGCCCAGCCCGCGGCCGGCAGCGCGGGTCTGGGCGCGGGTCGCGAGCCCTGCCCGCAGCCCCCCGGGCGGGTCCCGCAGCTCCCCGGGGCTCCCCGCACCGGCCCGCCGGGAGCGGGTCCCGCCGCCCCCCCCCCCCCCGGGCAGCGTCCCGGGCACCGACCCTCGGCGGGGAGAGCCCCCGCCGCAGCCCGGCCGTGCGGGCGCCGCGCAGCCGTGGGGCAGGGCCGCCCACAGGCGCGGCGCGGCGGGCCGGCTCCTTGCACGCACAGGTACAGGCGTGCCTATATCTGTGCCTATAGATACACACGCACAGCTCTGTACCTACATTCCTCTCCCGTAGCCAAGGGACCCGATCGAAACCGCTCTACCTCCTAAATGCTGAAGCGGGGACTTGTGCCCGCAGCGTTAACGCTCTGGGCATCCCCGCTGTTCGACACCCACGGGTTTTACCGGCAGTAAAAATTCCAGGAGACCCGCGGTGACTTCGAGGTTTCCTTGTGGCTGTGCGTAGCGTTACTCCAGAAGAATGGAAGCACCGCTGCACAGCCTCGGTACAGGGAGCATTACACTTCGCTACGTGTCCAAGACACGTATTACATCCTGCTTGCAGGTGTGGAAGCATGGGTGCGTTTTGAGCCACCCGAAAGGTGAAATGAGTGTTGTATGTAGTCCCAGTTCCTGCGGGTTCCTTGAGATGTGTGCAACATTTTGTAACACGCGCATGTTACGCGTGATAACCGTGGTTTCAATATATACCGCTGTGACCATACTTCGAAATAATACTCCGAACTCAATTATTAAATTAACAGCTCTAACAATGTGATGCCTGTCTTTGAAGCAACGCTCTGGATCAACGAAGCATTTGTCTTTTTCCTATATCCATAAAAAAAAGCTCGATGAATTTAATCCCTCCGCTGAAATCCATATTGATTCCGCAGCTCATTGCCATAGAGGGTGCTGCTATACATGTGCCTGGTTCACGGTGTGCACGGTTTGAATTGAAAACTGGTCCTTATGGAATTAAATTTTCTTTTTTTTTTTTTGGTTATATGTGGTGCTTAGCTGCGTTCAGGTTTTCCAGCAATGATTTATGATCTTAGATGCAGATCCAATGACATACGTTGTCCCTCATTGTTACTTAGTGACTTCAATAAACATGAAGTTGTGAATGAACGTTGCTATCAGAAAAGCTTTCCTGGTGCTTAAAAATATCTGAGTAAAGTAGTATGAAGCGCCGGTAGTTTCTCATGATAATGTTCTTGCCTGGGAGCGTTTAAATCAGATTTTTCACAGTGCTTTGGTTTCTAGTACGAACTATTTATATCCCTGTATAGGTGATACTGTAAAAATATGTGATCTTTAAATAATTTTATGAAAGAAAGATGTAGATGCATTGGCCTAGACTTTCCGTGTGAGCGGGTGAGAGCTGCGCGCTCTTTGGCTGCTCGCTCTCGCTCTCTGGCGAGCAGAACCGAGCCGTGAGTCCTCTGACTTCGCTACATCTTCTGCCGCGTGCTGCAGATCCACTCCACAAAATCAAAGGGAGAAAAGCATTTAAGACTCGGGGAAGCGAAATAGCAAGGAAACATTAAAGAAAAGCTTAAAGAAAAGGAAAAAATAAATGAGAAAGCGCCTCAGCGAAAGGGCCAGCTGATAAATACCAGTGCCACGCAGAAACCCGCACGCGCCGTGAAAAGGGCCGCTCGGCGCCCACGCCGCGCCGAGCCCCACCTGCTTCTCCCGCGGTGTTATCGTCACCCGCGTGGGCGACGTCGGCGGGTGGCTGCAGTTCGCGCCGCCGCCGCCAGGGGGAAGCACAGCTCCACGTCACGCCGGCGGCGGGACGCCATTTCGTATATTTGCGAGAAGTTTTGCGTGGACCCTCTCTGACGTTTCTCCTCCTCGCATCATGAAGTAATGTTGCTTATTTGCGGCGAGAAATGCATTTGAGCGGGATCACCCGGGATCTTTTTTGAGCGGGACTGAAACAATAGTATCACAGAATCACAGAATCACTAAGGTTGGAAAGGACCTTTAAGATCATCAAGTCCAACCATTAATCCAGCACCACCATGTCCCCTAAACCATGTCCTGAAGCGCCACATCCACACGTTTTTTGAACACTTCCAGAGATGGCGACTCCACCACCTCCCTGGGCAGCCTGTTCCAATGCCTGACCACCCTCTCAGTGAAGAAATTTTTCCTAATATCCAATCTAAACCTCCTCTGGCGCAACTTGAGGCCATAAAGTACCGCAAATTGTGCTGCGATTTTTCACCGTGGCACTCGTGAGTACTTACACGCTGCGCAGCTCACTGGGAACTGCGCACCAAGTCCTAACACTGTGACGTGCTGTGTTGGAAAATGGCCTGTTTCCCCAGCAGCCAAAGGCGCCTCTGTCATCACCCAAGCCATTCCTTCTTCTCCCAGAAGAGCTACAGAAAGCTCACAAAGTTGTGTGGAGGTGTGACATGCCGTGGGTATTGACCCAAGCAGTAGGCTCTGCGGAGGCATTCTCTTCTGCCAAAACATTTTACTTCCGACGTCAAGGTGGAGAGGATTGCCTCTTTTTTTGAAACCTGTTCTCTGGCCTTCTAGCTAAGACTCTGCAAAAGGTAGTGCTTGGGACAGTGATTTTGGTGATACAAACCCTTTTCCAGTAGAGAGCAGTCTGAATTAATCACTCATTGCAAGAATCCCCAACCATCAACCAACACCAGCTTGGCTACTCTCAACACAGAGACTGGATCTGAACAAAGGGTGAAAGTCTCATTGCCGCTCTCTTTTCTCTCAGTATTTTTAGAGATGGCAATCAAGAGGATTCTACTCACACACCTGGAGTGCTGGGTCCAGCTTTGAGCTCCCCAGTATGAGAGACATGGACAAGTCCAGCAAAGGGCCAAGAAGATTATTAAAGGACTGGAGCATCTCTCTTATGAGGAGAGCTGAGAGAGCTGGGACTGTTCAGCCTGGAGAAGAGAAGGCTCAGGGGGACCTAATCCATCTCTACAAACGCCTGATGGGAGGGAATGAAGAAGAGGGAGCCAGGCTCTGCTCAGTGGTGCCCACTGACAGGACAAGGGGCAGTGGGCACAAATTAAAAACCATGAAATGCCGGCTGAACACAAGAAAACGTGTTTTTACTGTGAGAGTGACCAAGCACTGGAACAGGTTGGGCAGAGAGGTTTTGAAGTTTTCATCCGTGGAGATACTCAAAACCTGCCTGACGTGGTCCTGGAAAACCTGCTTTCGGTGTCCCTGCTTGAGCAGGCATGGCGCTAGCTGATCCAGAGGTGCCCTCCAGCGCCAACCATTCTGTGATCCTCTAAGCTATGAAACAGTGTCATCCTGTGAAACTCTCTGTTACTTTCCCCAAACTATTTCACAAATGTATCTGGTAGTGAAATTATACAAATAACCTTGCTGACAGGAGAGTCTGATGGATTTTGAAGGGTTTGGTGTATTTCTGAATGATAAGGAGGGATATCAAAAGCCTTCTCTTCCCCTCTCATGCATGCCCTCTCTGCAATGTCGTGGACACCCATAAAACAAGACCAGTGACCTGCATGTCTCTTGTCTGATGGGCCACGCTGCAGACAGAGCTGCGTGTAGGACCTGGCGTTTTGGTGCTGTTTTGTGCAGCTCGGTGGCAATACAGAGCTACTTAACTACCTAACGGAGCTTTGTGAAAGGCAGCTGGGGGCAGGGTAACATCAGGAAGGATTGCTTGGAGATAGAGTTGGTCCCTTGTGTGACGCAGAACATGGTGCCACTGGGAGAGAGGGGCAGGTGACCCTGGCCCAGCAAAATTCCAGCTGGTTGTCAAAAGCGACGTCTTTAGCGACACCGATGCTTCTTCATGCTATTTGTTGCAATTCCCAGCTCTGCAGGTTCAAAGTTCTAAAACCATCATCCGAAACTAATCCTGAGCAGGTTGCTTTCTGCACACATTCAGTTTAGAAACAAATGAAAGGCTACATTTTCTGTTTGGCGGTTCATCCTATATGTTACGGGCAACCTACACTTTAGTCCATTTCCACCTATTAGACTAACAGCTGAGTGAACGTCGTGGATATGCCTGAACACCGCTGTCGTGGGTTTATAGCACGCCCTAAGCTTCAGTGTTTCTGAAAAACAAGGCACCTTACAGAGGTCCCTACTCCAAGATGAGCCCCGGGTGCTGGCAGCCCTATTTCTCAAAAGTGACTGGCAGGAAATTTAAGTGAGTTTGGATCTGTATCAGACACTTTGCCCCATTAGACCAGGGAAATCATATCCTTTCCTTTACACCAGGATATGATGGTTTCAGCTGAGATGGAGTTAATTTTCTTCCTGATGGCTGGTACAGCGCTGTGTTTTGGATTTGGTATGAGAGTAACGCCGATAACACACTGAATGTTTCAGTTGTTGCCAAGTAGTTGTGGTGCTTGTACTCGGCCAAGGACTTTTCAGCTCCCCACGCTCTGCCAGCGGGGAGGTGCACAAGGAGCTGGGCGGGTGCATGGCCAGGACAGCTGGCCCAGGCTGGCCACAGGGCTATTCCATACCGTATGACGTCATGCTCAGTGTATAAACTGGGGTTGGCCGGGGGGTGGGAATCGCTTTTTGGGGCCAGGCTATGGGTCACCTGGTGGGGAGCAATTGTTGCATTGTGAATCACTTGTTTCTGTATATTCCTTTATCAGTATTATTATTTTCTCTTTCTTTGCTGTCCTATTAAACTGTTTTTATCTCAAGCCATGAGTTTTTTCCGATTCTCTCCCCCATCCCACCTCGGGAGGAGGGGGTGGGTGAGTGGCTGCGTGATGCTTAGTTGCCCGCTGGGCCTAAACTGCAACTCTCCCCTACCTGAAGGATTGGAGGACATTTCCAACATTTTTCAGTCCATTGTAAGGTTATAAACCCTTGGATTAGAGTAATAAAGCAAAGATTGTCTGTTACGGACAACGACGTCCCTGTCTTTCTGCACCCACACAAAGGGGCTCCATCTTTTTCCCCAAGCCCACCTTGTTGTCTGGCTGCCTACAATTCCCTTCTCCCTTACAGATCATATCCTCCCTACAGCTTAACCCAGCTGGGCCAGATTTGCGCAGTTCCAGTTCCACCTCTGCGGCCGAGGTGAGCGTGGCCGGCGGCAGCCTGGCACTGGTTGGTGAGGAGCACGGGGCCAGCACCCCGGCAGGGTTTAAGCCCAGCACTGCCCTTGCAGCGCGTTTGCAGGGAAACGTCGCGCACAGGCGGGTTTTGGTAGTTCGCTCGTATCGGTCCAGCTTGCCAGTGAGATAGCCCTTTTCTCCTCTGTCCTGGAAAAGAGAGAATTTCCTTTACACCAGTGGATAGCAATGCGAAGTCGGAGCGTGGGGTCACAGGTGTTTTTCCCGCCGAAGAATTGAGGTTTTATTCACATCATTGCCAGGTTCAGGTGTGAAATCTCGAACCTGCTCCTGCAGAGCCTACCGAAGTCTGCCCTTGAGATACAAACCATGAAAGCCAACGGGATTTGCAACATGTCATGAACTGCTAGTTCACAATCTTAGGCTCAGGAGGCAGAAGGGGCTACCTAGCAGCGCTCCCTCCTGCACGACACAGTCCACAAATTTCCATAGCAGCATAAATGTGACTTTCTGGTTTGCTTTCCTCTTGCTTTGTGAGAATATAGGATGTTTTTTCTGGCTATCCATGACCTTTGCAGCAAGTCACTTCCTCCGTGAGTGCTATATCCCATAAACAAGCGCCTGCTGTTACCTCACCTCGAACCTGCCCCTGGTTTCTTCTCTTGTTGGCACAGTGTTTTTAGCAGAGATAAGATTGCGGACTGGTGAGATCGGCATTACAAGTGGAGGGATATTTGAAATAAGGGTGTCACCCAGTCAAAGTTTATAATCCAAAGATCTCTTAGATTTTTGATGTCCTGGGCCAAATTAACAAACTGATTTAATGTGCCTGTATGGACATAGTGGATACAGATGAGAAGTTCACATTTTGCCCACCTCTGAGCTGGACCCGTTACAGGTTCCCTGCTTTGCAACCGTAGAAATTGTGCTAATGGTATGGGAATGACAGTGCAAATATATGTACTTAAGCTTCTTAGCAGGCTTAGTGAGAAGCAGGTGTATTCAAAAGCCCAAGTTAGATGTGTACAGAGCAGAGAGAACTACATTTTGTCTTCTCTGTCTTACTCAGCGGCGGCAGGCATTGTATCCTGACATTCCCAGGCGACTGCCTGTGGATCTTCCAGTTCTCCAGAATTTAACTTTTAAACATCAAATATATAAACCATACTTTTGCATAGAAAGAAATAATAACGTAAAGAATGAATAAGTGCTCATGCTCTAAACATGTAAGATACTTGTAACTAATGTGGTCAAGTAGATTATTCTATGTTGAGCACTGGTGATACACGCTTACACCTAAAATGTTACAGTTTTCTGTGTAACTTAGGGGTTTTTTACCGCACTCAAGGGAGCATCAACTCAGAAAACCTCTGAACTGGAACTTTATGATCATACCATCTATAAAATACCTTTAGTTAATGTCTTCAAAATGGCTACATTTACTGGTTAGTATTTCAGCCAGCTAGAGCAGCAGCTATATCTGTATTTGAAAAATACTGGGTCGTTCGGGTAGCGTTCTGTACGGCCTTTAACGAAAGCCTCAGTCCCCCCGCTCACCCCGTGCTCTGGAGCAGCCGCGTAAGAAAGCACCTCGTGGAGAATAAGCGTAACGATTCAGTTCCACACACGTGGTTCATAAAGAAAGGTTAATCAGGCTTAAGAGCATAAAAGTTCTGCATCAGTATTCAAGGGTTCATGCAGACGCTGCTGCACGTGTAATCCCTTCCTAACAGGAAGGGGAGGACAAATCTGAGAAGGGACAACACAGAAATTCATTGAACTAAGATGGAAGAATTGATGTTGATAAATTCTTCATTAAGTATGTACTCAAATATTCACAATGGCTGGAGGGAGAGTGTACTTATGGACAATATAGCACTATAATACCCTAATGTACTCAGTGATGTTAAGGACAGAGTATTTGAATGCTAGAAATTGGTTACAGACAAGAGGTACCAAAACCTATTTGACAGTGTATCTCCGAATTTTATTATACATACATATGTATGCATCTCTCTCCCTCATATTTAGGTTATAAGCTATAAATATTTACACCTATTGATACATGTATGTACATATCAAGTCTACCTGTCAACTGGGGTTTTGGCCATGTAAATGCTAAGATAAGATTGGATTAGCATGTTTTAAGTTGTTGTGATGAACTTAGGTCTTTTTTTGGCTGCTATAGTTTCCATATTTACTGCATTTCTCTGTATTGTTTACATGTGCACTGGGCGTATTGACAGAACTCATTATTTCTGTTTCCGATCAACACAGGTAGCTGTCAAAGATACCAACAAATATTTGCTTCCACTTCCGTAAAATTTTACAAATGCTTTCAAGTCACACTGTAACGATTCATTACAAAATACATTAACGCATACCATTTGGAAAGCTGCAGACACAACTTACATTTATTTTAGGATTTGCAACATACTGATTTTCAGGCTGAATTTATTGGCAAGGGTTAGGTGGGAATAAATGTTCTCAGCAGTTCCAAATCCCATTAAATGTGACTTCTGTTATATAGATTCAAGTGCAATCATTAATAAAATTTCAAGAAAAAAATATTTTTAAATTGTTCAATCTAGAATTAACATTTACAGATATTGGACAGAGCTGCTAAAAAAAAAAAAAAGAAAATTAAAATGGAAATAACCTGAAAATGCCTTGTTTTGGAAAAGATATTGGTAGAGATTTCACAGTGATCTATATGTAACACTACGGGATGTTAAATATTAATGATTGAACTATAGCAAGCATTATAATATACCACACCAATGCAGGTGATTCCAGTCATACAGCTTTGTGTGAAAATATTTTGTCAGTCCCAGTGCAGTAGAATTCAGAAAGATAAATATAATAACATATATTATGTATATCAGTCAATAAGCCAGATCTTCATGTAGTATAAGTTGGCTAAGTGAAGGGCAGCAGATCTAGACCCATACCTCAGCTGAAGTTATGCCTTGAGTGTGACCCAGTAATTATGGTTCAGTCAACAAGAGTTTGTCTGAATCTGAAGAATGAGACTTGGCACAAATACCAAGTCGAGGCATTTTCTTTTCCTTTTGGTAAATAATTTACTCAATGAAAAATGCGTGTGGCTTGCTCACAAAACAACTGCAGAGCAGGCTAAAATATGCCAATTTCTATTTAGTCAATGGACAAAAAGTAGAGTAAAACACTAGAGATATTGAGCATTTTGGTTTAAATATTTCTAAAAAAGTCAGTAGGGTGGAAGAGTAGGATATAGTTGCAGAAAGAGCTATGAACAGCTGTGAGGAATCATCATATGACCCATGCTTACGTTATTCCATTTGGCTGTGAGAAACCCAGATTAGCTCTTTGCTCATTGCCTTTTTGGACATAGGGAACTTTGCATGTGTTTTCCTCGTTCTTTCCTCATAAACTGTTCCGCTTTTACAGAAGTGATGGGGTCTTCAGTGGGTCAGCTATCAGTGGAGATGAATACTTGTGTGCCAGCCCTTGCCAAGGAAAGCTTTGCCTGGAGGGAAGGAAAGTACCCTGCCACCGAGCTGCATATTTAGGATGTAGCAGACTCAGTTCAGTCCCAGCTGCAGGGTTTTCCTTGACTACTTGTGCTGTAGTTTTTGAAGGAAGCAAACAGGCATATGAACCATATGCCTGAGGTACAGCACGGCACACTCCGTCCAGGTCCCCAGGCTGCACACTTGTTGTGTCTGGTCCTTCTTTAAAGTCCACAACAACTCCACTGGCTTGCATATTTTGGAGAAACAGGTCCACTTGCAGAACTAAGATAAGCTGGGCTTATCATCATCTCTGTCACCTTCAGCAACTGAAAACTCGTGGATTAGTTTCAAATTTGGGGCTGTTTACTTGAATGGACCGCAGACTGCTGGTCAATCATGTACAAGAAACTTTACCTGCTTGTTTAAACACATCACTTGTGGGTGCAGGGAGCTAACACCCATGTTAATTTTAGCAAGCAAAGAGTGGGAACAATCAACAAACATCTCAGGTGCACAGAAGAGGATCAAAAGAATAGCTTCAAAGATAAAAAAGTGACTTAAATAAAATATGACCACTGGAATGGTTGCAGTTTGATCTACTGGTGTTTTCCCAGTTTACTAAGAAGAACAAAACAAGAGCCATCAAATGTTAATCAGACACTTTTTTTGTGAAGCATGCAGGGGCACAATTCTGGGTATGCTCAAGACAGCAGGAGGGAATGAGTTTCAGGTGAATAATCCAAGAGAAGAGAGCTTAAGCCTGTCAGTTAGGTTTCCACTCTAAATATGTTTCATCGTAATGTGCCATTTTGTTGAAATCGGATTATGGTGCTTTTATCGCAGCTTTTTGAGTTCCAGCATCTACACCATGGAAAAGTAAATTACCCACCCTGGAACCCCTAGCACCCCAGTAGCTGAGGCATTTGCCCAGGCATGGGTGAACCAGGTTCAAGACCCTTTTGTGAACACTGGACTCAAGTATTAGTCTCCTAATGTTACGGTAAACCAAATATTCTGGCAGCTGACTATTAACTGTGTGTCTTATTTTATGGATGACCAACTTGGGCTGCCTAAGGCTTATAGAGCACTTGCAGTAGACAAAGTCAGTAAGAGCTGTGGTTTCTCAGCACCTCTGACTGCAAGGCAGTGTAGTCTCCAGTAATGTGCACAGGGTTGCAAGCCATGAATTTTAATCCTTGCTTTGCCACTAATTTACTGTGCAGCTCCAGGCAAGTCCCTATCTCTTCAGCTGTAAAATGGGAATAATAATAATGGTTTCCTATCTTTCGGCAGTGATAAATTCATCTGTGCTCTTGAGGCATGCAAATACTACAGTGATGAGTGGCCCAGAAAATACCATGAAAAAATGAATAATTCTGCATTTACTGCAGGCTTTGGGTGTAAATAAGGCACTGCTAACTGGCTGGTGAAGATTACTTTTCTAAGTAGCTGCTTACTCAGTAGGTACTATGTAATCAGTACCTACTTATTCTGTGTAATGAACGATGAACGTTTTTGGGGGAAAAAAAGAGGCAAAGACACATTTCAAGAAAAATCTTAATACTGATTTACAGGAAAGCACAATTAGGATTTCATTGTCCATTTAGGTTCTAGTGTTCTCCAACTTTAAAGCACTTGATTTTGGCAGCTGTCATAATGTTCTTCTAAGGCAACTGTCTTCTGTGCATGCACATGATTAGGTCTGTAACTTGCCCACTGCCATAAAAGCTTTACTCAAAAATAGCATTTTAACTGTGCACGTGTATCCATTCTTCATGTGCAATTATTTCTGTCTGAAAAATAGGAAAAACAAATCTGCCCCCCTTTTTTTTTGTCTGTTCTGATCACACCATCATATTGCCACTCTTATATTGCATTTTTCTAGGTTCTCAGATTAGTTGCTGGGTAGGCGACCTGTTCAATTTGTTCACACAGCACCTCTCTCTTTGTATAGAAATAAAATCCCCCCAAAGGGCTCCTCTTTTAACAAATAAATTTTTGCTATTGAAAATAGCAAGGAAAACAATGAAGACCACTGTACACAGTGGTATGCTAACACTTCAATTCAAACTTTATTAGAGTAGTCTGAGCATGTTTATCCTGCAATTTAACTGCTTATTAGACCATTGCTATCGCATCTGTTAAAAGCATGTGCAATCCACAAAACAAGCTGCCAAATGTCCCTTTACAATTACATTGTTCAGAGATCTGTATTGTCATTCTCTGTTTTGTATTTGTGTCTACGATGTGGCGGTGCAGCAGTCGCCTGACGGGGGCTCATGTGAGTATGGTTGGAGTCATGCTTACTTTTCTACACATAAGGAGACCTAAGTTCTGCCAAGACAGCGTATGCACAGATTTGTTGGTCTAATCTCCACCCTGTCTGGTGATGCTAGATTTAAAATCAGGGCATATCAAATTAGAATCATGATATTTGAAGCAGTCTTGACATAAAAGAGAATCATCCACTGCATAATACTTACAGACTTTCAAGGTGTCTAATAAAGGAGCATGTTTTATTGTAATCTAACTCTACGCATTTCTAGATATTTACTTGATATTCTTATCTGTGATACTTGAGATCTGTTTGATATAATAAGAATATACTGCATAAAACAAAGAAATATATGACCTCAAAGAATATTTTAAAATTATATCTTAAAAGCATTTATTCTTGCTACTTATATTGAGAACCTTCGTGAGCTAATATTTTGGATCAAATTATTTCCATAAACGTCTCTTTATCGGCCATGATCTTATGAACTGCACACATGATTCATTCTGGGCATGTGAATTCATCGCGACTGAACCCATATGCAAAGTTATTGCAGTGATTAACTCAGTAGAAAAATGTTTGCAACACTCCGTCCTTCAGTTTTTTACTTTTCACTTCACCAATGGTGCTACTGGCTATGAGCAGGATACAAACAATAGGCACAGAATTACTGTCAGGGATGGCTGTTACCTCTAGTCACTTATGAATTAAACATCTGCTGTCTCACATCGAAAACGTTTTAAAAATAGTTTGCATGTGAAAAGGATGACTGTAAAAGGGATTTCAGTGAAGAAATCTTTCGCTTGTTGTGAACACAGCAGCTTTGGTGCTCAGTAGAAGTTTGCCAGAAGTACATCACCCTTTGCATTGTTGTCTGACAGAATCTGATGGCCCAAATTTCATTTAATACCTTTTGCTTAGTGTTCCTTACTGGCTAGATCTGCATCTTCAGTGGCACCTAGATATTAGAAAACATAGCAAAGTAAGTAGAATGAGGATTATCTGAATGTGAATTTTCATGTAGGCTCCCCCATGAAAGAGAGGCCAGTTGAAAATGTCCTTTTTCTTTAACTACTGATGAGGTCACTGGAAAAAGGCTCCTACCATGATCTCCCGCAAAAAACATGGCCACTGAAATAATGCTACTGTTGAAAGGCAGGAGATGAACATAATTGCAACAAGCAGAATTTCAGCAGGGACCGTGTTAAATATAAAGAATTCAGTGCCAGAATATATCAAAATGATTGTAACCTGGCTGTACTTGGAGTTAAACGTAAAATTCTTGCCTTCCCGGAATAGCACCCTGGTGCTTGTAATCAAAACCAATTTGAAACACTGATGTCTGTTTCTGAGTGTCAGGGAAAGAGATTAAGGGGAAGGAGAGATCACTGTCATCTTTTGTATCACAGAATGTACTTTGAAAAGGTCACAGTGAGACCAGGGGAAAACCTGCATGGAAGAAGAATGTAGCATCTACCACCACTCCAGGGCCAGCTGTAATGTAGAGCTGTGAGCCAGCACCACAAGCAAGGTTATGAGAAGAATGATGCCTAAACTCAACAAAATCTGTGGTGGCAAGCAGCAACTATGCAATTGTGGCTTATTTAATCCAACTATGACTGCACACAGGTTTACATTTTAAAGACAGGAATTTACTGTGGAAAGGGGCTGATGCTGTAAGTTTTGCTGTGTAAGTGTTTTTGTTGAGCTGCATGGAGAGAGTTGAGCGTGTCTGGAAGGCCAGACTCAGGTGACAGCACGGAAACCTGAGCAATGTTCCATATTATATAAAGGGCCTGAATCATTCAGAAGATTTCCTATCTTTTTTTAAAAAATAACAGATATGGTGGCTACTACATGGCTTTTAGGCCTTCAGATGCCTACATAAATAACGAGAGCCCTCCCTGCCATTCTATCTATTGCGTGTAGACACTACATGGCATTGGTAACTTTTCTAATGTAGACAATTGCATTTTGGTCTTTTTTTTAATTATTTTTTTCCTCCCAATTTTTCCTTGTATCTATTTCCCCAGTGGCTAAAAGATTAATGATTAACCTCCCATTAAGGAGAAACAAGGTGGCTTCAGCATTATTTATTTATTATTCTTTTTCTTAGCTGGAAATCGAATTATCTATTCCCAGTTTAAGACCCTTCTAATGAAAATGTCAGTTACCATGAACTAAATGTTCTTTAATAGTAGCAATACATAGCTAGCTAGTAGAGCGGAATAGAAGGAGAGGGAAAAAAGCAAACTCAGGTGTAGAACTGTGCACATCTACGTATCAAAATAGATAAGCACCTTACAAGAACAAATGGATTAATCTTCAGTGCACCCTGCAATGTGGTCAGATCTTTCTCAGTGACATAACTGAGGGACAGGATGCCATCCAGAGGGTCCTGGACAAGCTTGAGAAGTGGGTCCATGTGAACCTCATGAGGCTCAACAAGGCCAAGTGCAGGGTCCTGCATGTGGGTCAGGGCAACCCCCGGTATCAGTGCAGGCTGGGGGATGAAGGGATCGAGAGCAGCCCTGCTGAGAAGGGCTTGGGGGTACTGGTGGATGAAAAGCTGGACATGAGCCGGCAACGTGTTGGCTCACAGCCCAGAAGGCCAACCGCATCCTGGGCTCCATCCAAAGCAGCATGGCCAGCAGGTTGAGGGAGGGGATTCTGTCCCTCTGCTCCACTCTGGTGAGACCCCACCTGGAGACCTGCATCCAGCTCTGGAGCCCTCAGCACAGGAAAGACATGGAGCTGTTGGAGCAGGTCCAGAGGAGGGACACAAAAATGGTCAGAGGGATGGAACACCTCTGCTGTGAGGACAGGCTGAGAGAGTTGGGGTTGTTCAGCCTGGAGGAGAGAAGGCTCTGGGGAGACCTTCTTGTGGCCTTTCAGTACTTGAAGGGAGCTTATAAGAAAGATGGGGACAGACTTTTTATCAGGGCCCTGTAGCAGTAGGACAAGTGGTAACAGTTTTAAATTTAAAGAGGGTAGATTCAGAATAGATATAGGAAGAATTTTTTTACGATGGGGGTGGCTAAACACTGGAACGTGTTACTCGGGGAGTTGGTGGATGCCTCATCCCTGGAAACATTCAAGATCAGGTTGGACGGGGCTCTGAGCAACCTGGTCTAGTTGAAGATGTCCCTGCTCATTGCAGGGGGGTTGGACTAGATGACCTTTAAAGGTCCCTTCCAACCCAAACCATTGTATGATTCTATGATTCTGTAAGATGGAAATATTAACGAGGATAGCTGTGTGGTTTGATAAAACACAAAATTTAAATTGTCTGTCCTAGATGTTAGAGAAATGATTTTTCTGTAAAAATCTTCTGACTTCAGCTAATGAATATATGAAATAAAAACCCTAGAATATCCCATGCTGCCCATGTTATAAAATTTTCCTTTTATCTAATTCTAAGGAAAATGACCCAGCTCCCATATCAGATGGTACATCAGGGTCTTCAAAGATCATTGGGGTTCCCCGCAGTTTAGGCTAATCAACTTATTTATGGTAGGTGTTGCCATCCAGTAGCACCATATGGTGAGGTTCTTCCAAAGGAGAAATAAAGTAAACTTGTCCCTCCATTGAATTCATTACCAAAATGGTCTTGTACCCTTGCTAAGCCATCATGCGGTCTCCTCTGTGTTGGCTCTCCTGAAGTCTGGACTTAATGCAGATCTTTTTGGACCCTTCTATCTCTCTGAGCTGCACAGATGAAATAGAGACTTGCACCAAATTCTCTTTCACTTGGGATATCACCAGCTCCCTACGCTTTCTCATCCGAGGTCCCTATGCAGGAGTGGCCAGACTGCTCAAGCAGTTCCCTTCCTCCTCAACCCAGTTTTCTGTATCTTCATACCTAAGCACCCTGATAGTCACTGAAGTGTTAGGCAGCAGTTCAGGGCTGAGTGACAGCTCAGAGGCTGGATACAGCACAGAAGCCATGCCCTGGCATTTAATACTTTTTAGAGAACAAGAGAAGATTTGGGGCCGGGTGTGCCCCTAGATTCAACAGTGCACCCCATAGCATTACGCAGGTTCACAGCTTTCTGGGCTTAGCAGGGCAGTATTAAGGACACTTCTCAGTTTAATCTGGGGTGTTCTTTGACTACCAACAGATGAAGTCACATCAAATTTAAAAATGGTGCCACCCTCATGTGCATAAATCCATAAACACTCTGGTTTTATCATAGTTTAAAGCTGATGGGAATCTCAGACGCTTTTATTCATCCATAAGCATCTATAAGAGATAGTTCCTAAAGGAAAGGTTGACATAATGCTAGCTGCTCCTTGGCACAAGGAGGGTGACTACAACATGTGAGGTGCATGCGTGCGTGTGGGGGGACACACATACCTGTGCGTATGCTCCCGCGCGCTTCCAAGGCAGTCGTGCATTTTACTGAGGGTTGTGTCTGCATTGCGCTCCCACTCCTGGTCTATCAACCCTCCTCCAAGATGGGAAAATAAAACCTAGCCATCTTCCACCCTGGCCAAACCCCCAGAAGAGGGCACGTCGTATGCCTGAGAAGATGCGGCATCTGGCACATGTCTGCTGTGCCTGATGGAGCTCCAGCGCTCCCAGTGAGCTGTGCAGCTTGCCATAACCTCCACAGTAGGCATGTTTGTGTGAGGCACAATCTGGCCCATAGTTTGATATAATCCCCTTAATCTAGCAGAAAGCTAAAAAGCAAGTTGTTGCTCAGAACAATGTTTTCTTTTCCTAAGGATTATTGCTTTTTAATTATTGTTCTAAGTGGATTGTATGCATAAGTGTCAATGAAAACAGGTTAGAAAGAGATACAACTAAAACAAATGATTTATGTTACAAGAGATAGATTAATCTTTCCAGGAGGGAAACTGGAAAAGACACCAGAACCTAACCACACTGAAATGTAGAAGCTGTCAGCTCCATCGGTTCCTCTTTCAGTCTAGCACCAATTACAGTGGAATTGTAGCAATTTAGTTTAATACTGAAGGGATCGTATTAAGGAGGGAATAAAGGTTGACAAAGTATGTGTTTTGTTCAATTTGCTACTGTTTTAAAGAATGAGGTTTTAAACTTTCTGAAAGTTATTAGATTCTATGCATTGACTGAAAAGCGAGAAAATCTGAAAAGCATAACATGACATTGATTTCTAAAGCAAAAAAGAAATTCGGTCTAAAGTTCAGCAAACTATAGCTTATTTTCATTACAGACATTTCTAGTGAGAGATTCTGTTAAGTTTTAAAACTGCTGCTAAATGATTCGCCTAGTGAAACGGCAAATCTTTGTGCGGTTACCAGAACATAAGAATGTGAACACTGGATCAGACCGAAGCATCCTATTCAGCGACTCCCCATAGACACTTACGGGAAGTGAGTAAGAAGAGGGCAAGTACTTACAGAGCCACCAAAAGAGAGGGTGGTTCCCTTGTGCTTAGCAGCAATGGAAGGCTGGGAAGGCTGCGAGAGGGTCCAGCCTCACAGTCCCTCCTTCTGCGGTCCCAATCTTCTCCGGGTCTCCATCAGAGTCCTCACTCTGCCTGAGGTCCGTGTGCTGAAATTTCAAGGTGCTTGGGAGGGTGAAAGAAAAAAAAAAAAAATCAGCAGGCAGTTTGGGGGTAATGAGAAACTTTCTGGTGGTAGAGGAATTAGTATCTCATTTGCTCAAGGGCCAAAATTGCATTCCCTGGCACCCAATGTTCAGTGGGAAGTCAACTCCTCCATAACTCCTAAGTTCCAGCAGGCAATCTGCAGTTTAGAGTTGATAGTTAATCTGTATTTAATCATATATAAGAAACCTATAAATAAGAGTTATACATGCCAAAATGAAGGGTATTAGGATGTCTGAAATACTGTAAAATGGATGTCTAATTGATTTACTTTGTCCAAAGCACTGCTGAATGTAGAGCTGCCTTCAACAGAGAAAAATACCACTTACATTTCCTCGAAGTTACTCCAACAAAGTATTGGGTATGAGGAGACAAACGTTCTCTTCCCTATCTGCCAGGGAAACCTTATAACCAGGACTCACAGCATGACATTGATAAATGATTTAATTCCATGGTGTTTGCCCCATATTCCTCAAGTGGGATTTTTAAATGGAGATGAATAACTGCTCTCTTCTCTGATGTTTCAGATGCCCCAATTTTACATTGTCGAATATGTGTAGACACACCATTTGAGACTGTTGAAAGAAAAACACCAGATATAGTTAAAAATTATATTATAGCCTTTTAGCCAGTTTGCATGCACAGTACCATTTATAAAGATGATGATGAACAAAGCCAGGCAATTTGGAGATTCTAGTGGATGAATAAATACTGAATGAATTTGAATAAATAAAGGCGTATGATTTGATATTTTTTGTTGTTGTTTACTGGCAACAGAAAAGCATTTCAGGCCTACCCAAAACTATTTATAAAGTTTTTAATAAGCTAAGGTGTTGCAACACGTGCTTTGGACTTCAGCAGTCTTTTTTCAGACGTAAGTACTTCACAGTGTTTTAAAATAAAGGCGGAGGGAATTTTGAAACATCACTTGAGTAAAAATATCTAAACCATTTCATTCTTAAAAAGTCAATGTTTTCTTTTTTAGAAAAGTCAAGAGGAGAGCTAAGAGTATTCCAGTGTTACTGGATGTTCGTTTTGCATTTTAAAAAAAAAAAGTTTTAGCTACTAATGTTCCACCGAGCTCTACTAAAAGCACTGAATTAGAACTACTAATTGCACTACTGCAACAGACGGTGGGATGTCCCTGCATATTCAGGACAGCTTAAGTGTACATATTCACATCTCAAAAACCTGCAAAATAAAAATAGTGTTAGTTCTTCTGATTAATTTTTAAAGCAAAGAACATTTCCATGTTTTCCAATTCATAGAACATTTCCAATTTTCCGTAGGCTGGCATGACTGTTTAACTACGCCTACAGTTCTCTCACCCTCACACTTGACATGAAGGAGGGAAAATGCAGAGATGCATATTCTCTGTTATCAGCTTGTTTCTCTTTTAAATCAAAACTTCTGATGTTTAAAGAAGAGTTGTGGATAAAAGAAAGTACAGCTTGAGGCTATGATATAATGCACTTAAAGGTCCCAAAGGCAATATTCTTAACATCTACAACCAACTCTGAAACATAACCTAGGACGTAAATGTTAGGGCTGGGCTCTTAAATTCAAGTTTCCTGACACACTGTGTGCTCACAGCCTTTGAATTTATAAAGACTTTCTATCTAAACAACCAAGATAGCTAAAGATCACTTAGAATAATTATTTTGATCTGTACTTACAAAGCAGTAGCAACCTATGAGAAAGTATTACCATGTACGTATCAAGGAGATTATTTCATCTGATCGTACCAGTTCTCATCACCTTAAAATTGTTTTCCATGCACAATTTGGAGACTAGTTTTGTCTGTACAAGTAGGCAGTCGGAGGGTGCGTGTGTCAGGGGGATTCCTAACCCAACTATACAGATTTGTGTATAACAATATATACACTCACAAGGTTTAGAATGGATCAAGAAATTACTCGTCTTCATGATATTTTTTCAAAAACTGAAATACTTGAGTATTTCATGGAAATGCCTTCTCTCCATTTTTTTTCAGAATATTATTTTTAAAACAAAACAAGAAGTAGTACTTTTTGTTTTCTGTGGGTGCCTACAAAATCCAAGGAATGATCCACACAAACCCCAACTTCTCTAGAGACCAAGAACACTTTAAATTTTTGCAGTAAAGGTATCTGAGGAGCACCTAATGGGCCCTGTCAAATAGATGCACTCATTGGCATGGCTATTACACAACAGCACTGAGTATGTTAGCGATACCTACGTTCAATCAAAACTGTCATAATGTTGGGTCAAGGTGACCGCCGCATTTTGTAATACAGATCATTGAATAACATATACAATGCCCACTAGGATGCCAGGATGAGAACTCAAGGCTCCCTTCTGCCTCCTGTGTAACTTCGCATGGAAAACCTAAATCCCTCTGTGGGGAACTGGCCTTTTCAGTCAGGACCCTCTCAGCAGTGGCATCAACTACTGTTCATGAATTAATTTTTATTTTACCCAGACTGTTAACTTTAATTCAGAAAATGAAGAAATACTTAAAAAAGAAATTGAAGAGGCTGAGAGAGTAGGCTTCGTTCTAAGTCATAATTTCTCGTGCCACCAAAATTGAAATGCACTCCAATATACATTAAAGGTGCACACTCCTTGTACCAAGTAGACCTCATGTCTTCTATAATATGGATACACTTGTCAAACATACATTCTGGTCTATGAAAGTGCAAAGAGTTTTTTTTCTATGGGATTTTATGAGCATTAACTGCATCTGAAAGTTTTTCTTTCTGAAAAAACGCATGTGTTTTACAACAGCACTCCCAATAGCTCATGAGGGTTAGAAGGGACACTGGTAAACTTTTTATCATGGGCATGTGTGCAAGTGCTTCAGGGGATGGAAGAACAGAAATTAAAATATGCAACTGAATGAATTTTGAAGAAAGAGAAGCAAAACCAGTGGTTTATTTGTGGAGAGTATGGTAATGAAAACAATAAAACAGTTCAAGATCTGAAAATTATTTCAGTGCTGGCTCACAGTAAACCAGAAACATGTATTTCTGATCGCCTTGAACATAAAAATTCCTGTATTGAGTCACGGCAAAGTTGCATCTAGTTTGCTGTCCTGCCTCTGACAATGGGCAGCACATACTTTGTGAAGAGCATAAGAAACAGGACAGATAGAAAGTAATTCTTCCCCAGGTATAACCTTTCAGTTTCAAGCAGTCTGAGGTTTATGGACTTCCTCAGCCAGAGGGTGCACCCACAACATTGATTTTAAGAGCCATTGATGGAGCTCCTTTTCATGCTTTTGTCTAATGGATTTTCGAGCCCATTTATAACTTTGGCTTCCACAGCTTCCTCTGGCAATGAGCTCCACAATTTAATTATGCATTGTGTGAAAAAGGACTTCATATTGCTTGCTTTAAACCGACCTCCTGATCATCTGAGTGCTCCTTTGTTTTTCATAGTATGAGCAATAACAAATAATCATTTATGCAGTCTATGACTTCATATACATCTATCATACCTCTCCTCCCTCATCTGCTTTCCAGACTTAAAAGTCTCAGCCCAAGTCTCCTTCTTCCTAACAATGCCATTTCATACTTCTAATCAACCCTGTAGCTCGTCCCTATACCTTTAGCTAGCTCTCAAACTCTTTGAGATGGAAGAGACCTGCATGAAGTCTACAGGACGTGGGTAGACCACAGATTTATAAAATACCGTACTGATCCGGTTTTGTTCTATTAATTCCCTGATTGTTCTTAGCACTTGTTTACCTTTTTCATCTCTGCTGAGCATGGAGCTGAGACCTTCGCTTCACTATTTGCAGTGACTCCGAGGTCTTTATTGTAAGGCTAATGGCAAATTTATGCCATATGTGTGTATTTTGATAGCTTTCACTATGCCTTTTTTTTAATATTTGGAAATAAAATGCATTGAAAAGAAAAAGAAAAGAAATTCTATGGACTAAAATAATGGTATAGAACCTATTGGATCTGAACACCTTCGAGAATGTAAGTGATTTAAAATGTGAGTAAACAGGTGTCTATGTCCTGACGTATTCCCACTTCATCCTTCCTACCTTGCTCTTAAATGCTAATGAATGGGTTTGTAGACTTGCTAATTCACTGGCATGTTTCTGAGCAATGCTAAACTTCCCAGCTCTTGCTGATGTCAAAAGGAGTCAAGACTGGCTAGCCCTTATAGAATTGGACCTGGAAAGTATTGTTCTGGTAACTGTTTATACTATGTGACATTGTCACTTCCATACTATTTGTGGAACTTGATGTTGGGAAAAATGAATTTCTAGAGAGGTTATGAAAAATCAAGGATGCTATAATGTCATCATAATTACATGTAACTTGGGCATCAGCATTACATAAAAGCATATTGAATGCTTACTTAACATAACATTTGAATAAATCATGTTTAAAATCATGTTCACTGAAACATTTATTTCAGCTAGAGCCACATAGTTTAAGCTTCTCATACATAAACATTCTTGGCATTATTTATGAAAACTTGGCTTGCATCCACTTAATTTATACTTCAAAAAATAAGAGATAGCTATGTGAATCTTATATTTATAGCAGAAACCTCCATCGTCTGCTGCTTACTGAGGTTTCAGCAGTTCTACAATGGTAATTCAATAACTGTGTCTGTAATATCCTGGGAGTTTTAAGCACAGTTTCCTATTTTTGCACTTGGCATTTCAGTCTGTATTTTCTTACTTTTCTTGATAGGCTTTTAGGTACTAAAAATAATTTGTTAGTGCCTACCATGCTGTGTGACAATGATGCCCTTGAATACCTAACCTGGTTATCATGGGTTGAAACTCCTAGGAAAGGGAAAGTGAATTTTATTGACTCATTGGTGTGTGTGCCTCACTGCTTCTGAAGTTTCTGGAGGGAGGATTTGCAAGGTGGGTTGAGCAATCTTGAGGTAGAAGATTGCTCCCAGTTCCAGGGAGGAAGATTTACATTGAAGTTTTGCATCTAGCTATTACAGCCAACGGTTATTGCACCAAAGCCATGCAGTATGGGCTTAATGTGGTCTCTATTAAGTACGCTGGGTCAATCAACAAAAGTACTTTCTTCACTTCAAAATGAAAAAGACTCAAATATAATGAGGTATGCATTCTCCAAGCCTGTGGAGAAGGAGTTTAGCATCATGTTTGTTTTTCTTCCTGTTTGTAAATGGCTTGTGTGAGGTGTACAGGGTTCTTTCCCGAGTCAAAAAAAGCCAGTATTTTTTCTCACGTGGCATGCCACGTTTAGATGCTTTCAGAATCTGAAGCTGAAATACCTCCCTTTCTTATTGTTAGTATTACCTTCCAAGCTATAAATATTAGCCTTTGTATCTATATTTTCATGCTGAATCATTTTGCTGGGTACATAACATCAAGAGTACTTGTTAAGCATTCCGTGATTCACTAGCACTGCTTTGTGTTCTGGCTTTAATCCAGAAGGGGCTGCTACATTTCACTCTCCTCAAGACTATTTTCAAATGAATATGACATTTAACTTAATTTCTGCTTTTACACGATCTTGTAGGATTTAAAGGTGTGACAAGAAGCGATGACCATTGTTTAAATTTTAACTTATATTTAGTTAAAAGACTCTAGCAATTCCAGAAATACAGTACTAATTTAGCAGCTTTCCTGTTTCTTTGCTGTCCATTTACCATTAGCAGAGATATTCTAAAGACATATACAGCATCTTGGTCTTACAAGCTTTTGGAGGGCAATGTGCTCAATGTACTGAAACAAATTTAGCCTTCCTTCCCATTAAATCACCATGGATGAGATTTATCTTATGCAATATTACATACCCCACAAGTTAGATGCCTAGCTAGATATGGGCTATGTTCATAGTTATTTATTAGATACTTCTGGAGGGTGATTCATGCACCCTATTTTAGTCTTTTTCAGCCTTTGGAGTCTTTCTTTCAGTATTTGGACTTCCCCCGCTCAGCACTATTAATGTAGCCTATGGTAACTGCCTCAGACTTACACATTTAATTTCTGATGCTTACATCAGCAAGGAGGAATCCCAACCAGAGACATTCTGAGTCGTGGTGTTATCCAGAAATTGTTCAGGCTTTAAAAAAGCACACAAAGTTCTGATTTTGCAGTTCAGAAAGTCCTAACATACCAGTATGGGTTCTTCACAGTCTGTTTTCCTGTGTTATATCGAGTGAGCCTTCAAGAGAGCTGGGGGGAAAAAAAGGGGGGAAAAGAGGAGTTACTATTTTTGTTACGTTAATACTCCTAAATGCAAAACATTAGCTCTTTCTAGCAACAAAATCTCCACTAGCAGCAATACTGAAACCATATGCCCTCCATTTGATTTACCATCGATGACTGCCCGGCTGCACACAGAGCCTCTCAGCTTAATAGTGGCTCTAGTCAAGTGCATGTATAATATTCAAAGCAGTTTTGGTTTTTTATTAAAGTTGTGATAAGGATGCAAAGCATTTTAATGGGAATAATCAATTATATAATGATATTCATATACAACAAAGTGCTTTGAATATAAGTACTTTTAATGTGGTGCTTTTGTAATGGGGGAATCACTTTTGTAACACTTACAGAAGCTTGTCTTCTGTTGGGGCCAGGCAGACAGTAGGAGAGTTCTGTAAGAGATGAACTCCATTTATTTGTTGTTCACAAAAAGGCATTTTTCAATACAGATACCAAAGGATTTTACCACTTTGCTGAATAAGAGAATTTCAACATCAAGATGTGTCTACATTTTTGTAAGAGAAGAAAAAATGTAGCGCATTATCAGTTTGAATAAAAGCCCATTGTGAAATTTCAACATTTAAAAGATGAAATTTGATTCTTTCCTCTTATATTTGCCTAATTGTTTTCCTGATCTTCCTTTGCTGTTATTATCTCTCTTCCAAAAAAAAAGCAGCTAAGTTAATTCCATCCTGCCACTTTTGCTGATGGTTGTCAAAAGTTACAAACACAAGGTGGCCATACAAGATGCTTTGCACTCTTTTGAAAATTTTAATAAATATATTAACAGAAACTGTTAGTATATGCAAGTTTCTTTTTATCTTATGGGTGTGGATATATTTAGGTAAGGGTATTGAAAACAGACACTTATTCCATCTATATTGTACCTGTTCATTTAGAAGTGGTGTCCTCTCCCACCCATTGCTAATTTGCTATAAATCCCATGCCAGCTGTCATGGTTACTGTGTGAGCTGCATCTGTCTCTCAGGTATCATTGGCTACGTTTGGGAGTTTAGTCCTAAAGGAAGACACAGGCTGACCATGCTCCCTGACTCTCTATAACCAGTCTCTGCAAATGTAGAGTGCTTGCTCCAATACCTTGCAGCAAGTGGCCATGTGCGCTTCAGAAAAGAGCCCAGACAACTTCTCGTCTCAATATTCACCATGTGACTCCACCAATGTGAGATATGTGACTATAGTCATGGGATATATTTGTGTCAGTGTTGAGGCTTCAGATACCCCTTCCCTGCTCTTCCTCCTCTCCTCTCCTCTCTCCTTTGCTGAGCTCAGGAAATCACTCCAAGCCTATACCAAGTCATGGTGGACCAGACAACTAAGAAGTGTGGACACTAGACAAAACTGTACTTGAGAATATCAATCAAACCACAAAATAGCATGCTCAGGCATGGTTGCAGGCATGCAATACCATGATCTTTAAATGCAGAGCAATGTGGCACGTGAATCCTGATGCCTAGAACTATCAAAAGAACATAAGATACTGTGAAGTTTGGAGTAGGATTCATCTGAAGATTAGATGTAGGTGTCTACATGAGAACTGGGTGCTCCTGTTATGTCAACAGAAATCTAGTCAACTCAGTTAATGGAACCTATGTATAGAAAGCTGGGGATCCTTCTCTTGCGTGGAATCTGACCTGAGAGGCTCAGGCCAGTTCCCATACACAAGCATCCTGAGCCATTGGGAAGCTCCAAGGTCTCCAGCTGGATGCCAGTTACCTCTCCAGTAGAACGTGGGTCTCGCATAGGTCCTGTGTTGTCGCTGACAGCTCTATGCAGTGTCTCAAGTAACTCAGGGCATCTTAAATAGACTAGATGGTGGCTTCTAACCTGAGCCCTACCTAGCCCTATCAGTTCTGTTTTAGATGGCTGGCTATTTCAAGGGGATACAAGACATGAGAGAGGCCCCACATCTCCCTACCCAGCACACAAGGGAGTCGAGCATTCACAATACTCAGCTGTTAACATCCTTTAGCCAGTGCATATTTAATGTAAAATGCATAAACACTCCAGGAACAGGGACCAAACCCTGCCTCTACCTTTTCCATGTAAGTGGAGCTTAATGCATTCAAACTCAGGATCATTTACCCTGTGCTTTCAGTTGCTTCTCTTTAACTTCTCTATGCAGACAGGTAAAGTAATGCACAGAGACATAAATCAGATTGTAAGATACAAATCAATACTTATTATGGAGTACCCCTTACATTCATCACGCCTTCTCAGAAACTACTTAGCTAAAACTTATATTTTATTGTTGATTGCAGCAAAGGCAACACATATGAGACAACATCTCCTCTTGCTCTCCCTTAAATCAGTAGCACTATTTCAGAGGAGTCCTTCGTTCTCACATGTTCTGAAACAGTCCAACAAAAAATTTCAGGAAAAGACCCTCTTTTTTCTAGTTAAAAAATTCAAAATATATTTTGCAAAGTCACATGGATTTCAACTGAAAAAGCTCAAAAATATAGAAGTAAGCTTCAAATTTTCAAAATGCCTTTTTTCTATGAATCTTAATGTTTAAACACACATAAAAGTATTCAAAACATCAGAGATGAAGTATTTCATTTGACATTGAATACATTGCATTAGACATCAATGTATTTTTTTAGTTTGGCTTATAAAAAAATCATGAAATAACGGAGTTGAATAATGTTCATCTGGATCAATTAGAAACCTTTTCTGAAAATTATTCACATAGCTCTATCGAAACCATATTGTTGCATTGTGTTTTTCACAAAAGCCGTGACTATTTTTTCCTTTTTCATTTCTTGGCAACAGAGTCATGGATCTATAATTAAAAACTCACTTAGACAATTTCCAAAAGATTACTACAACCTTGTCATGTCAGGGGCTGAACAAGTCAATTTATAGATTTTTTTTCCCCATCCTTACATTCTACAATGATTGTCTGAAAGCCTTCAAGGCCCTGAACTTTTTATTTTGTCCACTGTTTTATTTTGGCAGTGGACACAGGACATGCAAATGATATTCTCTCTTTCTCTCTTTTTAGGAATGCAGTTGAAGAAAACAAAAAACTATATGCAATTTATGACACAAGGTGAGTAATAAAAAATACTTTAAAAATGTGATTATTATCTGTAAATGGAAAGTTAACCCTTTAAAATGTTAAAAATTATTATTAACATTTATTTAGAAACACTATTTTTGCTGACCCACAAAGTAATCTTTAACTTAAGGCACAATGACAAATATTTAGATCATCAGGCAAAAATTCTCTATCTACCTAATAATGATTCCCCTTTATCTATAGTGATTTCCCATTGTATAAAGTACATACGACAAAGAAATGTGGTTACACAGCCAGCTTAATTTACATGTTATTCCACAGACGGAGCACGGCCCACGATCCTGATCTGTATTACGAGCTTAACCACGTCTGTTTCTGATGACAGTGTCTGGGGAATGAGAGCGAAGGCTCCTTGGGAAAAGAGGTGGCGTTTCAAAAGACGAAGAGGTCCTTCCACCCGCAGAGCGCTGTGTCTCGGCAGCGCACGGCTGTGGATGGAGCCTCTACCTAAACACACCTCCACACCCTGAAGCGTTCCCTTTCCCGTCATCCTTCATGGACTTTTTCCTGTTAAGGGCGCTCCTTAGCAAAGCTAAAAAACTTACTCAACAATAAAAGCAAGACATACATCAGACTTTTGCTTTACTTTACCCATAGCTTTTTCTTTGTTACACAGGATTATCGCTTCCAGAATTCTTCCTAATCTCAGTAAATCAGGTTTGACACCAAATCATTTCACTGCACTTCCTTCTCATTGCTTATCCTGTTTTATGTGGGAGTGTTTGCATGTATAAATGGCTTGCTTTTTTCCCCCGCAGTGTTTATTCTTCGTCTTTCTACTTTTCCACTTTAAAATTAAAAGGGACATTTGGATGAAAATGTCAGGCACCAACATCTCTTGGTGTTTTAGCTAGTCCTTATGCAGACGCATCAGTTAGGATTCTGACTTGATCTTCCTTTAAATATACATAATACTAAATATAAGCAACTCAAACAACTCACGCTTGTCTTCTTCACTCTGGAAAATCTCCTGCACAATGATGCTTGGGTCTTGCCTTGGAATTCTGGCTGCTGTAGTGAAAAATTGCATAAACAATAATTACCAAAAATGAGATTCATAAATATATTGATAAATATGAAAACACAAAGAAATGGGCTACATCCTTCTATTTTTATCTAACCTTAAAGAAAAAAGGTAACTGCTGCACACTGTTTTGTTAAGAATAATGTGCTCCTGACAAAGGGATTTAGACGAAAACACGCAAGTAGAGACTCTTAACAAAGAAGTCCTATGTAAAATAGCTCTTCCTCAACTGCAGTTACAGTAAAAAAAAAAGTAATCATAACTCAGTTATTTGTCTGTTTTTCTAAACAGACTGTGTTTCCATCAGGACAGAGACTTAAAGAATAGTACTTCTAAAGCACCACAGGCTTCTCTAATGTATTTGTGTTATTTCAGTGCATAATCATTAATCTTTATGATGAAAAAATGTGAGTTATAAAGAGCCTTGATTATTCCTTCCTCTGCCAAAGTGTCAATGGATTTTTATTCTGATATGTCTGACTCATTACGTGCATAATCCAGAGGTTTTGCTGCATAAGGAATGGAATATTGCAGGAATAGTCTTTTAAATTAATTCAGATAATGCAAATTTTTGTTCTATTTTCTTGAATATGAAGAAAAATAACCATCTGAAAATTAAACAACAGTTCAACACAATTTGGGTCAAGCCTCTTATTAAAGGCAAATTTGTCCCCATTACTCATATTGATTAATACCGTATTCTTCATGTGGCCCACTGAAACATTCAGATCTCTACTACATCAGAACTATTGACATAACAACATTAATATTTCTGTATAATTAAAAAAAACCCAGCAAATTATGCAACTGAAGCAAACAGATTCATGCAATGCTGTTTGCAATCTGCCTGACAGAAATGGGGAGAATCAGTATAAACTCATTGTCAGTTATATGCTCAGCATAAGCTGTTATTACTCAACATTAGCAAATATTACATATGCTTTCTGATAAATATAAATATAGTAGGTAAATATAATATTGTTTTCCTCACATAGTACGTCCAACAGCCACTGCTCATTATCTGAAGAGGCAAAACACAGCGTATGAAACTGCCGAAGTGCAGAGTGTTCCCTGATGCCGTGTATCTACTCTCCAGCATCCTCCTGCCATTCTAAGGCTCTGCTTCTGCTGAGATACTGTAGGACAGAAAGTGAGAAAGTTGAGCTTTCTGGAGGAAATATTAAGTTCCTCTTCAATGGTATTTTGGTGAAAATGGTCTTCAACTTTTCATTTCATAAATAAAAAAGAAGTCAGTCTTGGGGGGTGGGGAAAGAGTTGAAAATTTTCTTGTGGATTTTTCCCAGTCAGTTTTATTAATTACACCTTCTCAGCAGGTTAAACCAGCAGGCTATTAAAATTGCTGCAAGGCAGAATAGGTAAGCAGCAGCATGGGTCTCAGCCTAGTAAGATTAATGTCCTGTGTTCCTCAGAAGACACCACTTCAGCTGTAGCAGCAATTCTTCCCACTTTTTTTTAGTTTCTGTCTCTCTCTCTTTTGTATCTCTGAACCCTCTGTGACTGCAGTTTGCTTCAGGATAAGACTGGATCTTTGTCAAAATCAGTTAACTGACAGACAAGCCAGAGAGGAAAATGAAAAAGAAAATGTTCTGATAAGTGATTCTGACCTCAGCGTGTAAGTTGGGTTATGTTCATTTTGTCAGGTAAACCCTCAGTACCACTTTCCAGTGCAAGAGCTCAGTGATGTATTGCATGGTGTGATCAAATACTTCTTCCCCGATTCTCAAGCCAGTCTTTCTCCTAGTCTGGTGACTGATAGTGGTAGTACTGCAAATGCATCAGTTGTGAGCAGACCTCTCCTCTTCTCTAGCCTTTCTGTCATTGCCTCCTCTTCTGTGTCTCCATTAGTACTGACAATGATGAATTCTGGAATTTGTTCCAAAATTTTGAGTGGCTCCTCATTCCACTCCCACTGCCTTTAACAATTTCCGTCCTTTAACGAAGGCTGCACATGTTCTGTTCCAGCTCCTTCTGAAAGGAGATGATGGGTGCATCTATATTGCATTTCAGTGCAGATCAGGACTGTGCTTGTGAAGTGAATCATTTGATCATACTCACTTACTGCGCTTTGGTTCACATCTCAGAGCAGTCTCAGAGTACGTGAACTCGATTCCATTCATACGAAATTAAGGTAGAAAATACACCCCAGCAGCACACAATGTGGTTCAACTGCTAATGAGCATCTAGTCTATGGGACCAGATTGGAACTTTTCCTAGGGGGGAAAAAAAAACCCCAACCCAAACCAAAATGTGTGTAGTGTAGATATCAGGACCTCGGCAACAGCAGTTCTGCTCTACAGACCAGCCTCGGTGTCTGCTAACCCAGACATAGCCGACGAATCCATTGTAACCCCACTCATCCCAAGGACTTCTTTCACATGTAGGCTTGGCAGGTGCATTCTTCCACATATATTTGCATCAACCCAAGGACAGTCCTTCTGCTCCCTTCACACATAATGCTTGCCTTTGCAGTTTAGACTTATCCATTTTTGAAGTGGCCTTTACCAATATTGGCAATGCTAAGGAAGAAAAAAATATCTTGTGCTTACCTTATTGAACAAAATTTGATCGGGAGCATAGATCTTAACTGTCCAGTGGCCCAGAGGCTGGAACCTTCACCAAAGTAGTAGAAACAGTCATGAATTTTAGTCTCATCTTTTATAGGGATAAATTTACTGGGACAGAAAGACTGTACGTTGGAAAAAGAGCAAGAGTAAGAAAGAGCAATGATGAAGGCACCTAAGGGGAGCAGAGAATTGGGTCCTGTTCCTTACACCACTGAACGTTGATTTATTTTATCCAGTAATTAATTCATGAATTATTGGATTATTTATGAAATAATAGTACTTCACAGATACGAGCCAAACTAGACCAGAGAGTCACATTAACTCTTTCCCTCTCTCCTGTACTTAACTATTTGCTGAAAAGTGGAACATTTCAAACAACAGAGATGAAAACCTTACCCTGAGGTTCTGTAGTCTGGACTGATCTCAGGAGATAGATCCTTGGGATTTTCTCAGATGGAGAACCTGCAGGTTCTGACTGGGTGCTTTGCTTTAGTGAATAAAAGTGCCCAGACTCCTTCCTGCTATGTCTTAAAATAACCTGTTTGCTTTCTGAAGAGTCATTTAGGAGCCTAGTTCCAGGAGAGAAGTCAGGGTGGCGAACTTTGGGGCAAGAGAAGGAGTCTATTTCTGTGCCCATTTCTTCCTACAGGCCACATCAAATAGCTCCCCAAAAGTCTTCGCTCCCATTATTTCCTTAAATACTCCGCACTATGCAGGGCTTTGCAGGGTCTTACCTCCAGACTGTTGCCACAGAAGCTTTGTTCTGAGTCTTTGCTGCAGGCAAAACCCAAAGTGCCATTTTCACTGTAAATGCCACATTATTGAGAAGTCGAGATGATTTTTACCTTTCATTAAATTCCTAGATAATTTATAATTTTTAAGGTCTTTCAGTTACTGCTAAGCCTAAATGAATCCAAAGTCCCAAGGAATAAATGCTCCATAACACCCTACCTACTTCCTTGTCCCATCAGCTCCAACCTGGATTATCTTTACCCACAAGCAAATGGAAACTGTTGCTCTGAAAGATCAAGAAGGCAAATACTTAGAGTGATAAACTGTGACAGACTCCACAGCACTGTTGATTCATTCCTACGTCAGATGCGTTTCCAAAGTACCAGGATAGTGCATTAATCAGAAGTAGTGTTCTCCAACAGATTTTATTTCTGTTATAAAACTGGCAATCTATTTAAGAAAAGTTATTAGTGCTTAAATGAGCTTTTAAACCACACTAAAATCTTCATAAGAAATTATTTTCTTCAGTGTTAATACTTTCTTTCAGCACTTAGGGGGAGAGAACTGAGTTGGTACCTTTCCCTAAATTCACTTTCTCTGAAGTCTTTTAAAGAACTAGTCTTCAATACTGCCTATCCATAGCATTAAAAAAAAAAAAAAAAATCAGGATCCAGGGCCCTCAAGTCACTTTGATATACATCTATATCTATATCTTAATTATTTGACTTTTCATTTTTGAGTCCTTGAGTCATAAATGCTTTGTGTCACAATTCTCAAGCTTTCTTCATAAACCTTACTAGTTTTTAAGTGAAAGCTAAGATTTTCACTTTATAATCAGAGTAATTATGGCACTATTAAAAAATCCAAATATTGCAAGATTCGGCAACATTCTGTTTTTATACCTTTTTCCTAGTTGCCTATAGGATTTTATATTGTTTTTAAAACTGAGCCTGCTCCTTCTTTTATTGGAGCTTTATAATGAACTACAACAGCAGCAAGGTCAGGACGCATGCCATGGATTGTACTTGTCTTTTCAAGAATTTGTTGAGGAGAGACAAAAAGCCATCCATGCTTTCTCACCTGTACACACCACCGTTCATCAAGTGTACGTCCTTATCCTAGAGTTACTCTAAGGGAAGAGGATATATAGAGGGAGAAACAGGTGGTAAGAGAAAAAAGACACTGCTTTTCTCCCCTGACTAGTGTAATGTTGTGCTCTGTCATGGGCCAGCAGACTCCGACTGCAATGTAACCAGGACCAGGAGCTGGCTAAGGGCATGTTTAGACCGTTGGTAGAGCACGGTGAAGAGGTCTGGCATTGAGAAGGAGCTGGCTCTGGAACCAAAGGCAATACAACCAAGTCAGCATGCTTCTGTTGCCATGCCAATTTGTCCTGCTGAAATGACTAATTAACCCGGAAGGAGGTTAACAATAATAACAACTGTGCCGTCTCCACCCCAACAAAGTTAAGAGCACCCAGAAGCTCACAGGCAACACACCGGCGAGCCGACAGCTCTCACCGTACGTCCCTTCGGCGCCCGCGCAGCGCCCGTTCCTTACCGTCCCACGGAACGTTTGCCGGGCAGAGCAGGGTGATCGGGGTCTGTGTTGATGGCATCCCCTCAGGCACGGCTGAAGGGAGCCTCAGGCCCTGTACCCGCACACGCACCCCGGCCGCGGCAGAGGCCCCCTCCGCCCCTGCGCGGGCCAGGCAGGGCTCCCAGCCCAGCTCCCCCCCCACGCCCCAGCGGCCTCGCGCCCGGTACCGCTCCCCGGACACGCCAAGGGGCAGGTGGGCGCAGCCGCCGTGCTTGGGGCGGGCGGCGCGACCCAGGGCTGAGGCCTGGCCCAAGCCCGCTCAGCCCGGCCCGGTGTCGGGCGGCCCCCTCTCACCCTGGCCCCGCACGCACCCCGGGGATCCCCTCTCCCTCCCGAAAAGAAGGAGCCGGCTGCGGGGAGCACCCCTCGCCCCAGAGAGGGCGCCGCGGGGCCGGTGCCGTGGCCGGCGGGGCGGGCGTGCCCCGAGGCGGTTCTGGGGGAGCCGCCGCCCGCTGCTGCCGGCCCCGGCGACCCCGCTCTCCCCGGCGCCCCTCCTCGGCCTCCCCGCCGGGAGGGACGGCGGCGCCCTCCCCTCCCGGCTGGCGGGAAGGCGGCAGGGCGGGCGGAGGGGAGGGGAGGCGGGCGGCCGGGCTCCGGCGGAGGGCGGCTTCCTCCGGGGCTCGGCGCCGTCCGGCCGCGGGGTGGGCGCAGCCGGGTGCGCGGGCGGCTCCCGCGGGCCGGGCAGCGGTGCTGGGGCAGGGGGTGGGGGATTATTTTTTTGGTTTTTTTTGGTGGGGTGGGGAGGGCGGGGGGGGGGGGGGGACAGGGACTGTCGCCTCCGCCTCCTCCTCAGCGGCAGCCGGGGCAGCCGGATCGCGGCGGCGGCGGCTGCTGCTGCTGCGCGGAGGGAGCGCGGAGCGGAGGGATGTGGGGCTTTGGGGGAGGCAGCATCTTCGGGATCTTCTCCGCTCCTGTCCTAGTGGCCGTGGTCTGCTGCGCCCAGAGGTAGGAGCCAGCGTGCTCCGGCGGCGGGGCGGGATGCGTTTCGCCAGGGGAACAAGCTGATGCGCTTTCCGTGTTCCCCCCCCCCCTTCCCGCTCCTTGCTCCCGCCGTTGCCCCCGGGCCCCCACACCCCGTCCTCTGCCTCCCCCGCCCGACACTCTCCCCTCTCCCCCATCTCTCTCGCCCCCACAGTGTGAACGATCCCGGCAACATGTCCTTCGTGAAAGAAACTGTGGATAAATTGTTGAAAGGCTACGACATCCGCCTCCGGCCAGATTTCGGAGGTGAGTCGCCCTGCCCGGGCTCGCCGCCCGAAGCTCTCCCCCCACCCCCCGCTTCGCCCCGGTGCCGCCGCCGCTCCCGCACGGCGGAGCCGGCTCCCCCGCCGCAGCCCTCTCGCCGCCAGGTCGCGGAGCGGCGGCGGGTAACGGTCTTCCCTGCCCGCAGGTCCGCCCGTCTGCGTGGGGATGAACATCGACATCGCCAGCATCGACATGGTTTCCGAAGTCAACATGGTGAGTGGCGGCGGGGGGGGGGGTTGTGGGGTGGCGCGGCCGGGGCTCCCGCCCGGCGGGTCGCAGCCGCCCGTTCCCCGTCCCTCGCTTCTTAGGAGGTCGGCGCTGCCTGGGCGGGCGGCGGCCGAGCGGAGCGCAGCGCTGAGCGTTGCCCTCTCCGCCTGCAAACTTTATTTCCCCGGAGACGCGCTCGGCTCCTTCCCGCCTTCCCCCTGTCGCTGCCGGCTGCCGCCTCCGCCGCTGTGCGCGGCGCGGCCGAACCCGGGGGAGCCGGACCGCCTGGCTCCCCCCTTCTCCCCGTCCGTCCCCCCGACCCGGAGCTCGCTGGGGCACCGCCGGGCCGCCGGCACCTGCCCCGGAGCAGAGCGGGCTGGCGGCGGCGGTCGGCGGGGTTCCCGGGGCCGGTGGCGGAGGGCCGCGGCGGTCGGCATCTCCCCCCGCTCTTTGCTTCCCGGCAGCCCAGCTCGTCGGTGGATAAACTCTGACATGTGCGAGCGTGTTAGTGGTTGTGGAGCATCTAGAGCAGGCGGGATTGCGGTGTTGGGCTCTAGAGGATTCGTAGTTCCGCTTCACGCAGCGATGCTGTTGCGGGGCTGTCGGGTTCCCTGAGGAAAAAGGTGTCCAGTTGCGTTCCTGCGGTTCGGTCCCCCGGTCTGTGCAGTTTGGTAGTTCAGGGCTGGAAGGTAGAACTGCTAGAACTGCTGTTTCTTCTCCTAATCCTAAATCTGAGGTGGATTTTTCATGTTTCTGAGCAAACTACTCGTTCCCCCTGTGTCTCAGATTTTTTTCCTTCTGTTTTTCCTTTTGCAAACCTGAGGTGAAAGACCAACCTACTCTGCAATGCTGTAGTTACATTCATGGCATTAAAAATAACCCTGCACGTTTGGAAGCTGAGCTCTCTTTTAGTAAAGACGGCACTAACACCAGCACTATCCCCTCCTTCAGTGCGCTGTTTGCAGTGTTACAAGCCGGCATAGCTTGGCTTTATACATGGTCTGTGTGTATTCATTAACCCTGCCCCTTCTCTTACCTGCTCTACATGAAATTCTGAGGTAGAAACTTCTTCCTCTACTTCCCAGCTTCTTAAGAAATGGTTTTAACAGGTACACAGTTACCTGTTTGCAGTTAAAAGTGCCATCCACATCTGCCTTTCTATTCATTCAGGAGGGACAAATAGATAGTTCTTACTTAGAAGAGTTTATTTTAGCCTTCCTGCAAATTCAGGTGGCTGTAGAGACACCACGTATATTCCACAGGCTTTTCTGTACCTGTAGGATTGCTTCTCAAAAAAATAGAAGCTCAGTCTTTGAAAAGTAATTGAAGAGTCTGACTTCACTATCCCCACTGCCACCTTCCCCACCTTTGGCTATGGTCCACACTTAGGGAAGCACTACATCACTCATTGAATTAATCTAATACACCTTGTGTATGTGAAGGCAATAAATATCAGAGAAATGCAGACTGAGATTGGAAAGAAAATGAGGGTATGTATCATGCTTTTTCTGCCTTTTTTTTTGTTTGTTTGGTTTTGTCTTTCCCCAGCTGTGGGAAAGCCTGTTAGGTTTAAATAACAACTTGTCCAACCCACTGTAGCAGGAGTATAAGGAAAAGTAAGTCATTACACTGCATGTTGTGCTGCTGGACTGGGTAATTAGGTCTTGAATAAGACAGGAGCTCCTCAAGAGGATGGGTACCCTCCATTTCTCCCAGCCAGGGAGCCAACGTGACAATTACTTTAGTTTCTAGCTGCCCCACGAGTCAGTGCCCCTGTTTCCCATCAGTTGCCAGAGCTCTGAAGAAGTGAAGAGGTTTTTTTCTGTGCCCTCTCATGGGGCAACACCGTCTGAAAAATACCAATACAGATCTTACAATAGAAACAAATGCGCGTTTCTGAAGGGAGTTGCTAAAGTACTATTGTTACAAAAACTGTCTTAATTTACTTCAGGAAAAATGAACAGAAAGGGCTTCTGGTTGGTGAACACCTTAATACAACCAGAGTTCCAGCTGAGCTTGCGTCGTCTCCCCGTGAAAGAAGTCATCTTTGACTGAGCACAGCTATATTCAAGTACTGCCAGAGTTGATTACTTCCACTTATTTTAGGTAACTTTATACTGATCTGCAAAGATTCTTGAGAAAGGATCAAGAAAGGGTGAATAAGGATGAACAGAAGGAGCTTTTCAAGATTACTGTATTCTAAGACAGTAGTTTGGAGGGGGGAAAAAAAAGTCACAGTTAGTTTGCAGACCTGAGGCATAGCTGTTGAACTTCATGCTGGTTACCAACTAATCTTTAAATCTTTTGACATACTCTGTCATTGAATTCCATGCAGGTATTGTGAGCCTTTAGCCTCATCAACTATTGAAATGTCGTACAAGAATTTTCCTCTATAAACTGTGGTAGTATGGACATTAATTCCTTTGATTTAAATCTGGATATTGGTGTAACCTTTTATAAATTAGCTTGTTAAAATTCATCTCTATATTAAAAATACAATAACCAGAGAAATAACATTCTTCAATTTTATGAATATAAATAAAACGTTATTACAGCAAGTTTTATTATACTGCCTTCTGGGCAGCCTGTAATGTAGCTTTCAGGGATACGACAATTCTTTGATACAAGCTGTAATTCTCTTTACATACTCTATTCTTAATCAAACTGTAGGCTTATATATAATATATTCCTCTATGAATCTTCAGTTACTAGTTAATCATTTGTCTTTCCAGCATTTTAAAAATTTGTGTATTTGTCTTTCTGTTGAAAACTATTAAAAATCCTTTGTCCTCTGTACATCCAGAGTACCTGTAGCTGTTTTTTAGAATAGCCTTATTGAATAGTAATGTGCATCTTCCTCAGATTACATGGAAGAGTTAACGTTTTTCTTTACTTTTGATGCTGAAATGCTAAGCTGGATCAGGAGGACTGATGCAAGTATCAGGACTGCACAGCATCAAATTGTTTTACTGAAAAGTTTTAAATAAGCAATTTCTATCTGATCTCATAACATCTTGAAAATACCGAGTAGCATTATAAAATTGTCACTTTGCTATACTATTTACATCATACTGAAAATACCAAACATTTATGAAGTAAAAATAATATGCTTTGGTATTTATACTTTGAGTTATGTATTTTGTAGCAAGAATGAATTAATAAAGTTGAATGTAAGAAGTGGATTTTTCATGAAAGGGCTGCAGTCTCTTAATGCCTGCACATATATATGCATTCATATGCATATCTCCATATGTGCTTTATTTCCCTACTTTACCTGTACACGCTTTCCCATTATTAGCCTATTTCACGAATTATACCTGTACTTGAGTACTTAACCACCTACCTATTTTTGTACATACCTCCAATTAGCATTTAAAACTGCTGCAAATGCCTGTAAAATGTACAGTAATGTACATCTCCAAACAAAATAATCAATAATAGCAGACGTAATACTGAGAAAATACTGTAAGTCATTTTCTAAATAAAGAGTATGGCAGATTACTGTTGTCAGATTGCAATAGTTTATCTTTTTACATGATTTGGGTTGATAGTGTTCTGTGCTTTTTGTGTTTTAGAGGTATGTTTTGCTTAGATGATGTGAATTGAAAAAGAAATAGTTCTCATGCTTTTTACAAGTCTGTCAGCTTACTTCTGATCAGACAGCATCTGCAATTTGTGAATTTGTATAATCCAGTTTTTGTTCAACATTTGGTCTGTGAATCAAATGCTTTAGTTCCAGGCATGTAATTTTCAAGCACCCAAATACTCCCATAGCTTTTTATCTTTAGGAAGTGAAATAATCAATACATTGAGTCTCCAAATAACACCCTCTTTAAACTCATCATTAGAGCTGGAAGACTAAGATGCTGTGCTTTCATTTTCCCATTATTTTAGGATGTGTTTTATAGTTTATGGGAGGTAAAGCTATAAAGTGGATACAGAAAACATGGGGGTCAGTGAAAAAATGAACCTTTCTCCTTAGAGATAGTGTTTTGCAGAGAATAGTATGATCTCCTGTAAGGAAGGAAACTTGTACTACTGCTCTGTAAAGTGCTGTCTGCATTCTTTTTGTGTATAGAGAGGACTTCAGAGCTCTCCATCCAGGGTTTTTCAAAGGCTCTAATTTCGATAAAATTAAACTCAAACCAGCAAAACCCAGGAGGCATCACTGGCTATATAGTCATCCTGCTGTTTTGAGAATACTGTGCTCAGAAAATTAGTTCGACATAAGTTTAGACCATAAAAGTTCAGAGTTATTGTTTCTAAAAAATATGTAGTTTGTTCGGTGCTAACACTGTAATTTTTTATTTTTACATGTGTACCATTGTAAAACTGCATGTACGCATATGGACTTGATTGGGTGCCTGCTGGTTTTCAAAGCAATTTTGATATCTTTCTGACGAACTGTGTTTTAGTTGCTGCTTTAAGGTCAACTCAAATTCTTAGTCACCGAGGGCAAATAGAGTCTACCTTCCTTAGATAGTGATGCATAAGTAATTATTTTTAGGTGAATTAATTCATGCTTCACCTAAAGTACTGAAGGTGCAGAACCTTCATGCTTCCGTTGATGAGATTTGTCACGTCTTTAAATATCTAAAAACTGGGGTGGGATTCAGTTCTTGTTAATTAAGATGTATACAATTAGGTGTCTAATGTGAGCTGGATTCTGAAACTCTAAAACCATAGTTAATGGGGGTCTAGAACAGAATGTGGCTGCTTAGGCAGAGGTGTCTACTGTCATTTTGGCTTCATGGTGTCGTACTTGCCTGCCAGTTTCCAGCCCATGTTGGTGTGGATCGCTTGCAAGTGCTCTGCCATGTCTGTGTGCTCTGTGCACGTGTGTTAGACATGACGACAGCTCCTGAAGTTTAAACAACTGCGTCTTATCCTTGTCAGTACAGGTGATGGAGTCCAGAGAGCTGTTTATCTTAAAATAGACACTTTAATAGTGCTTCTTAGATCCTTATCTGCCTGAACATATCCTGCTGCCTCTCCAGAAGGGTAAGGGACTCCCATAGATCCTGTACTGTACCTGTCAGCTCTGTGCAGGGGTCCTGCATAATCCAGGGCATCCAAAATGGCACCAGACACCCTTGCTTAGGTAAGTGAATTGTTCCCTAGGTGTCCAGCCAAAGCTCATCCTCCAGGCTCCCGCTGGAATTGGGAGGAGATAGGCACTAATTGGTAAGAGGTATCTGTGTGGTTTTTTTTTTTTTTTTAAGATGGAAGGATTTGTCGTTCTGGGAGGTGTCCATCTTTCCTGAATGGCAATGGAGAGAGCCAAGGCAACTTGGTTAGTCTTTGGGTGGCTGCAGCTAAACATGGTGATGAAATGTAACCTATGTTTCCTATTATAACTGTAGCTTATATTTCCTGCCATAAACAGCTGCTTTCTAAGTACTTTGCAAACAATCTCAAAGTTACTTCATGCAGGAAATCATAACTGAGTTGTGACATATTTTGCTTTGAAGATTCAGATGGGGAAATTAAATGAGTTGTACTAATAGAATGATTACATAATAATTTTTACTGCAAACACAAGTTTTCTAGCTAGAAGAAGATTCATGTGTGCAGTGCTTATAACTTGATCACACATCACAAGAGTATGAAATAGAATGTGTAACTTTATATACTGATTTTTGGTTTTTTATATTTTGTAATTTAATGTATGTAGGGAGACATAGTAGATCATACTAAATAGATATGGCAGATAGACCATATAAATCATTTTGTGTGTGTGTGTGTGTATATATATGTATATGTTTGACAGATAATATACGAGAAAAAGAAAAAAAAAAGGAAGAAGAAGAAAATAATACTGCCCAAGCAGGGAAGCATTGCCTGAGGCCAGCATAGCCCTGCAAAGAGTGCTGTCACTGTGCTGGTGATGAGGCAGCAGCCATCCACTAGGAGATGGCAGCAACGGGTACTGCTCCTGGAGGACAGTCTATCTTAGCAGGTTACCAGCCCTCTAGTTGCCAGCTGGCAAGAAGAGCATCATTCTTCCTAATCCTCTATCTTGTCCCCATCCGTTTTTCTTCCTCAAGACAGTACCCGTGAAGTCCCCCAGCCTGCCTCACTCAGTTCTCCACTCCCGTCGTGTTGCATAGTTCCTGTGGACAGAGAGAGGAGTGCTTGTAGCAGACGGCGTGGTAGGAGAATGACTCCTCTTTGGCCAAGGGAATTGACAACGGGCTTCTGCTTATCCGCAGAGGAAAGCGGCTGCTGTGAAGGGGAAGAAATACCTGCTTAACGCAGAGACAAGGAGGTAGTTAATAGTGCTGGGAGGTGGCAACAGGCTTTTTAAAAGCCAGCTCCAGCTGCCAATGTTGAATCATCCTGACTTGGATGATGAAATAGATAGTCTGTGATGACATCAATGTGGAATAATTGCATACATTTCAGGGGACAAAAAGGGAATTAAAAAATGATGTTTACAAATTACAGGAATGTCCCTAAATAAAGAAGGGGCAACCACAAAGTGCAGCATTTTGTAAGGAAGGGAGAATCCAGTACTTAAAATGAGAAAGAATCAGCTAAGCATCAGTGCAGAAAAAAATGGATGTGGAGGATTTACTGGACTGGAGTCTAAAGTACGTGAAAAAGTTAATCCAAGTCACAGTCCAATACAATTGAAAAAAGACGCATCTTACTCTTGGGTACATGAATAGTAAGTGTCATTCACGAGACACAGGGATTTTTCTGTTCACTGTTAGTGAAGCCTGAGCAAGAATGCTGTATCCAGTGTTTTTGCACTGGCTTGCAGGGAGATGGAAGGAATAGGAGGTATAAGGAAGGGAAACAAATATTTCTAATTAAAATAATTAGAAAACAGGGCATATGCAGCAATACTGAAGTAAATGGGTTTGTTTAGCACTGAAAAATGGGATGGAGAGAGGACATAAATTTCCCAATATGTAGGAAGCTGGTGGTGAGAGGAGGATGATGAACTGCTCTTTAGAACCAATTGAAATAAGACCTGAAGAAATTAATTAATTGATTTCAGATTAGTTTTCAGCTAACTACAGTTGTTATAGCATCTCCTTTGTTGCAGATTTTAAAGAAGAGTCTAGAAAAATAGCTATTTCAATGGTGTTGTTCTTGCCTCTGGAGAGGCTGGGCTAGCTGATGCTTTGAGATCTTTTCCAGCACTGCATTTCTGTGCATCTGTGCTCTGATTTAATTATTATTTCTGTCAGGGCTCCCCTGAATTGTACACACAAGCATGTCTTGGTGTGGTTTCAAATGTCCCTGCTGGTCTTGTGCTGATGATGCAGAAGATCAGGAGTCTCCCATAAGTCATTTGTAATATATGCCAATATATTACATGAGGATATGCTACGCAATCTGAGATACCATTAGTTGCCAATGTTGTATATGTATCTTCATCATGTTCTCAGTATCTTTGCATTGATTGCAACAGGTGTTGCATGTAAGTCCTTTCAAATATACTGGTCATAAGAAAAATGAGTCTTAAAGTACAAGGTCAGGACTTCTGTGCGTGTAACCATGAGTAAATTTTTCCTTCTATTGACCGCCTTTCATTGTGCCCAAGTAATGAAGAGGTACACTCCTTTAAGTTATACAGGAGTGGAAAATTCGCAGAAACTTTATGGATTTATACCTATCTATGCCTTAGCAGTTTTTCCCATTCCTCTGAAGACAGAAGAAAAGAGAGAGTGTTATTTATATGATGATTTTTATTCATGCACTGTGCTTACTCGGATAACTTCTCTAGTCATACAGAAAGCTTAGCAATTTGATAAAGGCACGACAGACAATCTCATGCTTTGCAGAAGACAAGATAGGAACGCAGGAGCATGCATGACGCATCTTACTAAAGGTCCATCCAGCAAGGTGTCCTGATTATGATATTGGCTGGTACTGGATGCTTATGGAAGAATAAAATAAACGTGTTAATACTTCTCTGGTGTACTCTTGCAACCTCCCCTTAGATTTGTAACTTGATTCTTCCTGAGTCTCAAGACTCTGAGAGAGTACTTTTTGTTTAAGTGTCACCAGAGCATTAGGATCATTTAGTAATGATACACTTCTCTCCACAATTTTCATTTTAATAAAGATTTGATTATATAAAGAATTTGAACTTGGGTAGTATCAAGTGCAATCCATCAGTACTGAAGGATAATAAAAACTTTCAGTGGAAGATGTTGAGTAATATTTAGTTACCATTAAGGGTTTTAGCTTATCCAGGAGAAACTTTCTTTTTTCTCCCTAGAGTCATAAAAAAATAGCTGGAAGAAGCATCATTTCAAAAGGAGAGTTCATTTAATATTTGTAATTGAATTTCACAGTTCCTTATAACTACAGAGATTGCAAGGGAAAAAAACCCAAGTCTAGGCATGTCTGATTCATTATTCACTATTATGGATTTGAACCAATAATTTTGGCAAAATAATTTGTTCTCTCAGCAGTTAGGAACCGGTTACAGGTTGCTGTGATAATGTAACCTGCAATATGAATGTAATATTGCATACAGCAGAGAGGGAAGGTAGAGCAGCTGTGCTGGGAGGTCTGCAGTTACACTGGATAATTGGCAGTTCAATAGCAGTTAATGACTTTTTTCTTCACAGTAATATGAATGTTGAATTTTCATTAGTTCATGGGTATGTCTCCGTGGCACAATACAGCACTCTGCAGAGATACCAGAGGTACCTCTGGTGCAACTAGTACAGTTTCTGGAAGCTGTGACTTTCTGTCAGTACAGAGCTGTGTACAGGATGGTTCTATCAGTCGGAGTTAGGTACTTGAATATGGCTTGTTTCACAAGCTTTAAACAGATTGTCCAGCGTATGACCATATCCAGACAGAGCTGATCTTCAGAGCTCCCTTTAACAGAGAAGCACTTCCATAAGAATATTTTTTGTTCTAAGACAGGCATTTAAAACAGTGAGGATGACTGGCCCTCCAGAAGTGCCTGTGCAGAAGTGCTAAGAGGGTAATGGGATGGAGAAGACAGTGAGAGGAGTTGACTGTCCTAGGATAGATGCTCAGTTGTAGTTAATGTTGGGACGAATTCCACCCATTGTTCCTCCTTAACCTGCCGTTTTGATGGTAAGCAGAAGACTCTGCTGAATGGGTACACATTTGATCTTCAGCAGCACTAAATAACATCACCCAGCAGGTTAATGCATGTAAAATCCTCTATACGGTTTGCACTATGGAGAGTTTTTCAGGTAGACTTTGGGTGAGTCTTGAATCAAAATATATGTAGGACAGAGATGATAACCTTTAAAAGCAAGCTCAAATCCATGTGATTAAAATTAGCTCATTCTTTGCTCTTTTAATTGAGATGTAAGATAGCCTCACTATCATACTTTGCTGGTCTGTTAACCCTGAAGTTACTTGAAAGGAAGAGCTTCATTCCCTTGAGTCACACATGGCTATTTCCTGATCACATGAGGGATAATATCTCCCGTTCAGGTGGTTACTCATCCATCATAGGCTTAGCACATGAGCTCATTGCTTAGTTACAATGGTAAATGTTGAGGTGTAATCCAGTTCAGATGCCACATCAGCTTGGTTGGGCAGGACCCTCCACTCTTTGGGACTGGGCTGGTGCAGGATCAAAGAGCTGTGGGCTTCCCCTTCCAGGAGCTGAGCTTGGCTATGCAGGGAAGCTGAACCCCTCTGTCCTGGTTTTGGTAGTGCTTAATTGCTGTCTGGGGCTAAACCACAATACCCTCTCACATTTTCAATGGGGAAATAAGCCTGGAAGAGTAAGAAATTGAATCTGCCAGACATAGAATGCTAAAATGTAGACTAGTGGAAACCATTTTTCTATTAAATCAACAGTTATTTTGTAAGCAGATAGCTATTTTTCATGGTGGTTTCTGATGCCACTGTGCCTTCTAAAATGCACTGAAATTTTGAAGTTGAAAATAATAGACAATACAAAAATGCATTTAAATTCTGAATTTTAAAATACACCAACTCAAGATGGGAGTACAGAGTAATGTAGTAAGTCTTGTTATTTATTAAAGATACAAAAGATTAACTTAGGCCCTTTTTTTGTAATGTAACACAATTACATGTCTGTGTTTAGATTTGCTTTAGGTTCTGACCATCTAGGCTATTCAGATAATGACACGTGGCCTTTCTAAGCATTTTCCGGTCATGTAAAATAGGCTTTCTATTTGGATAAGAAAACCATCTCCCAAACCAGCTGGAACTTTGCATAGGAAAATGTTTGTGGGACTTGCAGGATAGGTAAGACCCTTGATTTTGTTTTCAAAAGGACTCCATAAGCTGTGGATCTGCTAGATTTGAGTTGTGATGCTCCCGATAATCTGTAGAATGTCAAGACTTCTGTGCCTGAGCTTAGGCATGCACCCATAATATGTTAATCTTTGTCGTGGATTTGGCCCAGCATTTTCCCAGGTGATGCTTGGGTACTCTCTGGAGGTTAGCACATGCCAGGTCTGTTCCCAGTAGGCAGCTTGGATGCATCTGCTCGTGCTGTGAACTAAGTTAATCGAAATAGAAATAAGCTGTGCCATGCCATGCCATGCCATGCCATGCCATGCCACTTGTCCTTTGGACCAGAAAACTCCTCGGCTCGCTTTACTTGCTAGGCTAGATAGATCCAAAAAGTGCAATTCCTTGCATCCATGTGAAGTTATGTAGTCACTCTTTCTAGTGGGAGAACTGTGATACATCCTATCTGACTGACAGTATCTATATTAAAAGATAACTCACTGTACAGAGCTTGTTTCTTTCTGTTCTCTGTACAGGGAGCATGGCTTGGGCCAAATGCCCTTTATTACAGTTCTGGATGTAGGTGAAGTAAATGTCCTCTTGACTCTGCCCTGCTATCAGAGCTCTTTGTTTCTCTTTGAGAATGTGTTTTCTACAGACAACAGATGGACAGATAATCTCCGCAGACTGAGAAACTGCTGTTGCAATAGTGTTTCTTGGGGATGAGCTCTGTCTCTTGGTCTTGCTTGGCTTCATACCTGTTGACAGTGACTTCCCACGCAGTTTGAAAGCTGCGTGTTGAGCTGCGTCACAGAGCAGAACGCTCTGGTAGATGACCAACACCTATCAGTGAAGAGAAGGAGGAGCTTAAGAGCCAGCTACATTGGGCAGTTAACATGCACTTAAATTCAGACAGAGGTGTTGTTCACCTCAGTTGAGGTAGATGATGGTCTTTCTGTGGAGGATTTCCAGAGTACGTGCTTCTCTTCATGAAAACAAACTAAAGAAAGTACCAGTGTCCCCTACGCAACCTTTGTTAGGCACCTAGGATGTAGGTGCAAGTTAATTGCCTAGATGAGGTGGACTGGACTTCACCTTTACCTCATGTGACAGAGAAAGGAGGTTGTCCTTGGGCAGTAGGGGATTATGGAATATGAAGAGAAGTAGTTAGCAGTACCTGTGTGTGTGTGTGATGAACGAGAGGTGATTAAGAGAAAGCAATTTTAAGGAGGAAATATTTCATTTCCTTTTAATCAAAAAATGGTGTCTCCTTTGGCATTTCGTCCATTTGTTTCCAGAAAAATGGTTAAGCTAGCTTCAGAGTAGATTAGCTATTTTAAAAATGTTGATTATCTGCCTACAGTTCTTTTTATAAACCCTCCCCCTTAAATGAACAGAAAAAAAGAGGAAGGAAAAAATGGGCAGTGAATTAGGAAATGCATTTAAGATAGTTGATCAGCTTATCTTTCCAGTAGACCCACTTTAGTCTCATGCTCATATATTATTAACCTGATTGTAAAGTACTGCATCAAGGTTGATACTGTATGTCTTTCCCGGCATGCCCATTTATGTGGTGTTAGGTGCCTTCTGAATTGGATGCCAATGCTGTAATTTGGAAAGGGAACCCAGAAGTTTGCATAAGGTGATCTTGTTATCCATTAATGAAGTATTTATTTATCTTTACATTAAAAAGAAAATAATTTCAACCTCTGAAAAAAATCCCTTTTGCTTAGCCTTCCTAAAGACGTAATCTAGCCCTAACACTGGTGATGTTACTGCTTTCCTTCATTAGTCACATCTAAAAGGATCTAATTTATAATCTTGCCTTATATTCCTCTAATTTACCCACAGAGACATATGTATAATGACATTTAGTAACCTGCTGGCACAAAGGCTTCTGTATGTGCAAAGTGGTTTAACTGAAAAAAAGAATTATTCCACTCAGATAAGTATACCTATTAATTTGACTGCTGGTGCTCACTGAACAGCTGTCTTTAAGAGAGAAGTCATAGTAATTTGTTACGACTTTTCTCTGAAAGTCCCTGAATTATTTTCTTTAATAGCTCAAGAAAGTGGCCAAATCTCATGGGACTCCTGTATGAATCTTTTGCAATTTTTCTTGTTCTTCCCTCTTGACTCTTTGATTATCCACATCTATTGTGCACTGAAGCAGGAGGCTGCATTTTCTGATTGTTATTTTTCTAGTTCTTTTCCTAAGGTGTGCAGCCTACCAAAAAAAAAAAATCTGTGCGAAAAGGAGATCCCTCCGTCTCCCTGAAAATGCTGCTGAATTAAGCTAAATACAAATGTAGCTTGCTATTTTCTGGCACGCAATTAGCTAGTCCTTTTGAGCTTGAGTGTAGCTGATGCTTGCTATTGCGTAGCATGGTAATAAATGGGTTCTAAAATTCTTTGCAACACTATATGCCGTTTGATTATAACATTTACAGAGCAATACTGAATGTCATCTGCACCCTACTATGTATGGCATTGTTGAATCTCCTATGTCTCTTTACACATTGATATGTTATTGTGATCTCCTCCATGCTAATAAAATCAAAGCAAACGAAATAAAATGTTGTGATGAATCTATACTTAATGGCAGATCACTTCTGAGGAATTCAATTAAAACACAGCAATAATGCAGTAACAATGCTGAAGATTCAGAAGATGGATTTAGTTAATTGCTTCTAGAGGACACAAAATGAAATACTACCTTTCACAGATGAGTGATAAATCTTCAGATATCTAGAAATAATGGGTGTGAAGAATTGACTAGATGTAATGTTGATGAAGGCAATCAAAGGATGAAAGTGTCAGGGTTACTTTTCAATCTGTCATTGCATTGTGGTCATCTATCACTGCAACCAGATTTTGTCTTAGCTTCTACCGAGACTACTAGTGTATTTCCATCTTCTTCTCCCTGTTGTCCTTTGCTGGATCTTCAGGTCTATTACTCTCCGGTCATCTTTTTGTCAGAAGTGCGGTATTTTTTTCATCAGTTCTTGCAGCACAACTAACTCACTGCCACTTAGGCTTTTTCATATTCTTCAGGGCGCCCTTTCCTACAGCTGGCTGCCCTGCCTCATCGCTCAACGCTCAGCTTCAAATTATTTTCTGTGTCTCCTTTTCTACTAGTGTGGTATGGCTGTCAGTATAGGCATGTTAATTTATTTGAAAACAGGACGTGGTTATTTTTAATGATTCTGTTATGCCTGTGTCTTATTTGTTTATTTATTTTGATGTGAATAGCAGGTATTTGTGCTATATACATAAATATAAGAAGGATCAAACCTTTAGAAGACTTGAGGGACCAGACCTTTGAAAAAAAAATCCTCCAGTTTACTTCTACCTGTGCTTTTGCTGTAGTGAGCCATACTGTAAACCGTGACTGTTTCTAGTGGAGTTAGAGAACACAGGGAAGGCAGGCAGTGGGGAGGGAATTGTTCAATTTTTAGATTACTCGTAAGATTTTATTTGGTTATCATTGCTCATCAGGGACAGGGTCTGTTTATTGTTTTTCACAAAAAACATTGGTAAATAGGCAGTTATTCAGAAGGACCTGTAGTGTCCACGTGATCAAAAATGTGTATTCAGTATGCCTCCAAGACTTATTTTATTGATTGACTGAAAAAAATCCAGAGGAGACTATTTTAGCGTATTATGTTGTATCAGGCTTCTGAGGAACACATTTTCCTTTCCAGGGAAAATACACTGTCAAATTTGGCTATTACGTGCAGTGGTGCAATTTCAGAAGTGTCAAAGAGAAGGAGGTTCGGCCCGTCTTCTGTCGGCTGTCACGCAGACTGGCAGAAGCAAAGCAATCCAGTGCTAATGCCAATGTCCTGACCATCAGCTTATCCCGTTGTGTCTTCATAGGGTGGCACAAAAGCTATGGGCATACAGATCGTCACGCCACAATTGAGATTTTTAAACAGTTAGGTATCATAGCCAGAATTTTCAGGTGCTTCAAAGGGGGAGAAGTCACCACACCCTCCACCCTATGTATATTCCCCAAAAACCCCGGACAACAGCATTGTGAGTATTGGAGGGTGTGTTAAAATCAGCAGAAGAATTATGTATAATTACAGAACTACATTTCAAAAATACTTTGAATCATCATTTCTTTGAAAAAACTTCTTTCAAAGTTACCTCCCTTGATCATCGCATGATTTGTACAAATTTTAGGTCTTGTTCTGCCCTCTCCTTGTTTCTAGGAGCAGCAAAACATGTAGCAGAACTGCAGCTGGTATTCAGTTCAACATCTTCATCCCGATATGAACAGTATTACTTACTCCTTAGCTTTGCAAGAATACAGGCTGGAGTTCTCAAATGCTGTTGTGTGTCTAAAACTTGGCCTTTTGTATTAATCACTCTCCGGCTTATCTTTGTCGTTGTCAATGTGGTGTTCGCTTTAGTCGCCACCAACTGTAATGCCAGTCATGATTCATGCTGATATATTGTGTAGTGTTGTACTGTAAGTTTTATGTATGAAAAGGGGCTTTTTAAATGCAGAAGTCTAGGAAGTAGCCACATCCTTTTCTGGAGTCTAGACGTTTGTTGTACCTCAGTGCAAGAGAGTAAGTAAGAAGCTGAGGATTCCCTTCGGGCAGAAGGGAAGAAAAACGCTCGTGGAAATACCTGCCTAGAGCTAATACCCCCTTTCCATCTAGGTGGGATATGGTGAGAAGCTTGTCGGGATAAGCAGAGGGCAGAATTTGCATGCAGCAGGGTCTGTTTGACACTTGGATGACTCGGCAGCGTCGTATTTCTGTAGTCCTTGCCCTGCAGCGGTTCGTGCTGGGAGCTGGCTCAGTCTGGGCGCTCTGGGATCAGAGGAACAAGGTGATTTAAGACAACTTTTCCCATTTTTCCCTTCAGCTGTTCTGACTGTAAGCTCTACCTGGTGAAGATCCAGTCAGTACATTTTCAAAACTTTGTTTTCTTAACACTTTTAAAGCAAAACTCCCAGTGAAAAATACAGGAACTGAATAAGAAGTTTTGTTTGACTCAGTGTCTGTTATCTACCAGCAAGTCCAACACAATTTTTTTCTTGGTTTCCCTTCATGGGAATAAACATACTAGAACATTAAACACTGATAAAAGGGGAGAAAAAATGTTTTATTAATTATTCAATAATCTCCAGAGGCTCAGTGTCATTTAGAGTTAGCGTACATCCCAAAGAAATTATTAAAGACTTTACAGTTCAACAGTTACTGCTGGACCACAAATAAATATCTGCAGGAACTGAATTTCCCTGTCCTGCGTACGTGTGTGTGTGCCTGTCTGTGTTTCTTCTGCCATCCCACTGCGAGACTCGGGTCCTTCTCTGGAAAGGCAGGGGACACACATACAGCCACTGCTGCCAGTAGGCCACTTCACGACCGTTTTGGAAAATGTTCCTGAGTGTTGGAAGTCCAACCAACCCTACCAATAAATTCTTGGAGCGCTTCATGCGGTAGTTTTGGCCCCTGCAGCTGGTGCTCCCTCAAAGGCTTCCCAGGCGCTACTCAGGAGTCCGGATGGGCCAGAGGTGCTTCTGACACCCAGCTAGCCCACAGCCACCCCTCTTTGGAAGGTGAGAAGGTCTGATAGTAAGGACTCAAGATGTTCTTGCCAGATGGCCTCAGTGCCAGAGTATATGTTTAATACTCTAGTCATGTTTAATTCGCTAGTAGAGACATAGCCATAGAGTCTCTTCGAGAAATTTATATACTGACCTGTAGGCCAAATAAATTTAGTGTTTTTTTGTACCAGATATACTGGCTGTACTTCATTGAGCCTTATTAAACACCCTCACTAAGCCATACTCATTGAACTTCTAAACAAAGGTGAACTCTCAGCAGGAATTCAGAGCTGGTGAAAATTCCCCACAGTTTTCTGTGGCAGGAGGCTCCAAGTGATGTTTGCAGTTCAGCTTTTCCTAAAGACTTTTTTTGTGAAGGAAATGCATGACTGCAGACTCAGCAAGCCTCAGACCTATAGCTGATGCTGCACTGGCAGGTTGTCCCTGTTGGGTGCAATGGCCAGTTGCGTGGACGCCATCACCCCACGCTTTTCATCCTTGGCACCATTAGAGCCTTTCTGTGATGCAAACTTTCCTTCCACTTTCCATTGTAGCACCCCAAAGGAATATTTGATGGTCAGTGTGTGTGAGAGATGAGGGAGAAAATGTCAACAAAGATAACACAGATAAACCTTTGTTTGATGTGTACTGTAATTTTTTTTTAATGCTCTGTAGAATTATTTTGCCGGCTTTATGTTAACAAAAGTGGGAGACTGTTTTGGAAACACATCACTGGAGAGCGAAGCCGACTGACATCTCCATTTAGAGCAGTAATCTATAAGATTTCCATTAAAAAAAAAAGTCTTCTTCAGACTGAGCTGATCAGACCTACCTGCATGCTCTGCAGGCTGACCTTTGAGCCGCTTATGGGGTCCAGAGGGTCTGATTCCACCCAGACGCATCTCTTCTCTAGCGAAGAGCCTGACAAGTGAGACGTGGGTGGGGGATAGATAGTTTGCAAAACCAAGGTACAATACTGTACGTCTGTAAGGGAATTGATGACCAGAATGTGATGTTAACCATGCTTTTGAGATAACTGTGGAAATCGCGTTTCAGTGGTAGGTCTCGAAGTTTCATCTAAAGGAGTTAAATGCTTTTACGGTGTGGGGCCACAGACAAGAGAGGATGCATGTCCTATATCCTTCAGCAGACCAGTGACAGACCCTGCTTTCCAGAGATCTGGCCCAGTTTTTGGTGACAAAGGCTGGTACCGGCAGCCCGCTAGGTGCAGAGCTGCAGAGTGCAGGTGTCCACGTCCCCACGTCCCGTGCTTCTGCTGGGAGCTTGTGTTGTAGAAGTAGTTCTGGCTTGGCTCAGTGGGCTGCACAACCGTTTATAGTTGGAGCTCAGGGTGTGCCTGTGGAGAGCGCCTCTGGTTTGGGCCCATCCAAAAGAAGTGAAGTTGACATGCTCCTGGGCAGCTTTGCAACATGAACAGGTACAGTAAGGGAGAGCAGCGGGCGGATTTCGCTTCAAAAGCACGTTCCCGATTTAAGCTACAGTGCTAATACAGATACCTCAAAGCCATACCGACTCCCGTTTTTAGGATGAATTGTCATTTCATTTTGGGACATTGAAGCACATCCCTGTCTGATGTGTTATTCATTCATCTCTTAATTAGCAGCTAGTTGTGAAGTGGTATCTTTATTCTCATTTCTCTGCTGTTCTTGAGAAGCAGTGGTAAACAAGTGTAAGAATTTCTGTATCAGCTCATACTAAATGTCTCTTAGCCCGGTATCATATCTGTGACTGCGGCTAGTATCAGGTGTTTAATGAATGGCATAAAATACTGACACTTCCTTGGAAAAATCCCCCAGCCTCCATGATTTTCAGTTCAGGAATATCTGTGGTTGCTGTTGGTCTCTTAATGCTTAAGTTAAGGAATATTAAATTAAATGATTGCACTTACTTAGATAATGTGCACCTAGATATAGGTGCAAAAACTAGATATATATCTCTAGATGTAGTTTTTGGCCACATTTTTCCTTGTAGATCAAACTTTTTACAACATACTGTTATAATGCACGTCATCATTGTTAGCTGTGCTCGTTAAATATCCAAAGCTGTCCAGTGTTAATCACTGATAATTGCAGTGAAACCTACCTCTGTGCACTCATGCAGGTTTCTGGAAGTTGCTTGCTTTCACCAACTGCTTCTTCTGAATGCTAGAAAACTTCAGTGTGCAAATAGTATAAAGCACTGCATGCCTGTGCAACTGTAAAGGGAAAACTGTAAACTCTCACCTAAATTTCCGGACTTTTCCAGTCCTGAAATCTCAAAGCAGCAGTTCATTTGCTTTAAACTGCACTATTCCTCAAAAATTTTTCTGAAGTAATGTTTGGATTATGTTATTGTGAATTCAGGAAGAGAAAATCCAAATGTCTTTGGATATTCAGTCATGGATTAATTTATGTCTGAGACCACTTTTCCTCAAGCTCCTTTTGCCTACAATACTGAGTTCTACAGTATAAGGTATAGGAGTGTGTAATCCCTGAGATGAGAATTTCTGATGACTTCAATGAACTTTAAAAAAAGAAACTGTAATACATTTTGAAAGCCATTAAAATCTTCATTTTTTTAATGCAGAATAGGAATGGCGAACAGATGCAGTGTTCTTTCAGGAACTTGTGACTTCTCCCTTTCCAAAAAGATAAAGCTTGGCAACTAAGTCACCATGAAATCTAAGACAGAAAATCGAATAGAGATCAGAATTAAGTATTGCATCTCTTGAAATGGACAATATAATTTTTATTTGCATCATAAAAAGGTGGAAAACAGGATATTTATCCTGTGGTCAGGGCATGCTTGAGGTATGGCGCCTGGAGACATGCACTCTTAATTCAGGAGTTGATGATGAGTTCCCAGTCTCAGATTAGACATAATCTGTCGTTCCCACTACACACACAGACCTTTCACTGACACACAGTCTTAACCTCTCAGTAAGTATTTCCTCACGATCTTCACCTCAGCATCTTCTTCACTTTTACCTACCCTGGAACCAGTATAGAGTTTTCCAGATAAGTCAATCATTGTAGCCTGAAGAGCAAGGCGAGCCCAGAGCAGGCAGACAAAGGGAGAAGCTAATCCTCACATTAGTTTTCTCAGTCTGTTGTGATGCTGTGAACTATTCATACTCATCTCTTAGTGGGTTATTTCAAGGTCTTCCAAGGCTATTTTGGCAGAATGACCAGATGATGCAAGAGAAGTCACAAGTGCCTGTACATTCTCCACCCTTCCTTAGCCAGAGCTGTGAGTTGTCAGACTCCAGCATGGATTCCTGCTACGATCAGATAGGCAGACCGCAGGCACAAGGTGGCTTTTGAGGAATTAGAGCTCTTATTCTTGCAGGGTATAAAGAACCCCTGTAGAAGCCTTCCAAAAGAAGTCTGGCATGTAGGGGAGGAGGACACCAAGTAGTAGACTTACTGTGATGTGAAGTCCTCTCTTGAGGCCACCGGATGCAAACCGTTAATTGAGCTGTTTGTGTGTCTATTTCACGGCAATTTTATTATTTACTTTTTTTTTTTTTTGGCCTAGAATCAACAACAATTTCACATTGAACTATTTTCAATACAACATATTCTAAAATTTTTTTCTTGGGAGCAGTCAAAATGGTTCTTATCATAACACTGATTTTTTTTAACATGGGGCTAATTTAATATGAAACTATACTGAAATATTTACTGAAATATTGCAACAAAACTTTCATTTTTTTTCAAACAGTTCTTTTCTAAATGGCAGTTTGGCAAAATCAATATATTCTGGCAAACAAAGCATGATTTTGATGCCATAATACTTTTTAGCAATGTGGAAGCAACTATTCTATTGCTATTGGAATCTACTCATTATGGTGCTAAGTGGTCCTAGCAAAGTAAAAGTGTGTATGTGACAAAACTGGTGTCTGTGTGCCTGCTGAATCGCTTCAGTACAGGTGGGAAGACGAAGACTTAGAATAGCCTTTATTTACTTACTACCATGTAGTAGCAGTGGCAGAGCTAACTCCAGGAATGCAGAAGTGTATTGAAGCCTGAGCTTTAAAGTTCTTGCTTTCACTGTTATTTTAGCACAGGTAACACCAGCATTTTAGCACATGATGATCACACCTTTGCTTTGTAACTGTATTCCATGTCATGCTCTAGTAAATCTCTGCTTGAAATCAATTTATTACAGAGATATGCTTGGTCATTTATTTATTTATTTATGTGTTCATTTATTTGTTAACTTTTTTTTCCAGAGAGGCTTCTGTGGAACAGTTTAGTCCTTCACAGTTGCATCAAATACTTTCAGAGAAGTAAACATTACATGTCTATTAAATATTTCTGTGGGGATTTATAGTTACAGTCAAGTCTGACTGACTAATCTCAAAAGATAGGATATGAATAGATCCCATCAGGCAGACCTTTATGATCCTTTGTAAAGTTATATCCTCTTAACAAAGGTCTACTGATTTTAGAGTATTATTTGCTCTGTTAGGTTAGCTGAATGAGTATGTGAAGAATGTGTGGGTCAGTGTTCAGTCCTTCCAACTCTGGACGGGGCAGATGCAAAGGGATATTCATATCTTTTGCCTGATGAAGTCTAAGATGAGAGGTGTGGTGTTCGGACTGGTCATACCAGCCAGGTGTGTGTGTACAGGTCTAGCAATGTATCCTTAAGCACACAGTAAGCTGGTTGAACTGAAGTGGAGCCTGACTTAACTGTATTTTTCTACACTGGGATTGTAAAAGTCATTAACTGATGCATGCTTAGATTGGGCTATTAATTCTTAGGTAAGACCATGGTTATCACAAGAATCATAGAATGCCCTGGACTCTCAGGATAGACTTATTACTGGATAATTTCATACTCCTCAAGGTCCTGTTGTCACGCTTACAGTCCAAGCTCAGGAAAGTAGCTCCAGGTGCATGCAGTGATGTGGCATTTGTAAAGGCGGTCATTGCATTGGAGTGATTGCTACTGGAGCTGCAAGTAGGCTATAGAAATTACTCTACGGTAAACACTGAATCTCTTGTTCGATGCATAATTTGCCCATTTATTTTTGCAACAGTTTTATTTAATAAGATTTTACATTTTAACCATCACAGAAAGTATGTATTTTATATCCTCGGTAACATACGTAGCTATATATAATAGTGAATTATAGTGAAGAGCAAAGTAAATATTCCAATTGAAACTGAAATCCCTTTGTGAAGTTCCAGCATTTTCAGTGCTGTCTTCCAGTGAGGCTGCTTGTAGCAAGCAATGAGCTGCCATCTTGCCAGAACCTCCTGAAGTGCTGCAGTAAGTTTTTTTCCTCTTTTTGGTGCTGACATATGACGTGCATCTCGGAGTCTGGCTTGCTTCCTCTGTCATAGAATCATAAGATGGTTTGGGTTGGAAGGGACCTTTAAAGGTCATCTAGTCCAACCCCCCTGCAATGAGCAGGGACATCTTCAACCAGATCAGGTTGCCCAGAGCCATGTCCAGCCTTGCATGCTGCCAGGGAGGGTTGCTTCCAACCCAAAGATTCTATGATTCTATGGGGCATCTACCCCTCTCTGGGCAACCTGGGCCAGTGTTTCACCACCCTCATCGTAAAAAATGTCTTCCTTCTATCTATTCTGAATCTATCCTCTTTTAGTTTAAAACCATTACCCCTTGTCCTGTTACTACATGCCCTGCTAAAAATTCTCTCTCGTACAGGCCTTGTTTATAAGACTCTTTTATATATGGAAAGGCAGCAATAAGGTGTCCCCAGAGACTTCTCTTCTCCAGGCGGAACAACCCCAACTCTCTCAGCCTGTCCTCACAGGAGAGGTGTTCCATCCCTCTCACCATTTTCGTCGCCCTCCTCTGGACCCGCTCCAGCAGGTCCCCGTCTTTCCAGTATTGGGAACCCCAGAGCTTGTCTCTTTGCTGAAATCATCCCATGACCCAGCGTGTGTGCCTCTATCCACAGTACCTCACTTCTGAAGTTAGTGATACTGTGACATTTTACATGAACTGGGAATTAGTTGGGGTTTTTTTAAGATGCTCTATACCATCCCCTGCATGACAATAAGATGGTATTCTACTATGCTGCATTTCACTAGTTCAGTTGAGATTTGATACAGTAGAACAAAATTATGGAACTAATTAATCACCCCTCTGTAGAATATCTAGGTTTTGTTCAGGTTGTTCTTTTTGGCAAGTGTTGCATTTTCTTACTTTGCATGTGAAATAATTTAGTGTCAAGTTGGTGTCACTTAACCTTTATTAGTTATATATATATGGGGAAAATAATTGTTTAAATTCACTGGAATGACTAAAGCATGACACATCTTAGGATCAGAATTTTAGTAACGTGGAATAATTTCACAGAGGAGTACAACAAAATACGCAGACAAAAATCTGAACCTCAAAAAAGTCTCTGTAATGGCTACTAAAAATACATCAACATAAAAAATTATTTCTTATAATTTTGACTGTGTCTTAACCAGTGCCTTAGATTTCCAGTACTGTGTGCATGGTAGGAGAAAAATAAATGTAAAAATTATTCATGTAATAGTGCATAGACAAGCTCGTAATTATTTATAACTTGTTGATTGCTTAATAGAACGTTAGTCATCTGAGTTTTCATTTTATTTTGCTTTAAGATATTTCATCATTTTAGAAATAAACTAAGACAGACTTTGAACATTTTACAGAAATGTGTCTTGGCCTGTTGTCATATAATTTTTCAAAATGACATTTTGCTTTTTCTTAAGATCCTGGTTCTGCTTGAACAGCTTATATGCGTTTTTGTAGTGTCTGAGCTGCTTCTCCTCGTACGGTAGGCATTTGCCTCTGAGGTACAGTCCTGTGTTACACTGAGTCTTCTGCAAATCCAGTTAACATTTTAGAAAGGTAAAATCATGGATAATTCTGTGTTCTCAAAGAGGAGTAAGAAAGATGAACCAGCACTAAATGTTGTATTGTTTCACTCAACGTTGTTTTTTGTTCTGTTTTAAAGAGTATCCTTCTTTGAGACCTGTAGTGCTAGTAAGACTAACTCCTTTTTTCATTACACTATGAGCACTTTTTTTCCCAAGTACTTACTTGGATAAGATTGCAGGATTAAAAAAAAAGTGTTTATTTTGCTATGTATTTCCTTTCACCAGAGTTGCTGAGTAGTGTTTAATTAGTAATTTTAATTATTTTAATAATAAGTTGGATGTCTGCAAGCAAAATGTAGAGACAGAGCACTGAAAAAAAATTACTTCTTCCTTTCTTTCATGCAATTTCACTATTATATTTGAAGTTTTCAAAACCAGCTGTAGACTTTTACTGACTAACATGTTGCAGTTAAAACTCTAAGGTATACTTTTTCATTGTTTTTACTGCAGAGTCTGATAGAAGTAATGGCAATTCTAATCTTCTCCTTTCTGTCAGTTATTTTAAATGGTCTGTTATACTTGGAGAGCGCAGCATAAATTTCTAATGCTAGTGTCAATGAAGTTTGTTACAACTTCTTGTACTGGAGTGACATGTTATGCATATTGTAACGCAGTGGAGCAGCCACTGGAGGAGAAACCCTAAAGAAACTAAGTGACTTCCAAACCCCCAGAGCAACCCAGAATTGTCTCTGGAGGCTCTGGGTAGGTTTTCTGCTCTGTTAATTAAAAACAATTTCTTTAATGCAGAGAACCTATCTTCATGATATATAGTAATAAATTCCTAATCTCTTCATTGTCATCTGTTAGAAGTGTGGATAATTTCTGACTAGATTTCTTCATTTTGTCTACAATGTTTTTATCATCTTCTTGAGTAGGAGTGTGAGCAAATGCAGCTTCACCTTTTGGGAATAGAAGCTATTTTAAAAGATAAAGTTATCTTGCTATTTTTATTATTTTCTATATCATAAAGAAGCGGAGAAATGCACAGTCAGGGGAATAAAAAAATATTCTTCCTTAAATCCTAAATCTAACTGCTTCCCCCAGAATTTAGAACTTGAAATACTTGCTGTCCCCGAGGGCCACTAGATTAAATCGAATTGAGATTACTTCGCTCTCCCAGGTAATGCATCTGAGAAATGGCAGGAGGAGCTGGTCGCTCCTGCGGTGGGAGTGGCACGGGTGCAGCCGTGAAGGACTTCTTTCTCCCGGGAAACCTTCCCCAGGGATTCGCCTTCCCCGAGGATTGGCCGTCAGGGGACCAGCGCCGCGTACCCCGGGCTAGGACGTCGCAGCCGCTTGGCCCGTTGAAGCCCTTGTCCCTCCGGCGAGCAGCACGGCCCCGTGCAGCCTCCGGAGGCGGCTGCCAGCTGCGGGGCGGGGAACGAGAGGCGCGGGGTCAGGCTCGGGGTCAGGCTCGGGGTCAGGCGTGCCGGTACTCCCTGCGCCGTTGAAACGTGCTTCGCCTCTGGCGGGGTGCAGCGCCGAGGCCCCCAACTTGTTGCCTGGCTGCAGGAATTGCCTTTCGGTGCTGCAAACCACCCCGGCAGCGGCGGCGTGCCCGCCCTCCCGGCCGTGCTGTCACCGGCGCCCTCTCGGCTTGGTTTGTGGTGGCACTACGGCAGGGCGGTGCGGGAGGGTGGCGAGCAAGGGGGGAGCCTTGCCGGGGGCGTTCAGACTGGCGGTGATGTCTGACGGTCTAGGTTGAGCATCACGGTGGAGCATGCTCTTGTCAACAGCGTTAAATACATTCCTGACGCTAAATGATTTGCTAAATAAAAGCCGATAAACATGCTTCTGCGACTTGGTGTTGTAATTGGGGAATAAATCCTTTTCTGAAGGATTTATTTGTGAAAAAATTTACTGTATACAGTTTCCAGATTCATGGTCCATTTAAAAATACAGTTTGAAAAATTAAGATGAGTAAAATACTTTATGAGTAAAGCCTTATTTTTTCCCTTAGATTGTTTTCATACTTTGCTAGTTCAAGTGCAACATCATTCTTATGTACAGTATTAACTGGTATTTTGTTTAATGCATCATAATCTTCTTTACATTTTAAATTTTAAAGCCAGAAGTGAACATTCTGTAGGAAGATCAGAAAAGAAAGTTTTGAGTTTATTAATTGCTAATAATTAATAGAAATTGTTTACTTTTCAGTGAAGGGATGGCAAACTGATTTAAGGTTTAGGTGACATCAGGTCAAGCAGAAGAACAGTTTCTCTGACCACCTGATAGACTCTGAAAGAGTCCTGAGATCATCTCCGCTTGTAGTGTACAGATACTGAAAAGATAAAGAGCAATTCAGAGTCATTAGAGGAGACATAATACACACATACCATGCAAATAATCTATCTGGTGATGGCTCAGAACAAATGTGGTGGAGAGGTGGTCAGTGGGCTATGTTAGGCTGTGCAGATTTGACAGCCAAGGAGTGGAAATCTCCATTTGTAAACTGCATACCAACACGCTTAGGAAGAAGCGATTTCAGGTCATCAAGTGACAGGATTAGCGGGACCAGTCAGTATCTTTTGCCATCTCCAAAATATGTATGTAAACAAACAGACAAAAAAAATCTCCCTTCGTTCTGCAGGATTTTTTATATTTGTTTTTTCTTCTTTCAGCCCTTGTAAGGTAGCCTGCCTCGTGCTCTTTTCCTGTGCGCCTTCACTTGGTTTCGGCTGATCTGGGTGTGTGGGCTGCAGGTGAAGCAGAGCGTGGGCTGCACTTCTGGCGGGCTTGGGCTCCAAGGTTGAGGCATCAGTAAATTTTACCTGTGTGTGAAAAGAAATCAAGTGCACAGCAATAGACCCCTTCAAAGAAACTTCAGGAGGGATCCGAAGCTCGAGGTTGGTCAATCCTGGGCTGTGCCTGAATGTCAAGACCAGAGAGTCCAGGTCAGCAGAAGCACTGGGGGAGCTGATCTGCACGGTGTTTTTGTAGGTGCTTGTCAGTGCCAATGTATGGGGAAACTGGATAGCATTTCAGATCTTTTAGTTTTCTAAACTCACCTTTTAAGTTTGAATAATGTAATTTTGGGTGTACCTATCTCATATGAGTAAAACATGTTTCTTCAACACCATTGTGATCCTTAGTGCTGACAAATGACTGGAGGACGTAGAAGTGTTAGACCTCTAGTGTTTGCCTCTGAGAAACTGATCCAACACTTTTTGTCTTCAGTAAATTTTGAGTCGAGGTCTAAATCATATTGGTGACATGATCTTAACCCCCAAGAATGTAGCGTGGAACTGGGGCAATGTGAAATCTATACTCCTCGCTAAAGGAGAGAGCCAGCGCTGCAGCGGAGGCCTGGGCAAGGGTCACCTGGCAGAAGGCGCAGTGCTCCGTTTTACGGCCGGATGCCAGATGCAAAGTCTAATGATGGCTATCGCCGCTTAAGAATGATTACAGAGCTGAATTGTATTAGTGCTTGTCAGACAGGAAAACGATTTGTAAGGCGTTCTGTTTTATGGATTTTTAGCAGTGAGAATTCACTTTTTAAAGGTTTTTTTTTTTCCCCTGCAACTCTTAAGAGCTAGAAACTTCTAAAAAACCCTTCCAACTCCAAAACCAGAGTTTGTTTCCTGTACTTTCCATTTTATGCTATACACATACCCTGTGTAAAGGCATGTACCTCTGAATAGAACTTCTCTAGTCCAGAAGACTGTACGCCCATAAGCATATAGATGGGGTAGGAAATCAGAGAGAGTTAGTCAGGACTGAGAAGCAGAATTGCAGGGGTGAACTTGGAACAGTTCATCATACATAAAAAAAAAAAGAAAAAAAAATTTTTTTCTAAAAATCACAGGAGTTTGTTAGGATTTATTTTTCCCTGACTTTTTAGTGAAGCAGACACTGGTTTTTTGATTCTTCTCTCATGAGATTAGTCTTCACGCAGGGCCCTAGAGAGTCCTTCTTGACATGAATTTGGAATAACGTAAGTTGTAATTGACTGAAAGCAGCATGTTATACAGGCTCTGTAAAGCGTATAGGAGCTAAGTTTCTTCAGTCTACCATGAGCCCTTTGTATATAAGTTCATTTTTCCCTTCTGGTTAGGGATGGAAGGATTTGATTATAAAGTGGAGAGTCCTTAATTTTGTAGCTGTTTTACTTACCAGCTATGTGCCCAGAGCTCTCAGAGGTATTTCTAGCTGTATATCTACAATAAGCATATCTGAAAATGTTGGAGAAGGATGGGGTCCAAATAATCTGAAAGATAACCGTGATTCATTATTCCTCCTCCCAGTGAGATCTCTCTGGCCAGACAGCTCTGAAGGTCAACCTTTTTATTTAAATTTTCAGTCACTTCATAGAGAACGGCAACAAGACAGGTTGCATTGAGAACCCTTCACCCATATATTATTGAAAAAACACAATAAATAATTCTCCCACTGTTCAGTATTTTTCTAGGGAGTTGTAGTGTCTACATGGTGTTTATCAAGAATACTGTGTAGTTTAGTGTCAATATTACATGAAACCTGGCTACAACATGCCATACTTTGGTTTGAAGACATCTTTTGTTGTAATTGAGAATTTTATTTGCATATGTGTAATAGGCTTCCTTTTTTTGCAGACAATAAAAACAGATTAAGAAATTATAAATGCCTATGTCATACATATTTAGAGTCAGTGTTTACCCTTCAGTGGGCTATTTAGTGTTTGTCCACTCAGTGGACTGCTAGTTGTTTAACTAACTAAATATGTATTTGTTGAGCAGATTTGAAATGATACAATATGCAATGAAACTGGGTTGGAAGCTGCAATCCTACTATTTTTGTTAATCACAAAAATTACTCATTTTAAGTTATTTGGATAATGGCTAAAGCATAATTAAACTGAATCAGAGTTGCAAGGCATGTTTAAGAAAAACTTTGCTGTATAATGAAAAGCTTAAGGGAAAGGAGAACAAATGTGACCTGGGTTGTCTGCCAATTTGAGCCTGAGTGTAATTTTACCAGGACTACATCAAACCATTTATTTGATGTCCGTCCCCATTTCTTTGAAAAATAAGGGAAGGAATGATAGCTGCTGGAAAGTTGGAAAAGATTGTGCTTGGTGTTTGCAGAGGTTTCAGTCTATATGGAAAGCTGCTGCCAAACCACTTCACAGCCTGATAGATTCTAGCATATTTAATTAAGGTAATTGATTATATTTGGGACAAATTCTTTGACTTGGAGAATGTAGAAAAAACTATTTTAAACTTTGGGAGGTCCTACGTATTAAGCTGATCAAGCTGCTGAAGTTTCTCTCAGTGATGAGAGTACAAGACTAAGGCTGCTTTGGCAGTTCAGGGAGGAGAACTTGAACATAGACCTCAATTACTGATGTTCCAGTTTTAAAGTAAAGTGAGCCTTATTTACTTTTACTGATCCTGTTAGTCTACTGCACACTTTCAGGGGATGGATCACATATCCCACTTCAGATTTTCACATGCCAAGGTGAACAAACCCAGTTTAGTGAACATCGACCTGAATTACTCGTGCTCACAACTATGAAACACTGATGTTCTGTAACACCAATATCTTGAGGAGAAGCTGCTAGTAAACAAACACATGTAGGTCAACACTTGGTACAGAAATATACTGGAAATGCAAAGTAAATTGTTTACTTTGGTGATAATGAATATTTTAGTTAAAGGAACAGAAAGAATATTACTTCATGCAGAGTTCAAGAGCAGTTAATACTGATAAAATTACTATTTTTATCATTCTGATTTCCCTAATGATAATACCTGTCACAGCTTATGATTATAATAATTTTGTAATTGGATTAAATGTGGCAAATATTTAACCTGAGTCTTAAGTACAGTACTCCTTCTTCTGCCCTCCATTATCCTACTGAGATGTATAGTAGGCTTTTACTGAATGACTGCATGGAAAGCTTTGACTTACCCTGCTTATGCCAGGCTGGAATTTCGATTAGTTAAGATGAAAATGTCTTCTTTGCCTGTTTTGCCTTTGTAAAAGAGTATGTAAAATAAAGATTGAGTTTTTTGAGTTGTACAGATAATTCAATAATGCTTGTACTCCTTTTAGTAATGTTGGGATATGGTGCCATCATTTGTAGCCTCATAAAACATAATTAGGTATTGAATGTTTGCCTTCAAAAATGTTCAGCCTGAGCTGCCTTTTTTTGAGAAGCCTGGCAAGTGGACCGTGAAGTGGAGCATACTCAGTTCTCCTGCTGTATCACATCCCACAATATTTTCTTCCTGAAATGTTTAGTAATGTTTTAATGTTTAGTTAACAGGTCTTACTTACTTTGCTGCATAATGCAGGTGAGAGGCATCAAACCACTTACCTATGTTCTTAAAAATATATTTAAGTGCCTGGTTCTATCTGGTTTAGGGAGATGTTGGCTGAAGTTGTATGCTTGCCGAAAGGGACTGAATGATGAAAAAAATGTGGTAAAACTTGGAAGTTCTTGGCTGTTGATAGTATGTGCAAGCTACTGTCTTACAGTACTAGACATCTCAAAACCCTTTTTAAACTTCATGTAATTATAAAAAGGTCCACTAATTTACTCCGTGGCTGAAATACGGCTACCTAGCTCCATAGGATATAGTTTCTTGTTTTGCACTTGTAATAGCTTTTGGCTCAGAGGACACGCCAAATGAATCGTGCAGTAGTAGTATAGAGATGGAAGATGAGTTTCAAGAGGAATCTCCTCTATTTCTGCTGCAATGAACAAAAACTGGGTTAAAAATGATCCTAGGTCCTCTTGCCTTTTCATCTTTGTCTTCATCTTCTTTGCCACCTCCGCCTTCTTGTGTCATCCAGTTTCTTTCACTGCCATTTCTGGAGTGCAGTTTTTCTGCTTTTTTGTTTCTTCAGCTTCCTCCCAATTGGTAAAATGCCAGGCTGTTTTTCTGCTAGAAGTTTTCAGACTTCACTGTTGGAACAACACAATGATAGGATGGTGTTAATGTCCCTTTCCTGCCAATACCCCACATTCAAAAACAAAATTGGGAGGCAAAAAGCTTGTGCTGCGTTTGCAGCCATCCACGTCAATATGGTGAACTTCCTCAAGTCATCCAAACCAAGCCTGGTTGGAGCAGGCTATATTCCTCTGTGAAGTTTTAATCTCACTGGGACTGGGGCTTGCAAGGGCGTATCAAAACACGCAGTGCCTGAGCTTACTGGAGTGATGGAGTCCCCGTCCTGATACAGCTGTTGTGTTTTCAGGACTCAACTAGTGTGCCATGGGCACCAGTGGTGTCCATGGGGCTTTTTAACTCTCTGTTCTCATTTGTATGGTGTATTTGCTGGGTTTACTGAATCCTCCTGTGTGTCACCTACCACGCAGAAAATCCTGTCACATCTAAACAATTTCTCTTTTGCAGTCCCTCAGATGACTTTTGGAGGCAGACCTAGTCAAACACTGGTGATAACTTGAATACATAGGAGTGCTGTGCTTTGCATATAGGCACTAAAATGACCTGGTCCAGCAGATCTTGATCTTTGATTCTGGAAGTGACGGCGGGTTTTTGTCCATTGGCATGCCCATATCAGATGCATTTTAACTGGTATCTGAAATAACTCTCAAAGGCTGTTGGTTCCATCCTATGGTAAAAAAATCAGAAATGAGGTTCCTGAGATTTTGGAGAAGGCACTGTTTACTGTACTGCACTGTTTACCTGGGCAGGCATTGCGTATATTTATGCTGCTGCTATGTACGCCTTCTAGGAGCACTGAAGCAATTTAAGTTTTGCCTGTAGAAATGCTCTGGGCGTAAGAACGTTGAGCTTGCGTAACGGAAGTCAAGGCTTTTACATAATGATTAGTAGTACAGTAGGAGAAACAATGTCTCTCCAGTCTTTGGCCAATGAACCTTAATTTAAGTGTCTGCTTCTGCCCTTCTAATGTCACTGGTTAGTAACTTACTCATAGTTCTCCTAGTGGATGGAATCGTGACTCCATCTAATCCTGCCATCGCAAGGGATATGGCATTCAGTAATTTTTATGGTACTTTCCCATTCTCTGTTCCAATGCTCATAAATCTGTACTGGATTTATTTAAACGCAGCCAGTATTTCACCCATTTACAGAGTAAAGGGCTCCGCCATGCCCTGTGTGCGGCATGATTAAAGTTAGAAGGATGTGGTCAGTAAGGAGTTAAATAATAATTTTAACCTTCAGGGCTAGGTCTGCACAGAACAGCATTCAGGCTGAAATTACTTGAATATTTGCTAATCTTGCTTAATTGCTGTGTCTCGTGAAAAGTGTTTCTTTCCCCCATGAGACTCAGAACTCCAAAATGCTGAAAATATCTTCATAGCAAAATGTCAGCAGTCTAAATTAGCCTAGACAGGCAGGCCTGTAACTGCGGCTATAGCCTTGAAGTAATCTTCAAATAACCAGGCTAGGCTTTCTTTAGAGATTGTTTGTGTGTTGTTTATCCTCACACATTATATTGTGCCACACAGGGAAATCCCAGGTCTTTTAAAGCATTCTTCTGATACACATCATTGTTTTCCATTCCAGAAACAATTCTCCTAAGCTTGTTTGGCTTATTGGGCCGATCTGTACAACTTGGGAAATGACTCGTTAGCAGCCGGCGCTGCCATTAGTTGTTCTCAGCCAATCCACAGATGGAAAAACGCCGGGCGAACTGTAAGCCATGACGTTTGTGTAATGACTGCCTGCTGTTGGGGGTGCCCATGTGGCAGTAAATGATGCTGGTGAGATGCACAGACACCCGTACGGGTTTGTGTGTAATAAACAGTTTTCGCAGAACATTTCGTGGCACATGAGCCCATGCGTGCTGCTGCATCCTTCACCTTGCCCGCTGTTCCTGCTCAAGAACATGCTTGTAAGCTGGGGAGCTTCCCTGGTTACTCAGCAAAGAGGTAAGATCTGTAAATCACACTCTTCTGCGATGCAGGCATCCCCTTCCAGCTGGAGCAGTAAGGTTAATTCCAGCTCAGCAGTTGCACAAACGAAGACGGATTGTCAAGTCAGAAACACGAGTTTTGACAAGGCTGCGTTCCTTCGTGGGTGCTGGAATTTGTGTTGGGTATTTTGCTGCTTAGTACTTGTGGTGTTGATGGATCGCTCTAACCCATCTTTTGCTGCTTTTGTTACCTCAGTGTTACAAAATCAGTGCGATTTTGATATTTACGGTGGCTCGTTCTAGAGGACCTTCTAATGTATGTCAGGTAGCAAAACTGTTGTATCAGAGATTTTGCTTCTGTCAGCCTTCATTAAGCTGTGGAAATCCCAGTTCTCTGGGTCATCCAGTGCATGTTTTAAGTAGTCAGAAGCATGATTAGACATGGCCCTTGCCATCACTTTCTGTCTGCATTGACTGGAGTCTGTGTTACAACTTTTCTGTCTTTTCTTATTTCCCTTTCCCTGACTCTGTTTACTGTGGTTAAAAATGGTCTAATTTCTGTTCTGATATCCGGTATCTCCTGTAGTTTTCTTCACAAGCAGACACTGACTTTCTTAGAGATCAAGAAATCAGACCGGTAGTCAGTGAATTATAACACAGTGCTTCTCTTTCTATTACTTTACCAGGACATTTCACAAAAATAATCTACCTGAAAGAAAAAAATGAAGAGAATTGTTAGTGAACACCTAAATAATTGCAAATAGCCTGGGGACATGTTTTTCAATAAACAAAATTTCTGTGATTTTTCTCAAATTTTGTTTCAACTTTTCTCAAGTCAAATCTGTACTTTAGTAAAAAACACCGTGAGATTTCGCTTTGGAAAGAGCAAGAGTAGGATCTGATTCTGATACTCCTACCCTTACTGATCAGTCCTTCTACATTTGGGGTTCTAGCAGCTTGTGGTAGGCTTACTGTAGCAGAATGAAGGTACTAGAGTCTCGCCTTCCCTACAGTTTTCTTATGTAACTTTAGCAAGTTTGTGCAATATAATATAATCCCTATGTGATACAATTTGCATTAAATGATTCCCCTGACCTGTTCTCACTCACACACATACCTTTGCTTGCTTTCCTGTTCAGAATATAAAGAGTGTCCTGACTGTGAAGAGTTTTTCCAAATCCCATTAGGAAACTTCTGTTTTGTAAAAAAAAAAAAAAAAAAAAAAAAAGTGAGATCATTTTTGGCCAGACAATTTCATTTCTGCTGAAGAAGACTTCTTTCTCTTTTTGCATATTTACTTAATACAAGTGTTTAATATCAAACACTGAAGTGCTACTTTCTTTGTATTCAGCTCCTAATGATTCAGAAAGTATCAATCACTGAAACAGTTATTAAAATTCTTAGTCAGTAGATGTAATTTAAGACACCCAGCCTGTCCAGAAGGCAGTAGACATAGATCGCTCTTAAAAATGCAAGAGTTGTAAACTAATTTCTGCCAGCAGTTAATCAATAGCATGAAAAGCAGAAAACTTCCGGCACAGTAATAAGTTTAATTATTGTTCTGTTCATTCTGGTGAATAGAAGTTCCTCTAAATCTGCGTTGAAAACAACAGAGTTTCATATATTGCTACGGAATTTTCTGGGCCTGTCAGATCGTGGGTGGTCAGATTTTTCTTTTTTGGTTTTGGGCTCTTCTCCCCCTTTTGGAGCTGGAATGTCCTCAGTGCATTTGATGCAGTTTAATGCTATAAATGCACGGTGCCTCATTTTCCATTTCTTTTTAGACATCCTTTTGATTGTTCAACACATAGGATAGTAAATATTATAGACTTTAAGAAACATTCAGTGATATTAATGGAATTTGTTTCTACTGGTTTTAACATTCATCCTCTATTTGCCTAATGCAAACGTGTGTGTATTTGACTAAGCCTTTTCTTCTTTTTTAGTTTTAAAGGGTAGATTGGGATTGGCTGTGTGTGTACACAAGGGCATTAAGTGGATTGTAAGGACAACCCTTCAGCCTCGGCTGTGGTACCTGCCTGTCTTGTTGCAGAATCGTAGGTTGCAGGGAAAGCTAATCGGTTTCCAATTAAATTGTGCCAGAATACAGAATGCTGTTTACAAATTACTCCCACCCTGAAAAATCGGAGACAAGGAGGCAACTTTGACTTTGACCCTAGAAGATTTGTTGTGGGCAAAAATGGGTGCTGTCATGATTATCGTGATGCGGGAGTGTGTGTGTGTGCCCTAACTTTTCTCAGTATTCAGCAGAAAGGTGTAGTCCAGCTAGGTATTGCAGGGAGACCAATTTGCTCCAAAACTGAAACGGGGAACCCAAAGCAGCAGAATAGCAACAGGCAAGGTTTTTACATTACAACAGAATAATAATGTTTTAGAACATACGAGTTTTCAAAAGCGGGGGGGGACAAACAAAACCCCACAGTGTGCCTTTGCAGTTTGTTAAGAACAAAATACCAGAAAATCCTGCATGGTAATTGCTCTATGACAGCTAGAGAAGATTGACTTGGAGCTTCAAGGAGCACCGCAGGTAATTGCAATTTCTGCTGCATACAGGTTCTTTGCTTATTTTGTGCTGCTTCAGCACTTTTCAAAATAAAGTCATTGTCACTTAAGTGAACATATGTAATACAACAGATTTAGTTGATGAATTGGTCCAAACTCTTCCTCGTGTATATTCACTGGAACTGCGGCACAGATGAAATTGGTTCTTTTTTTTTCTTTTCTCTAGCACTGAATTATATCCTGAGTTATTATTTTGCATCAAAAGGCAAACGCTAATAATAGCAATCAGCTTGCTTAGTCCAGCATCCTAAGTGTGTTAGTGGCATAATGATTTCAGCTATTGTGCTTTATCAGCAATATGCTTGGGGACTGTGCCAGCTGAAGAGTATATACTATAAAATAACACCACTGACATACTAACATGAAGAATTTTTAGTCTTCCTTAAATGTAAAATGTTTTAAAAACTATTAAACATAAGATTGTTCTCATTCAGTCCCTGACTCACTTTATTAACAGTAGCTATAAGATTTGCTTGAAGAAATTGCCAGTAGAAAGATTTGCTTTCTCACTGCCGCATTAATCTAAGATTCTACACATGGCTTAAATTATACATGATGGAAAAGAGAGAAGAGTTGAGAAATTTAATTAAATTAAATGACCAAGTCGTCTCAGTCCAAACACATTTGGTCAAGAACTGTGCCAGCAATTGCTGTAGCAGTGTTCAGGCTGACCCCAGCTGAAACACAGCTAAAATGTACTGTTTGAATTTTAAAAAATAGAATTAAAACAAACAGAAATCCCTTAAATAGAGACCTGGCGAATAATATTAGCAATCAAAAAGGAATTTACAGCTACTAACTAATGTTTTGTTTATGTATATCATAAGGACAAACACTTCTTGATGGAGCATAATTGCTATGAATTCTGCAAAAGACTTGCAGGGAAAGATCCACAAAGATACATCATTTTTTCCAGGTTCCCCGGCAACCAGCTCATTACCCATCTACTAGTTCCCCTACTGCACATTCAGGGGTGTTAGGGCACTAAAAGGTTTTTGCCTGAATGCCCCATTACTCATAAAAACAGATTTCCCCATACATGCACAGAATGGTTATCCAGAGTTTTCTGCCTCTTGCTGTCTCAGGTGACAGTCAAACTCTTCTGTGTTGCAGAGCTACGTATCCTTTGTCGAGCTCATCTGTCATCCCAGACTGATGCCTAAAAATAAGGCTCTGGAGGCAGTACTTTTCAGATGAGATAATGTATGTCTTCTGCATATTTCATCTGTATCTTACATATTCGTCTCAATACTATTATGTAAAATGAAAAAAAACCCAACCCCAAAAGCCTTAGGCTTTATTCTGTTCTTCTCTCCTTGTTCATGAAAAGATTTGTATTTTTGTTCATTTTGATTCTTACTTCTTCAAGGTTTATCTATCTTGGATATTTTATTATGTTGCTATTACAAGTGTTGTGGTGCTCTGGTGCATCAGCGATACTTTCTTTGGTAGGAATTTCTATTGTGAAACACACATGAAACAACATGAAAGAAGGTAAGAACGTCCATTGTGTGTTTGATATAAAAAACATTGAAAATAGTAGTTTATCTTAGTAATCCGTTCAGTAGAAGCCAAGGCCTTATTGCTTAACGTATACTGTCCTTCTGAATTTAGTGTTAGTGAAGCAATACAGAGTTCACAAAAGATTTAAAAACTAAGGACAATGCATTGACATCTTGTTTCAGGGGAAGGTGGACTCACTGCTGCGGTGAAGGTGGCTTTGCTGCTTTCTCCTTCCTGTGGCCCCAAGTACTTCTCTTGCCTTCGCCACAGCTGTGCAAGGCTGATGGTCGTCGCAGTGCAGTGCTTTGTCCAGCTGTGTGGATTATTTTTTGAACTAATGTGCTTCACAAAGAAGCTCTGTATCCGTTGCATTGGCACAACCGAGGGACAGCATGCAACAATAGAGAAATACTTGTACAGGATGTTGAAAAAAGCTTTTATAGGTGTATGGGAGTATGATTTCAATTTTTGTTTTTTGGTGGGTTTTAGTCAGCATGAGAGAACAATCTGCTGACTTTGCAAAACATTCTGAAAGTTTCCCAGAACTGGGATCCACCATCTTTAGGAGTTCTGGTTTCTGGCTGTCCCTTCTAGAAATAGTCACTGCTTGGCTTTAAGTTTTCCCTCAAATTTTCCCTTAAAGATATTTCCATTTTTAAATCCCATTGTAATTACAGTGTAATGAGGGAAATAGATCTCATTTGCTTGTCATTACTGTGTTTTTGTCCTTGTTTGAGGGAGTTTTCCTTTGTCACATGAAGATGCTTTGGGCATATGTCAGCTGACTAGCCAGCATTGTTTTTCAGTTTGGGCTGTAAACAAAGTGTTTACACTAAATAACTTCCTTTTCCCAGGAGAAGTTGTAGTGCTGGACTGCATTATTACCTCTGAAGATATATGAACTATGTCCATGATTTTCCTAACATACATATGCAGAACTGATCATCATGAAAAAACATAAATCTGAACAGTCATGGTGGCCAACACTTGCTCTTGGTAAAGGCAAGACACAAGTGTCCACGAACAAACCTGGGGTGGTTGTGCCCTTAGCTCGAACAACCAACAGTTGCTCTTGCTGAGGACATGGAGCTGCTCTCGCTAAATGAGAAGCTGGATGGTACCTCGGCATCAAGTGGCCATACTCATAGTCCTGCATTCCTGTTCGTGAAGTAAGCTTTATTGGTTAAAGCCACTTGCCTGGTGTCCCAGAGGGTTTTACTTCACTAGTGGGTTGGGCTGAGGGTAATCACTGCTGAGTTGCTGAATTACAACTGGAGTTATGGGACTTCAGTCACCTTTGGTCAACTGTCCATCCACTGACTGTCTGCCTAAGCCAACTGCCTTTAATACGTTATTCTTTTCTACCTTTCCTTCTCCTGGTGTGCTCTCTCTCTGCCATTTTTGCCTTCCCACTTCTTTTGTCATCCTGCCCCATGTAGCTATATACAGAAAGCATGGCACTCTCTCTCTGTGACACTAATATGACTTCTGTTGATGTGGTGCTCTCCTCTCTGCTTGGTTTTTCTCATTAACTTTTCTTGGTCCAGTAGGTACTTTGGTTTAGGGACTGGCTCTGAATTCTGTTGTGATGAGCATTGTGTGTCAGTGCCGTGCATTCAGCGTAGCAAAAGAATTTTTAAATGGGCAAAGATAGGTCCTTAAAGGATAAGGTGGCAAAAAAAAAAATCTTTATTATGCTATTTTACAATACTGTTGTGAGAAATTGGTTTACAAAGAAATTACACCAGTGTCTTTAAAAATTACAATTAGTATCACAGAAACATCACTGGCTTCTATACACAATACATAACAATGCAGTTGTCTTCAAGGAAAACCTTGTATTTATTCATTTTAATAAGTAGAAACTACTGGAATAAAATACTCTACTATCAAGGACAAATTATATGTATTTTAATAGAACTTAGCATTTAAGAAATATATCAGGTAAAATATCAAATCTATGCCAAACATGTAAATAGATCATGCACATACTTATGACTGTTGGACAAGAAGTAATTTCTGATATAGTGAAAGTGATGCTTTCATCTGAAGAAGTAATTTTTCTTGAAAACTAAAAATAGCTTCTTATTCAGATAGATTATCTAGCTATGTTGCATGGAAACCATTTTTCTCTATTACTGTACTTACGTAACACTGGCTTCAGGCTGAAAAGCACAATTGTATTTTTGTTAAATTAACGGTTTAAGGTCAGGTTCTTTCTCCTGCTGCTGCTTTATAGATATGTGCAAGTCTTATTTCATGTAATCTCTGTGTCTTTGCGTGACATACTGAGCTTCTGTAACATAATGGAAGGGTTCACAGTAAAACGTTGTGGAAGGTTGGCACAGGTTAACACTCACAAATCCAATGTCCCTGATGGGATGCACCCACGAGTGCTGAGGGAGCTGGCTGATGCTGTTGCAACACCTCTCTCCATCATTTTTGAAAAATCATGGAGAATGGGAGAGGTACCCGAGGACTGGAGGAAAGCCAATGTCACCCACCCCAATCTTCAAAAAGGGCAAGAAGGAAGACCCAGGAAATTATAGACCGGTCAGCCTCACCTCCATCCCTGGGAAGGTGGTGGAACAGCTCCTTCTGGAGGCCATCTCTAGGCACATGGATGAAAAGAAAGTTATCATTCACCAAGGATTCACCAAGGGGAGATTGTGCTTGACCAATCTGATGGCCTTCTATGATGGAGTGACTAGCTGGGTAGATGAAGGGAGAGCAGTGGATATCGTTTACCTTGACTTCAGTAAGGCTTTTGACACTGTCTCCCATAACATCCTCATAGTGAAGCTCAGGAAGTATGGGCTGGATGAGTGGACTGTGAGATGGATCGAGAACTGGCTAAGCAACCATCAGAGGGTTGTGGTCAGCGGCACAGAGTCCAGTTGGAGGCCTGTGGCTAGTGGTGTTCCCCAGGGATCAGTACTGGGTCCAGTTTTGTTCAACATCTTCATCAGTGACCTAGATGAAGGGTTGGAATGCACCCTCAGCAAGTTTGCTGATGATACAAAACTGGGAGGAGTGGCTGATACACCAGGAGGCTGTGCTGCCATTCAACGGGATCTGGACAGACTGGAGAGCTGGGTGGAGGGGAACCCCATGAAATTTAACAAGGACAAGTGTAGAGTTCTGCACCTGGGGAGGAGCAACCCCATGCACCAGTGCAGGTTAGGGGTTAACCTGCTGGAAAGCAGCTCCATGGAGAAGGACCTTGGAGTCCTGGTAGACAAGAAGTTATCCATGGGACAGCAATGTGCCCTGGTGGCCAAGAGGGCCAATGGTATCCTGGGGTGCATTAAGAAGAGTGTGACCAGCAGGTCAAGAGAGGTTATCCTCCTCCTGTACTCTGCTCTGGTGAGGCCTCATCTGGAGTATTGTGTCCAGTTCTGGGCTCCTCAGTTCAAGAGAGACAGGGAACTTTTGGAGAGATCCCAACGGAGGGCTACGAGGGTGATTAAGGGACTGGAACATCTCTCATATGAGGAAAGGCTGAGAGACCTGGGGCTGTTTAGTCTGGAGAAGAGAAGGCTGAGAGGGAACCTTATCAATGTCTATAAATCTCTGAAGGGTGGCTGTCAGGAGGATGGAGCCAGTCTCTTTTCAGCAGTGCCCAGTGACAGGATGAGGGGCAATGGGCACAAACTGCAGCACAGAAAGTTCCACCTCAACATGAGGAAAAACTTCTTTACTGGGAGAGTGATGGAGCGCTGGAACAGGCTGCCCAGAGAGGTTGTGGAGTCTCCTTCTCTGGAGACCTTCAAAATCCAACTGGATGTGTTCCTGTCCAACCTGCCCTAGGTGACCCTGCTTTGGCAGGGGGGTTGGACCAGATGATTTTCAGAGCTCCCTTCCAACCAATCCTTTCTGTGATTCTGTGACTTCCATCTTCTGCCCTTAGTCAAGTTGGTGGAAGTTACAACTTCTGTTGTGAGCCCTCTGTGGGTCCCAGAGGATGGTATTAGTCTAAAAATTTTAAATTTGAATTTAAATAATACTGTTTTGCTGTATCACTGATGCAAATGAATCCATTTTTTTCTGGCAAAAAAGGGTATCTTGGAGTTATTGCACTGGGTTTTATTTTGTTGTTGGTTTTTGTGTTCTTGTTCCACATGAATAGCTTTTGGACAGACCCAGAGCTGTTTGGGTAACACACTTTTCAGTGCTTTTGAATCTTTGAGTTTTAGTTGTATTTAGCACTCAATTTCCTCCTCTTTTAGTGATTATTTCATTACGAGTGAAATACTTTTGTATTACCTTTAGTTATTGAAATATGTTCTGAACTATCATTTTAGCTTAATAAAGACTTTTTCCTCTAGGGATTTCTTTTCTGTATATTTTCTCCGTGAGACACTGGGACAAAACATTTGAAGAGGAGTTTTTATGGGTCCATGGGTTCTCTATACCACTCCTGATTTCCCATTCCCTCTGCCTCTCCCCCAGCCTTTGGAGATCTGCGTATGTCCACCTTGGCAGTTACTCGGTGTTCCCGCCGTCTGCATGTATTAATTCCTGCTTTCCCTCCTTGCAGACCTTCAGAGATACAAAGCTGTAACGAGTAAGACTGTGGTCTTCAGTGTTCATTAACACAGCATCCTTATCTGTAACTGCTGTGATATGCCTTTATTATAGATGAAGAGATACTTCAGGCCCAGGGTTTGACTATGTAGGAACGTATGTCCTCTTGAAGAAAAGAAAAATGAAATCTTTGTGATAGCGATTTGCAAGCAAACCATTTGACTAAGACAGAGTGTCATGTGAAATGGTGTTTCTCTCCATGAAGCTCATCTTGTCTGGAGTGTAAGAACAGGGTGGCTGTGTAAAAAAAAGACTGCACGGAGACTCTCGAAGAGAGCCTAGGTTTGTTCAGAGGTCATAAATGAGTTCTACCCCTTTATTTTAAGAGGGAACTCTAATGTGCGAATCTCGAGATTAGATACTTCTGTTAGCTGCAGTTTGAAATCCTTTTTCCCCCTCTTTTTAAACATCCGGTTCCAGCATCCCTATAAAGGTACGTTGGGAAGTCTTCTGCTACTGATCATAGTTACCCAAAACGGAAAAACCCGCACAGGTGCCGCACGCTCAGTTAGATGTGCCGGTTATCAGCCGTTTTCCTTCCACATACAGCTGACCCTTGTCACAGCCCGTGAGCAGAAGCCCTGCAATACCTCATCCTTGGAGAAAAAAGACTTCAAGACATGCCTTGAATGCTGGTCCCCAGCGTCCTGTTCAGGGACCTGGCTGGTAAGCGCCGTGATTATTTTCTGGGTTTTGTAGCATCACCTGGAAGAGCTCTTGGGTCCATCTCTGTAGACATAAGATGCAAAGGGCCAATTTTGCTATAACCCGTGCAGCATAGAGTGCAAGCCTCGACATGCCAAATATCTTCCAGTTCAGTGGGATTACGTTTTTCCATTGCAAACCTGAAGGAAGCTTCTTTGATTCAGGCACTAGTGTCATCCTGAAAATGTCATCTTAAGGCATTGCTGGCTGTAAAACTTCGTTGGCAGTTGCCTTGAAAAATGTGTATCTCTCAACAGGGTGGAAGAGAGGTCTGTTCCACCACACTAACAATCTTGTTACTCCCTTGTTTCCTCCAAAGCTGCGTTCGCCTGTAGTTAAGCATAAGGACCAGGACTCCAGATCTTACTTAGTAATTTTGCATCCTTGAAAAATCTTTCAAAGCTCGTAAGATTCTTCTTACTGTCCTAATTACCCAAAAATAATATCCCAGAATGCCTTCCTGCTTCTTCTAATGGCCCTTTTCAGCTACATCTCACTTCAAGTGAGGTTTATCTGAAGTTTCCAGAACAGACGGTTTTTGGAGATGCAACATGGCAAAAAGTGCAAAGAGATTCCTCAAAACATAATTAACACCTGTTTATCCTGAGTCTCATATCTTACAAGTGGCTTTACCAAGCACTCTCAAATTTGGGCCAAAGAAAGGTCTGCTAATGAGAAAGGTCTGCTAATGAGAAATGTCTGCAATATCTGAAACAGTAATACACATTTTGTTGTGTTAGGGGTTTCCTTTGGTTTTGTATTTTGGTTTTGTTTTTTCTTTTTTTGGTCTGCTTGGGGTTTGGGGTTTTTTGAGTATCTAAAGACTAGAGTTTGAGTTGAGAACTCTGGAAGGAAAGCAAAGAGCCAAATGGTGAATGATTACATCTTCCTCTCATTCCTGTCTTCTACAGCAGATCATGCTCTAAGAAGTTGAAACGCACTGTATTTCTAATTCTTGGAAGGAATAAGGTATAAGATTGAAGGAACAAATCTCAAGGAAATGTTTTCCCTATTATTAGAAGAAAATCTCAAATACATAGCTTCTTTCCCCTAACAAACAGATTAAAAATACCAAATCAGAAATGCATCTTAATTGTGCAATTTCCTTCAGCTACAGAGCTTTTAGTCCCTGTGCATTTTCCATTCACCTATAGAGAGGCAGCCTGACAGGACTGCTGTGCACAGCTATTAGATTTAATTGCCATGTCTTTACTTTGCTATTCTTTAACCAGAACATGTTTGTGGCTAAAAATAGAGATATTATTTTCTGATGTAGATATAACATCTCTAGGAGCTTAATGGGTTACATACTGTTTGCCAGCAGAATAGTGATTTATAAAATACTTACAAAGGAGCAACTCTGTAGAGAAGCTAAGAGTTCTCAACTGGGGAATTGTTTTAGATGGTCAAGCCATATTTGTGTGCTGCTTCTTTTGATTTTTACTCTGTAGTCCTTCCCCTCTTTAGCGCTCATTTCCTGTTGTGGTTTTTTTTCACTTAAGAATATTTATTTTTTGCAAATGATACATTTAGGTGTACAGGAAAGAACAATGCGGACCTCATTAAACATAAATGCTCAGATAAAATTAGATTATTACTGTTTAGCATTTTATATGCCCCTGTGTAAAGAATAGAGGACAACCCACTGAGTAGAGGCAAAGACAAATATGATCAGTGGTGCCCTGTTCTGTGCCCCCAAATGGAAGACAAGTCTTGCCAACTTACCACTTCAAAAGTGAATACTCTAGGCCAGCTACCTGTAGCCAGCTACATCTATTGCAGTTGACAGGCTCTTTCTCCACTGATTTTGGCAAAGTGGACTCAAGGTTACTATGCAGTGAACATGCTCTTACTGAAAGTAAACTAAAATTTGCTAGCAGCAACACTTAAGTCCATCACCACCTGCCAAATGTTTTTTCATTGTATTTGTTATGGTAAACTAATGATCATATCAAACAGCTAGACGACTTTTTTTTTCTCTGAATTCTTGTTCACACAATGTGCTTGATCTCCTCTTGCAAGCTGGAGTTTACAAGAAAAAGAATGACTTTTGTTTTCTACTATAATATAAACCCAGTAATACAATGTGCAGAAAATAATGTGTAAAACTCCTTGGGATAGGTCTGTACCCTGGTTCTTGAAGGTAATAGAAATATTAATATTGTCAGGTATCAAAGATGTGGGCTGACCTATGGGCTATTCATCAACAGCATAAAAAGTCACCTTTTCTTTGGATATAGGTATGTATCTATATAGTTTTAAAACACAATTTTCATTGCTTCACAAGCAACGGGAGCAGAACCAGACTGGTAGCCCTGAGGGCTGCAGTCTCCTGTTGATGCCCAGGACACGTACCAGCAGTCAGTCCTGTGCCAGGACGGGAGGCAGCCGAAGGGGCCCAATTCCTAGGCACAGCAAGATCCTGCTCCTGGAAGCCAAGCCCACCACCCCTGCGGCAGGGAAGGGTATGACCTGCTGGTGCCAGCTCAGCTAACACTGTTTTTCAGCTAACACTGTTAGCTGAAAAGACCTTATGGCCAAAACCATTTTATTTAAAGACGACCTCCATTAGCTTACTGATAACCGTATCATTTGAGTAAGTACATCATTGCAGAGGGATTGGACTAGATGACCTTTAAAGGTCCCTTCCAGCCCAGACTGTTCTGTGGTTCTGTGATTCTGTGATTCTATGATCATAACAAACAGCTAGATTGAAAACAGTAGTCAGCGAGTGGCACTCCTGTCTCAAGGAACAATTCAGTCATTTCTGCTTGAGAATTGTATCCTTAGCTCTTGGATACTTGGCTGAATGGTATGTGCTTTCCAAAGGTCTTACTAGCAGAGGTTATCCTGATCTTCTGAGAGAGTTTTTATCCTCCTCCATTACTCCAATTCCAGCAAACAACCGTTCAAATCCAGAATAAAATTCCTATTCAGCATTTTATCTGTGGATTTTCAAGTTTTAATTTTATTAAAGGCTGTGACGTTAGCATCCTGAAAAGCAGCATGATTACACAGGAGGTGGAGAGCCAGGCTGAGATCTGCTCAGGAGCTCATTTCAGAAGCCCGGGTCTCCTGGAGTGCCAGCAGGGTTACTGGAGGGGGTTGCTGTATTATCGCTCTCCTTAGGCTGGATAGAAAATCGCACCTATCTTGTCACCAATGCAAAATTCTCCCCAGGCCCCACTGATACAATTCTGTTTGTGTCTGGAGGAAGACATGTCTGAGGGCGAAGTGGTAATTTGTTCTCTATGACTTTGGCCTCCCAGCTGAGCTTCCTCACAATAGTGTAATTTAGGTCTTATTCAGCAGCTCGCTTAAGTGTGTCTTCAACCTGGAGCACATATGTTGTCCCCTTCGCTTCCATGTGACCTCTGCCCAGGCATAAAGTTAGGAATGTACTGAAGTGTTTTGGACAGTATGAATTTATTTATTTTATTTTATTATTTATTTACTTTTAAGATCTTTATTTGATCAACTGTCAGAATTGGTTCCTTAACAATGTTCTTGATGTGCTCTTTAAGACTTCATTAAAGGGAATGAAATATTTCATATAAGCTGTGAACCACACTTGATACGGGACTGACTATCTAGCTCTTGTAACCTGCACTGTATTTAGACAAGTGATCTTAGCTGTCTATTTTTTCATGTTCTTTCTAAAACTAAACACATTTGAATGTCTCTAGAAGGGAGCTTTTCAGCCAGTTGCACATTATATCAATAAGAATGGTAATTGTTATTGGTTACTCCATGTTTTCTAGAGAGTTTCTACAGATTTTCATTTTGCAGCTATTACAATTACACTAATTATACACATAAATACACCCTGCACTTGTAGACAAATTTCTTTTTGTTTGAAGAATGTACATACTAATGGAATCTTTTCAATACAAATTAAACCAGCTTGAACTATTTAAGTTAATTTATATAATAGACCTTGCCTATGAAGCTTAGCATTTTGGTCTTGATTATAAACAAGGATATCTGGGAGTACACTCATTACTCCTGTGAAGCCTCCCTACTGTGAAGGAGGAGTGAAATGTTGTTTGTTTAGATTTTTTTAAAGTTTACAATTAGATTTAAGCCAATGCAAAATATCTGTAGACATATTTGGGTAGAAATGCTATTCAGATCCTCTTCCAGACGTTAGAGCCAGTGAACAGCAAACATTTCTGAAGCTTGTTGTGCTGGTACCCTTGTCTACAAACAGGTAAGGAGAACGGGCACAAGATACCAGTTCAAATGGCTCCCTCCCTCTCCTCTTCCTTCCAGAACGAGGGGAACATACCCCAAGTTGCAAGCAGAGAAGTCATGTTAGAAGCCTTAAAACTGTCTGTTGAGCTTAGCATGGGGAGAAAGAGGGACTTCAAAGTAGTGCCCTCTTGCTTCCTTTCATGCTTGGCCTTCAAAATGTCCACATCTCTGCCAAGAACAGGAGGAGGGGAACAGCGAATAGAGTGTGCAAAGATCACAGAGAGGGAATAGATCGAGGTTGCAAAGAAGCAGGATGAACAAATGATTAGGAACGGGCTGTAATTCCAGCAAGTTGGTCATCTGAAACAGACTGGCATTTCTCTCCAACAGACCCCTGCACTGAATAATTAATAATTATGTCAGAGACACAGCAGTTAAAAAAAACAAACTACAAATGAACACCCCCCCCCCCCCCCCGCCTCCCAAGATCTGCTTGTGCTGGATGTGGTTGGAAAGATTTCTTCAACACTAGCTGTTGCTAAGACAAGCTACCGTGTTTGAATTTCTTTCTTTCCATAATTATTACCGAAGAATTCCCTGTGTACATATGTGATAGTTAAACCCTCTCATGAGTTGTCTTGTCTAGGTCTGAACCAGCACTAGCTATTGTCAATATATATTTATTTGATCTTTGGTGTCATTTGGATCCAAAGGTTTTGATTTTCTTGATCAAGACTGAACGATGCTTAGATAAATATGTAGCCCCAGGCTTGCCTTTCCATTCATATTGTGTGCTTGTTTAAGGTTACAGCTGATTTTATTTCTTCTCTTTCTGCTTGTAATTGCTAATGCATGCCTACAGTAAGTTTCTAAAACATGTCCGTGTTTGATCCAAGCTTACTTTGGTGTCCTTTAGCGACATCGCCTTTCCTTTTCTGTTTTTCCTCATATCTTTCTTAATTTTCCTTCTTTTTTTAAGTAAAGACACTCAAGCAATTTTTTTCTGCCCATTGTTTGAATTCAGAACTCACACAGGGAATCCCACCACTGCCCCTTCTTCCTCTTCCATCACATTTGCTTTGTGCATTTCATCTTCTGGAAACAGCTGTATCTTTCATGGCTGATTTGTTTTTGTATTTTATCAGATTGCTCTCTACCTCTCCACAAAGGGAGCTATCCTCATCTTTGTCACCCTTCTGCTACTCAAACAAAAATGCCCACACTTTTTTTGATGCAGTTCTCCATCATGGGTAAGGTTTCAGGCTGCTCATGACCCTTTTCTGATGGAATGCCAATGAGGGATTCTCTAAATTTTAGTGATTTCAAGTACACTGAGAGGATGATAGCTTAAGAATAGTTGACTATTATTTTAATACACAAAGAGGTTAGCCTGATGGTTGTGTTTCTATTTCTTCCCAAACATCCTTTTGCATCTCAGTATGTCTTTTAGAGCATAAACTGTACAGAATGAAGACTGTATTCATGTCTGTTCTGTACAGTAGCTACCAAACACAGCCTCATCTGAACCAATACATTTAGGTGCTGCTTTAATGTTGCTTTTTGCTACTAATAATAGGACACTTTTTGTAGCACTAGATACTATTTCAATTCACCGTGACTGCTTGCTGCTGCTTTACCTCCCTGTCTTTTTTTTCCCACCTATTGCCATTTAAATCAAGGAACACACAGGCTCTGGGTATAAATGTTAATGTGCAAATTCAAAGGGAGAGTCACTTGCTCTGTTTAACATTATGAACTGATGCTTTAAAACATTATCTGCTTCAGTGCTAATTTTACCTTGTGATAGAAGTTAGGCTTTAAATATGTAAAACGCAATGAGAGGGCAACAGCCGCTGTCAGTAGCCTGGAGAAGTTTTCTTGTTTGCCTCAGAATAATTGCGTGACCTGCCTCTCAAAGCCAGGTCTGTTTAATTACCGAACTACCTGAGAGTAGCTGCAGAAACCAGCCAGTGGCTGAGCTGCAGGAGCTCCTGAAGCTTGGAGGGAGCTTGAAGGAAAAGTAGTGTCCTTTTAGTTCATGAATGTTTTTAGGAGCCCAGAAACTGCTGTTGCAAGATTCTGCTGGAAGAAGACAAGTGAGTCCAAAAGACTCAAAAGTCAAAATTGCTGTTGTGAATAACGTGTGGCATGATAGGGAACAGTCTGTGGAGGCTGTTACAAGGTATGTGCTAACAGTAGTAACATCTTTCATGCCCTCCAACATGTATTTATCAATGTATGTTCTATGTTGATTAAGAAGAGAAAGGCAACTCCTGAATTCTGCAGAGGAAGGGCAGCAGAGTATTGACTTGAAGAAAACGAAACAGCCCTCTCTCCTCTTCCCCCTCCAGTAGTATTTATGCATAATGGATTTCTTTGAACAGTCCAAATTTCGTGGTTCAGGGAATGAAGCCTCCATGGACTATGCCACTACTACAAGAAAGACACAGTTCAGTGTCTTTTTATCTAAAGCTGTGGACTTTAGAGAAAGGCTCTTACTTAAGTCAAAAACAGCAATTGTAGCCCATGCTAATTACATTATGCACACTCCAACAACTGATAGCCATTGACCTGTATGGAACATTGCCAGTTACAAACTGATTAAAACCTCTTCAGGCACTCGTTCTGTTGTACGGGGGTGTGCTGGTGCCCGAGGTAATGGCCTGACCAATGCTAAGCAAATGCAAAGCCCTCTAAGCAGGGTGGTACAAATACAGACAGCCAAAAGGCCGTGCACTGTATGCTTATCAGCTGTGAATGTTGAGAGCAGGTTTCACAGCCATGAATAATCCTCAGCTGGCTAGTCATCCTCGGCACATTCCCATGTAGCTGAATGTACAGCAGCTAATTTATTGTGGGCTGAACTGGATAAGTTTTAAAAAATACCTTAGTTTCCTGGGTAGTGCAAGAAGTTACATTTATATCCCATTTGAATTTGATAAGTGGGTGAAAAGCATTGTTGGGAAGTTGTTTCTCTGCTCATGGCACCTCAAGCACTTCATCTCTTCCTCCAGCCTTTTGATAGTCCTGGGTTAAAAAGAGCTGAACGATTGGGGACCCCACTTTCTGGTGTATGTTTTTGTATACAAAAGGTGTGTCCCCTTTCCTGCAAGTGGTCCTTGAGGAGTTTTATGTAAAATGTAGGTATTTACATAATTAGGATACACATTTAAGGGCCACTAAACATGAGAATGTAACTATGTTTGACATACTGTAGAGCCCTGAAGGCTTTAGAAACTTAGATTTGCTGTATCTGAATCGTGTAGTTGTCATAAACTGATGTTACCCTCCCTGTATCTGCATTTGACAGTATAAACCAAAGATTGCCATATGCTGCATGCCACGCACCAGGACATGAATATTCATCCAGGTTACTTTGGTTCTTTATAAGCCAGACTTCTATACTACATCAAGGTGATGAGTGACTTTCCCTGCACCAGTGCTGCAATGAATAGTTAGAATGAGTGCATTGCTGAATTATCCTTTCAATTCTCTCTTCATTATTTTCAAGACGCTGATGTTATTAAAATTCAGATTTCTGATGCTTTTTTCTTGTGGCGCATTGCTAAATAACTTCATTTTTCCATTTTCTTACCAAATTAGAAAAAAGTGTAAGGATAATAGATGTAGATCATTTAAATATTAAAAATAGGTCTATAGCAAGGACTGCTCCCTTATCAGTGTTTTCTATTAAATGATAAAAAGAAAAACATTTGCTTGAAATTTCCAGACACTAACTGTTCTTCTTGGGAAAGAGAAAGTTGCTACAAATGGTCAGGTTTTGGTGAGTGTTTCAAAATCCAGCAAAGGTAAGTCAAAAGGAGGCAGACGAGCATAGCAGTAAACAACGATGAGGAGTCTGACATTGTCTGCAGTTCAATAATATCCATGCTTCCAAGCTCAGTATAAGTTAGAGCAACTCCCTTACCTCACTAATCCTTACATTACAGGTTGCTGCTGTTGTTGGCCACAGAAGCAGGAAAGCAAGGTGAAAGCATGAATAGCAGGAGAGGAAAAGTTAAAAGAATTTCAGAGCTGTTGGGAAACAGTCAGGAAAAAGTTAATATCTCTGTCTGTTTTCTGTAATATCCCCATCTGTTTTCCTCTGCTTGACTGGACCAGCTAGGATTTTATTTAGGTTAAAGGAGGATTTACACGTTTGATTGTGGAATCTAATGGATGATAAAGTCCTAAGCTAAACAAACGGAGAAATTCAAGCCTGTACAGAGGTATCGGAATGGGGCAGTGCCTGTTCCCCATCGCTGTTCAGTCAAAAGAGATTCACAGTGACCCACATGTCATGTAAACTCTTTCTGTTTGTCTTTTTTTTCTTTTGTCATTTTTCTCCCCAAGAGGGCTCTGGCCCGTTGCTATAACAACTTCGTAGCATCGAGTACCAGACACAAACAGCTAACCCGGAGCCTCAGGTCACCCCTTTCACTCTGCCCCGTGTAGCCTTTCAACAACAGTTTTACATAACGTGCACCAAGGACTCATGTGGGCCTCCACGCAAGTTAAGGTTTCACCCAGATAGCACTCAGTGTAACCATACATCCTTCGCAGCCTTTCCGTGTTGCTAGTTGATGGTTATTAGAAGGTTGGTATTTGGCATATCATTTTAAACAAATGAAACAAACAGCATACATTTGCACCGTGAAATTTAACTACATTATTGTATAAATTGGATTTTTTTTTTCTCCTGTATCTTAAGTTATCTGGGCAATAGATTATCCAGCTGTAATTAAATCCACAAACAAGGGAGAACGAGCTGCAGGAATTATGCAGGACTCATGCTTGGGATTTACTATGACTGTGTCATCGGAAAACAAACGGTGAAGTAGCATTTCCATAGCTGGCATGAAACTGGTACATCTTTTTCCTTGGAGAATCTATTTCAGATTCCAGAAGTACTATATTTTACTGCAGCAACTCGGAGATGGAGAGGACTTAGCTTTTCAGAAGTACAGAAAATGATGTAGCAGCCCCAAGTAAGAGACTTGGCCTGTTCCTTTCCTTGCCATAGAGGGTCTCAGTTTGGCTGGGCAGAAATTGTCCTACCTCCCCCAACACCAGGAAGAAACAAATGCAGACCATGAATTAGTACCATCTCATATGTGGATATATGTAGATAAACTCCGAGGATCTTCCAGTTAAAGAGGAAGATGCCACAGTGAGCCTTTTTCAGCCATTTCCCTTCTTCAGAGTCATTGTTTTCCAACAGATGTGGAACAGTGCTCTTTATGGGATTTGAAGGAAAGGCGATTGAAGATCATTGTCTTTCCCAATATATCCTTTGACTTGTAAACAGTTAGATTAGTTTTCTTTCTAATTTTCTGTTTGGTCTCTATAGGTTTCTTTTGTAGCGGTGACTTTTTCCTTCTCTAAGTATATTGAAATTAGAGTTGCCTTTTTTTCGTGTGTGTGGAAAAAGTGAGATTGACTCAGAAGGCACTCATTAGCTTCCAAGAAAAAAAAAAAAGACTATTTAAGTCAAAATAATTAAATAGAAGAGGTTTCATTTTACTTTATAGGTCTTCAGTGGCACTCTTACTCATGGACATCTGAGGATCAATTCCCTTCTTTGTTGAAGCGGGATTTGAATCATTTACTGTGTGGAAGACATAACCATGAGCATAGCTTACTCGCATGTGGGTCCTGCAAGTCTCTCCCATTTGACAATGTTGTACTTGGTGTGTAACACTTCGGCGTTCGCTGGAGCAGAAAGAGGAGCTCACTATGTAGGTGAATGTCCTAGCCGTCTGGTGACAGTTAACTTCACATTTGCTTCCTAATGGCTCCCTGAGTATTTGAGTACTTTAAACCTAGTGGAAGAACAAGAAGCCTTAAAGATAGGAGAGGCTTAAAGGCATTTCAGAATACCCTTCAGAATACCCCCGGCAGGGACAGTTGTCTGAGAGACCTGAATTCAAATCTCTACAACTAAAGCCAGCTATCATTGTTGTTAGATGTCCTACTGGATAAAAACCACTTCCCTTTTTTGCTTTCCTTCTTTCTTGTACTGGGTAGTTCAAAGTCTAGCTTTCTGCTTATCCCAATCCACTGTCGGGGGAGGTTTCGATATGATCCCAAGAGTGAGATTAAGACACAAATGAGGTCAAATGCCGTATACCCAAGACAGCTTTTATTATCAAAAGTAAAGAATTAGTAGCGATAGGACAGAATGCAATAAAAAGACAAAAATCAAACAAGCATTCGGGATAGACCTGCAAGGAAAGTCACCACCATGGATCCGCGGTATCCCGGGGTCCAAGTCTCTCGATGTTTTCGGTGGTGGGTGATCACGCTCGGAGGCAACCGGCGCACACGAGGGCTTGTCTTGGCGGTCCCTTTTATTCTCATTCAAGGCCTGCACTTTAGCACATCCTCGCATTCTTGCATATGCACATACGCTTCATGGTGGGTGTCTCCAGCCCCGCTCCTCACACGACTATCGCATGTCTTGTAGCTATTAATTTGGCAGGGTGTTTTTCATCCTGGTAGCCGTCATCTTGGCAAGGTGTTTTTCATCAAGCGGAGATCTCTATGGCCACGTAACCATCCCTGTCTTAGATGAACAATCTTTGAGACAAATGTTTTACAATTCAGTCTCTCACACTGCTTCTGTTACTTCGTATTTAAAATGTTTGAAACGGCTGGTGATATTAACTGTTGTCTCATTAGCATTCTTTCTTACGGTCACTTTATAGTTGGTTTCATTAATCCCCGTTGGAGATTCAGGAGATGTAAGTTGTTGGCTTATATGTTGGCATTTGCAGTCTCACATACATTTTGGTCCTCGAACAGAGGAAGAGGCAGAGCAAGACCTGTGTGGCTCTCACTTTCCCACCCAAGTTTGGGTGGGGAGGAGGATGTGGATGGAAGTTCGGTTCCAGCCTGCCCAGGCGTCTGGCTGACGGAGCGCGGGAGGAGCAGCAAGAGGCGGCTGTCTGCAGCAGAGCACCTGCTGCTGGGAATCACTGGTCCCCTCACTCGGAGGTGATACCTAGGGATGTTTCCTAAGCCTGAAAGAACTACTTTATACGTAGACCATGGAAAAACGCAAAGATGGGCTCCGAAGTACCGTCTTGGCATTTCCAAAATGTTGGTATTTCTTGGTTCTCCTGATGAATTGTTAATAAAAATAGCTAATACCATTGTTGTCTTTGTTTTTGTCCCTCAGCACAAGTGACCTACACTTTCTAACGTATTGTTCTGAATTAAGAGGTAATGTGTTAACTTCTGAGTTTTGAAGAAAGAGGAAGTAGGGAGAAAGGGCAAAATTATTGCCCGTTTAGCGTGGCTAATCCAAGCAGAAAATTGTTTACTTATAATTTTACAAACGGTTTTCTGATCATGTCTATAAATCATGCCTGTAAATGAATTTATATTTTTACTTAAAAGCAGATTGTTTCTGACCATATACTTTGCACACTTCTATCCAAATTGTTGTAAGTCCTGCTTAGCTGTATTAATTTTGCCTCATGTCCCTGCTGGTGTAGCTGACCAAAAAGAAATTACAGCAATACACTTCTCAATTACTGCCTAAAACATAGGAATCCTGCCTCCAGGTTTGTTTGCATCTGCTTGCTTGGTTGATTTGGTTTTCCCTGGTACTGTTTATGAGTGGGTGATGAACACTGCCCTGTATTTGTCTCTGGTTTGCCTGAAGCCTTCAGTTTGATCTACAGATGCTTGAAAAAGCCCATCTGGCATCGGTACAGCAAACCTTCTGATATTAACCTGTTTTCCTGAGGAGGTAAAATTGCACCTTAGCTTCTGATCTCATCTGCTGGTATTTAGGCTGGCCTTGGTTTTCCTTGTGTGTTTGAAAGCAAAGGTACAATTCAGATTCAGTCCTGCCAGCTGCTGTTGGTGTCCATAGGAGCACCGATGCAGCCCATGCACCTGCGTGTTTTAAGTAACATTCCGGATTTGCGGCCTGGGAGCCCTGTGCGAGGGCACAGAAGCGTACATCAGGGGATGTATGACTTACCCTTGCGGACTCTTCCAGAACCGCCCTGTACTCTCATGTATAGATTCTGTGCGTACTCATTCACAGTTTGTTTTCAGGGGGAGCAACTTGCTTTAAGCCCTTCTCTCCAGAGAACCAGTGAAAGCTCCCCGTAGCTGTGTCAAGCATATGTAGTGTTGTACAGCAAGGGCCGTACTGCGGCTGTAGTGTGAGACAGCACCAAACCAGGTGCCATTATTTTCATCTTGTCACCCAAATCGGCCTACATCCCCAGGAAGTGGATTACTGATAGTCTTCTAAGCTCTCCCACTGGAATACTCTATGTGGAGCTTCTGATTTCCTTGGCTACAATGGCCTGAATGTTACTGAAGTTCCTTCCCTGTTTCCCTCTCCCTCAGTCTCTTGGCAGCCACCAGCAGAAGTCAACTCAGTGCTGAACCTGTTGCAAGCCACAGTCTTTTGCAAAATCCCTACTGCAGCTTTGCCTACAGAGAGCCGCTTCCATGTTTGTCTTCTGTAACACAGAGGTGTTCTTCCCATACATTATCCTGAGCAAATTGCCCCAGCTAACATACTCAGGAATAGCTGGAATGTCTTTTCCCAGTTTCTAAAGTGGGATCCATAGGATGGGCTTCTTTTTTATTTCTTCTCACTAGATTTCTTCATGAGGATGCACACAGTTGATATAAAGTATTGGTCATACTTTGTCCCAGAACTAAATCATATTGCATCTTTAAAATCCCAAAAGTTCATTCAACAGCTCCTCAATAATTATTGTCAAAAAATTAATAATATGTAAAATTGCCTTAGTTGGACAACAATTTACGTAGAGTATAATTTTGCCCTTCTGTTTAAAAGCTTGTATCATACAGCTCTTCTGCTATCCATCCAATATTTCTTACATCAAGTTTTAATGACTCTTTATAATGAGTGATGTCTGACATACATTTCTGCTATTAATCTGCTTAATTAATTCAATGTAGAATTAATCAGAATGACTGAATCTTTTCCTGCTGTTCTCATTGGCTCTGCTTTGTGAGTTTTTAAAGGTTACTTCTGTACACAAGAGATGAATAGGATACTCCTGTATTCTCCAGCCGTACATATGCCTGAATACTTAAACTGGTCATAAAATAGGTAGCAACTGTAATATCGGTATAATTAAGTTATGTTTTGATTCCTCCTCGTATTTGGAAAAAGCTGGAGGGCTTGAACCAGAAGACCACAGTTGCGCAAGCACAGATGCCAGGCATGTAATTCTAAAAGACAAATTCTGCACTGGCAAGATTCATTCTTCTTGAAGATACTATTTCTAGCTGGTCATTTGCTGTACATACTGAGATACTAAGAACTGATATGTCTACCTATTCAAGGTAAAATCCCGCCCTCTTTGAAGACTTTGGCAGAGAGCCCTTCAGGAAAGTGCGTGTTTACTCTATCAGTTTATGTATTGTTAAGTATTGTTTATCTGGAGGTGTTTACAGCTTTGGGAGTTGAAATTCCCATTCTGGTAACTTAATTTGAGGATGTCTGGGTGGAAAGGTTGCAAATGAACATCACAGGCATGGACTGAAAAGGAGCTGAATCAGTTAAGTATTTCTTGTCATCTTTTATCTCACTTCTGTTTTGACTCATAACAAAAAAATGAAACCCTGATAGAGGAACAGCAGGGGCTTCTTCTATGACTAAGTTAGCAAAAAAGAACAGAAAGTGGGAGAAGTTACACAGAAGGCATGAAATTTGTTTGACATCTGAATTTGTGGCCTATGCTTTTGCCTGCTACTTGTGACTCAATCAGCTATTTCAGTCTAATGTCTCCCCAACTTTTGCTCATCTCTTTTTTCTTTTTTTTTTTTAGATCTGTATTAATGTTGTAGTGGAGAGGGTTGGAGTCGTTTGCTCAGTTACAGATATCTAGTGTTCCTTTAGGTGCTGCAGGTATTCCATCTGGCCTCCAGGTATAGTCCTCGGAAGAGAGTGGTCATCTGATGCTCATGTGCCTGCTCTGCAGTCATGTGCAGAAACCTTGGCTACCCAAGAGGAGGGTGTTTGTGTGTCTTGGTAACTGAACACTGCCCACAAGGGCAAGGGGACATGTGCATCGGCTTCCAGGCCAGCCAAAGGCACTGCTGCAAGGTGTTGTGAAGCACGGGACTAGGTACACCGAGATCTGCCAGAGCCACCAGCGTGCAGAAATGCACTAGGCTCCAAGAGAATGAATTTTAGTGTCAGAGATCCATTCACCTCTACATATTTACACCTGTTATAAAGAATTTCCTGGCAGGCAGGTTTTTTCCCACATTATGCCTCTAATATTTGCTTGATGTTATGATTATTAAGTCCTTCAGACAAAGAGTTAATTTCTCACTGGAAATAGAAAGAAACCTAGATTGGGCTTAGGGTCTGATTGCAAGTCTAAATTTGTTCTATAATGTTAATTATTTTATTACTGTTTGCTCACTTACCCTCTTTTTCCATGCAGTAAATAAAAAAAGTTTTCTAATAAATATGAAATTACAGCTTTACGTAGTCTAACAAAATTAGGCAAATGACCATGTGTACAATTTATTTACCACTGTGGGATGAAAATTTAGAGTGTATTTGTAAGATGACAGCAACACACCAATGCCTGTCCAGTAGTTTGTGAGTCTGTCTGGCAAGTGTGACTGCCAGAAACGATTCCAGCTGAAGTAGGCGTGTTTTTTCTTGCTTTATTTCTACATGTTGTGTCATGAAAATTTTATAGAGGCACATGGTGTACTAGAAGAGGTTAGTTAGCTGTTTACTGTCTTGAGTGGTAAGTAGACAATGGATGATCCTTCCTATTTACAGAACATTTGGAGGCAGCAGGAGAGTGAAAGATAAAGCTTTTGCTAAACCTATTGTAAACAAATAGCAACTCTTCAGCTCTAGAAATATAATGAGGGGCTGAAATGGGCAAGAGTTGCTTGCAATTATGTGGTGAAAATTGGAATAGGAAGACTAAAACTGCATTTGCAATAGACATTTGATTCAGATTCTGAGGTATTGAGTTCAGAGGTGATTTTGTTTCAACCCTAATTAGTCCAAGTTGAGTAAACTTGCCTGTCAAAACTGGATTTGGGTTCATGCAAGGTGCCTAAATTCTGAATGCCTTTGTCCTGGGTTGCATATGGAGCGAATGGAAAGAGAAGCGCACCTCCAGCGGCTTCAGCGTGCCTAAGGTCTAAATGGCCCTCTGGAGTAGCTTGCCTTCTCCACTGGCCTCGGGCAATTACGCATCTCACTCGTGTAAATGCTTAAAGTTCAGCGGGATGAGCCTGGGCCTAAGGACTTATGCTCTCTGAAGACGTAATAGATGTTTTCTTTTTCTTTTTCCTGTCATTCATGTAAAAGAAAGTGTGGTCATCATACAGCCTGCATTTAGAATCACTGTCCATACAACGAAATACAAGATTGGCTTTGTTTCGGATGTTTATTATAGCATACAGTATTTCTTTCCTTAAAAGCTTTTGCCTCTCTAATGACCAGGAATGTTTGGTATTATTGGCTGTGAAGGAGTTTTTCAATGATCACAAGTGTTCAGAATATGGAATCTGTAACTGATAATACGCAGTCGCATCTTTCTGCTTAGAAATGATCCTGGGTCTGTGCTCTGGAGGGCTCCAGGGCTGGAGAATTAAGAATGTGGTACACTAGCACTAAAATACAGCAGAGTATCCTGGGCAGCCTTCTCATGGGGTACCATTCCTGTTGTCCTCCAACATACACTTGAGTCTCTTTCCATTGCCTTCATTACATAATGGCTCAAATGATGAACTTTGTTACTTTTTGTGAGAAAAGAATGAAGAGGGAAGGGGAGAGGTGGAATAAGGAAAGGGGGGATTAGGGAAAGGGAGGGCCAAGGAGAGGGGAGGGGAAAAACGCGAGTGTAAGGGAAAAAGCAGCAATGGTTTGGAGTGAGAAAATTTGAGTTGTTATTAAGTAATCAGCAAGCCACTAGAAGGTTCAGAAAATGGTGTTTTAACCTGTTTGCCTAAAGTTGCCAAGCATTCAGTTCCTGAGTCATCTTGTGTCAAGTATCCAGTAGAGTGAAAATGTTCTTTTTCTTGAAAGATGGGAGATGTGTTACTGTATTGCAAGGTCACAAGCTGGTGTTGGGATGCCAGATTCTGAGACTTCTGAAAAAACAAAACCTTGAGCACTAAATGAGCTATAAGTAACACACTGAAAGCCACTATGTTGTGGATTAGAATTATTTGATAAAGAACCACTGAAAAAAAATCCTAAGAAATCCTTGTAAAATAAGTACTATTTATTTTGTTCGTGCAAGAAAAAAAAAACTTATCCACTTCCTGAGTTAATTTGTCTCATAATCAGTATTTACATTCCTAAATTTGAACAGACTTTCTCATATTTGTGATATTTGTATTTCAGAACAGGTAGACTTCCATGACTATGTTATAGATTTCAGGAAAAAAAGCTGTTTTGTTTTTATGTATATATTCTTGCAAATGATGTGTACACACAAACGTCAAAGCAACAATGCCAGTATTACAGATATAGCTGAAGTTCTGTTCAATTTTTACAGACTATAAGTAAACCGTTTCTGTTGGATAGAATTTTCTTTTTATTTTCATTTGTAATTTGTTGTGCTGTCGCTTCATTAAGAGTGAGAAAGGAAATAAAAGCTCCTAGTAATCATTGCCACTGATTTTCTATCCTGTTTATGTATGTTGTCATTTGTTTTATGAAAGGCAAAGGGAGAGCTTGTACTGCATCACTATTAAGTGATTTACATCATTTACTGGTAGTCTCACTTTTCATGTCTATTGTCCGATCAGCAATGCTGTACCAGGGAAACCTGTCCTGGTTTCACCATGGTGTTTATTGGTGACCCCAGTTTACCAGTTATTTGACATTTTGGTACTCTTTTTATCCTTGTCCTCTTTTTGGTGAGCTCTTGGGCTGCTGCTCTCATATCGCCAATGACAGCAACTTCAGCAAAACAGGTGCTGAGGACAGTGTGAGTATTAAATTGTTTTCTAAGACAATAAAATTGTTCTGAAATAGTTTTTCTGCAGCTAAAATAGTTTATTTTCTGCAAACTTTCTGAGCATTTTCTAAAGCCCAGCAATCCACAGGCTATCAAAAATGGGTGCAAATACGTGTGGGAGTACAGAAGGGAAAATATGAAGCATTTTTATCATAGGGAAAACTATTTGGAGGGAACCTACTCTTTGAATTAGTGCCAGCCAGATAATATTGGCAAACAGAGATCACATAATAGTCCAAAGCTACCAAAACAGGACAGATGCAAGAAAGAAATATGTTTAGCTCTTGTTTATGTGGATGCAAATGATGTGCACTTCTGTACATTAAATATCCTCAGAAGCATCATAGTGCTTCCGGTGGAGTTTTGGGTTGCTTCTTCACTAAAACTGACATCATGGAAATTTGGCAGATGCTCTAATTTGTTTCATGTTAATTTTTTTATCTAAATAAGGGGACTTTTTATTCAAGTTCGTTTTAATATTTTCAGTGAGCTGATTTAATTGAGCAAGTGGACAAGCAGATACCAGTTAACAAAGTCATTACATCCTGTTGCATACCTTTATTTTGTGTCTGCTAATACTGCAGATTTATGTCAGTGACAAAGTAAAAGTGATGATAGGACGGTGAGCACTAACAAAGGCAAAAATACTGTACCTGTGTAGTGCACAGTGCATTACTTTTTTTTTTTTTAAATGAGAAATACAATAAAATCTGCATAGGAGGCTGACAGCTCTACTGCCCTCAGCTATCACATACATCTCCCTAGCTTTAGCCAAGTCGTATCATTGCTTTTATACAGATATTCATTGTGTCAGCTGACATTTTACTGCTTTCTATTTTTTGCAGACTGAAATGGCAGTCACTGATTCTGAAAGAAAGAGGTGTTTTCACCTGCTACCCCCAGCAAATGCATTAAGCTGAAGAGGCTTGCTATTTCTAAGCAGACAACTTCCTTTTAAAATTAATTTTATTTCTAAAGGTAATAATAATAAAATCTTGTATGGGCAAGAAATGAGCAAATCTTGGATTTTAACCACACACTCTAGTTAGTTATGGGCTGATGTTTTCCTGAACTAGAAATGCTGAAAGGGTAGCGCAGCCCTAGGAATGAGCTGATTCAGCCCTTGAGTTCAATACACAGGCAATTGGGAACTCATTTGTTTACCCTTTTTTTTTATGTTATAAGTATAAATTAACACTGTCTGCATCCACTACTTCTACTTCAAGAAGGCTTAAATCTAAAAAAATGAAGTGAAAAATAAAGGTTTTACTAAAAAATATTTCAGGCATATTAAAATACATTAATATATAAACAGCCTTTGAGCATGTTATTTTTCATCTGTTCCATTCATCTTGAGCTTCATAATACATATTCCAGACAGAATCAATTTTGTAAATACTAAATAATGAAATTATTTTTGTGAATATTCATTAATTAATCATTAAAACTGTAACAGCACCTGTGGATATTTACTGTCACACAGGTCACGCAGTTTGAGAACATAAAAGGTCTTGTTACCTTTTTGGTGACAAAGGGAAATGAATGAGTTTGGTGCTGTTCGGTCCAGTTGTGTTTATTTTCAAAGGAAATACAAAAGGTAAAAAATAGATGCAAAGTCCTCTTCTCCTGGTCGCACTGTGCATAAACAGGAGGAATCTCCCTTGTGTTCAGAAATAAGTTGGTCATTGCTACAAGCATTCTACCCAAACTCACCCTCCATGGGTCTTGGCTTTCTCCCAGGGCTGCACATGCAGCGTTTTCCTCATGGGTGGTGCATTTTCGCTCTGGTCCTTTCTTCCTTTCATCTATATCTTTATAATTAAACTACATCTCTGGCATCTGCATTTTCCAGCTGTCCTCGGACACTGGTATGATGCGTAGCTTTTCTTGCTGAGCTGAATCATGTGTAAGGGGCTGTCCTCCTGGCATTTCGGCTCTTTCCATTCTGTCATTGGGACCCTGGGTTCTCTGGTGAAAGCGTGCCTGCGCAAGTTTTGTATCTGCTTTGGACTGAAGCACTTGCCAGGCTTCTTAGGGTTAGTGTGTTAGGGTTTGGGTTTTTTTTTCCTCTGGCTTCAGTAAAGGCATATGACAGATAAATATTTTCAGTGTCAGTCTCGGTTGCGTATGTGTGTCATTCTGTGTTCCTTTTATTTATACTGGTTTAAAATCAGCTAGTGACACTGTATCATGTGATGGTAATAGATAATGAAAATATTTACTTATTTTATAGCCAAATGAGGGAGAGCACGACTCCTCAAGCCAGTCTGACTTCATTGCAACAGAGCATTTGTATTTCCAAATCGTTTCCATCTCTGCTGCGTGTATTGTTTCTGCGCCGTAACTAAATCATACACGGACAAAGGGGTAAGACTGGGTTGTAGTGCTTTCTGCAAAGCTGTTTCTTCTTGTGGAGTGATAGCTACAGAAATGAATGGGGTTTGGTCAGTATGGTTGGAGGTGCTAGTAACGACTGCGCTGCATGTCTAAACAAACGTTAGGGCTGAAGTTGTATGGTTTTGTGATTGTTCCAGTTTACTTCTCAGGCAGAAAACAGCAAAGAACTTTGAATGTTACTTAGTAGTTTAAAAACTTAAAGAATACGAACAATGTTGTTGGACCAAGATTGCTGGGGATTTTCTGATTCAGATTTTCTGATAAAAACGTCACAGTTAAAGTGATCAGTGAAGGGGAACTGTGTGTACACTCCAGAATGTTTTTTTAAGTATTGTGTTTAAAGAGTAGGTTTTGAGTAAAGCCTATCAACTTTTTTTTTTCTGAATATGAAGAGTAAAAGAAGAAGATTCTCAGTAAAGATGCAACGTAGGAGTGAAAGAATAAAATGCTCAGTAAAGATGCAATATTCAGAACAGAAATTTCTAAAAATTATTTTGAGAAAGGAGTTTTAAAAATTTCTTAGAAATAGTTTGGCTAATCCATGTGAAGGAAGTTTGAGCATCCTGGGAAAGTTGTGATATATATTGTTTACGATGGAAACAAATAAGGAACTACAGTGACTGCATCAGATTAGTTTGGTTGTAATCTACTGTGATTCACTCCTTGCTAATGAATATTTTAGTTACTCTCAACAGTTATACTTTTCTGGAACTGATTTAAAATCTATGTAATTCAAAGAAAAGTCTCCAAATGACTACGTGACATTTCCTTAGTGCTGTATGTATATCTATCCAGGTAGTTATCTATCCTGAATGAACTGTCTCTCCTGTGAATTCCTTTTGTTCTGTAGTGCAACATTAAAACACACAGCAGTATCAGCCTGTGGAAGCTGCCAGAAGGAGAGGGATCAGTAGCCAACGTTACCTTTTTTAACCTGCATGTGAATCTTAGGATAAAATGCAGAGTACTTTTGCCTGAACTTTGGAAGTCTTTCAGCTTTCCTCTTCCTTCTGTCTGTTGAATTTATGGGCCTGGTAAGTTTGAGCCCGGGTGGCTCAGCTCATACGTAAAAACCTGAGCATATTGATAAAATTGTCAGTTTTTAGGTGGCTTTAATGACCTGTATTTTTTCCAAGGCAGGGAGTTGTATTTAGTGCCTGTGGGGCTTGGAGAGGTTTAGATCAGTGAGGTTTAAACTGGTTGCATCTAACAGTGAATAAACAAACACAGTTGATGCACAGAAGCAAGGCAAGAGCCAATACACAGCAACCAGCAAAGTTCCCAAGACCAGCCCTGCAGAACTGCATGACTGTTTGTTATTCACATCACTTTTATAAGGGAGATAAATACTTACTAAAAGACATTCACATAAATGCAAGTGATGGCTTGTGGAAAGAGATTGATTCCAACACCTTAAAATACTCTGTTTCAGTTTCTGCACTGTTACGTCTGTGCACATTCAGACTAAATCCACAGCAGAGAAATAAGGAGGAATCTGTTGCTCTGGTCTGATAGTACTGTAACAACAAGTGTAATCTAAAAAGCGCATAGTGGCAGAAACAAGTATGGGGGAATACATTTATAAGAAGAAATATGATTTCTGTGGAAGGAGGAATGCATTTAAAAGCACAGACCAAATTAGATATAGTCAGAAACAAAAATATGGCAAAGAGGATAAAGCTCCAGGGGTGTAGACCATATAATGGATGACTCTAGGTGAAATACTAAAAAAAAAATCAATAAATGAAGAATTTGCCTGAGCACAAACTCAGTTTACAGAAGGAGAAAGAAAGATCTAGAAGGCAGAAACCAACAGAAAAAGACAGTGTTAGCCCTGAAAGGCGGGAAGCATACATGTTTAATTCTGGGTTGTATTTGGTCTTGCATCACAGCATTCTACACAAATCATTATTTTGTTGTTTACTGGGAGAAACGTACATGTCCTTTACAGGAGTACAACCCCATCAGAACCTGTAGAGTTCTAATAGCATCACGTTAGCTGAATCTGGCCCATTATTTGTAAATAATCTGTCTGAGCTCAGTCCAGAATCTGAATCACACAACAGAAGTATTTTAAAATGTGCAGCTCTTCTACTTTGATTCTGTTCTAGAGAATGCTTATTCGGGCATGGACATGCCATAGGTCTGGTGCATTAAAGCTTTGAATATGCTCTCATCCTGTCTAGGTACAATAGTAACTGTAGTTACATGTAAACTGCACGCTGTCACTGTTGTTGCAGGTTTTCATCAATATCTTCTCTTTTTAATGCTTCCGTTCAGTCAGAATTGAACATAATCCTTGAATGCAAGAATAAGCATATTTAAAATAGAAGTGTGATAATGCTAATGTGATGATGTAGAAACAGTCTGAAAGCAGCAACTGCGTATACCTGGGCTGTAACTTACACCCTGGTTTTGCCAAGTGTCAGGGTGCCAAAGCTCTGCTTTACCTCTGCTTTGTGTCTTCCTTCTTCATCAGCCTGTCTCGTGAGCTCTTCCCTGTGTATCAGTCACACTGGGATCCTGGTACTGGGGCATCAGTCCACTCCTGGGAAACTCCAAAGTCCAAATCATAAAAGCACAGAGGTCTCCAGTTCCTATTTCCTGACCCATCACGCCACTCAACCTTCACCCTCAAAGCAGGATTTTGTCTCCCTTTCCTAGGCTCCTGGGCCTCTGCATCGCTTTTTGGTGAGTCAGCCCTTCAGCAGATGGCATCGGGCATCTCCACACGCTGCCGAGGTGCAGCTTGTCACTGTCATCCCTCCGGTATCATTAGACTCCATGCACATGGTTTCACACGCTCTTGAGGCCCATGTTTCGGTTTCCAAATGCATGCTGACATGTGTGTGAGGTACACACTTGAATAGGATTGAGATACGTAAATAGCTTTGTGGCTTTAGCCCTAAGTGTACTTGGACAGGTCCCACAGCTTCAGGTTTAGCTCAGACTTTCTGTTTTTAATACTACATATGATCTATAGTAAACACTTTGAATCTTTGATTAGTGACAATCAATGACAGCAACCAGTGAATTAGATCAACATTAACTAGGCAACTGATACCTGTAAACATAATTAATATATTTCTTCTAATAAATCAGAAAAATTCTGTTTGATTTATTCTGATTAATTCCCATTAAAATTTGAACAATTTATTTGATGAGAGCTTTGGTAAGGAGTTTAAGATCATCAGTAATTCAGGAGCCTACCCGTTGCCTACTTTTTTACATAAATTGGAGTTTATTTTAGGACTTTCTGTGAAAATTTAATGTCAAATGATCAACTGCGGCTGGGTGGTTCTTCAGGCAATCAATTGTGAACTGTCTTAGATTGCATCTGAACATGAAGTGTTTCCTTCCCTAGGATCAAGGTAAACAAGCCAGATGTGTCCTGACTGTGTGTTGTGCTAAGACGTAGATGCATATGTTCCCTCCACCTCCTGTTGCTGAGTTTGAAATAAATCAGTGTGTGTGGGGCAGGGAGAGCGTCATAATACGCTTCATTTTTCATGTCGCTGAGGTAAACAAACCAGTGTTTTATTCAGAAAAGAGGTTCTCTCTTCCCCTGGACTTTTATTAACCCTTCTCTATAACTCTTCCAGTTTACTTTTTGAGGAGAGGTGTCCAGAACTTCACAGTGTATTTTAGCTGAAATTTTAGCTTATACCTTGTGCAGTGGCCCCTCTGCTTCCATCGCCTGGTGCCTGCTGGGATCACAATAGCATCTTTCACATATGCATTTCACCGGTAACTCATAGCACTCTCGCAACTACCCAAAATACCCAGCTTCATCTTCCACACTTCCTACCTGCTGATGAGCGAGGTTGTTGTCGTTCTTAGTTCTGGGCGTATGACTTTCCAACTCGGTGTTCCCCAATTTCAGACTGCTTCATCATCTTTGACTGAAAGGAGACCTTTCAGTCTAAGTAGGAGTAACTGCAGTGTGTCCCAAACATATGACAGTCGATGAAATTCTAGCTTTATAAAAGTCAGGGGCTAACTTCGTACAGGTTTCAATAGAATTTGCATTTGTCATTACTGGAAACACGCAAATGATAGTACATTTCGTAGTCATTTGAAGAATATTCCTGCAAAGGAAGCTCAAGCAGTTCTGAAAACACAAAGTAGGTATAATAAATTCTTGTACTCTAAAAAAGCAGCATCACCTACTGATGTTTTGAAAACAAATTTTAATTAAATTAGCCTTCTAAAATTCATAGCCTCAGGTAAAGGTTTTGCAACAATAGCTCCAAGCAGTGACTCTTCATCTATTTCAGACGGCTTGTGAATGATCAGCGAATTACTTTTTTGAAATGGTAATATTAAACATAAACCAGTAGCTTTTTCAAGCCTAGGTAGGGTATCTGTGTTACTGGAAATAGGAGTTAGTGTGACATGAAGACACAATGTTTCTCTCATGTACGGTAGTACGGAACCAAGATTTAAAGCCTGCGTGCCTACGCATACAAATGCACATATAATATGTGTATCTGATAGGAAAGATAAATTCTTTATATTTGTATTTAGTTATTGTATTATCAGGGACACACTTTATGAATCCATTTGGAGTATTTCTACCATGTCATGTTATTCTAATAATAACACATACATCAATAATTCTAGCAAAGGCCTTTTCTAAGCATAAAATAAATCACCCTGCTGGGGAACAGGGTCTGAATTAAAAAAAAAGTCAATTCTTTTATCAGTATAAACGCATTTGTTACAGTTAGTTGTAAAAGATAACCAATCAACCATGTTTTTCAAATGCATTCATTTCCATCATTATGACCAGATTTCCAAGAGCTTTTTTCCCAGTATACCATCAGATGTTTTAATGTGTTCAGCATCCAGCAGCTTCTACTCTGAAGGCGAGCTGCTGGATTCAGGACCATGTAGAAAAGCTGGTCATATAGGAACAAAGTCTTTGTCAGGTGAACCTGGACAAACGTGAAAGAGACAATGTAAAACTAGGCTATATCCTGAAGTACAAATTGCTCATATGTTTCATTTCTGAGTTTGAGATACAGTCTACTTTTTGTCATTTTATATAATTAAGGATTTAGTAATTCTGTTTCTGCTAGTAGCTGATAATTGCAATTAGAAAAAGATACATTATAGTCATCAGAGAAACTAGCTAATTGTGTAGAAGAAGTGCATAAATAGGAACCAAATCAAAATTGACCATAGCACACTAAGGTGGATGAATAATTATTTTTAGCTTGTCCACTGATCTATCTATCTATATCTATATCTATATATATGTCTATATATATATCTATATCTAGATCTATATATGTCTATGTCTATGTATCTATATCAGAATTTATCTGTAGTTTGATTAGATATTTTACAGTCAAATGTTTCTTTCTTTATCGGCACTATCCATGCTCTGTGCATGAGACGTGTAACCTAACCACTTTGCACTTGGTGTGAAGAGTGCGACTTCTTGATTTGTTTGAGATTATTTTTCTCTTGCAACAGTTGTCAAGAGTTCAGTTTTTTCCAACCAAATCATGCTAGAAACCCATCAAGCCCTCTTTCTGCGCTACATTTTATAACCCCAAAGAGTCCAGAGACTCCCAGCGTGCTGCCGTGCGGAGCAGCAGCCTCGCCAGGGACAAGGCAGACAGCGGTCTGTCAGAAGCACGGACGTGAAGCCGGCAGCTATTCCCTTGCACGGCGACGAGACCTTGCATGTCAGGCAAATGGTGTTGCCCGCCTGCAGGCTTGCCTGTTGGCAGCCAGCTGGGTGGTAGCAATTTGTCTCTCAGCAGCAAGTCCAAGAGCAGTGCTGTCAACAACTGACCCAAAACCCTGGGCTAGAGACGTAGGTGAGAGTGGTGGAGAGGCTGCATGAGGGGCTGTGGGATTGGAGGTCCCAATTTGAGGAGACAGACATAACTTAGTGGAGAATCTTATCTTTCCACAGGGGATTTATAAACTTCTGTCTCCTGACGTAGACCAGACCTGTGTAATTGTGTTGTGTTAAAAAGGGTAAACGCACCACTTGAGCTGGGGTTTTAACCAATTTAAAAATCTTTCACCATGTAAAAAACACTGAAATATTAATGATGTTGCAGTTGGAAAATAAGGTCAAGAATATTATCCTTATCAATCAACATAAATTGGAAAGAACACCGTTCTGACTTTGAGCGCCAAACTAATTTAAATTTCACATAGGCTAAATATATCTATCATCTTCAAACATTATTTTCACTTGGAATAATGTGTCTCGTGTTTATTTTCTAACTTCCCAACTATAAAATAGATATTTTAGCTATCTCTCTGATTCATTGCCATGTCGTTTGCTTAAAAAGGCATTTTACCTCTACTTCACAAAAATCTAATTTTTTCATGTTCTTATTCATGCTATGCATATACAAGTATCGAAAGGTAATAATTAGACACATCTGCTTACATTTGCCAGGAGCAGATGCTAGACAAATTAAAGTGAACATAACTATCACTCAACATCATTAAAGAAGGGACTCTACAATAATTTCTGAACTTCGACAGGCAGTTAAATATTCTACATTGGCATATTTATGCTATTTGCAAAAATCTCATGTACAGAATTATCTTCATATGCAGTTGAACAAAAAATGAATTGTGTAAGTGTTCCAGGTCACAACTTCTACTTCCATTCCCACTGGAAAACTAAGTTGTCAGCCCCAGCGCAATGCTTATTAACATCACAGGACAAGCACATCAGCTCATGATAATGCAGCAGAGTCCTAAATGACTTAATAGCACACTCCAAGAAGATAAGGATATGAGAATGGCGTTATGAAGTTAGACCAGAAGTCCTTTCTTGGTATGCTGTTTCCAACTGTAGGCAATGGTGAAGGCTCAGGAAGAGTATAAAAGTAGGATGAGACTAAATTGTGGTATTGATATTCTTTGGTATTCTCCCAGCATCAAACTATGAAACTGCTCAGGGACTTCCTGGGACCTCTGTGTATTTTTGGTGTCAAGCAACGGGTAAGAACTGCCCAGTTTAAAAGTGTACATCCATACACATATGCATGAAAATAGAGTATCCTTTTATTTGTTTTGAGCCTGACATCTGATAATTTCTTTTGCTGCTCTGTTTCTTGCAAGTGAGAAGCTGTGAATAGCTGTTTGCCTCCTCCACAAAGTTATTGGAGATGTCTGCAATATATCTCTTAGTTGCTTCGTTTCTGGGCAGAAAAGTCCTTGCCTGTTTAGTCTGTCTTGATATGGGAGGAGTGCCTTTCATTCCCCTTGCTGCAGTTCCTGGTTCCTTGTTATGCTCTGTCCTGTTAGCGACAGGGACCAGACCTGCAAGCAGTTCAGTAGGTAAGTAGACTTTAAAATGATGCAGTGCAATGATTTTTCCTTTTTTCTATTTCTTTTCCAAACAGTCTTAACATTCTGTTTTCTCATTTTGACGTAACAGAATACTGAACCTATTATTCATAAAACTGCTGATTAATACCACAACCTTTTTTTTTTCCTGAGTGGTCATACTTAGCTCAGAACCTACCACTTGGTCCATAGTTAGGATTGGTTTTTCCCCATATGCATGTGCATCGACATTGAATTTTGTCTGTTTTATCCCTTGGGCATTCAGAATGTGTCTGTCCCTCTGCACTTCCTCACACTCACATCTTTCGCTTTTATTATTCTGGGAAATGTTGTAGCGAATATAAGCACCTTAATGTTCATGCCCTTCTATGCCATTCATGAAGATGATGACCAGAATGGAGTCCTGCACAGATCCTCATTCAGGTGTGCAAGTGAAGTCCCGCTGTTGTGAAAACTGACTGCTAGGCTCTATTGTTTGTTTCTTGTCTTTTATCTGGTCATAATCCATGGCAGGACATACTTCTTGTTCTACGAGGCCTTCTTTAAGACCATTTGGTGATTTATAGTAGGTGTTTATGTCTTTAGCAAATTATTGTTTATGTGTTTCTGGATTGCTTTTCTATGATTCTCTAGAATATCTATTTTTTCTCCTTTGGATGTGACTTCTTATTTTTGAAGTATCTCTTTTTAGTTCTAATAAAATTCTTTACCCAAAATTTTAAATATTCTGGGTTTTGTTTGTTTGTTACTCAACAGTTATTTTTGATATACAGAAGTTCATATTATGATGACTATAAACACTCTCTTCTCCAACTTAGAAACTAGCTGCCTCATTTTTATACAATTTACTTTTTGAAATTAAATACTATCTTTATGTCATTTAGACTTTTTTCAGTTTTAAAAGTTGGTTTCTCATCAGGGTTATACAGCAGTTGTTCTGTCACAGGGTTTTGACCCATGATTTGCCCATTGCTCAGAACCAAGTCAAGAGTGTCTTGCCTTGTTTCAGCTTTCACCAAAAGCTCCTCCATGAATCAAGTCATTTGTGGTGTCATTTATTCTCTGCATCGCACCTCAACCTGATATTTACCCAGTCTACGTGGGGGTGATTGAAGTTTCTGATTACTAATTTGTTTTTTTGCTGTCTCTTAAATCTCTCTTCGCAGCTCACTGACACCGCTGTCATCCTGATTAGACAGCGACAACTTATTCCTAATACTTATGTAGGCCTGGAATATTAATCCATAGAGATAATGTCTAACATTAAGTACAGTTAACTATCTGATGCAAAGCTTTCTTTAACATACGCTACATCCTTCTTTTTCTTGTCTATGTAGTTTGTTTTGCATTACAGGTTTCCACTGACTGCTTTCCTTCCATCGAGTCTCTGATGCTCCTATTAGGTCAATATTCTCACTTAAAACTAGGTATCCTAGTTCCTTTATCAGCATCTCAATAGTAGCATGTATGCATTTGATCTGGTTGCTTATTTTTCTATGCTATCTTTAAATGGTATTTTTGGGTGCAGGTAAGCTTAACTTGTGTCCTAAATTATTTGTACCAGCTTTTGTCTTATATTTTTCTCAAGGATATAAAGCTTTTATAATTTTACCTCTCTATGATTCGTCCCCCAAGCCAGATTTTCTTCTACACCTGTTGGCTTTCCTATAGTCTTTAATTCAATCCCCTTCTCCAGTAACCTTCCTCGTTCTGAGTCCCAGCATCTTTACCTGATTCCTATTTTTGCCATAAGGACTTTGTACAAAGTTTGTCCAGTTCCTGATGAATCTAAACCCTTCATCTCTATGCCATTGTCTGAAAGACTGATTCTCCAGCCAGCATGAAAAAGCACTGCCAGAGCAAGAGCAGAGGTAGATGATCAAGGGTATAATTTTCATATTTGAGGAGGCCATCTGATGATCATAACTGAGATGCTCTGCAGAATACTAATCTCTGGCTGAAAGCAATGGTATATAATGTACCTTGCTCATGCTCCTTTACTCAGACACATTTTGTTTGCCCAAAGGCCAGGTGGGGAAGGTGATTTCTTGCCTCTTAAATGCACTTTGCTGCTTCTGAGGGATTTGCAAATAGTAGATGAATTAGGTAAGTACTTGAGCAGTGGTTACAGGCTGTACCTGTGGTAGGGAAGACTCCAATTATTTAGATAACTGGCCTGTGTCTTCTGAATTCGAGGAGTGCCTCTGAAATCAGTGTGTCTACCTAGCACAGGTTTATGTGAGTAATTTTGCTGCAGGAGAAGCATTACATACAGCAGAGTAACTGTCTAGGGAGGGAAAAACTCTTTGTCTGAGGGAGGTGTATAAACTGAGTTTTAGGTTCTTAAAGTTTTCACCAAATTTTGGAGGAAATAAAAATATTTACCTTCTGTCCTTCCAGCTGGTACCATACAAGGAGAAATGTCACAATACACAATTAGCCCCTTCTACATTCAATTACTTGAAGAAAACATACAGCAGAATACATTCACAGTTTTTCATCTTTGCAGGTATCTTGTATTGCATGTGCGTGTTGATGTTTGAAAATAGCCCACAACAGCCATGAGGAAAGTATTGTTACTGTATTTAGATCATAGAACCATAGAATCACAAAATGGTTTGGGTTGGAAGAGACCTTAAAAATCATCTAGTTCCACCCCCCCTGCCATGGGCAGGGATACTGTCCACTGGACCAGGTTGCTCAAAGCCTCATCCATCCTGGCCTTGAACACTTCCAGGGATGGGGCATCCACAACTTCTTTGGACAACCTGTTCCAGTGTCTTGCCACCTTTATGGCAAAGAATCTCTTCCTTATGTCTAATCTAAATCTACCTTCTTTTAGTTTAAAGCCATTACCCCTTGTCCTATCACTACATGCCTTTGTAAAAAGTCCCTCTCCAGCTTTCTTGTAGGCCCCCTTTAAGTACTGGAAGGCTGCAATAAGGTCTTCCTGGAGCCTTCTCTTCAGTCTGAGCAGCCCCAACTCTCTCAGCCTTTCCTCAAAGCGGGGGTGCTTCAGCCTCCTGATCATTTTTGTGGCATTCCTCTGGACAGAAGAGGTCCATTTGTAACAGGTCTTATGCTGGGCACCCCAGAGCTGGACGCAGGACTCCACGTGGGGTCTCAACAGGGCGGAGCAGAGAGGCAGAATCACCTCCCTCAACCTGCTGGCCACGATGCAGGCCAGGATACAGTTGGATCCCCAGACTGCGAGCAAACATTGCTGGCTCATGTCCAGGTTTTCATCCACCAGTACCCCCAAGTCGATCTCGTCAGGGCTGCTCTCAGTCCCCCAGCCTGCACTGATACCAGGGGTTGCCCCGACCCAGGTGCAGGACCCTGCACTTGGCCTTGTTGAACCTCTTGAGGTTCGCGTGAAGGGAAAGGTAACCAACGCGTTATCCACTACAGGATCAGTTTTGCTCTAAGTATCCAAAGTAGATAAAAACCCCAGGGAGTGCCTGCTATTGTCAGAGAACTCTGCTTTAAAAAAATCCAGCTGCTAAAACTGGAAGTTTTGAAGACTTGTGACTACGTGTTTCATGTCAGTTGTTTACACCATCCTCTTTGCAGCGTCAGGAGTTGGGCAGTGTTGCAGTTTGAAATCCTCCTCATCTTTCTTTATGCAGTGACACATTTGGATTCCCTGATTCCAAAAGCTATTAGCAGATCTTTGCAGGGTGTTCAGATCATGTGCAGGAGAGGAGACGCTCCCCCAGCAAGATATTTCCCTTTAAAATCCTAATTTTTTAAAGGGCACTGGCAGGGGACTCGCTCTTTTCCACTTCTTTCGCAGGTCTCTGTGCAGCAAGAGGTTTGTGTGGGGGTTGAATATCATGTATGCTTGTAATATTTCCTCTAGGATGCAGCATTTGGCTTTTTTTACCCATTTGTTTATTTTGCGCTTTACCAAGTTTTACGAGCATAGCCATGTCACGGGATGAGTTTACCCTACCCAGAGTAATGAGTTTTTAGTAAATGCATTGTTTTCCTTTTGACTTAGCACGCGTGCCAGTTTTGTTACTGCAAGATGTAAAGTTGGATTTAGCATTGCTGATGGACTGAAAGGGTGAAGTGAGGGAAGCTGGCAGCGTAAGTCTGGAGGGAAGGGAATAAGCTGCACAGGGCAGTTCACTGATCACCTCTCTGACTCTCTGCCGTTGCAGAGAAATCTCTTCTAGTTTACTTCATTACTCAAAAAGCAACACATAATATCCTGGTCGCAATGAACAGCCTATTTGCAAATAAAGAGCCACAGTTGAACCCTGTCATGATGTCCATCGTGGCACAGGCTCCCTGTGGAGGGAGGCAGGGCAGGGCCTGGCAGCCAGGGCCCGTCCCACCTCCAGGCAGGAGCAGGGCAGCGGGGGCACTGGGACAGCCCCAGCCCCAGGCACTGGGCACCTCTCTGGGGCTGGGCTAAAGCCAGTCAGGGACATGGGCCCACGGGTGGGCCCAGCTCGGCAGGGCCCATGGCCGGGCAGGGCTGTGGGGAGCTGGAGGCCGGCCCTGCTGCGGTGTCGCTGGGGCAGAGGGTGACGGCCCCAGGGGGCTGACGTGGGGTCCTGGGTCATGGGCAGGGTGTGGGGAGCCCTGGGGCAGGGCCATCGAGGTCTGGGGGTGTTCTCCAGGCCTGGCACACCCAAACGGCATGTGCCGCAATACTGAAGCGTACATGTATCCTGTTTCAAGTTATGCATTTTAAAAGCACTTGACAGCCAATGTGTTCTTACTCTCTTTCTCAGAGGGCATTTTGTTCATAGTGTTTGTCTTGAACAGGATCTCCTGTAAGAATATCTGGTCGTTCAGATAATCACAGCCAGCAAGTAGAAATCTGTAGTGCTTTTAGAAAGGTCTTTTTGCAATTCTGTGGTGACAAAAAGACTGTAGACTTTTCAGTCTGAAATACAGGTTTACTGAAAGTTGTTTTGAAAGGTTTTGATATTAATCATAGCAAATAAGAGGGGCATGGAGCTATATATTTATGGTCAGAGTATTTAAAACACATATGTGTATGCCCAGCTGTGGAGGCTCTTATACTACCTCCATCACTGCTGTCCTAGAACACTTTGCAGACACTAGAAGAATTATCCATGCAATAATAGGAAGACCTGAACAAATACGACAAGTAATATCAGCTTACAGGGCTTTCTTTGAGTTTTGTTTTTCCTTCCAGATTTTTATTGATAATTCAAGTAATACTAAAGAAACGTATAAGTTGATATATTTATGGAAAGACCAATTTAGAAGTTTGAGAAGTCCTTCATTCTCTAAAATGGGTACCTGGTAGATCCCAAATTTTTAGCCTCTGTTTGTATCTTATAACATTAAAAAAAGGTCCCATAGCTTTAAGATTTTAGGGCACTAGCTAGTTTCTCCAATTCACTGGTGGCACATCCCGCTACTGTGTAGGAGGCACAATCCATTAGTTGTCAGTTCCCATCTCTCTAAGGTCAGCTGCCTCAATCATGGGAACCAGCTGACAGCTGATAAAGGTTGATTTTTTTCCTTCCCTGTAGGTTGTTAGCAGGATTTCAATTAGTGCAATTAAATGTACCTGTTTTCTTGAGGTCCTGTCAGCTCTAACGTAAATAAATTTGTGCTTCATGAAGCAAGTTCAGTGCCTCACTGAGCCTAGCATTATTTTTCTTTCTTATAAATCTTTTTTTTAAAGGCTATTTTCTGTGTTTTTTCCTGACTTGATCTCTTTTAGAGTGTTCAAGTATAGCATCGAAACATTTGACATTTCTATTTCTACTCCTCTTTTTTAGAAGGGCTCCATCAGATGTTGAATTTTATGTTCTGTCTGTTAAGTGGATTTTGATTGCAACATGCCACACAATCCTTGGACAGATCTTCAGGTGTGTTGTGAAAGACCATACTTCTTTTAGCTAGCTTTCTGCCTCCAGATCAGAGAGTATGATACCCTTGATGTGCAAAGGTGTATGTTAGTTTTTCTTTGATCGGTCCTTTGGGAATAGAATCTCCTGGTTACTGAGAAGCCTATGGTGTTGTAATACCTGTGATACCCTGAATCAGAGAAGGAATATTTAAGTCTTCTTCCTCCCATCCCCATCTGTCAGGGATTAAATAGCCCAGACTACTTCTTATTGTCCTGACTCATGTCCCTGAACTGAAATATTTGCAGGAACTTTCTTCTTTCTCTCTCCATATTCATCTACCAAAGCTTGATAGGAAGCAAGGAAGCACTTGCTTCCTTGTCAGCTGGTGTCCTTTGAAGTTTGGATGAGAGGACACCCCAAGGGCGGGAAGGCATCCCCGTCAGTTTGTTGTGGGCAGAGGAGCACATACAGAGGAAAGCCAACACCCAGCTTTTGAAGAGTAAGCTCCAGTGGCCATGGCAGGAAGGTGCCGTAGGGCTGTACTGACCAAGGGTGCCCAGCTGCTCCCTTCCTTCCTGTTGAGAAGCTTCTCTTCTGTTGCAGTGACCACCACCCGTCCCCAAAAAGCTGGGGAGAAGCTGCTTTGGCCAGTTGCTATGTCAACTGTGCTCCCTTCGCCTGCAGAAAGCCAAGCGCTAGTTGGTATGGCAACCCTTCTCAGAGCACCCAGAGATGCTCAGTGGGGGACGGGCTCTTTGGAGAAGGCACCATTGGTTGCAGTGGAGATGGAAACTCTTGTGCTAAAGGGTATAGGAGGGCAGGAAGAACCCATGTGATCATACATTTATTTGGAAAATTTTATTTTGTAACATCAAGTGGGTTCTTGGAGGCTAAATATTTCCTTAGATCTAATTATAACACCATCCTTGTGTGTTTCAGTAGAAGTGGAAAAAGTCATGGTAACTTGGTTCAAAGGATACCACGACAACATGGGTGTATGGAGGGTCACACTGAAATCAGTGTAACTGAGCTGCTTGAGCATTGCCTTTTCTTAATGGAAGAGTATTTTAGCCACATGCTTTGGAAAATATGTGCCATGTTTTCAACCTGTCAGGGCTTTTGAGTGGTGTCAGAGAGAAGCCTGAGTCAGGATCTTATAGATGAGATGAATCTTTACTATAACAGCAGGTAGACCAAGAAATATTAGAAGAAGGTGCTTTGGTGGCATGGGGGGAAGGGGGGGGGCATCTGTGTGCGTGTGCATGTCTCCTTCACTCAGGCTGCTCCTGAACTGCATCTAACATCAGAGAGGTTCTGATCAGGCTGTTTGCTTGTAAAAGACTTTGCAGAGCAATAGACTTTGATGTTTTTCTCCATTCAGTGACAATTAAATAAGTAATGTATGGTTTAGACATTGGGCAAATCAAAATGTCAACAGATTAAATATAACGTAAATCTTTTCTTTAATAAAATTTTTCTGTAGTATGAAAGTTGCTGAAGCTTTTAGAAAATATTGAATGCTGAGAAAAATGTTTTGAATGTTAATCTCACCCAACTGAATAGTATTGCTGGTAAATTCTGACTTTCTAAGGTTAGCCTTTCTGAATACGTGTTTATTAAATTCATATTTAGCTATGTGAAATGATGTGTGCATGAATCTATTTCTCAGGTCTCTTCTGTGTATAGTAGGGGGACAGATTTACAGCTACGTTGTCAAAGAATAGGATTCATGAGTTTGGCGTTGCAACTCACTTTGGGCTTATTGGGGAGAATGTAACTCAATCATCAATGCCTCAGAAATAGCTCCTTACACTACAGCAGCCGTATCTAATTTTTGAAATTATGTGGAAGGTGAGGGAAGGGACCTTGAAGTTATATGGAGACTTAAGGCATGGATTTTCAACACATCTGTTTATCCACTGAATGAGTATTTACTTCATTTACTCATCAAAAATAAATAAACCAAAAGCCGATGGTAATAATCACATTTGTCTGCTGGTCGAGAAAACCAGGACGTGAATTTACATCCAAATGCAAATCTAAGACAGGAATCTGTGTTTCAAGTAGGTACAAAGCTGTCCTCCCATGCAATTGAATAGCGTTTTTTGGTGTATTTTTTTCCAATATTTCCAGTAATTTTCAACATACTTATTTATCTTGCATGAATATTTTTTATAACTGCCATATTAACAGTATTCCATAATTATTAATTATAGTGTTCTATCTAGCAGTTATTTTGAAGAAACACAACATTTTTACAGCTAATGGAAAACTTTAACAACCTTGATACATAACAGACTAAGACTGTAAACAGTGGTAGTCTATTTTAGAGCATTATTGCTGCTATAATTTTATGCTGCTGTTAATTTTATTTTGATGAGAAAACTAGATTTTAAAAATGTTCTTTTTTATTGAGTGTAGGAGAGAAAAGCAAAATATAACAAGCAATAGAAAACAAATTATTATTTGCTTTTACTATATTAGTATTATATTATTCACAGCATATTAGTATTTATCGTTCATTAGTCCTATAGTCAGTGCATTAGGTACTGTACAGTAGCACACTACAACACATTCTGCCTGTCTGAAGTGGCTTTGTAGTCGAATCATGGTTGTGCTTCCTACATGGTATGTTCAGTCTGTGAAGAGACAAATATAATAGAAAAAACACTTTAAAATTTCTTTGTATGTGGTTAGCGCATGTAATATTGCGAGTCTGTAGTTCTTGCTTAAGACGTTTTGAAATCACAGATGGTACAAACAAAGGATACAGATATGTTACGCTCTATTTAAGTTGTGATACAGGCCTCTCTACCATTGTATCTAAATTCCTTACCCAACATTATCTACTATTTGAGTTTTTTCTTTCATTTTTTTCCCCAGGGGAAACTATGTTGAAAAAACACCAACACACCTTTCTGTGTGCATTTCCTTATATTAATGGCATCGTTGCAGAACGGCATCGTTGGAGTGCTAGAAACTCAAGGATGCTTGTCACCATTCTTTATCCTTGTAGGACGTTCCATGGTCTTTGAATACACAAATGAAAACTCATGTTGCCTGTGCAGTCTAGCTTTTCCCATTTTGAGGACATTTCTCCTGTACTTCAGAAGCACCGTGCTTGTCCTTCTGTCAATGCTTTGAGTGATTTTGTCACCATGCTTGACCTGAAGCATCTATTACTATGAGGAACTGTAGAGGGGAAAGGCAGACCTTGGATGTGGCATCGTATTGTACGGGGAAAAAAAAAATGATTTATGGAGGTCTTTGCCACCGAGGAAATTGTCCGCTGCTCTGTGCGGTAGTTAGAATTTCCTAAAGCTGGCAGCTCTGTGTCACGTTTGACATAAAAGAGCACCCTAATACAGTAGCTGTAGTGGGATTAATCTCTTCTAGCTTTAGACATCTACCCTCTTGACCTCTATATCAGAGCTAGTCATCATAAGCTCTCCTGGAGGAAGGTGGCCCTTAATAAACTTTGTAGGCTACTTTCCTGGGGGTAGAAGTCCATTTTCTCATTTTACCTGACAAATACCTAGTGCATTTTTTCCAGTCCATGCTCAAACCATTTTTGCATTTTCCTCTGGAGTATAGAAAAGAGGAAAACTTCCTTTATGGGTACAAAGCCTAGAAAATTAGCTAATCAAAGAATGAGAGCTGACAGCCTTCTGGGTTTTAATAAGCTTAGTTTCTGCTGGTGGTGACTTTGATAGAGCTGCCCTAAGGAACTGGCCTTGCCTGCTCATTTTATCGCTCCTTGCACAACCAAGCAGTTCCAGTGCAGTTCTAATAAGAGTTTGCTGCTTTTTGCTTTGAGCTTATCAGAAAAAGTGTGATGGTGAACAAGCATGCTTCATATTAATTCTTTCTATCCTGTCGTCTTCCAAGCAGGGGAGGCTGGCAGAGCACAAACGTACAGTGATCTTTCAAGGTGTGTGGTGGCACATATACTTTCTTGGGCACTCTGTTTCTGCCATGTCTGTTGTTCAAAATGCAGAGAGTGGGGTTAGGCAGACATGTCAGTGCATCTGCATAGTATATTGCCATTGCAGAAGATGCTGCGTGAGCATTTTCCTTAGTAGATACCAAGCGAAGAACTGGGAATGAGCTGATATTTCACATGCAATAATGTACTTTTTTTAAAAATAACTTTTCAGTATATCATTGCTTTCAATTCATGCAAATACAGTCATATAGATTAGCAGACATATAGATAGGATTTTTTCTTTAAAGTTAGGATAAAATAAGAAGTGAAGGTTAATTGAGAAAGCACTAATGAAAGTTGTACTTTAGAGAATGTATTTTGTAAGTTTGTCTTCTAGTCAAGACACTGCAAATTCTTGATGCTTGCTGGATGTTGCTGTTTCTGCCTGTAATTTGTAAACTTTTTTCGCTGCTGTTCCCTGCCATAGTAAATATTAGTTAAATAAACAAATAAAATGACAGACTTGCTGCTTGTGTTGTTAGGTATGTTTTACTTAGCTAGTTAATCACTCCATTCATTAGCTGTTAACATGTATTTTATCTCAAGCCAAAGGAAAAAGGCACCTAGCCTAAAGCTCTCTTCGGCTCAAATGTACTGCTTCTCCTAGGTTCTAGGGCTAGCCTGTTCACTTCTTTCAATGTTGTGCAGTGCCACTCCATCTCTCTATTTCTGTTTTGCATTATTTTGCGGATATATTGTGCATTTATACATAGTGAGCTTTTGGTGTACTGTGCACGTGTTCATGGATCCTGTAGTCCCCCATTTCTTGACATTGATGTGCAAACCATTATAGAAGCCCAGCACACAGCAAATTTTGCACATTAATAGAAACAATTTTTAATTATGGCGAAACAGAGCTGGTAGAGGATATTCATTCTAATGCATCAGTGTCAGAAAATTGGTTGCAGAGAACATGAGAAGAGACGAGGTCTTCCTGACGTGCTAATGGGAGTGAGGCAAGGGCACCCAGTGTAGCATGTACTTCTTTCAGCGATGAGCAGGGAGCATTAGTCCCACTGGAGAAAGCTTCTGACAAAAAGGTTGGAGCATGTTCTCCTGAGCAGTTGCGTCGGATTTGAGTTTTGAAGAATGAGCTTCCTTCCAGGCAGTTCCACATGGTCTCCTTTCTCCCATCACTGTGCCTTTTTGTTTTCAAAGGTCTCCTAAAATGGGAACAGCTTGTCCTTGATATTGGTAATGTTTTATTTTTCTAAGCAATTAAAATTGATTTTTTAAAGCTATAGCAGCTACTGCATTGAAGAGAATGGATCACTGAATAAAAAATACAAAGGCTCCGAGTGTGGAAGGCATGCTCAAGTTTCATTTGATTTCAAGGAAAGGCTGTAGGGCTTGAGGAAAGCAGGGCAGGATCAGTGCCTGAAGTTGGGTTGTCTCCACACAAGACCCATTACAAGAACAGACTGTTCCCAACAGTCATACTTGGAAAGCCTGAACATCCTTTTCCCAAACAAGCAGCAAGCCTGAAGGGTTTTGTATCACCATCTTGTAGAACCAGATGCAAATGCAGGTATCCTGTGGCTTGCACACCTGCTGCTAAATATTTAAATGTGGTTGGAGATCACATATATTTCTGAGTGTTTTGTGAAGAGTTTCATGAAGAGTTTTATCATTCAGAGCACTTCTGTAATTTGAAAATCGGAGTTTTAATGGCCTGTACTTAACGATCTCATTTTTTTTCATTGTTGAATATGGCAATGTTATCAGACCTAAAACCACTGTTTTCTGTAATTGTAAACATTAATTTTAATGTTAAACATTAATAATACAAGAAAGTATTCTTTTCAGATGTCTACCTTTTTTATTTCATGCATAAAAATAGGCTTTCTAAAAATTAAAATGTCCTTCCACATTTTGAAAGTTATGAGGGAAAGAAAAGACAAAGGAAATTTTGCTATTTCATGTGTTTTATTTTTTTTAAATTTTGCTGTCACTTAACTTTAAGATGTTCCCATGTTTGCTTGTTTTTTTAAAATAATACCATGAAGCTAATGAATGAGGCCTATTGTCTAAGACCTTAGAAATGTTTCAATATACAGTTATTATGACATGACCAAGTCAAGTTAGCAAATTCTGAAATGAAATGAAAAATTTTAAAATGGATATTTTAGGCTTCTGTATGCATGTTTCGGCTCTTATGTTAGTGACCTGCACTCTTAGCAGACACCATAATCTTTATTGACAAAATTTTGAAATCAAACATTTACATTAGTAGGACTTTACCTTCTAAGTATCAATGTAGCCTGTTGAAGAGAAAATCTTTATGCCACTGCAAGATGCAGTCTCACTCAAAGGCACATGTATAGACATCTTTGCAGCTTATTTTTCAGATACAGTTTTGCATACTATTTCAAAATACTTTGAACGATTTTCCGTTCATCTCTGAGTTTTAAAAATGGGGAAGATGGCAGTATTTATGTATTAACTCATTTATCATTCCATAAACATCATAATTTCAGGCAGTTGTCAGGGGGACTAAAGGGAAGAAATGGAGGAGCAGGACAAAACATACCAATAATAGCTGAATTTCTTAAGATTTGAAACTCTTCATTAGACTAGAGTGATACTTGAATTACTGGAATTATTTAGTAAGTGATAGGAATACTTAATATTTTTATTAAGCTTTTTTTTTCAAAAAATATTTAAAATTAAATTAAACCAACAGCAAAATAAGGTAGTGACAGGGGAAAAAAAATACTTTTTTAGTTACACCAAGTATGATTGACTGATGTGCTTCTCTTTTTTTTTTTCCTGGGCAGGATTACACTTTGACTATGTATTTTCAACAATACTGGAGAGATAAGAGGCTGGCTTATGCTGGCATACCTCTCAACCTCACCCTTGATAACCGAGTGGCAGATCAACTCTGGGTGCCTGACACTTACTTCTTAAATGACAAGAAATCATTTGTGCATGGTGTTACCGTGAAGAATCGAATGATTCGCCTTCACCCAGATGGAACGGTGCTTTACGGCCTCAGGTCGGTACTTCCACGATGAAGATTTCATCACTGTTGTTATGTATTGTTGATATTTGCTTCCTGGTACAAGGTTATTACAAACAGTGGGTAGCGTTTTATGTAACTTTCCCTGTATCTCTGAAAGATGCCTGTAGAAAACAAATGACACGCTCAATGTTTCTTAATTTTGCCAGAAGTGCCTTCAGTCAGGTTTTATCTGTTTCTGTAGAGTCACCATATCTGGAAGGTCTGGTGGCTATAGGAAGCAGAAAGGCATGCATTAATTGTAAACCTGAATATTTTGTCCAAAATACAGGCAGTAGGGTTGAACATGGGTGCTTATGTTGCCTTGTGATGTGTCTATAGTCTATAAAGAAAAAGCTGCAAGCATCCCTGGTTGAATGGAGCCAGCCACAGTCCAGACTGTGACTGTGGGTACCTTCAGTGATTTCTTCAAATAGGGGTCAGCATTGCAATGTGTTATATTTCAAACCAGACGTACAAAGTGGCCTTATCCTACTCTCTACGTATTTTAAGCTTGACCTGTGTTTTCTTTGTTTTCTGCCACAGCTTTTATGGTTCGGAATGCTGAAAAAGCCTTCTCTTAATAAAAATACTTACACTAGCAAAAATCTTAATGGAAGACTCAGTAGTATCAAAAGGTGCTTTCCTTGCACAGGTTAATCCATTTGTTACACTGGTTTAAACTATACCAGCAAAACAAGTCTTTGCCAGTGAAAGCATCTGATGGCATTGGCTTCAAGCCACAGCCTGGAGGCAATGATTCATCCTGTGGGCTGAGACCAGAACCCAGAGTTTTATGTACCACAAAACACAGGGTCACTGATAAGAACAGGAGAAATTTTGGAGGGTTACAACCAATTATAGAATATCCACGGAGCAAAGCAGTTCCTCAAAAAATATATAACGAAAGTGATCCCAAGGTCACACCGGCTCTGTGTTCTCTTCTGAACAATGTAGAATTTTTCATATTTTTGAAAGACTTGACCTTCAGTTTTCCAAGTTTTCTCTCTACTTCAGAGAAATCAGTTTGCTACCGCAGCACAAGCCTATGAGAGTGAGGGAATGGGACAGTAGCTTTTTGAAGTTCAGCCCATTTCTGGGGAATTTTTCTCTTTGGGCACAATACTGACTTTGTTCCACCTTGCTCAGGACAATATACAAGACATACGATGATGCAACAGCTTTTTTTCATAATAGACCAAAAAAGAAATAATGACATTATAGACTGGGGATCCATAATAGCGTCCTTCTGTCTGCTTGCTGTATATAGACCTTTTGTTCTCAGGTGGTACAATGATAAATGTTATAAATAAATAGAGTGGAGTAATATATGTATTTTATCAGAAAGGACTCCCCTAGTTATCGCCTGTATATAAAACATGATGGAAGTTTGCAAGGTGAAAAGGTTAGTTGTGATGGGTCGGACAAGGCAACTGCACTTATTTCTGTTCTTATTTGGATTAATGTATTTCTGTATCATTTCATATCAGATGAAAAGAGGATCAAATTAGCCATGAGGACTGTGACCTAGTCACATAAGAATTATTTATATAGCTTAGACTGATTTATATTGTAAACTTTTGGAGAAGAGAAAATATCCTTCTGTCAGTTGTTTGTGCAGCACCTCCCAGCACATCACAGGTGGGGTTTCTATACAATATAGCAATATAATCAAAGGCAATCAGCCCGGTAACAAAGTAGCAGAGAAGGATAAGGGAATCTATATCCAGAGGAAAAATGACTGGAGTAGACAATTTTAAACAATTAAAAATATTTCCTTTGTGTATTGCTTTCACCCAAAATATGTGTGTATTTGTGTCCCGCTTTATCTTTGTCTGGCTTGTAATTCTTTCTCTGTCACTGCTGTGATGATGAGTTCTTGAAACCTTGTTGTCCTGCTGTGTCAAGCAGCATCCCATCCAATAAAAAATAAACCTGCTCTTCTTGGGAGCATGCACAAGCCTGAGCAATTACCATTTGCTTTTGGTGAGCATTTGTGCAAGTTAAATATGATTGCTTGAACGTTCATTCAGGAGAGACCTCTGAGCACTCAACTTACTTTGAGTAAATGGGGTAAATCTGTTTCTATCTATATCTAGCTGTATCTTCTTTTCTAGAGGATATTTATGAAATTAAAAACATACATACATTTTGCTATAGTCTAAAAAGTTACATGAGCAAGAATGTGCAGTTTCTGGTACTGGAACTTGTGACACAGAACCACTACTGTATGTGAACAGGCCAAAAAAAAATTCATTCCTTAAAAAATCATACGGCAATTAGTAAGTTGAATGCAAGTTTGTCAGCTGCATAATTTTTAGTAATTCTGTCAAATTAATCATTTGTAAGTGCATGTGTTCTCTATGGCTGGCATTTAAAGCTAGTTATACAACATAATAGTTAAGATCTTGGTACCACACTCCCTCTTGTATCGACTTAGCTCATGTGGATTCTGCTACAGGATCTTAAATAAGACCTAGGTTAGTGTAGGGGAATGTACTGAAGCACGGGATAGAAATCTAGCAGCAATGCCCAGGTGTGCCTGCTTGTTTTACTTTGAGCACAGTTATCGATTGACTCAGGAGCAAGATCATTTGATTGCACAATCAGTGTGGCTTTGTAAAGCTCATCACTGCTAAGACTTTGTTCATCAATGATCACAGATTTAAGACTATGTTTTGTCCTCTAAGACCCTATGCTAGTCCTAGTTTTATATGCTTAGCTAGAGCTGCTAGTAGCCATCAGATTGAGGAGACATTCATCTCCATAATTAATAACCTTCTGTCTAGCACCTTGCTTGAGGGTCCAGAAGGGCACTTGCAAATGTTGACTGCAGAGAGGATGTCCCCCTAAACTGCAGAGCAGCTGAGGAATTGCTGTTTGTAAACTATTCCTGCCCACTGGGACATGTGTTAACAGAGGAACCAGAGCACCTCCCAGCAAGCAGATGAAGGAAGGTTGACCTCAGTATCCTGTGGTACGACACTTTGTACCTGAAAGCCTGTGGGACTAACGCAAGGGTATGCAGAGGAAACCCAGAGTGAACAGAGTGGCAGAGACATGATCATGCCAAATATAAGGCTGGGAAGGAAAAGATCAGCTGTGTGCCCTTCTCACTGGCTACTGGTAGGAACACAAGTGAGAAAATATGCTGAATAACAGATTCTTGAGCTTTTTCCTCTGCTAGCTCATCCTTTGTGCTCCTGCAACTGTCTCTCCCTGTGCAAAGAAATTATAATATTTTCTTGCAAAAGCACCTGCTCAGTCAGAGAAAGGGGGCCTCTGTCATCCTATGAGATAGTTGTAATGGTCTTAATCCTTTCCTTTGGATATTAAGTGGTTATCCATCTGAAATAACCTATATGCTAAGGATAAGCATTCTTTCCTTCCTTTTCTTGGAGACTGGATAGGGCATTCATAATAACATAAATAAATTATCACCAGGATATTATTTGTTTAGGAACTAACTGTGTAAGGTCCATCTCTTGTTTGTATCAGAAAAGGATCAGTAAAGAATGGACTTAGTCCATTACCCAGAAGGTAATTTACATGTGGAATTTATATGAAGCCATTTATGTGAAGAAAATTGTGCATAATTATGTACATACTCTTGATGAAGGCTATGATTCAGCAAAACACTGAAATACACTGAAGATTAATCATAAACATATGGTTATGTCTGTCTAAAAGGTAGTACAAATATATAAATCCATTAATTTAAAAATAAAATGCCAACGCTGGCCACAAGTGGTGTTCCCCAGAGCTCAGTACTGGGGCCAGTTCTGTTTAATATCTTTATCAATGATCTAGACGAGGGGATTGAGTCCACGTTCAGTAAGTTTCCAGACGACACCAAGTTGTGTGGGAGTGTTGATCTGCTTGAGGGTAGGAAGGGGTCTGGACAGGCTGGCTTCATGAGCCAAGGACAATTGTACAGGATTCAACAAGGCCAAGTGCCGGGTCCTGCACTTGGGTCACAGCAACCCCATGCAACGCTACAGGCTTGGGGAGGGGTGGCTGGAGAGCTGCCCGGCGGAAAAGGACCTGGGGGTGCTGGTTGACAGCCGGCTGAACATGAGCTGGCAGTGTGCCCAGGTGGCCAAGGCCAGTGGCATTCTGGCTTGTATCAGAAATACTGTGGCCAGCAGGAGTAGGCGAGTGATCTCCTCCTGTACTTGGCACTGGTGAGGCCGCACCTCGAATCCTGTGTTCAATTTTGGGCCCCTCACTACAAGGACGCTGAGGTGCTGGAGCAAGGGGTGGTGTCTGGTGTCCAGAGAAGGGCAGCGAAGCTGGTGAGGGGGCTGGAGCACAAGTCTTATGAGGAGCGGCTGAGGGAACTGGGATTGTTCAATCTGGAGAAGAGGAGGCTGAGGGGAGACCTTATCGCTCTCTACAACTACCTGAAAGGGGGTTGTGGTGAGGTGGGTGTTGGTCTCTTCTCCCAAGTAACAAGTGATAGGATGAGAGGAAATGGCCTCAAGTTGTGCCATGGGAGATTTAGATTGGGTATTAGTAAACATTTTTTTACTGCAGGGGTTATTAAGCATTGGAACAGGCTGCCCAGGGAAGTGGTTGAAACACCATCCTTGGAGGTATTTAAAAGACATGTAGACATGGTGCTTAGGGACATGGTTTAGTGGTGGACTTTGCAGTGTTAGGCTTATGGTTGGACTAGATGTTCTTAAAGGTCCCTTCCAACCTCAATGATTCTATGATTCTATGATGCTAATGCTGTGTGAAGCTGTTAATGCGATTGTTTTGGTTGTGCATGTGTATTGTTGACACTCCTGATATACAAGAGCTTGACGCAAAATGCAGATTCATTAATAGTGAAATGTTTTGCAAATTAATCCTTAGTGTGCTAAATTCCCTGCATTGGACATAGAGAAGCGAAAATATATTGCTATTTTGTGAGAAAATGTAAAATTCAATATGGCGCTTCATTACAAAATCCTTTTTAATTTACTTTTGAAAACTAGAGAAATACACTAAACTTTGTAATTAAGCGTTTTGCTGAACTGAGGACATTGTTTCAGCATTTCATTTTTTTTCTAGAGCTGCCACAAAACCAATGAATTCACACAGCTCTAATAATTTTGACATTTGTAGCAGACTTTTTTCACGTCACGTTTTCTGATATAAAGTTGGTTTTTTTTAATCTCATCAAACGTTTGTGTAATATTTGCATATGCGGGTGGGTCCACTGAACCCCAGAGGGACTAACTGCATAAGGGTAGGTCACAGTGAGTTGTTCCATTGCAGTCACTGTAACCACTGTTGTATTAAGCTGCTCCTCAGTGTAAAACTGTGGACCAGATTCTTAATTATTGTAAGCTATTCTTCAGAGATTCCTCACTTTGAAAAATAAACAACAAGAACAAAACCTGGGTTACTGGCTATACAGTGATTGTATTTGATGTTTGTATTTCAGAATCACAACCACTGCAGCTTGTATGATGGACTTGAGAAGATACCCATTAGATGAACAAAACTGTACTCTGGAAATAGAAAGCTGTACGTAAATAAGAAAATGCATGTACAACCTAGTTCAGATGTGGGGAAGTTTTCCTTTTATAGAAGTGTATAATATTTACACTGGTGTCTGTAAACACTATGTGAATCATGTCATTACCACTCTCTGGATTTTCTGTTTGCTCGTTTATTTGACTTTTTAAAAAAATATACGGAGTCATCCATTTCTAGGCGGATGGCTACATCCTAGAAAAATGGGATTAGGATAGAGTGAAGTCATTTATTGCTCCAGCCTGACTTGGCAGAGGTAGTGACTGGATGCTTATCTTCAACAGAGAGAATGAATGTTCTTATTTTAATCAGATTCGTTTTCAAGAGAGCAAACACTGTGATATCATTTACTTTCAGTATGCTTTATTATGCATGGATGGTCTTGCCACAGGACTCACTCTGGGCTTTCAGATCAGCCCCATTTATGATTTGCAGTTGTATTCCAAACAAACAGAACCAGATTCCCTCTTCTACCTAGTGATGTCCTACAATTAAAATATCAGCTTCAAGAGTTCCTGCTCCTTTTCTGCTACTAGCTGGAGATTGTGGGCCATATACAGAAAAATACTAGTATATATTCTATGTTCAATTGTAGTCCTCCACTACAGAAACTAATGGAAATGGTGCAACTCACACTCTTCAGTGTGCGTGGAAAAGATCTGCCCCAGTTATGTTTGTCTGTATTCATTGAATAATCCACCTTCTTCTGGTGATTATCAGCATAAATATACACTGGGTTTCAGTGCTAAACTTGATGTCTCAAATCATGCTAATCTGCAATTTTGCAGATTATTGGGTAGCATTTTCTGTCTCGCTAGGGCCATTAATCCATATGTGAATTTTATGAGAGTGATACCAAAAAAACCCCGCAAACTCAAAAACAGAGTATTTTGCCTCAAACTCCTGTGCAGACTTGTAACAGCACAGCTCTTTGCGACACCTTCCCACAGTCATACAGAACAAAATACCATACAGCACTCCAGCTGTTCTGATTCTTTCCATTGTCTCAAATGACAAACCACGTGTACTGTGTTTGAAGCTACATTTGGGTCTGCTGTTATTTCTGACTTACTCTCCTGCTTTGCCTGCAGATGGCTACACAACCGATGACATAGAGTTCTACTGGAGAGGTGGAGATAACGCAGTCACAGGTGTGGAGAGGATTGAGCTTCCTCAGTTCTCCATCGTGGAATATAGACTGGTGTCAAAGAATGTTGTCTTTGCCACAGGCAAGTACTGTCATTTGTCTATTCAGTGTTTAATTTCCTTGTGTACAACAACTACTGTTTTATTAATCATAATTATATGTAGTCTTAGCACTGTGTTGTATGTTTGGCTAAAGAAATTACTTGCTTTATAAAGCCTGGAGTCCATGAAATAGCATTTCTTGTTTATTTTTCTTTTTCTTGTGTGTGTGATACTTAACCAGGTGCCTAAATACCTATGATCTAAATGAAATCATTCACCTCTGAATCTTACTGATCATATATGAGTGTGCTATTGCATACTAGGTCAAAGAGCCACCATTTTTATGAACACCTCCCTACAACTTTTCAGTGCAGTTTGTTTTGTTCTCATATCATGAATGTTATGTCTTTTATATCTTATTCCTGTATCATGAACGTTGTGCCTTTTATATCTTGATTTGCACTGATGGGTATATACTACTGTATACATAGCCAGTGCTTTTGTTGTCATTGTTAAGATGCTAAAATTAAATCTGGGGGTTTCCTCCTTCTTTCCTTGAAGATGTAATAAAAGTTACTAGTAACTCGCAGCATTGGACATCTTCAGGTGACAAAGTACAGTGTTGATTTAAATGTTTAATGTTAGACACAGCATAGGAAAATGTCCTTATATGTGACAAGACCAAAGCAAAACATAAAGCCATCAGCAACTGTGAGGCCACTATTTGGGACTTCTAGATTTTCAGTGCTCTTCAGACCACAGGAGTGTGCTGTTCCGTCTGTCCCAGCGCACTAGAACAAATGAAGCACAACTCTATCATGTTTGTAAGCATCACTTCACCCACTCTTTGGACACAGTATCTGTTTCAAAGTACACAGAAACACAAGTTGTATTTCAGAACAAAATGTAAATATTGCTGGGATTTAAATTAATATGAGGGGGTTTGCCAACTGCTGCTGTTCTTGTTTATCATTGTGAATGGAAGGGTGCTTTTTTTTTTTAAAGAGAAATCAATACTCTAATCCTACATCCCTCTGTTCTGCAGCCAGTGTCACCTTTGGCAGCCAGGGCTTACCTGCCCCTCCACAAGACTGGATCTACTTGTGTGGAGTGGCTCATTGGACAACAATGAGAATACAGAGAACTTACTTGGGAAGTTTTTATGGCAGTCTAAAGCCATCTTTTAGTTTGGTATGAAATATTTCAGTAAAGACATGATTTAGAAAATTAGAGATGAGAGAGTTAAATTCAGGAAAAATAGAAATCCAAATTGCTGTGAGACAAATATGAGAAAGAATGAAAACTAAGAGTAGACATTCATATGACAAAGCAAATATTTAGAATCATAACAGTTCTTTCCAAAAAAACTTGTGGAAGAAGTGAAAAAGTGTCATGTTTCAAGGTTTAAGACAGCTTGACATTAGGCAGTAGGATGAGATAGTCACAGCGAACAGATTGCTCCATGTTTCTTGTACCGTTTTCTGAAGCATAGAAGTTGTGTCACTGATGAAGACACAATACTGCATTTACTATTATTTTGGTACAGGATATTATGAAAATGCATAATTAATTATGAAATTTTGTGACAAGTATTTCCATGCAGGGGAAACATCACATTTTTTTCTCAAAACCACATATTTAATTGTAAATCTGAAGCATGCTAGTGAATCTGACAGATATAGTCAGCACACTCTTTTCAAATGTCTTCTCAAGACCCTATTTTTTTTATGGTCCCAGTAATTAATTAGGGCCAATTTCTACATTTTTGTAGAAAATCAGTCAGGCATGCCTTTTTTTTTTTGGCTTTGAGTTTATTGAAGTCTCAAGGGAAGATATTAGTTCTTTGAGTGCATCTTAGTGAACCTTTCAGAGATTTCAGAACTAGTGTGCTTTGATTGTATAAAACTAAAAGAAGATTTCAGAGTCATGCCATAAACAGCTTTTGGAGTAGTTATTTCTCCTATGTTCCATGAGGAACAGTGCTGTATAATCTTGTGTAATTTATGCAAATGGAAAGATCTGTTCCCATAGTTACTACTGAGAAGCAACAGTAAGCATGAGAAAAACCCCATAGATAATGACATAAAGCTGTGCGGGGCTGCAAGAATACTGGAGGAACTGTATGCACGTTGAAGCATAGCATTGGAATTTGATTTTTTTTTTCCAGACCCATTTTGTTAATTTGGCAAGACAATTTTTTAACTCCAATGCTATGCATTGGAAAATTAGCGAGTAGGATGTCCAGAAAATGAAATACGTGAGATTGCTTCAGAGCCAGGTATGATCATGTAGTTTAAAAAAGAGAACACTTGGTGTGAAGGAAAATCTTTGTTTCTAGAAGGCATCTGCAAAGACATAGGGAATAGCCTGTTCTCTTTATCCATGATGAAGGGAAAGGAGTATTTAAATTGCTGTGAAGAAGAAAAGCCTGTTTTGACTATCCTTCTAACACCAGTGGAAGACCATACAGGCTACAGTAAGATATCTAAAATGGCACTGGATGCCTGTGTGTCAGTATCTGAATTAAACCCATAATGAAATGATACCAAATCAGCGCTGTCAACGGAGCCTAAAGAGTTATTCAGCTCTTGAACACCTCTGTTCTGTCAAGGGAATAGCTCTCAGGACACTATTCAGTTGCCTAAACATAGGTATGTGGTGCATCTTGAGATGCTGTAGAGCATCCTGCTTAGCAGTTAGCCTGCTGTTCCAGAGCCTTACGGTCTTGTGTCCTATGTGCCAATTTAGTGCTTCAGTATTAATTATTTAACTAGTATTAAGTTCTACTCTTCAGTAGCCTAAGGCATCTCAAGTGGCATTAGACACTTCTGTATAGGCAATTAAGTCACACTCTTAGAATCAGCTGGCTGTAACTAGATCTCCATGGTTTACACTGAGAGCTTATGTGCCATCCATGTGTAAATATCTGCATGCAAATGCTGAAATTTAGTGCCTAGACCTGTGAGCCGAATCTGCCGCCTAAATGTTTGTTATCCAGAAATGCCAAGAAACTGAACAGGAATTGGAATATGTAAAACACCACCTAAAAGCTTCAAGATGTATAGCAGTCAGAGCCATATTAGCAACCTGTTGTTATGAGAAGGGTAGTCTTAAAAGGTTTGAAAATTAATTATTTGCTGTATTCTGAAAGATCAATCTGTAAAGTACATTTCCAATTAGCCGAAGAACCTTCCCAGAAGAACAGATTAAAATAAGAATTCTGTAACTGACCAACTCTGTTATCTTGGTTCATACTTGGATAAAACAGCAAGAGACTAATTTAGCCTTGGAGCTAGATATTTCAGCTGGCTAGCTTTTAATGAAATTGAAAAAGAAACAAGTAATTACTTTCTACCAAGTGCCCAAATAGATCAAAGAGGAATATTTTGAGCTCAGTTATTGATTAAATATTTGTTTTCATGCCTGCATTCTCAATACTGTTGTTAGATTAAAATACTTCACGCCAAATCCTGTTATTCCTGTACTATTTAAATTAGCCCATAGACATCAACATGTTATATGAGATGGGAGGAAGGGTAACAAATCTGGTCCCTGAACAGCAACACTGTTCTTTAGGCAAAAACAAATTTTGATGGAACGTTAAACAACTAGAATTTCCTGATAATTAATCTCTAAATGTACTGAGCCTTAATTGACAAGTCATTATCCAAGCATAATCAGGCAAGTAACAGTGTAATTGTTGAGCTCACCAAGAAATCAATTTTTATTAAATAAATTCCACAAGATGGTTCCTTCTTAGATAAAGAAATATCTGGGTTTACAGTCTTTGTTCCATGCAGATTAGGGCCCATCCTTTTCACTGTGCTTTAGCCATCCAGACAAGAGGGGAAAATAAGTGGGGGAAATAAGGGATGTTCGTTCTTTTAACATTCTTTTAACAGACTCCTGTGGTCTGTTTGCTGGAGGTGAGATATTATAGCAAAGACGGCAGGCTGGAGGCAGAGCCAGTAGATCATCTGTGAAGGCATAAAAGCAATACAGGTGAAAGTCATACAAACATTTGTAGTCTCAGGGAGAGCTACCCAAAGAATTGTTGACTGTGTGGTATGAAAAAACAAGGCTACCAGTTCATGTTTCAATTTCAGCCTGAACTATACAAAGACCAATTTTTTCTGAAGTTTCCTGAGATCCAGACCTCCCAATAAAATTTGAGCTTGGAAAGCCACCACAAAACAGGATGACAATCTATTTACCTCTCTGAAACTGAGCAATGTGTCAAGTCTGGTGAGTAGCCATCATGCCAGCAAGACTTTTGGTTAGATTGCCCATGGAGCTACAGACCCTCAAAACCTACCCTGAGACTTGTAGGGCTGGGATTCATCTTGCTCTGATTTAAGGTGAATATAATTTCAGTGTCTACATACGAACTAGGTGTCTTAGTTGACAGGAATCTAGCCAATGCAGCCTGAGTCTGGAGACAAATTCAGTCCACCAACAGGAGTGTATTTTAGGAGGAGATGGATAATTCTCTAGGTTTCATTTACTAGATTGACTAGATGAAGTGACTCTCCTGTAAATGTAATCAGAGCGTAGACATCTAGCTCGTGTGTATGCAGTTCAAGTGAGTCACTTAATCAACTGCTATTTGAGATGCCATAGGGCAGACTTCTTAGTCTCCCGCTGCTGAGCAAAAAGATGTAGGGGCTATGTCATATCCAGAAGCTGCATGCTGGTGTCTGAGATGTCACAGGGCATCTCAGAAGGAACAGTGCACCTTCAGATTCGGAACTGAATCTCTCTGTTGAGAGTCCAGCTCCAACTCTAGAGCAGAAAGACAGCCAGGACTGACAGCCCTAGCCCTAAGTATGGCTCTTAGGGTTCAATCTTCCTGCAGAAAAGTGATCAGGTCTGCTACATTTTTAATCTATTTCATGATGGCAGAGTATGTTCCTGTTTTATTTACATAGTGTGCAGACACAAGGCCACGGAAACTGTTTCATAAGAAACTCAATGAAAGTTAAGCTTTGTTAGCAAAAAAGCAGGCATGGTTTCAAAGAGAGAATCTGTCTTTTGAAATTAAACACTGGTCATTGGAAAATGAAGAAGTTAAGCAAGCTAAAGTCTAAATTATTCTTTGCTGAAAATTATGTTGACTGCTTTAGACAGCAGAAAACCTTGGTCTGATTTTCATGATGAAATAAATTCATCTGACTCTACCAATATTCTTCTATTGGTGAAACTAGAAGGCATTTCATCCTGGAAAAATTATTACTGATTGAAGTAATCACAGCAACCAATGCATCTACCAGATATCTTTTTTACCAGTGGTAGTTCTTCTGAGATTGTTTGATAAAACAGTAAAGGATAGTTGCATAAAGTTTGGTACACCCTGTATGGTTCTGCTGCCTGGAAGGAGTGTAGTATTTTTTCTGTCATATGACTCGAAGTATAGCTAACTATCAGGAATGTGATGCAGAGAAATCTGCAGTTTTCTATTCCTTCTTTTGCTTTCTTTCTCAGGAAAGCCATCATTCTTCTGTATATGGGCAAATATTAATTTCTTATGCTCATGTACAAACATATGAACATAATTTACAGGGAAGTTCATAACTTTTTCTTTGTTTCTAGATGTAATCTTCCATATCTTGCAGATATTTGCATTAGAATAGGTGGAATGTGATCTAATATCTAGTTGGGCCCTTGGTATGGTGTTTTTTAGGATGTTGACTATAACTAGACCTTTTAGATGAGCTATTAGAAGCATCATATCTGAGACTAGTAATGCAAACACTGAAATCATGGAGCTAATGTTGTGTGAATTACTACCTTTTTCTCGTACAGCTATACTCAGATTTAATCCTCTTTGCATTTGGTGAAAGAAGTCACAATTAAAATTTTAAGTGTTTGAGATTTCTAAATATATGAAATATATTCAGTAAGATTAACACCGATTTTGAAATACACCAGTTTGAAGTTAAATAATAAAATGTTTTGTTTGAAATACTGACATTCAGGTTATTAATTAATATTATTTTATTTTCATTATTTATTTGCTCCCATTGTAACAATTCACAAATCCTCTATATATATACACACATATAAAATAATCTTTTTTTTTCTTGAAATATTTTTGGAAGAAAAATTCAGTGCAGCTCTAATTGATGTTAGAGGCCTTTGGATCTGGTCTTTTCCTTACTGGGATTCATTACAATTTCTTTTTGATACTTCTAGGTAGCATGTTTCTCATAGTTCAGATGTAATTAAGAAGTGCCATCTCATGAACAACTCTTCCATGTAAATACAAAACTATGCACATTACTAATCCTCTCAATATAAATACTATACATAAAACTATGTATTTGGATAAGCATTTTGCACGGAGACCTAAGCATCTGTTTTTAAAAACTAGCCAGTGCCCACCCATCTCTTCAATAATCTAGAATAACTTACTCTCTCTTTTCTTCCCAAATACAAATTGGTTGGACATCACTATATTCACTGCAAGGTTTCTTTTAATACCAACCAGTAATACAGTGAAGGCGTTTTCCCTACTGTTCTGCAGATGTCATACTACCCCATAAAATCTGCATGCTTTAGTTTCTACGGAAACTGAAGACAAGTATCTACAAGTCTCTTTTTTTCAGTATAAATAATGCTCTTTTCCCCTCCCTTTCCTCAGGTGCCTATCCAAGACTCTCACTGAGCTTCAGGTTGAAGAGAAATATTGGATACTTTATTCTTCAAACCTACATGCCCTCCATACTGATTACCATTTTATCATGGGTGTCATTCTGGATCAATTATGATGCATCAGCAGCAAGAGTTGCCCTTGGTATGTGCTAAGAATGAGTGGGACGTTAAAATGCCAGACTGAATGTAGCCTTCTGAGGTTGTTAAAGACTGCAATGTGATGTCAGTGTTTTGATGTTCTAAAATAATTTACGTCAAAATCATGTCATCCAGTATTGCCTCTAAAGTAATGAGTTTTCCCCTGCATGCAAAATGTAGCTACCACTAAATCTCTGATATGAGCTTCTCATACAGGTCCCATCTTGTTCTCATCAAAGTTAGTGTTGGTGTCAGTAGCTTCAGTGAGGGGACCAGCTCCAGAATCATACTCCAAGGGCTTGAGCGTGGGCTTAAATTTAGTCCATCTCAGTGTGGGAAGACAAGTGTGGCTCCAGGCCGCCTCCTGAGGTCCTGGGTGCTTTAACTGACAGTGGCAGGAACAGACCTGAAGAACCACGTGCTCATTCAAAGCACAGGGGCATGTCAGCTATGGACCACGGCATCCCGTATTGCCCTCAGAATTCACACTATGCCAAGTGCAGTTTTATGACAGCTTAAAGTGTCATTTACCTCATGGCAGAAAAACATGAATTTGGCACAGGCTGGTGATCCCTGTCTAAGACCTTTTCGGATCAAAGTATCCTTTAGATAGGGAAGGTGGCTTTAAATATCTCACAAGAAATACTACATTCATTACAGAAGCATACTCAGGGGTAGCTACAGACAAGAGAGATTAAATGGATCCATAAATAATCCTTATGACTACTGCTGCCTCTCATCTCATCCCAAATCCCATCTTCAACCCTGTGTTTCCCAATAGCACATACCTTCCTTCCCAAAACTTGACCCTAAACCTATGCTGTATAACTTCCTCCTATACTCTCTTCTCTTCTTAAAACAGGAATGTGTTCCGTAGTTCCCTTATTTTTCTGATAGGTACCGCAGCAAACCAGGGCTCCAACCCATGCCCATATGATTCCCCATCTCTGTACCACATACTTCCCAAGGTCCCACATACCAAAACAGGCTGTGCGGCTACCGCTCTACTTTTGTGCAATATCATATTATGCCCTAGGATCTGAACTTGGGTAACTGAATATATTGTTGATTAACTGCAGTTACTGTACAATAATTCTACAGATACTGTGGATTAGCTGGGGCATATGGGCATGACACAATCTGGCATTACTACTCAGCAGCTAGCGCATGTTCATCAGGTTGTAGATAAATTGTAGCTTAATGGGAAGTGTGTCATAGAGTCCATACAGCTCTAATATATTTGTAAATAAACTACTGGATACCAAAGATCCACCCTGGAGACATTATGACCGAGTGAGAGGAACACTTCAAACACATCAGTCAGCATCTAGATTTTACATACCGGCCAGGACTGCAGTGAACAGATGGTTAGACAGAAGTTATCAAATCCAGTGACATTCCACACCCTTCTATAATGGGTTCACACAGTTTTTCCTTGTTTAAGGAACACGGCTGTCTCATGTGGCCTATTTCTGTCTAGCACAAGTGCATCAAGTACCGCACCATGATAACACAAATATTAGAACAAAGGTTGGAGAGTACATTCAAAGCAAGCTCAGGAGCCCAAATGTTCTATTTCCAATTAATAAAAAGTCCTTTTGAGAGGACAAAAATCCATCTAATAGGTTCTTCTGAGAAAAAAATTAGAGCCTTGGTGATCATGTTTTTTTTCACCTGACGTTTGTATCATAAAGTTCAGTACCATGGGTCTAATCCTATGCTCCTTTGTATAGCCACTCTTATATAAGAGTCTGAAGCCGATATCAAAGTTTAAAGGCAATATAAGCACCTTTGGACATATATAATGAGCTCTGAAAAGCTCAGTTCAGAGGAGGATAAGGTCTGCTAGCTTAGGTATTTGTTAGAAGAAGGACTCCCTGTGCAGTCCTTAGGGACATAGAGACAAGCTTTTACTCAACTCCTGCAGGAAGCCTGTGTTCTCTGATAGAGCCTGATTTTAGTTCATTCACTTCCATGTTTTGCTCCTGTCCCTGGTCCCTCACTGCACACACTGTCTGTGGTCCAGCCTGCACTGAATCCAGTAGTTCCCTCAACAGAGAAACCCAGGCATGGAGCAAAGGGTAGCTCAATCCAAAGACTATGTGCTATGGACACTGCACATAGGGGCTGATAATAGGACTGATCTCAAAAGAAATAGTCAAAACCATCAATTCTGTTCAAAACTTAGTTTTTGCTAGTTAGCCCTAGAAATTTCTAAATTCCTTTGAGTGAGGAGAAGAATAATCTCAAGAGTTCTCACTCTTGGGAAGGGGCTGTAATCACAAGATTACCCTATTTTTATGTGATAGATGAGTGTCAGCTGATTCTCCTCCAGCTGTGGTTTAAAATAAATTATTGATCTTCAGAAGGGCATTTGCCTGCAGGGTGTCAGGATCTCCATGGGGACATATTTCCTTTTGGTTAGTGGTAGCTACCTTTCTTTTCGATGTACTTAATCTTCCGGATCACCGAGAGAGCCACCAAACTCTTCCTGTGTGGTGTTTAAGGACTTATCTCTGGAATCTAGATTACAGTCTGGGAACAGGCACGAAAAATGTGGGTATTATAACCCCCACTGGGCGGGCTTCTAAGTCGCCTGTTGACCTAGGCTTTGGTAGGCATCTGTGGGATGCTAATGAGATGCCTAGGGTGTGTTAAAAGGAATTTATGGGATTTCTGATACAAGAATCAATTTGATCTTAGGTAATTTTTTTAATCCCTTATGAGAAGCAGCAGCAGGTAATGTTACAAAGGAAGAATCTAATTCAGGCCTGGTGAAATCCCTTGGGCTGCAAATATGTGACAGTGTTTGCTGTAGTCCTCCAGCCTTCTCACCCCTGCTCCTTGTGCTCACATGGAGGTTTTCTAGAGACTTCATCTAAATTTCTTTAGGTAAAAATAATGTGTCAACTATACCCCTCATTTTACTGCAAACCTGGGTGAGTTGTACTCAATACAATTTTTAAATAAGCTTGTGCTGTGTGTGTCTCCGCTGTATTTCAAGCCATGAAACATCTGACATCAACACACGCTTGTTTCACAGTTTAGAGGAAAAGCACTGAAAACTGCATGATGCTGACCTACTAAATATACAAAATATCTGTTACAGAATCTTATAGGCTACTACTACAGTTCCCTGGAGTGACACTGCTTACACCAACAGCTTGATTCTGAGTTATATTCCGATAAAAGAAGCTGTGCTTTATAATACGGCAGCAATTTTCTTCTCATTCTTTGGTTTTGTTCTGCCAGCATTTTAGTGACTACTTACAAACTGATGGTATAATTGTGGAATCAGAGAAAATAGTAATGGAGAGGACCTATTAGAATGGCTTGCCTCTTTTACCAATGTAGACTTATTCCACCAATCAGTGATTTCAGCCACCTGTGATTTGCGATTCCCATAAAATTTCCAGCAGCGATACAGACCCCACAATTTATTGTGAATTCAAGCAGACTGGCAATAAATTTGCTTTTCTTACTAGCTTTTCAAAACAGTGTTCTGTAGTATAATTTCAAGTGCTATGTCCATCCTTAGGTAAATAAATGAGGGTTTGACATACCTTGTAGATTTTCTAGGTACTTTATTAGTGTCCAGTCAATCACTATAGAAATGCTGCTCTTCCTCCTTGGCTTTTTCTTTCCACAAAGGCACAAGTCTGCCTCTCAGTGCTCATCTCACTTCTTTCTATGTGAAAATTAGACTACTGCTCTAAACTAGTAATCTCAAATCCCTCTTCTATATTGTCCTTTCCTGAAAGTGGTGTCTAAAACAGATGGGCTGAACAGCTCTAGAAAGGTGCCTGTCTCTTGTCATCTACTACAGAAGGACCCTACAGGACTAACTTCAACCAACTGCTTTACTCCTAGAAATTTTAAATTGCATGAGAGGAATCTTTCACCATCCATGTGAATATTCTGCCTTAGTATGTGTACATGGTTTTATCTATCCAGACCCCTCATTAGTTTTGTTACTTTTTAAAAATTTCTCTCCATTGTGTTGAGCAGACTTTGGTCTTCATGGAGGAGATCCTCAGTACAGCTACACTGGTTTCCATGGAGCTGTGTTAACTCATGGCAGTGGTGCTAGGCTGCCTTGTTAGCTATTCCCCTGATCATGTGAAGGAAATATTGTAACAGAGTAATAATGCATCAAGCTTTAATTCTACTTTCATTTGCAGTGATGTCACCTGTGAGATGGTTTTCACAAATTTTTAAGTTTCTTTACACCGACATGGCAAATTTGCCAAAAAGGAAAATAAAATTGAAGCATGATTTGCTTAGAGTTGTAAGATATGTGCTCTTCTTTTTCTTTGTGTAGGAATTACAACAGTGCTGACTATGACAACAATCAACACTCATCTGCGAGAGACTTTGCCTAAAATTCCATATGTTAAAGCCATTGACATGTATCTTATGGGCTGCTTTGTATTTGTCTTCTTGGCCTTACTTGAATACGCCTTTGTCAACTACATTTTCTTTGGAAAAGGCCCTCAAAGGCAGAAGAAACTTGCAGAAAAAACAGCAAAGGCAAACAACGATCGCTCAAAGTTTGAAGGCAACCGGGTAGGATTCTTTAATCTATATATAGTCTCTCTTTTCTTTCATTACAAAACCTAACTGTATGAAATAAACAAAAAAAGCTTGTGTAAAAACCTCAGCAACATCTCCTTTTATGGACAAACTTTGGCATTTTTATATTCAAGAACCTACATAGAGAAATATATTTAGGCGTGCAGAAATCGAAGTGAGTATGATCTGTACGATAAGTAACTGTAAGAAGGCGGTGGCAATGGGAGTGCAGCTAGCTTGAAAATGAAGGCCCAGATCTACAAAGACATTCATTTGTCTAAATCAGATATAGTTTAATTGTGATTTTTGTTTGAGGGAATCCAGGATCTGAGTGTACTTTTTCTCACTTCACTTCGAGCAGACACATTTAGAATGGGATAGAAGAGAGAAAGGATTAGTTCTGCCATGCTAATTAATTGTCCAGCGTAGCCTAACTGCTGTGTGTAGCATTGTCATCAGCTGCTGTTTAAGGCCAGCAGAAAATTATGATTCCTAGAGAAACTTTCGTATTAATTTCTAAAGCACAGTATTGGCATGGTCCGTGCTGATTATACCCTGTCGTGGTTTAGCCCCAGCCAGCAAGTAAGCACCACGCAGCCGCTCGCTTACTCCCCCCTCCCCCAATGGGATGGGGGAGAGAATTGGGAAAAAAACTTGTGGGTTGAGATAAAAACAGTTTAATAGGACAGAAAGAGAGAAAGAAACAACAATGATAACAACAATAATAATACCAACAAAGGAATGTACAAGAACAAGTGATGACCAATACAGCAATTGCTCACCACCCGGCGATCGATAGCCCGTCCCCGAGCAGCGATTTCCACTCCCCGGCCAACTCCAGTTTATGTACTGGGCATGACGTCATATGGTAGGGAATATCCCTTTGGACAGCCTGGCTCAGCTGTCCTGGCTGTGTCCCCTCCCAGCTCCCCGTGCACCCCCAGCCTGCTCGCTGGCAGCCCAGCACGAGAAGCTGGACTGTCCTTGACTGCTCAGCAACAACCCAAAACATCAGCACGTTATCAACAGTTTCTCATCCCAGATCCAAAACACAGTCTCACCCCAGCTTCTGTGAAGAAAACCAGCTCTATCCTGGCTGAAACCAGGACAGTATCCACCCCTTACTCCATACCATTTACATCATGCCCAGGTCCTACACTTTTCATTACATTCCAATTATTCATTATTACTTTTCCTGTCTTTTAATATATACACACAGATATAATTTTCTTAGTCTGTGGGCCATCACTTTAAAATGTCTGTGAAGTTCATTCGGTCCATGACTCGGGGCTTCATCCATCATAGCAGTCTCCCAGGGCAGGGGAGATGGTATGTGGTGTTGGATTGTTATCTGGCATAGTCTGTGTCCATGATCTGCAGGTCAAAGATGTCAATCTCGAGGAAATTGTTGGGCACAAGCTGCTGAAGCCGGTTCTGGTTCCATCACTGCTGCACGTTGCTTGGTTTCAGTGAAGCTCAATCTTCATCAGTCTGGGTGATTCTTACTGTAATACCATTGACATGGTACATAGCAACCATAGTAGTAATGTCATACTGTATTGTGTAACAATTAGCTTAATACAATTCAAATCATTGACTATTTTCACCCAAAATCAAATCTCCTTGAGGTACACATCGGACTTCCCCATCCTTCCGCATTACCCACCAAGTGCACCCAGGTCCCTGGGCAAAGACAATCCCACGAACGGGTTTGCCTTTGCCTGAGGCAGGAGTAACCCAGACTGTCTTCCCCAGCATGTTTCTCACATGCACCACAGGGACTTTATCCCCTTCTACAGTACGTAGAAGTTTTGATTGGGCAGGGCCGGCTCTATTAGTAGATCCCCTAGTGTTGACTAACCAGGTGGCTTTGGCTAAATGTTTATCCCAATGTTTGAATGTCCCATCACCCATTGCTCTCAGGGTAGTCTTTAACAGTCCGTTGTATCGTTCAATTTTTCCGGAAGCTGGTGCATGATAGGGGATGTGATACACCCACTCAGTGGGCTCTTTGGCCCAGGTGTCTATGAGGTTGTTTCGGAAATGAGTCCCATTGTCTGACTCAATTCTTTCGGGGGTGCCATGTCGCCATAAGACTTGCTTTTCAAGGCCCAGGATAGTGTTCCGGGCGGTGGCATGGGGCACAGGATATGTTTCCAGCCATCCGGTGGTTGCTTCCACCATGATAAGCACATAGCGCTTGCCTTGGCGAGTTTGTGGAAGTGTGATGTAGTCAAATCTGCCAGGCCTCCCCATATTTATATTTCAGCCATTGTCCTTCATACCAGAGGGGCTTTAACCGCTTAGCTTGTTTGATCGCAGCACATGTATCACATTCATGGATAACCTGTGCAATAGCGTCCATGGTCAAGTCCACCCCTCGATCCCGAGCCCATCTATATGTTGCATCTCTTCCCTGATGGCCTGAGGTGTCATGGGCCCACCGAGCTATAAATAATTCACCCTTATGTTGCCAGTCCAGATCCACCTGAGCCACTTCAATCTTAGCAGCCTAATCCACCTGATGGTTGTTTTGATGTTCTTCAGTGACTTGACTCTTGGGTACATGAGCATCTACATGACGTATTTTTATGACTAGATTCTCTAATCAGGCAGCAATATCTTGCCGCAATTCAGCAGCCCAGATGGGCTTGCCGCTGTGCTGCCAGTTGCTCTGCTTCCATTGCTGTAGCCACCCCCATAGAGCATTTGCCACCATCCATGAGTCAGTATAGAGATAAGAGTATTGGCCATTTTTCTTGTTCAGCAATATCTAAAGCCAGCTGGATGGCTTTCACCTCTGCAAACTGACTTGATTCACCTTGTCCTTCAGCAGCTTCTGCAACTCTTCATAGGGCTCCATACAGCAGCTTTCCACCTTCGATGATTGCCTACAATACGACAGGACCCATCAGTAAACAGGGCATATTGCCTTTCGTTCTCTGGCAGTTCATTATATGGTGGAGCCTCTTCAGCATGCGCCACCTCCTCTTCTGGTGATATTCCAAAATCTTTGCCTTCTGGACAGTCCATGATCACTTCCAAGATTCCTGGGCGACTGGGGTTTCCTATTTGAGCCCGCTGTGTGATAAGCACGACCCACTTACTCCACGTAGCGTCAGTCGGATGATGTGTAGAAGGGACCCTCCCTTTGAACATCCAGCCCAGCACCAGCAGTCGGGGTGCCAGGAGGAGCTGTGCTTCAGTACCAACCACTTCTGAGACAGCTTGGACTCCTTCATATGCTGCCAATATCTCCTTTTCAGTTGGAGTATAGCGGGACTCAGATCCCCTATATCCTCAACTCCAAAACCCTAGAGGTTGACCTCGAGTCTCTCCTGGTGCCTTCTGCCAGAGACTCCAGGTAGGGCCATTCTCCCCGGCTGCCGTGTAGAGCACATTTTTAACATCTTGTCCTGCCCGTACTGGCCCGAGGGCTACAGCATGAACTATCTCCTGTTTAATTTGTTCGAAGGCTTGTCGTTGCTCAGGGCCCCATTTAAAATCATTCTTCTTCCCGGTCACTTGATAAAGAGGGCTTACAATCAGACTGTAATTTGGAATATGCATTCTCCAGAAACCCACAATGCCCAGAAATGCTTGTGTTTCTTTTTTGCTAGTTGGTGGAGACATAGCTGTTATTTTGTTGATCACATCCATTGGGATCTGTCGACGTCCATCTTGCCATTTTATTCCTAAAAACTGGATCTCTTGTGCAGGTCCTTTGACCTTACTTTGTTTTATAGCAAAACCAGCTTTCAGAACAATTTGACTTACTTTCTTGCCTTTCTCAAAAACTTCTTCTGATGTGTTGCCCCATACGATGATGTCATCAATGTATTGCAGGTGCTCTAGAGCTTCACGCTGTTCCAATGCAGTCTGTATCAGCCCATGGCAAATGGTAGGACTGTGTTTCCACCCCTGGGGCAGTCGATGCCAGGTATATTGGACACCCCTCCAAGTGAAAGCAAACTGTGGCCTGCACTTCGCTGCCAAAGGGATTGAGATCAGCTATAAATTAGAAGAATTCACAGTGACAAAACTACTACCTGTTTATTAACTGTCAGTATCATAAAAGTAATTTCAAGCTGTATTTTTTGATCGTTCATGATTCTGTCTGCTATAGCAAATGTAATGCAGAACTATACCTAATTATCAACACTCACATCTGTGAAATAATTTTTGAACCAAAAACCTCATTTTTGTCCTCTATATTATGAAACCATATTCTCATCACAGTTGGCAGCACTGCTTACAACTAAGCTAGAAGCAAGAATAATCTCCCTTTCCTGGAAAAATAAATAGTTATAATAATAAAAAAGGCAGATGGGAAAAAAAATAGTATCAGAACTGAAAGCAATGGAGAAGATTTTAGCTGCAAGCAGGTAATGCAGGTGCATTCAGTAAGGTTCAGTTCTCCCAGTGAAAGCCATCTGGTGAATCTCATCTGTTTAAATGATCTACACAATTCAGTAAAAGTCTTTTTAATGGGCCCAATAGTGGCCCATGCCTGACTGTTCTTCTGTCTTGAGATTAATTGGTCTATATTGTCAAAAGAAGCGTAAGTACTTTAACTGATGAAAATTAGGGGTTTTCATACCCAGATCATGCCATTGTTATATCCCAGATCTGATCATACCATGTATCAGCCTTTTTCTTCTCACTTACAAGACTTACAACCTTTTCTTTCTGGACCATCCTAAGCAAATATAATGGACTGTTCTGACTTTTCTGATGGTTTAATATCAGCCATGCATGAATGAAATTAGGATACAAATTCAGCACACCAGAGCAGAAACGAGAGTGTGTTACTTTGTCCCTTGGAGTCCCAGCTGTGAAAGGGAACTCTATATGCTTTGTAGAAGTGTATATGCTCATACTGACTGTGAATATTTGCTATTCAAATGACACAGGATAAATAATGAGGTCCCATTCTGTGCGGAAAACATTTTGTCTTCAGGCCTCAGCTGGTGAAGTCAACAAGAGCTTTGTTGCAGTCACTGGATTCAGTGCCTTCAGAGAAGCAGTGCCAGCGTACAACAGGAAAAGATGGGGACATTATGTAGAGCTGATCAGAAATCTTCCTTTGAAACAAAACATAGACAGAAAATGCAGATTCAGTAGATGTAGGTTGTCAGATCTGCATTTCTCATTTGAGAAACACTGGCAAATGCAAAGCAGAGGGAATTTCTCAGAGCACGTAAGAGGTCCCATTGCTTTCAGGATGAGCAGCTTGGGGAAAATCCATCTAGCAGATCTACTTTGGACAAAGTTTACCAGAGTTTCCAGACATCACATCCCTGATTCAGGAAGATGGTTTCCATGGTTCTGGATCATGCTGACTGTGTACCATGCTGTACACACATACATGGATGTAGCAGGACAGGTAGTTGTGCCAGAGTTTTAACATACTTGCCATGGAAGACAGTACCTGAAAGCTCTGCAACCTTGGCTCTGACCTCTTCAGGAACAGTAAAGAGGCATTAACTTCCAGCCTTTCCTTCAGTGGCTCTTGAAGATCATTGAATCTGATGAAAATAATGGCTGATTGGCAGTTGCTTGCTTCTTTCTTTAAAGTTGGGACTCAGGGGCTGGATGTCCTGGGAGAGGCTCACAAACTGGATGGCATAGTGCACAGTAAAGGAGGCTCAGAGCCATAGATGAAGACTAGTTTCTGCGAGTTCAATGAAATGATTGTTTTTTTCATTTCAGTGAGGCTTCAGGGTTCCATGGAGTGTATTATTTCCATTCAGAAAGGGAAGCTTTCTAATCCTGGGAAATACTTCAAATGTCACATGATTTGGGGCTGAGTGGCATTTTTAAAGAAAGGGAGAGTGCCTAAAACCAGGCAGCCCCCGTTGCAGCTTTCACCACTATTTGATAACTGTAAAAATGTACTCTGTGCTGCAAAGAAGATTGAAAAGGGTTCAGATTTAAAACTGGAAGAAGGCATTATTTTTAGTTGTCTCTAAGACTACCATTTTGGGTGATTTGTGTTGCTCTTTTGTTTTAGTAATTGAATTTGCTGGTATACGAACCATGTGCATGAGCTCCCTGTTATTGATTTAGAGTGCTAGCTCAGAGCACTAGAAAAAAACAAACCAAAACAAAACCCGAAACCAAATAAATAAATAAATACTAGTCCATTTATTGTCCACATCAGGTGCTGTAACTTACGGGTGAGGGAACAACTCTGTGCTGCATCAGGTTCCAGCCTGAGTCAGTGCTCAGACTGTGGAAACGGCTTGTTTGTGCGGGGAGGCGGCACTAGCACAGCAGAGGCAGCACAACATATTGCCTGGCGTTCAGGCCCCGAGTTTGAGGGTTGCTTTTATGGTACCCAAGACTGGGAGTACTGCTGAGGCAGCGTCTGTCTCTCGGGCAAAGGGAAGAAGAGTAGGACAAGGGAAAATGCCGCGTTATTTTCACTCAGGAAACCAGTAGAACCAGCATGACCCTGGTATTGTAGTTCATTTTTTACACGTCAGAGGACTGAAGTCTGGAGTGCAAGCTGGCAGGCTTGGCTATAAACACACCTCTTATAGTAGCAAAAGGGCTTTTCATGCTTCCCTGGTCTTATTTGGTTGTAGAGCAGGAGAGTTTTAATAACAAAAATGTTCTAGGCCACAAAACCCACAGATGTGGGTATGTTTGTGTTTCATTTGATAATTTCTTTGCAAAGCAGCCACTGTTGATGCTCAGTAGCCCTGCTTCCTAACGCCTGCATTTGCACTGTTCTGCGTCAGAGGTTAAGGGTTTGAAAAGCCGTCTCCATGTTGAAGCTGCTGCTACGGACATGCCTCTCCAGTGCCAAGCTTTTAGGCACTTCTCTCTGGGTTGTTCCTGACAGGCTGCCTCTGAGGCTTGTGGTGTTGAGCAGGGCTCCACCAGCTGCGGCCGCCGAGCTGCCTGTTGGCTCCGCTGCTCCTGTTAGGGCTTTCTGTCCCGCTCTGCCCGTGCGTTAAAGCCAACGAGCCCAATAGTTCCAGGCGTCAGGGAGAAAAGAGCCCTTGTAGCTTGCAAACGGCACAGCCGGTGTCCTCACATTGCAGAGGCGGCAAAGAAAAGCAGTGGGGGGAGGAAAACTGCCCTAATATTCTCCGGTGTAGCACTGCTGGAGGTGGCATGATGACTGAGGCATGTCTGACTAAACTGAATCTCTGGAAATGGTTTCAGAAGATTCAGAGCTGGTGATGAGTTGAAACCTGAGCGAGCCTTTACAAATGACTCATCTGTGGATCAGCAGCTGACTACAAAGAAAATTTCACACTTAGCCATCTCTTCTTTTGACTGCTTTTGCACCGTGTTTTAATTCAGATAATGCACAGTAAATAGTATTCCTTGCTGAACTTTTCCAGCCTTTTCCCAGTAAACCATAGTTACATAGGATGTTCCTTTTTTGTGTAAACCAATTTTCATACACATACCAGTTTCAGACTGAAAACTCGCTCGTGAAAACCTTGATGTACTGTCATAAGGACAAGCTCAAGGTTAAAGGAAGAAGTGAGTCTCGATTTTTCGTAAAATACTTCTGCCTATGGTATCAGTGCCTAAATGAAAGTCCGCTGTGGAAAAACTGTCAGAAAAGAAGAGGTGGTCGGTAAAAATATTTTCCTTTGAAAACCGATCACCATTGTTACAGATTAATTGTTTCTCCTGTTTGCGTTGCCAGATTCAGGCTTCATTTGTAGCTCTCTGGGCACTTTCAGTTTCGCTACATAAATTGTTTCTCTTAAATAACACTCAGATACAGCCTAATTTACAACTAAATCAGCATGAGAGAGCTCTAAGGCAATCCTGTTCTCACTTGTTTTTCACTCTTGTGATAGAGGCTACTGGCATAATCAGCTGGTGAGCATGTGTTTTGGACGTTGCTCCTTCTGGGCCAATCCACAGAGGTTATGATTTGTTACAATCCCCTGCTAAAAATATTGCTTCTCTAGTTCAAGCTGTGGCAATTTACGTTTTCAGTTTGGTGACACCCAAAGTTCAGCCCCAGGGTATCAATCAAGAGGGTAACTATCACACAAGCTCATTCAAGCTTCAACCCCCTTGGCTGTCAGACATGTGGGAAGAGCTTCCTTTGAACAAAAATAATGCATAACCCTTTCTAAAAAGGCCCCTCTTGTCAGGCTGTTCCTGCATGTTTTTTTAGCTCTGGAGATTCCTGGCTCAAACTCCCGTTGTCGGCCAAGGCGGCAGCTTCCCACCAGGCATTGCTGAGAGTAGAGGCTCAGGCCACTTACATCGACTTAGTGCTTTTAAAGATTTGTTAATTGTAGCAACCCTTCTCACAAGTGGGGTTTTATTCTGAGAATGAAAATCTTGGCTGCTGTGGCAGAATTATCACTCAGTTTAAATTGGGAAATACGAGAATAGCAAAGTAGCAAAGCTGACAGTATTCTTCTGTGTATCTTCATCTTTCCTGGGTACTTTTTTCCATGCTGTTTTGAACAGTGGGATATTTCTGAAGCATGTCTGTGATGAGTAGGTGCCAAGTTTTGAAAAATATCTGTTCAAGGGTGACAAGAGCAGTCATGTAGGAAGAACTCTAGTCCTGTCATGCTTATGATGGGCACTTTCAGTGTGCACTAGGAGACCCATGCATGTACTAATTTTGTTCTACAGCCACTTTGCACAAGTATGAATGGTGCGAATCCAGAGATGGTAATAAGGATTGTACATGCAATCCGTAGCACAGCCCAGAGAGTGTAAGAATCTACAGACAAGGTAAAATACAAGGCAAGGGAGGGCCATACATTCGTTTCCTTTTCTTTGTCAGTTCAAATATGCCAAGGTGAATTGTCAGACTCCATTCTTACTTGGTGGACAGTGATCCTAAGATACTGTTTCCTAACTTTTTTTATTCTTCTTACTTTCCTTTTGTTTTAAAGATCTTTCAATCTTCCCAGTTCTGCTGGCTACCCTGGGTTCACCTAGTAGGCTGATATAAAATAATTTTCACTTTCATTTTCTTGTGCTTATTAATTAATATGAACATACTACAATGGTAGTGAGAGAAATATCAACTTTTAGACTCGGTGAGAATGCTCAACACTAATTTTTGTTTTGCTTGCAATTTTAAATTATTTTTTAAATACCCAAGGCATAATGTGGTCAATGAATTTTGCTTTAAGCACAGATAACATTTAGGGCCTGATCATTTACTGGATTACATGTTGGAAAGCCATTTATATATAAGTATTGAAGATGAAAAATGCTACCAGGTGGTTTGCCCCTTGTGTAACCACAGATGCTTGCACCAGGGCAGACCAGGTGAGAATTAGGTAGCTGGAGTCTAGATTACAATTTCCACCAAAAATAATTTCCATTTTGTTATAATTTTAAGGGGAGATCTATTTTGTGGGATAGTGTACTTGAATAGTAATTTTGATGTAAAAGAATACAAGACTAACTACAGAGACAGCTTTTCATGCTGTTATTTAAACCCGCTATTTGCATTTATATTGCTTCATATGATGGAAAGTGTTTACATGGTATTTAAAAATTTGGGATTGATGAACTCCTAAACATACCTGTGGGGTTTGAACAAAAATGCTTCCTCTCTTTCTTTTTGTGTAGAGGAGACTTATGAGGAAAAAGGGGTTTCATTGTAAAAGACTTCCTAAAATTTATGGAATATTAAACAGAGAACTAAATGAACCTGAAATAATTCAGACACTGCTTAACAGTAAATCAAGCCTTATGTCAGTTTGCCAACCCTAGTGAAGTGTTTCCAAACTGGCATTAAAGCTGAAGTTTTCCAAGAATCTCGATTGGAGCAGTAGCAACTCTTGGCTTGCATGTCTTTAAAAATATAATACTTAACATCTAAATGAGCCAGTACCTTGTCTAGAATAAAAAAAAGTAGATTCAGGACTTTCCAAGTGTAAAAGGGCATTGAAGTTTCATATCTACGATGTACAATCCAAGTTGAGCCTATTCAAGGCCTGGTGTTCCTCCAAGAACAAGGACCAGAGGTTCTTTGTGAGCCTTACCTTAATTCTCTTCTCTCTGACTTCAGTTAAGTAAGTTATGGTCATTTTTGTGTGATGACATTAGGCTGCTAGAGTCCTTGGACTTTTTCTTCATGCTGTAACATGTATAGTTCAGAAATGGTGAACCTTCAAAAGTGAATCTGTTTTCCAGTGTATAAAACATCTCACAGCATTTCATGCTTGTCAGCCTCCAGACAGAGTTATGTGGGATTCAGTCACTTCACCCTGGTGCAGGAGCTGTAGCTGTTCAGAGGTGGGAGGGATGGGGTTTGATTAAAATTGGTTCTGAAATAAGAGCATCAGTTTTGCATATTTGGATCCATGCTGATTCAGCAGGGAATTAATTAATGATTTGGTACTCAGCTGTTTCCATCTGCTTTGATGAGGAAACAAAGGGAAACACTCCATCGAAAAAACCAGCCCTGACTTGTGTTGGGGAGGAGATAGGAGCACTGGCAGTGGAGACCACAGCAGGGAAACGGGGATGAATGCCTTCAGGCGGAGCCATGGTCAGGCAGACGGGGAACTACAAGAAGCGTGGGGGCACAGGCAGACATGGGAAATTTTTAGGTTAAGGCACAATGGTAAGGAGTGAGGGGAACTTGGCTGAATACACAATGTCATCTCTCTATAACAAGGTTCAAGAGCAAAGCCCAGTGTTTACATTTTGGGGAGGTTTTCCAGTGTACAGACAGTGACATTTCTGAGCCAAGTGAAAAATTTCTGTTATAAGGCTCATAATGAATAAAACTAAAGTTTTATCAAAGACACTGGCCTTGCTCATAATGTGTAGCCATGATGTGAAGCTACTTGTCTTAATCTGTATCTGTACCTGGGGTAACATTTTCCCTGAAGTCACCAGTCTGCACTCATGTTTACTCATGGAGGATTTTGCCTTACCCGTATATTCAGGCAAACGTGAGTCGCCTTGCACAGGATACCCTGCCGATATTGGTTTGCTTCTTTATTCATTGGGAGAGCTTGTGTACATTTGTCAAAGTCATTTAAATCAGTGCTTAAATCGTTCAGAAGTCATGCTTATGTGCAAATACTTTGTAACATGATGCATGCATTAAGTATTCATACTTCACAACATCACCTTAAGATTGTCACAGAGCATTAGCATATATTGCTCCAACTTTGTTGAGAGCTTAGGTGGTTTTTCCGAAACCTCTGAAGGAATCAATACAATTTGCAGGAATAGGTGTCAAGAATATCTGCAGACCAGAAGCCTGATTTCAGTTTCTGCAGACCTCTTCTTCTCCTCTCCATCTGTTCCTTCCCTGTATTTGACATGCAAATGTGTTGCTCTATTAACAAAGAGATGCACTTCAAAAGTATGTTTCCAAATAATGTCTCGTTTTATATTTGAAAAAATATATGCTGTCATACAACCTCATAGGACATAAGGGTATGTTCAGACAAAGCGTTTACACAAATGTTGCAACTTCCTTGACCAGCTTTTTGCTTTGATTTATAGATGCAGTCATGAGCAGTGAAAAGTGGCAGCATCATTGGCAGATCAGAGGCAGAAGCTACGTTAGGGTGACATGGAAGGTTGGCAGATAAGGTGAAGCAGACTGTGCAGTGTGATGAAATAAGTGGAATCGAATTAATACTTTCCTTGGGCAGGAGAAGCCTGAACACATAGACGTACCCTCCAGAATACAAGCTTCAGCTGACACCTCACTTAGAAACATCCTGGGCTCAGTTTAGAAGGACAGAGTATGCGTGGACGGGCTAACGTCTGTATGTATGTAGGTGGCAGACAGAATCAGGAGAGGTCCAGAAGCCCTGAGGGAAAGAGCAGCTGACATCTCTGCTGGAAGGAAAGGGAGTAGAGACCTGCAAGGGGAAGGCAGTGCTGTCAGGGTGGAGCCCAGCAAAATGGTCTCTGCTGGGGCATTTTTAGTAAGCTGAAGGACATTTCTCAAAGCCTGGGAGGAGATGGGAAAGGAGTTGACATGTAATGCCACGGGGGCCTGGATGAGAGATTTAATTTTAAGCTTCATGAGGAAAATGCAGATAGTGGAGAGATTTTACATAATGCTGTTACAAATCCTGATGATAATTTGTACTCTTTGTGGCAAAAAAAAACCCCAAAAACAGAGAAAACTGAATCATTTATTTTCAGAGCCCACCATAAGTAGTGATGGTACCGTGATTGTATTTTACAGCTGTGTGTATTCCCTGATGACAGATGCAGTTCAACAGCATGAACTCATTTCTGCAAACCTCAAGCTTGTACTTTTGTACCCAATGGGTTTCTGCCATTGGGAAAATAAATTCTTTGTAATCACCGCTGAGGCTTCTCCACCCCGTTATTTTGGTTCACATTGTTTATTTTTATTTATAGACACTCATCAACATAAAGTACTGTAGCCTACAACAGCAGGATTTGTTGGATACTTAAGGATTTTTTTTTCTACTTGCCTGTATGTCATTCATAGTGTTCTATATTCTTTTTCCGTTTGCAAGAAACTTGACAAAGCATTACTGGTCTACTATCATAATTGTTTTCACTGAGAAAAGATAAACTGTAGCATCAATAATTGATGAAAGAAATATCCATTTTACAGAATTGTAACAGGACTGAAAAAACTTAAGTGCATATGGACAGACACATAGCAACATACACTTTTAATGGATCACACGAAGCTTGCAAAGGACACGGTACCGGATGACTGTACAAACTTCAAAAGGCCATGACAATAGTGTGTTTCCTCAACCACTTTTAAACAGATGCTTCTAGGATGAGATGTTCAACTGCTGCACAGTTAACATGGCTAGATCACGTGGCAGGTTAGAAAAATGTATTAATTGCAGGATGAATTGTGGATGAATAAATCATACACGTAAAACTGGAAATTATCCTATATGCCATGATTCACTATCTATTTCTGACATGGGGAACCAAGTTCACTTGAGTGGAGTCACTCATGTGTTAACTGGCTGAAAATACCCAGCACAGAGCATTTATTACACATTCAGACGTTATTTTCCTTTCCCAAAAGCTGTCAGGAAGGTTGGAGCTGATCCCTGCACCAGCTGTCTTCTCTGCCCCTCGTCCAGCATGCAGGGCAATGGGGCGCAAGGGAATGTGGTGCCCTGCTGCTGAAGCCAGCAAATACTGACTAAGACAGCATCGTTTGGGACTGCCTGTCAGTGCCACCCATGGGAACTGGAAGGTTTTCTGGATTGAAGGAGCCGTACTGTCATGGTTTAACCCCAGCCGGCAACTAAGCCCCACGCAGCCGCTCGCTCGCTCCCCCAACAGTGGGATGGGAGAGAGAATCAGAAGAGTAAAAGTGAGGAAACTCATGGTTTGAGATAAAGACAGTTTAATAGGTAAAGCAAAAGCCACACACACAAACAAAGCAAAACAAGGAATTCATTCACCACTCCCCATGGGCAGGCAGATGTTCAGCCATCTCCAGGGAAGCAGGGCTGCATCACACGTAATGGTTTCTTGGAAAGACAGATGCTATTAACTCCGAACATCCCTCCAACCCCTTCCTTCTTCTTCATCCCAGCTTTACATACTGAGCATGATGTTATATGGTGTGGAATATCTCTTTGGCCAGCCTGGGTCAGCTGTCCTGGCTGTGTCCCCTCCCAGCTCCCCGTGCACCCTCAGTGTTCTTGTTAGCAGGCCAGCATGAGAAGCTGGACTGTCCTTGACTACTCAAAACATCAGCACGTTATCAACAGTTCCTCATCCCAAATCCAAAACACAGCCTCACACGAGCTTCTATGAAGAAAAGTAACTCTACCCTGGCTGAAAGCAGGACATTATCCACCCCTTATTCAATACCATTTACATCATGCTCAGGTACCACGCTATCCAATACAACCTCATTAACCACCACCCCTGTTCCCATCCTTTGATATAATATACAGATTATCGTCCCCTTAGTCCATAGACCATCCCTGTAAAATGTCTGTGAAATGTCCACAAACATCCATGAAATGTCCACTGAGTTCATTTAGTCCATGGCTTTGGGCTCCATCTCTTATGGTGGTTACTCAAGATAGGAGAGGTGGTGCGTTGCGTGGAGTTACTGAGCACCAAAGCCAGCTCAGGTCAGGTCACTGGTGCAGTTGCGCTGCTTCTTGTAAGGCTTGTCCTCCATTCATTCAGGTTGTTCCTGCTTTAGTAGTTCCTATAACATGCAACTCAAATCATGGGTTACAGCAATTTAAAGGTATTTCCATTACAATCTCCACCCCTGGGCCCTTTGGACTGGACCACAGGGTTTAACATTGCAATGAACTCCTCCCCTTGCCCCTGCTCCAGCTTGGACTTCTCCACAGAGTGCAGTCCCTTCCATGAGCCACAGTCTCTCCAGGGGTATGTCTGCTGCGGCATAGACTTATCCACAGTTGCAGTCACTTCGAGGTGCACCTGCTCCAAAATGGCTGCCTCCACGGGCCACAATACCTCCAGAGAGAAATCTGCTCCAGTGTGGCCTTACCCACAGTTCAGTCCCTCCAGGGACTGCACTGTGGAGGGCTTCTCCATGGCCACACACTTCAAGGTGCTGCAGCATGAGCTCATGCACAACCACTGACGCTTCAAGGTGTAGCTGCTGCAACATGGATTTATCTACAGCCACAGATGCTTCAAGATGTACCTTCTCCAGCGTGGACTTATCCGTGTGCCACAGTCCCGTCAGAGGTATACCTGCTGCGGCACAAGCACAACCATGGCCACAGATGCTTTGAGATGTACCTGCTCTGGCATGGGCTTACGCATGGCCACAGATGCTTCGGGGTGTCCTTCTCCTGCATGGACTCACCCACAGGTCACAGTCCCTTTGACTCGAGCTCACACTGGAGTTCCAGCCTGTCCAGTGCAGCAGCACAGAAACAGCAGCGATGCCCTGGCCATCTGCCAGCCCAGGCGCGTGGCCATTGCTCTTATCAAACTGTTCCCAGGCGCAGCAGAGCCAGACGATCAGCAGCACGGCAGCACGGCAGCAGCGAAAGCAAAAAGCAGCCACTAACGAGCACTGGTGGTGCCCAGTGTGGGGCACGAACACACGACCCTGGGATTAAGAGTCTCATGCCCTGGCTGAAACCAGGACACGTACCCAACTCTGGGCTGCTCCTCCTCTGTCGGTACTGAGGGCGACTAGAGACTCTGGACCAGAATTTAAGGACTCTAAATGATCATAACCTTCTACTGCAGATGGCATTGCGTTGCTCAACGCTGTACTCACCGCCTCTTAGGTATGGAGGTGGAAGGGAGGAGTGCCACCCGTTTCCTCACTTCAGCAGCTTTCTTCCTTGTCTCATTGCTTTTTAAGATCACTTATCCAAGCGGAAAAGCCCCAGAGTTAAGCATTGCCACGATTGCAAAACAATGCAAAGGACTTTGGAAGGAAAAGATTAAGAGAGAAGTGGTAAATTAGCTCTGTGATTCCAAAATGCAAAGAGTTCAGCAGGTCAGAACTATTCTTATGATTTTAGAAAACTTCACATGTAGGTAGCAGAGAGAGGATCCATCCCTTACCCTCTTCCCCCCATCGCCATCAATGCAGAGATTTCACTGAACTACACCATCCTTTAAAACACAACTGGTTTAGAGGGAGAGGAAAATTACTGGTTTTGCAAATACGTTATTTTTTACTGCATTTTGGTAGTATGACGATAACCCTGTTTGTAAAAGTATTTAAGTACTTGTCTAATTTTAAGCAGCTGAGTATGGCCATTTTTTTCCAAGAGTGTCACATGCTTAAAATGAATACATGCTTTCTTAAAATATGTATGGGTTTGAAGATTTAAATACACCCACATTTTGCTAAGAGATGTCAAGTCTTTTGAAACAATTTATATTTCTATTTTTGCCCCCTAGGTGGACACCCATGGAAACATCCTGCTAACATCGCTTGAAATTCACAATGAAGTGGCAAGCAACGAGGTCACCACCAGCGTTACGGATGCCAGAAATTCAACGATATCCTTTGACAACTCAGGAATCCAGTACAGAAAACAAAGCTCACATCGTGAAAGCCTTGGAAGGCGTTCGTCAGAAAGAACAGGCTCCCACAGCAAGAGGGGCCATTTACGAAGAAGGTCTTCGCAACTGAAAATAAAAATCCCAGATCTAACAGATGTGAATGCCATCGACAGATGGTCAAGAATGGTGTTTCCATTCACATTTTCTCTTTTCAACTTAATTTACTGGCTATACTATGTTAACTGAGTGACTGAACTTTTTTAAAGGACTTCAGTTATAACAAATGAAGTACTACTTGCCTGCAGAGTTTATATATATATTTATATATAAATATATATATATATGAACTTTTCCTATGTAGACCATATTCATGTATGTGTGAATACATATAACAAAGAATTGTGTGTATCTGAAAGCACACGCTGCAAAGCAAAAGTATATGTATGCACACACACATGTACACATCTGTTCTGAGGTTATGGACACTGTAACAGAGAATGCACTTCAGAGGAACTTTTGAAATGGAAAGGCAGGTGTCTCAAAACAACAAGCCTTGAGAAAGTAAGTGTTGTATATTATCACTACAAAACCTCGATTGTCATAGAAATTTTCAAACAGCTGTAATTGTGTATAAAGCCAGTATTTAGTAACATTGTTTGTAAATGCTTCCATAATCATAAAGCGGTAGAGTTACACTGGTAAGTTTAAAGTCAGTCATATACATTGCAGATCCATCAACTATGATTTCATCAAGCCAAATTTATTTGTCTTTGCTAGAATTTCTTGCTTTTATATGTGTCATAATACATTTTTTCACAGTCGTGAATGGGCATTGTTTTTAATGATCTCTTGCTTTCTCTTCTGCAGTAAGCAAGCTGATCATGGGAGTGTTGCTTTAGGTCTTTGGAGACATATACATGTTCATAATATTTCAAACAAGCATTTTCAGTGTCCATCAACAGTGAAGCAAATCTTTTGTAAGTACTGTAAATGTACAGCACATTTTCCTTCCCTTGGACTGGTTCCAGCTGCCATGTCATTTTGAAAGAGAACAGCACATTTTTAGTATAATTTAGCTGAGAATTCAACTACTGTCAACGTGTTCTACAACTGCTGTAGATTTAAAGATTGTCATTCCAGTGAAAGCATAGAAGATGTCTCAGGTTATTTGCTACTTCGACATGAAACCACCTAGCTGTAGCCTTTTTTAAACATGTATTCACATTATTGAACATTCTTATAACATTGTATGTTAATGTAAATATATATTTGCATAATATGCATACGAGTATATTTTCTGAATATTTTTCTTCCCTGTGCTTGCTATTGTGACCGCATGCTATGTCATATTTTTGTTTCTGTGATGTTACAACTTTTTATTCTCTAGAATTGAGCAAATAGAGCACTTCCGATACTTTGATTCAGTAATGGAGCATTTTCATATTTTATTTATATACTGGAAGTATATACACATACACTTATCAAGCTCGTGTGCTGCAGTCACAGATCACAAGAGATAACAAACAGTATGTTTTGTTGCAGCATCAACTATGTCCAAACATATCCTTCATGCAAATGTGACCACTTTGGTTCTCATCCCAACTCATTCCCTCACTGGAATTCCAACTTTTTTCAGTCTAGTAGATTGTAGTCGTCCAGGTATGCCAATTTCAGATCTGTAAACTTAATTTGTTATTTATCAGAACTAAACCTTTCTAAAGAAAAGAAGATATATTTTTTGTAAACAGTGTTTCTATCATGTACATTCACAGATAACAGATACAGTAGCATGAATAGATCTAACAAAATAATTCAGGCGTGGCCCTGCCACTTCTCTGCATGTAGAATTCCTCTGGGCCTCTATGGGAATTTTTGGCAGATAGAGAGCTTTGGATGCTAGTTAGAGATGTCTGTGGGAGAAAACTGCGTGGATACGCATCTACCAAAAGCACCAAAAAGGGATGAAACCGAAAAGGCTGCCTTGGCTCTGTAACGACCCGTGTTCTTGCTAGTACGTGATTTATCTGTGAGTAGAGCAATGATGCTTGTGTTGCTGCCGTGTACGGTCCGTTACTGTTCCCACGCCTGACTATTTGCAGCTGAACTGTGAATTGTGCTCTGGGCTGAAATGCAGCATAGACGAGCCCGGGTGGCAAAGTCTGTTGTAATCCCGTCCTCAGGGCTGCTCCTTGAACAGGGATGGGCTCCGCACCGTCGCCTTGCCGCAAAGCTGCGGGGCGATCTCCGGCTGCCGGCATGTGCAGGATCAGCACCGCAGTCCTGCTGCATCCTTGGCAGTGGTGCAAGGCAGCTGTAACTGCAGTTTTTAAGCACTGTTATCTGCAGACAGCTATACAGTGTGAAGAACCTCAAAGGCACCCATATAGCTGGCGCAGAAAAACTTGGTTTTTAAAAGCTCCTCGGTATTAGCTCCCATTGGTAAACCGCGTTCTATTACGAGCTCTCTAATATCTCTTCAAACTGCGAAGGGATTATAGAGCACATTGTCATCGTTATAATCAAAGTAACTAAACAATTATCGCCTTCCCAAAGTACATATCTGGTAGAATTATTGAAAAGCCCTCCCAAGTTTTTATCCTAATAACAAAATACAATTAAAGAAATCTGATCTTAACAAAACTTAAAAATGGTAGGCTTTGCTTTAGAAAAATTACTCTAATGAAACGATCTTTGAGCAAGTCTTTCAGTAAGTGCCCTAAACAACTACCCTGAAAAATGGGATTCGGAAAGAGAGTGGTCCCATCCTTATGATTTAATCACAGTTCTCTCTTATGTTCAAGCCCCAGCTGCTAGGAATAGTGTGGTCAGGCAGAGATCTTCAACCAGAAGAGGAGACTTTTTAGTTATGATAGAAATGTGTACTCCAAATCCCAGTGGAATCAGCTCTCCAGGGGCTTCAGCTAGGATTTCCAAGCAGATGGGAAGTTACTGTCTGGCCAGAACAAAGAAGCAATGTGCATTTTTGGGACCCTGTGTGGGCAAGAGAACTGGGCCTCTGAGGACTCTTTCTCTCTTACCTTTTGCGCAACTGGAGGGCATGGGTTACTGCAGCCCCTTTCATGAAACCGTGCTCCCTACCTTGCCTGTCATTGCAGAAGGTGGGCAGTTGCACTTTTCAGCTTTTTCACAAGATTTCGTTTTCCTTAGTCTAGTGGAACATACGCATCAGTCTAGTTGAGTCCCGCGGGGCCCAAGCAGCTTGAACCTTGAACAGATCCAAGTCTTGGTTTGACTTGAAAAAAGCCAGGAAATTCTCACTTGAGGTTAACACTTCATCTTTAACACACATTTTTGTGCCTTTTTTTGCCAATTCCCTTCCTCCAGTCCCAGCACCACTTGTTGCACACAGACACACACACACAACCATGTGTTAAGAACAGTGTTTGCCTTGACCTCCCATTTTCTGGCTCTTGTCCCTGTATGCTAGCTGCAGTGTATGATTTTAACCATAGATGGCTTTAAGACTAAAAATGGTAATTTAAACCAAATTGCACCAGATTAATGTATTTCATAGCTAATTAACTCCTTTCTAACTCAACACTACTATAAATAACATTTACACATCATTTGTCTGTACGAGGCATTAAAAAAAACCTGGAACTATCTTGTGTTATAGCTCAAAGGGTCAATAAACAGTAGAAATATTATGGTGGTTTAACTCTGAGTTGATTTCATCCCATTGTAAAGATAAACTAAAACCCAAACTCTTTTGCTTAAGGCACATCTATGTATTTTTGCATTCTTCAACAGTGAAAACGAAGAGAATAATAAAATGGAATGATGAAGAGATGCTTTATGAAAATATTGATGAATGAATATTCATTTATTAAAAATTATTTAAAGATTAATTGCCTTTTTTCTGGGGATGGAGGGAGTATGATGACTGTGTGTTTGGCTAAATTTTAATGTTTAATTATGTGTTAATTATCATGCAATGGTTAGTCTTACACAATTTTAAAGAAAAAAAAACACATGAAAGCATTTTCTTATTGACACACAAGTAGCAAAAGGGATTCTTAAGCATTAAACTACAATATTTCCTAGTGTTTTCTATGGTAGATTAAGGAAGAAGAAAAAACTACATCCACTGATTTAGGAAGATTTTTAGTGCCAAACTAACCTCCCTTCAACCTGGGGCATTACCTATTAAGAGCAGAAAGTTTGTCCTCTGCTTTTTATGAAAGTTCTACCTGCCCAGGAGGCAAAAGAGATTTTGATATCAAAACAGGACAGAGGTGTCCTGCTTATTTGCTTCATTAATCAAGTCATAAATATTTCAAAACCAAACCAAGAGAACCTTCTCCAACTACGCTAATTATATCAGGAATGCTAACTGTGTTCACTACACTTTTTATTGCTAAGTATTGGTAAGTTATTTTAGAGGAGTCAGGATATGGACAGATCCCAAGAGGGTTTTTAAAATCATCTTGACAGTTATTCACCAACCCCTTCCCCCAAAACCAAAAAATACCCTGAAGATTTGGTAAGCAGACCATCCTTAAAAGCAATTGCCATCCCTTGCATTTGATCAAGCAAAAATCTCATAGTAGCTTAATGAGACTATGAAACTATGCTTAAATCTCACAGTAGCTAATGATACGTCACAACTTTTAGGAGTAGGTAAGTATTCAGCACCGTAGATGTTTTGCAAGGCCTTTGAAGTCAACAGCAAGGCTCCCTCTGATTCCAGCACGTTTCTGCTCACTTTTAGCAATGCTTCCCAGATCATAAGTAACATTTATTATCTATTTATTCCAGTCCAGCACGTATATCATAGAGTAGAAAAAAATAATGATGTACAAAGCTTAGTTTTGTGGTTGGGAATATCTGATAAGAGATGTATTTCTTTGTGTATTTTGGACCTGATGCATGGATGAACATTATCAATTAATTGCTTAAGTACTGCTCATTATATTAAAGGAGTTCAGGTTCTATTAGAAATGATTGGCTGTTTTCCCCAAATAAATATGGTCCTATTAGTATCAAAACTATGCCCGTAGGTGCTGGCTTTACAGTCTCAACTAGCTGCCACAACAGCAAGCGCTACCTGCTAATAGAAGTACGGCAGACGGCTGAAAACAAAACTAAAAGCAGTGGGAATCCCAAGGCTTCTCTGAACTTTTTTTGAACAAAGACAGAATCTCTCATAAGTGCCTTCAAACTCCTCCAAATACAGGATCTCAGCTTTTCGAAAATTATTTCAGATTTTGAGTGTTTAATTTATGTGGTTCTTATAGCTTGTGAGGGCCTGACCGGTGGACTCGGACACACACCTGAAAATCAAACCCTTTGGCAGCTGACCCAGCATACAGCATCACTTGTCATACTTGAAAACGAAAGCCATGCGGATGGGATATGTAATAGCAGAAAAAAGAACAAGTACTGCCCCTAAAATCAGCCAGAATTCAAATTATTGCCTAATTAACTGAACTTTAGGTAGTGCTTAAGCAAGCACAGTATTTCTTTGGGCAACCTCCCTCACCTTTCCGATGTGCTATGCGGTATGCCCTTGTCCCAGCGTTGCAGCCTGATTTGGATTAGCAGGTTTTCTTCTCCCTTGGGAACAAGGGAAAACAAAGGAAGAAGTGGCTGCTCGGGCCAGGCTTGCCCTGCGCTGGCATACCTGCGGCACGGCGTAGGGAGAGCACCTCCCTGGGTTTTCCTTAGACAGAGCTCCCCAAAGCCGCTCAGGTCCCTGCTCTCAATCCCTCTTTGGAGGCAGGGATCCCTCTCCTCCGACTCCAGAGGGAGCCTTAGGCTAAACTCCGGATTATCCCCCAGCCTACCACCAGCAGTTGGCTTCTTTCAGATGTTACGGCTCCCGCTGCAAAAACCTGGAGATAACGTAGCTATTACCCGAGCTGGCAGGAGGCACGCTGGCAAACAGCATGTGTGCTCGGGGCTATGGTACATCGTGGTAATCTTTAGGTTATTTGTTCTGATACTGTATTTAAATATATTTCAGTTTATGCTCTAGCCCTCAAGAGTTAGCACACTTTGTCTCCAGGTGCTGATGCTTTTTACACGAGAGTACTTGGGCGTCTGGGACAGAGCGTGGGGAGTTACCTAAAGACTTTAAATCTGTTCAGCAGTATTCCCCCGGGCATTTCCTCCGTCCTTCATCCGTATCATAGGTCAGACTTTGCAATGCCCCTGCACTAGGTTAACCGCCCGTCTACAGGTTACCCAGAGCTCAAACCCGCAGATGTGTGCTGCCAAGTGATGACTTGCTCAGTGGCATTAGATATTCTGCTTTTTAGAAAGTGTCTTACAGATCAGACGCTATATTAGTCGAACAACTGACTGCTGCTTCACACTTCCTCCATCTAAAATGCCAGCGCTGCCACTAGAGACCCCATTTTCCCATCCTTTGAAAATTACTAGAAGAAGGGAGATTTGCAGGCTGTCAGGCAATTAAGAACCTCTCTCCATACACCCAGGCTCAAATTTTCCTTCAGGTTGTACATTTAATAGGCAGGGACAGAAGTAATTTTGTACAAAATTCTTCCTGCCTAGGGCTACTCTTAAGATTTTGCAGTCCAAAACACCAGTAATGGAGGTAAATGCAAAAGTATTTAAAATCGCTAGCAGTAAAGTCTTTCCGTCTTTTTTCCTCTGGGGATATTTAATGTAAAAGGCACAAACAATTGCGGGAGCCACCGTAAGTCAGCAAAAAAAATAAAACCAGCACACAGTAAATCTCCCAGCGGAGGCAGCCCGAGAGCTAGGCTGGAGTCAGGCACTTGTGCTCCTCTTGCTTTCAAAGGTCTTTCTTCTTGGCTGAGCAGCTGGAGAGTTTTGATGGAAATGCCCAGCTCAGCTGAGAAGAGTCCTGGGACATGACCCAGAGCACCCTTTGGGCAAGTGCTGTAGGCATCTGCCTCTGATGTAAAGGGCTGACAAAAGCACTACATCTGCATCTTGGATGGAGGGGAGACTCCTGTCATGAAAAGGCTTTGGGTGCAAGCAGATATCTGTGAGTGCCTTCAAGGTACGGATTCTCCCTAAGCTCTGTATTTCCTGCTGCTGCTCCGGGACAATTGCACCCTGGATGTGCTGCTCTGCCCTTCAGAGCTTTCTAATTCCCCTGCTGCAGCAGAGGACAGACGGGCTGAATTCGTTCCATCTCACACGGCATGTTTATCTGAGGCACCCAGTTAGTCCCTCAGTCAATGTAGACCCTATTTTTAACCAATGGAAATACATACTATCATCCTGAGGGCTATTTAAAGCCCACATCTGGAGTTCCAAGCCAACATTTTTAGTTTTAATTCTTTGACAAGCTGCAAAACCAGCCTCCAGAGAAACTTGGGAACGACGACAGAAGGAACTGTGTGTGCAGCAGTGCTCCTGCACGGTGCTCTGCAGCTGGGGTTGCCGTGCTTGAAATTTGCACATGGCAGGGAGTGCAAGAGAGAAATAAGGCGAAAGACATGGAATTATTTCCTACACCTGTCTAGATTTATAATGTTTTGGACTAAACTGTTTCAGTTGCAGATGACGGAAGACATCCTGCGATGCGCATGATCCCATATCACGGTCAACATTTTGTCCCAGTTGCCTCCATTTCAGTATCTTTAAGAGTAAAGTGTGGGCTTACAACTCCTGGAAAGCCAGGACCATGCTGGCTGTTGGGAAATAACTTCTGATTGCTTATTGCGATTAGAAAACTGTGACATGACTTCATTTGCAAATGTGAACAGTCTCAAGACATGTTTTCCCATCAACTTAACACTTCTGACTTTGCCTTATTCTAAGGTGGAAGCGTATATAAATGCACATAGTGCAAAGTATTAATACTGAAACAATCTAAAGGATACCCATATCCTGCTATTACTGCTTGGGCATTATCTAATATACTGTCAACAATTACATTTGCAAAGTATGCTTAGTTTATAATGACACTGATCAGGCATTCTATATGGGTAGTTCATATACCATGCTCCCATGTATCTCATTTGCTTTGAGAAGGCAGTTTTTGGTGAAGCCAATGCTGGAACAATTTCCTAATGACCTCACTGATGTGAAATTTCTCTTGATCATCATTTCTTGCAGACCTGTAACATTCTGAATGCAGATGACAGTTTTGACATTCACGAAGATGTAGGTTTAATTATCATCTTGATTACTTGAGCTGGAAAGCCAGATGCCTAAATATCATGAAAGGTTGAGTAGAACAGATCCTGATAGTTGGTATCTTTTAGTGTTAGAAATGCTGCTTGGATTGGAAGGTGACTTAAAAAAAACCCACAAGTAATTGGAAAATCAAGGGCTTTTCTCTTTGGACGACTCTCTTCCTGCATGAAGGGTTGTTTAAACATTGTTTAAACAAGAATCTCATCCTAAAAGATGCTGGAATTTGAGCTGGAGTGCCAAAGACATGTAAACTACCGCAAATAAAAGGGAACAGAACGGAGAGGTACCCAGGACACCAAGATATATAAAGATCTGATAGTTTTTCCCAGTGTCCCATGGTAGGTAACACTTTATTGTTGAGAGGCTCACATAAAGCACAGCAAGCCTTCTCTTTTATAGCAGAGAATTTGTCAAAATCCTTTACTTTTATGTGCATGATTTATTAATCTATTTTCTAAAGCAATTTGAGGGTTGTAAAATCATACCATTATTTAGTACACAGCTCCTCAAGGATTCTGGTTTATCAACTGTTAGGTAAAGAGTGGAAAAAACATCTGCTAATCACTCATTAAACTGGAATAGATTCAAACAAATGACTGCTATTAAGAGTCCTGATCCAAAGCCCATTACAGTCAACAGAAAAACTCTTGGAGGTTTTGACAGGCTTTGCATACCACCTGAAGTTAATATTAGCCAGACTGATGGAAAATTTACATCTTAATTGATTATATAAAATTCAAGACATAAAAAAATGCCAGAACTTAAGGCGTCTGTGGGGAAGATCAAAATACAGTACAGGACTGAAACCTGAAATTGCAATAGCCGCAGGGCATAGAAACTTGTCCAATATTAGTTTAATCAAGTACATTGCAAGTGGTAAGGTGACAAATAGCCAGATCACATTTTCATTTGTCCATGGATGTCCACAAAACCCAGACTTGCCCCTTAGCAGCAAAATGCCAAACCAAATAAAAAAACCTCCAAACCACCCCAAAAAACCAGAAGCGGAGAACATCTCGCAGGTCAGATGGCTCTACCCACCTCCAGAGGCAGGCCGACGTCCTACTGCAATGGACAGGTATTCTCATTACTTTTCATTAATAAAAATGCTGATACAATTATAATAGTATTATTGTTATTTAATAACAATATAGACATATTGCATGCTTTGTTGAAAAGAAAAACTCAGCTAAGAGCTGACCGCATTGAACCAGGTTACTGTAGCCGAAGATATGAGACAACTGTCATTTATGAAATGAGAAATTTTTGGCCAGAAACTGCTTTCAGATGTACAAAAGTAAAAAGAGGACCTGATTCTTCTGCTGCCTCCTGCCCACCGACACCCGCCTGGCAGTCTGAGGGTGAGTTTCTACAGGTTTAAATGAGGACAGAGAAATCACAAGAACTGCAAAGGATGAGAACCTCGAATGCAGGAAGGCAAGGGGGGATACCATCACACTGCTGATAATGTAGCAGTTCTGGAGGAAATTCTGTTTAAAATTTAGGTGGCCCATTTGGAGTTCAGTGCTGGCTGGCATGGGAAATGATCTTGAAAGGCATATTTAGTAGCTTCAGCCGAAATAAGAAAAACTGTTGATAACCACTGAAGCACTGTCTTCACGGATATACACCTTTTCCTATTGTAATCTGGTTGTAAAACATGAAGGTAGGAGCTTCATGAGATTGACTGGATGAGAGTCTGATAGCTGGCTGTGGAAATGTTCAGTGCACTCAGTCCTATTGATACCTGCTAGCTAACAAAAAGGCTGTCAGCAAATCCTGCACTCATTTCCATTTTCATTGGCTTTTTCAAGAGCGAGAGCTGCACACGAGGAGCATCCTGCCTTGCCAAAGCCAGGCAGCCCTGTCACCCCTTTCCTTGCAGTGATCGGGCTCTACCTTTCAGTCCCAGAGATTGCCCCTGTGGCTCCAGCCGAGACGGCGCTGCAGACTCTCGCAGCTCAGGTGGCTATAAAGCTCTCCAGGCTGGATGCATTTATGGCTGATTTCCACCCCCATACCCCCAGATCTGCTTTTGCCAAAATTGCCCTTTAGCTCAAATAGCCCTTCTCCATCTGGCATTTACTCTTTTGATATATTTCTAGAGAGAAATCACATCTTTCTCAACCTTCACTTCGCTCAGCTAAAGCAAATTCAGCTGTTTTTAGTCACACCGTGCCCTTTTGTCCCCTGACCACCATCTTAGTCTGTCTCTCACCTGTTGCAGGGGAAAAAAAAAAATTTCTCTTTCTGGATCATAAATGTCCAAAATATTACATACTGTTCCTACTGCCTTTATTGCTCTGGGTCACGTCCTCTCTTGTGTTGTTTGGACACATTCACCTCATAACCAGTGCCAGTCCCTTCTCCTGCCCAGCCTTTAGCTCATCATTTTTTTTTTCAGTCTTCTCTTGTGTCTCTCATTCTCTTCTTCTCATCTATCCACTTGCCTTCTGATGTAAGGAAAGGAATTCACGTTAACACAATATTACAGGGAAAGAGGAGCCCTGAATTAAAGGTGAATGGGAAGCTCACATTCCATCTCACCAAAGGACAACAGAGCCCAAGTCTTCTCTATCTTTCACCCAGCTCCACTGACAAATAAGGCAAGAACAGGTCTTGAAGTGCAGAGAAATCCAGACTCCGACAGGTGATGGGTGTTTTCCAAGGTGCTGCGTTTCCTCCTCGAGGTAGGTCCTGGCGCTCAGGCCCAAGACGGCGTGAGCACGAGCGCTGGCAGGAAGAGGCTTCAAGCGCTGAATCATCTCAGGGCTTGAAACTGAAGCCGCCGTGCAGGCGTGAAGGTGGCTTGGGCCAGGGCTGTGGTGGACCGCAGCACCCACTCTCGCCAGCTCGGCTCAGCATAAAATCTGGTCACAAACGTGGGTCTCAGTAACCACCCAGGGAAAAACAGCGGCAACAGCGACAGGCAAGCACGGAGCAGAGCGGCGGGCTGCGCTCACCACAAATTGCTGGTGTCTCTGGCTGCCCGGTGTGGGCTGTGCCCGGCGGGCGCAGCTGGAGCAGGGCTGTTTCAGAAAGCCGAAGGAGCTTTCCCACGGGTGCAGAGGCGTGTTTTAAAACCCGTCACTGAATTCTAGCTGGCATGTTCTAAAATGACTAAAACTGTTCTAAAATGACTAAAGTCTAAAATGACTTTCTCTTTCTTGTTTTGGTAGTCCACTGGTAGGGCTGCACAGAGACCTGATTTCCAAAATGCCCCTGCTGAAAACTAGATCACATTCAAGCCCCAAGAGGAGCTGTGATCCCGCAGCTGGTCGTGACCAGCTGGTTCTAGCACGAAATGGAGAGATGCTTTGTTTGACAGCACAGAAAGAAGCTGAAGACAAAGCTAAGGACCTTTGTAAGCAAGGTGCCAGTTTTGGTACCAGGAGGTGAGGAAGCTGAGGAAAAAAGGTGATATTTATTAGTAGTCCTGTTCTTTTGTATCTCTTTTTGCCAAACAAAGCCTCAAAGTCTCTGTCTTTGTCAACAAGGCAGGTGGGGAAGAGGAGGAAGAAAGCGTCTGGCCACGGCTCCCCTTCCTGCAGGGGGACGAGCTTCAGGCTCCAGGGAAGCTGATGAATGTCCATCCGCAGAGACCTTCATCTCCCCTTCATCTCCCTCCAAGGAGGATGCTGAGCGCGGGGCAGGGAGTTGGTGAGAAGGCAGCAGTGAGGGGAGCAGCAGGATGCCATCCAGCCCCGTGTGCCGGGAAAAAGCCTCTCTGTGGCTCTGGGACTGCTCTACAGCTGCTCCTAATGGCGCCTGAAAAGATGCTCTGTAAAGGGTCAAGTGCAATACCAAGAGAAATTTGTCCTATTAAACAGATATCTCTTTTGGATTCCAATTCTTTTAGGTTTTCCAGTTATGCTGCATCAAGGGTGAAAGCAACCTTGAAGAGGCAAAAGTTAAGCGCTACGCTAAAATTCATTCTCGTCAGAGCTGTTACTGGAGGACAGGAGGATTGTTTATGGTTTTTCACATAACAGAGTACTTGTCACAGCTGCAGTTGTGGGCTTTTTTAATCTAATTGCTGACTTGAAATGCAAATGACTGTAAAATTTCACAGACATTTTAAAAATGCAAATTGCATGTGATAACAAAGTAATTTTCACGTACTATTTCTCATTGCTCATGAGTAGCATTTTTTGTTTGTCTCGGGATATTTTTTTGGAAACTTCCCAGGCAGTTAAAATGCCTAACTTAAACTATGGAGATACATCCTCGCATTAACAAATACACATGCTTGTAGTATAAGGGACATACTTTGCACGTGTTGAAGAGCAAATACATTACCGTTAAGCACGGTCTCTGCAACCTTAATTCCCATTGCTGTCTATGAATTAATGTAGTAAGTTGCAGGTCCTTATCCACGTGATTTTTCCTGCAGTTTCAACATACCAACGTGGGCCAAAGTTTTAGCAAATGGCTAAGAAGCCTAAATATTTGAAGCTGGCGCAGATGCCTGGATGCTCAGAAATGTCAGTCGGAAGTCTGAAAATGTAAATTTCCTCTCGGGACCTGGGAAAGGCTCTGTGCCGGTGGGGTGGGCTGTGCGTGTGCAGCTTGGACTAGGCAGCTACTCCATGGCTGCCTGCAGCTGTTGGATCGGACGCAGTGATGCTGGTGGTCCCTTCCTTTCTATTTTTAAAGATCTTGGCCTTTAATGTTTGTGCTGGAGTGTAGCTGCGTAGTCGCTAAAAAAAGTGGGATGAATCCCAGTTGTTGGAACAAATTGCTCTTGCTGAGAACAAAACCCACCAGTTATTAACATAACGTGCCAGTAGGAGACTTGCCAAAGCTGGCTCAGGCCTCCGGGCGATAATGCTGTGCAAATAGCAATAGATTGCAACTAAAAGCCTGAGACTGAGGAACAGGAGAATTGCAGAGCAAACGTGTAGCAAGCAGAAAGCTAAAAGAGGAGGGCGTAAGAAAGATCTGTAACAACATAGGAAGTGTGCGGCTTCTCTGCCAAAATAGTGTGAAAAACGAGCTAGCACATCACTGCCACAATTTTGTATGCGTATCCAGTGTACCCAAGAGGGACTAACTTGTTTTTAGAGATAGCTGCTCTGCAATTTCTCCAAAAATCAAATTACTATCGTCTGTCTGGGATTGGGATATCCAATAACAGGCCCCCAAAATCGCTTACTACCTTAGCTGAGCTCATAAATGAACAACCAGAAGTCATTTGCACACAAATATAAACTCAAGGTGAATCAAACTACAGCCTTGTTATTAGCAACTTAACATGGAGTTTTGCACCTTCAAAATTTCTGTTCCTCCTGATGGACAGGAGAAGATTTTCAGAGATATTTTTTAAGCTTTTGTTCAGCGGGTTCTTTAATACACAGCAGTGCTTAGTCAGTGGATCTAGGATATTTTAAAGATATTTTTAAGAGGCTTAAAGAAGGATTTAGCTTCTGGTTGCTGAAATCTGGTATCTGATATATACACATACATACAGGCAGGAACACTCAAAGGGAGTTCCTGAGAAATACCTGCACTGAGCTGCCTGTGATTTTTCACCAACTGGAGACAGCATGAGCTCTGAAACTGAGAGCAGAAAAACCATGACTCCACAGATCTTCACAGAGACTAACAAATCCTTCTGAGAGGCAGAGCTTATGAGCTTGGTGTAGCTTCCTTGTGGCTCCGAGACGGAGACCCCGGCTGGTGTCTCTAGCACCCTACAGCTCTGTGCTGTGCCAGCACACAGCTTGGGTCACCGCTAGTTCAGGCATATCTGCACCATGCTCCATTGCATCATGTAAACATGCCCTTCATGTCCCTTCTGTTACTCTCTGAATGGTGCAAATGTACAGTATAATCAGTTGCATAAAGGCGGAGGTATAAATAACAACAACTGATTAGGAGAACATTGCAATTAATCACAAGAATGCAGGCTCGATGAACTCTGTTGTCATTTTTAATGAACCATACATTATAATTAGAGACACCCAAGGGGAATTGTAAGTGCTTGCCAGTGCAGAGATGTCGAGTACAAGAGTACTGCATTAAGAGCTTGTTCTCGTGCCATTTGTTAGACTGAGATTTCTTCATGAACCGTGAGCTGCCTCTCAGTGGTGGCTAGAAAACTGAGCGCAGAAGAAAATAAAGTGAAAAAAGAATGGAAAATAAATAGGTCCAGACTAATTCTTTATATTTCTGTAGGCCTGTGTGGTTCCATAACGTCTGTGAAAGTAATGCAGAAAAAATCCCTCCGTGGCATCCAAATCACAGACAAAACTCAAGGGTGGGGTACCAGGCCAAGCACCATCAACGGAAAGGTATTTCCCTTTAATATTACTTAACTAATACTGACATACCTGGTGTTACAGTAGGGGCTATGAGAGTGAACAATTCTGTACACCCAACTGTGAAGAAAAGCAGTATCTGCACAACTCAGATGTGTGTGACGGAGTCTGATGCACACAACCTAAGATAGTAGTTGTGGTCAGCTTTGATGATTCTTCATGTGATTATTTATGTGATTCATATACGAGGTTAACTGGTTTTCCCAGAGAAGGTTCCTGTTTTCATTAATTTGATAACCCATCCATTCTGTGGACCATGCATCAATGTATAGTTTTTCAGACAGCCTGTTCTTCTGTGGATCATTTTCCCAGATAATCACAGAATCACGGAATAGTTTGGGTTGGAAGGGACCTTTAAATGTCATCTAGCCCAACCTCCCTGCAATGAGCCCCTGCAATGAGCCCTCCCAACCCCCTTCAACTAGATCAGGTTGCTCAGAGCCCCGTCCAACCTGATCTTGAATTTTCCAGGGATGGAGCATCTACCACCTCTCTGGGCAACCTGTGCCAGTGTTTCACCACTCTCACTGTGAAACATTTCTTCCTTATACCTAGTCTGAATCTACCCTCTTTTAGTTTAAAACCATTACTCCCTGTCCTACCATTACAGGCCCTGCTAAAACATTTGCCCCCATCTTTCTTATAAGTACTGGAAGGCTGCAATAAGGTGTCCTCGAAGACTTCTCTTCTCCAGGCTGAACAACCCCAACTCTCTCAGCCTGTCCTCACAGGAGAGGTGTTCCATCCCTCTGATCATTTTGGTGGCCCTCCTCTGGACCCACTCCAACAGGTCCATGTCTTTCCTGTGCTGAGGGTCTGGAGCTGGACACAGGTCTCCAGGTGGGATCTCACCAGAGCAGAGTAGAGGGGCAGAATCCCCTCCCTCGACCTGCTGGCCATGCTTCTTCGGATGCAGCCGAGGATGCATTTGGCCTTCTGGGCTGTGAGCACACATTGCCGGCTCATGTCCAGCTTTTCATCCACCAGTACTGCCAAGTCCTTCTCGACAGGGCTGCTCTCAATCCCTTCATCCCCCAGCCTGTATTGATACTGGGGGTTGCCCCGACCCAGCTGCAGGACCCTGCACTTGGCCTTGTTGAACCTCACGATGTTCACGTAGGCTCATTCCTTGAGATTGTCCAGGTCCCTCTGGATGGCATCCCATCCCTCAGGCGTGTCAACTACACCACTCAGCTTGGTGTCCTCTGCAAACTTGCTGAGTGTGCACTCGATCCCCCTGTCTGTGTCATTGATGAAGGTATTAAAGAGTACTGATCCCAGTACAGACCCCTGAGGGACACCAGTTGTCACTAATCTCCATCTGGATATTGAGCCATTGACCACTACCCTCCGGATGAGACCATCCAACTGATTCCTCATCCACCAAACAGTCCACCCATCAAATCCATCTCTTCCAATTTAGAGGGCAGGATGTTGTGGGGGACTGTGTCAAAGGCCTTACAGAAGTCCAGATAGATGATCTGCTCTTCTGTGGAACATCCACCAAATTATGTTTTACTTCAGGTGCAGATTAACAATATTTTAAGACGTATTAACTTCCTGGTATTTTTGCAAGTGTAATTCAGGATAGATTTAATACATTCTTGGTCACACATACAACTTTTCTTTAGAGTTCTCAGATTTCTCAGGATTCCTAGAAATTTGGCTTACGTAACGATAGAAAAACTGTATGTATGCTATTATGTTACATTGCTGTACTATATATGTACATACTTACTACATACACGATATAAAATTGTAATTCTATAAATATTAGATAACAAATGTATATGCATACATTTCTAACATCTTATTACTAAAATCTATCTAATAAGGACAAAGTTATAAAACTTGATTGCCTACATTCATTTGATTGTTTTCAAGCTGCTACACCTTGGATGGCATTTCTAGCAGATTTTCAATCACAGTTAAAAGACATCCTGACATTTTGAAGTGTAGGGGAGTAAAGCTACCTCAGGAGTTCCCATGAGATAGCTGGTGGTTTGATTTGTTTAGTCAGACAATATATATATGTTTCATACATATACGCTAGTGTTCAGAGGAAGCAGAAGATTGCTGAGAGCCTGAAGTGAGAGCCTGACAGTGTGGTTAAGTGCTTTTTTCCCCTTGGAGATTACAAGTTGCATGAAATGTGACACAGAGTAGTCTGAGCTAGGAGGGAAATGCAAGAAGGTTGGAGAATAGAAAAAACAACACTTTCAAGAGCCTTCCTGAATATTTATCTTGTTTGGGATATATCTGAGATCATCCTTAGGGTCAAAGACTCCTGTGCATCTAATTCAAGAAGAAGTTAAACACGGTTAAGTGCTTTTTTCCCTCAGAGGTTCCCTTTCTTCAATTATGTATCTGAGAAGAACCATCAGGCATCTCCCAGAGAGATTTTTTGTAAGCAGCTGTGAGGAATAGAAACAGCACAGTAGTGAGCTTTTTTTGTGGTTGAAAGGCAAATAAAGATCATAGGTGCACACAGCACTACTTCAGAATCATGATACAAAAAGCCACCTACCATTAATTTTCCTTCCTAAATTTTAAGTTCTTTAGGCACATTCATCTTCAATTTGATGGACAGCCCAAACTATTTGAATTTAAGGAGGAGGCTCACAAATCTGCTGCCTTTACCTCTTGGCATCCAGAGGCACTCCAACCTGTAATTAGAGAGAAATCAAATCCAAAAAAAGAAAAGGAGGAAGATGGGATGTGCCATAAAGAGAAAGGTGGATAGGGTAGTCCTCTTGGTCACAGGCAGTCACTGTGCCTATCTACACAGTGTCAGGAGATACTGCCTGGCTGTAGTGACCTGGAGAATGATTTTGGAGTTGGCTTACAACCCAAGAACAGGTTGTGGTGATGAAACAGAGACAGTAGCAGGGTGACTGAACGGATAAGGGAAAACAGGGGTTTTTTTACAGAAAGAGATAGATGTTGCTCAAAACAGTGATAGCTGCTTCACATTCAGATAAACCTTGGACTCCTAAATGCCTACTTGTATATCAAAGGGAAGATGGAGAAGACCATTGAGGCAAAATAGCATTTTCTGACATTTCCAGTTAATGCAATTTTTACAAAGGCATTGAACAGAATTTTCCCTCCATGTACATCTCTTTCCCTTTCACACACATGCTCTTCTTACATAATGTGAAAATTATAAATCTCCCCATGAGTGGAAGATCTCAACAATACCATGGGAATGGTACAAATCTGCTCCCAGCCAGCTGAAGTGAGCATTGCTGTTACTATTGTTGTTTTCTGTCCCCAAAGTGCTCTTCATCTGTGGTAGCCCTGGAGAGGAAGCATGCAAAGATATATGGACCCTTAGGACCAAGAGGCAAATGATCATATGGCTACATTTTGTAACTAGATATTAAAATTGCTGCTTCATAAAATCGCTAGCTTCCACAGCTCATGAAGTTACAGAAGAGTTTGTGACAACATGAGGAAGCAATGCCCAAAGACTTCTCCACTGAAAAAATGCTGTCTCCATGTCAGCACAACACCACTGACTTCATTGGACTCACTGTTGATTTACACCCCTGTAACTCAGAGAAAAATTAGACATAGTGGGACAAGAATATAGTAGTAAAAAATAAAAACTGCAAATAAAAAAGAGATGACAAATCACAGAGCAAAACAAAATGTTCATCATTGATGTAAGAGAAACAGCTGTTGTGTTGTCCAGGTTATCCTTAAATTACAGATGGCCTAAGCTTCCTCTTCATCTGGATTTGAAAAATTACAGAAAAAAATGAATCCACTGCAAAAATAGCAGTATGAATTCCTTGTGCCCTTTTCCAGCAGTTTTAAAATTGTTCAACTGTGTTATGCCTTTATTATCATGCTGCAAAAGAAAGCGATGATTCTGACTTGGGATGAGAGCAGTCAGACGAGCATTTGACGCCCTCATTCTCGGTGACATGCAAGGATGTCACTAGGCACTGGTTAGGCCTGAAGCTGGGTCATCTGTGGAGCAACTGTCAATGCAGAACACTTGTGCTTCCAGTCATTGTCCCTCTGGAATAAGTAGCTTTGTTCCACAGGAAAACCAGTGCCCAAAGGAGAGACTGCAGGAGGCTTCGTAATGAGGGTCTTCTGCTCTCTGTGGAGTGGGGCAGTGATTTACTTCAATTTCTCCTTGCTCACTTAGGGTACCAATGATCATGATCCTTTATCTTCTTGCTTTGCTATTGTAATTGTCAATAACATCTTGACAGGAGGTAGGGTGATTTATTTATTTTTTGTTTTGCCCTTCAACAGTCTGGAGGATGGCTACTTGACTGCAACAGGTCACCCAAGATTTGAAAAACATATAATGCCTCTCTGTCTCATGTTCATATGTTCATATGTCATGTTCATGACATTTCATATGTGCTGTCTTTCACCAAAGTGTCTCAGTGTCTGAGACGGGCGGAAGAAATCACTTCTCTGCCTTCATTGACTCACAGAGGAGCTTAGGTAAATAGCTTAGAGCAGATCACTAACTTCTAACTGGAGAGGTGACCACCTCACCTTCTTCACATCAGCCCAGTGCCTGGCACAGAGTGGGAAAATAGCCAGAAAACAGCCCAACTCTGCCTTATCTTCAGGCACAAGAAACTTCCTGTAAATACATTTCTAACAGTCCTTTAAAAAATGGATTTCCAGTTATATCACAGAGTCAGCATGTAATATACTGCCTCTGAGATCAAGACAGAGGCTGAGTGTGTGCTTGGGTGATCCTGAGCTACCACAGCTGGCAGGAGATGCCCAGGATCCCCTTGGGGCTGAAGACACTTTATAACCAAAGTGCTTGCCAAGATAGTAGTCTCTCCTCTGATACTTCCTTCTCTCCTTGGAAGAGAGGAGGGAAAAGGTCAGGGTTCAGCTGGTATTTGTTGAGACTCTAACTTTATTTAGGTGCTCACACTGTTTTACTAGGCACTGTTCCTAATCTGCAGAGGTAGACTTCCCCTCAAAGAAAGATTTGGAGTACTTTAGTGACTCTCCTCCTCTTATTTGCCCTCCAGACATGCCTTACCTACTCTGTTTTCTTCATAGGAAGAAGAAAACAGAGTTTCTTCAGACTCAGACACCTGGTGGTAGCTATTTATATTTCTGAAGGTCACTTCAGGAACCCACTGATTAAAGATGATCTATCAGTTTCATAAAAACACTCTAGTCCCATCTGTATCTATAGCATATCTGTGTCTTCAGTGATAGATGGAAATTCTGTAATTATTTATTTAATAAGTTGCAAGGCCGTAAAGGCTAGAATACATCTTACTGCAGAGGAGACAAAAAAGATTTTATTGAATAAAAGCAATTGCAAGATTTGACTGTGTGCAATATTAAGAACGTAAAGAAGCCATCTGTCTTTTCTTCACGGAGAACTATTTTGTGTGCTGTGGAGTCATTAATGATGCATACTGGAACAGTTTGCTATATTTGTTTGAAGTGAAGCTAGCACTGTGCCTAATGGAACACCAATTAGGGTTCCTAGAAGTCAAAATGCTGTGGAAGTAGATAAATGAGTTACCTAGCTACAAAAAAAAATGTTACCACGTTCATGCATTCCTGGTATAGAGCAACACAAACAGCAGAAACAGCAGAATGTGAAAGCAGTATTGCATGTTTTTAGTATAGGTGCACATATGCCACTCACATATACCCTATATGAACCAATAAGTAGGGTTCCATTTGTCGTTCACTCGAGGAAGCTGATGGAACAATGTTTCATTATACCTATCTATATAAGCTTACATACGTACACACACACAAACTGTGTGTATAGACTTTGTAGAGGTTAAATTCAAACATACGAAAGACTGAGCAATAAACACCTCATTAAAGCAAAATCTATAAACTGCTTAGAGGGCATTAATGCTCCAAACTCTTACAGTAAAAATAGATGTCATTATGCAGCTCAGTGTATACTGCCTCTCATCAATTCAGTGCTGGCTTACATGGGACTCGTGAAACTAAAATAACACTGTAATTGCCAAGAAAAGCACCCGTGAGCTAGGAAAACTCAGAATTTGCTTGTGTAATTTGAATGTAACACCTCTCCTCTATTGTGTGTGCCTTATGAGAGAGTCTTTACATCTTCAGGCACTACTTTTCCATATGACACTGGCAACATTTAGTACGTATGTCATCAAAGACTGATTTGCACCTGCTTCTGACACTGCTTATCTCTGAGATCATTAAGTCTGCAAACAGCATTCTTTCAATTTTTTTTTTTAGAGTAGTTTTGCATAAAGTCTTCATAGCTTTTTAAAAAACAGAAATAGAAGAGAAGCCCAAGGGTCCTTTAGGTACCATCCTGTTGACACGAGTTTGAGCAAGCTACAGGGTTGGCACTTTTAGTTCTTTTGCCTGGGGCTGGCGGAGACCCCCACAGCAGCAAGGGTGCTGTGCCCCCACCCGCGGGCACCTCCACCAGGCCCGGTAAGGCGCGCACTCTGCTGTTGCATTCCACAGCTGTATGTTGACAGCTGGAGAAGACTGACCCTCAGAGTCTGGGGATATAATTCTCCATGTCCTTCCTTATGTCAGCCCCAAACCTGAAACTATCAACATGTTTTTACCACAAGCCCGTTCTCTACTCACTGACCTCTTCATCTCTACATCCTCTGCCTCGTCCCTACAGCAGCCACAGTCCGTTCAATAACCACATCGCTGAACCGGTCTCCATTTCTGTGAGCTCCCCATCCCTCTTCCCACTTCCTCACCCTAAGACACCCTGTCTCCTGCTCTGGGATGTCAGCCTTCTCTACCCCAGACCCTTCTCCGAGCTCTAGGGACTACTCTTAGGCTTCAGACCTCAGCTTCCTCATCAGTCTTAATATCCTTGACGGACTTTAACTGAGTTTATATATGCACCCGGAGGGCTCTAAGGCTTGTGCTTTCTTAAGGCCAAAGGGTGATAAAACCACGGTATATCATTTTTTCTCAGAAAACAAACTCACAAATAATGTGATAAACTCATAACCGTTGGCAGCATTGAATCCTGTACATTGCTGAAGGCCTCTGAAAGTCACCAACACTCCGTAAAACAGACCACGCTGAAGAATGGCGTGAGCTGGCAAATACACTCCCCCTCCACCAGAGGAAGTAACTCGCCCTGCAAGACAGGACAGCAGGACCTTCCCCCACGCCTCACTCGCCCCTTGGCCCGAGTTTTGGAGACCGTCTAACGCGCCAGCTGAGACAAAAAAGAAGAAAGGAAATGTTTTAAGAAGAGAAAGAGCTACAGTAACTCTAGAGGACTCCGTCTGACCTGAGGAAGGGCTCACATTGAATTTCGTGTTTCTAGTGGTGTTTGCAAAGGCTTAGAGGAAGGAGCCTGTTGAGCCTCCAGCAGTTGTTCCTCCCAGCGATGCAGAGCTGGGGAGAGGCTGGCTCTCATTCCTTTGAAGCTTATGAAGTCTTAAAGAAATGGAGCTATAATTCCTCCTTCTGTTGTGTGTTTCCCCATTACTTTCTGAGGAAGAAATTAGTTTCCAGTGTAATTTATGATAGGGGCAAATAACGAAGAAATTAGGAGGAGACAATAGGAAATAACGCCGTGTCATTTCAGAAGGAACTGTGGACCAAACAGAGCAAGGTTTTGAAATTTTCTTGTTTCTTTCCTCAAAAAAATCTGTTCTAGTGCCCTGCTGATGTACACCTATTGAAGTACTGCTTTATTGTTGGTGGTGGTTGAGAGGGACTCACAGGAGAACAGGAATTTGAAGTAGGAGAAAGCAAAGAAGTGGATAAATGAGGCTGACACCAGCAGGGACTCAGAGAAGAGCTGAGCCATAGGATCATGACTCTCAGCGTTAACTGATGAGCCAGGGAGAGATAGCAGCTCAGGAAAGGATCTAGCTTCCTTTGCTTGCCTCAGAAGCTTGGAAATATGCAAGAAATTATGTCTTTCAGGCATAAGGTGAGGCAGATTTTGAATTTCAGGGTGAACCAAGTAAGGTCAGGACTAATGTAATTACAGTCAACCTCCATTAATGCGGCAAGAGTCCTGAGGCTGAATAGAGAGGGGCAGCAAAGGAGATGTTATCTATCCTTTTGAAAGGGTGTCTGTCCTTGGGTTTTTAACTTCTTTAACCTGTGACAATTATAGGTCAGGTCATTTTCCTCTGTATTTCCTGAATTTGTTCCAGGAAAAAGGTAATTTCCTCCTTAACCTGGAGAAATAAACCTTGACTGGCATATATCCGTTTCCAGTGATTTTGCCTAGAGGCTGTTTCTTGGAAATAGTGCAACATTGGCTTTTATTCCTACCTCTGCACTCTCCAGTGCTATCAGTTATTTGAGAATATCCAGCTACACTGCACTTCTTATTACCAAAAGTATCAGAGTAAGAATGGCTTGGAGGCCATGCTATATACTGGGGGCTGCCACCTCCTGCTAGCACCATCTGTCCCAAGGAGGGGCTATCCCGTGGTGGTGGGGGAAAGGCAGAACAGTTTGGAGAACCCAAGGAGGACAACATAGAAGAGCAACCTCGGCTCCTGAGTGTCACTGTGTCTGTGACGTGCAATGGCTTGGGAATTGTTGTTGTCTTCTTCTCAAATATTTGCCTTCTCCTCAAACATGATAGATCTTCCTTTATTTTCTTTTTCTTTTTTTTTTTTTTTTTGAGTCAATCATCTCTTTTTTGCTTCTTTTCTGCTCTTTTCTCATGCCATTGAGACCGTGGTACTGATTTTGGCTTTGAGTCACAACAAATATAGTCTTCAACTTCTGTCATTTTGATGTATGACTCTTCAGGGAGATTCAATTTAAGATTTTCTAAGGATTTTGATGAAATTAATGCACAGATTCTATCAATTCAGCAGAAGCCTAATGCAACTCCATATTGCAGCCTCCCTGCTGGTCACTTGTGGACATTGGAAGTTTGTTTCGAGACATACCTCTTCCATGCTACACTATTCAGTGCGCTTGTACTTTCGCCCAAAATGCTTTCTGTTAATAGCAAATCCAGATACTCTTTTACAGCTTGTGTTGCACCTCATTTGGTGAGACCTCATCAGCATTACTGTAGAAAATGGGCTTCCACTGAATGCCCAGAAATGGATGATCAAGCTACAGTATCAGACTCAGACCTCAGCAGAAAACACCTGGTGATCCTGGGACCCAGACCAATATAGTGTGGTCTCATCTGAAATCTGATTAATAAGCTTGATGTCCCTATGAGCTGGAGGCTTGCACTTAACAATGACTGTGAGAGGCAGCTAGAAGTGAAGCAAAGCACGATCTGACCCTGAAGGGCACTATGAAGTATTTTGGTTTGTTTCCATGAACATCAGGATGACAGGATGAACTATTTTAATTAACCTAGCTTTTGGCTTTGCAAGCTTGATCCAAACTTTTTCTCTCTTTTAGAAGCAAGCTTGCTCTCCATCCATACTCTTCCACCAGATGTCTCTCCCCTGTCCTTTCCCAGGCTAAAGTAACTTTAGCAATGGTAGAAAAATTTACGTTGGCAGACAACTTGCACTTCTAAAAATAATCTCCCCTATGCACTGAGCAGGTGGGGCAAAGGCTATTCAGGATGTGTATATATTGATCCTATCATTCGCGTGCCAGAAGTAATTGCACCCTCTGAGCATGTTTATAGATCTATGCTAACTCCTGGTTTCCTCACAGCATGTCAGGACTGAACAAAATCTTTCATAAACCTGCGTGTTTTCTGGAGTACATGGAAAGCCACAGAAGTTTCTGTGGCAGGTTTGGCAGAAGCCGACTGCCTGGGACAGACCCTTCTGATGGTCCGTGCTATCAGGAAGCTTCACAAGCAGCTGGAGGTACAGCAGAGACCCTGTGGATGTGCCTCTCTGAGGGCTCACAGGACCACTGACATGCTAAGCACAGCAGTTTGCATTGCAGAGCTCCTTGCAAGCAACTTTTTGCCTGCTGTGCTTTTTTCTTCAGGGAACTGTGATGCTAACCTCTCCTGCTTCAGTTATGCTCTAGGTTCAACCATGGTTTCCTGTGAGGTTTAGAAACAGTTGGAAATCTGGAAACAGATTTTTCTTCTCTTTTACACAAATCTTTGGATAGTTTACCGTTAATCAGACTTTATTCTCGTCCCGGCTGACTTCTGTAAAAGATGAAAAGCCTCCTGGTCTCTCTACTCCCCACATTGGACAGAAACATACTTTTCTGTCATTTCTCACTGTGGCTGGCAAGATCAGTCCATGACCTGCTCCAATTCACCAGTAACGTCATAGTGTGCAAAGAGGCAGTCGCTCTGATAAATGTCATGTGGAGTACTCTTCCTCAGTGCTTTTATCTCTGCAACTTTCTCCATTCCTTCTCTGCTATCTCCACAAGCTTGAGCACCCCAAGGTTGTTTCTGGCAGAACTGTGGGGCAATTGGCCTCCAAGCCCAGCTCACTCTGGCTATGTCTGCTGAGCTAGATAGAAACTGGACAAAACCTGACTCCTGGTGCCATAGCCAAATGGGAGGTTTATAGTGTCCTTACAGAAAACTTATTTTGAAGACAGCCAGTCTGAGGAGGTCAAAACAAGGTGAGGGAATGAGCTAATAGTTAAACAAAAAGCTTCAGAACATAATAATTTAAACTGACTCCCTCATCCCTGTGTGCATGTTTGCATGGTCATGTACCCATGACCAAAAGAATTGTGTGTTGTTTTGGCATTAAGATAACAAGTTTTCCTGCCCTTACTCTTCTCCTTTGGCAAAACACCTAGTTCTCCTGGGTAATGCAAGACTCTGCCCTCCTCTCCATCCAAATGCCTAAAGCCACAGTAACAAAGCCTCTTGTGAACCAACTAAAAACCTGTGAACCAGCTAAAAACATGTCCCTTGACATGTTTGTTCTAACTCACTGAATTAGCCTTTCTTAATAAGGAACATGGGGCATAGTACCTGACATGTTGATGTGACAGGTAGCAATTAGGCAACGCTAGGACAACTGCCAAAAATGCTGCCTGCAACTGTGTGACCACTGAGGATATACACTGTTTACAAAGCAGGAGCACCTTGAACAGTTAATATCTTCATAGGTGCCTCCTTCCTGCCAGAAATTATTATATACCACAATCTAACTTCAAGTCTCAACTGAGCTCCTGGGAGAGGTTTTGCTGCAGCTTGTAAGGTAGGACTGAGAATAAAGAATTTACTCACCACCTGCTTGCAATTTTTTTTGAAACATAAAACATTAATTGTCGATTTCATAGCTGCCATGAATGAATGCCATGTTGAATTCATGGCTGCCTGGGAGCACTGAGAAGCGGGGAACCACAAGAGGTAAGGAGATGACAGGTGACACTTTGGTTCAGTTGCAGCCGGTGCACTTTCTGTCACTGCTTTTAAAACACTCTCTGTAGGAAAGCCAGAGACAGGAAGGCACAAAACAAAAATCAAGAGACAGAAAGGGACCCAAGTTTAGCGGAAGGTAACCTATTACCTGCCCCTGCAAGCAATTACCCATGACCAGGTCTGTTGGGGGTACTAGTCAACCTCAAGCAATTCTAGTCATCAAGCGTGGGAGAAAGAGAGAGGGATGTGTACTTTAGTCTATGCCTGAGGCCTCATAAGCATAGCATAAATGTAAGTGAAGGGTATTAACTGAGAAATTAGGTGGGAGAGATTCAGAAGGGTTTCCACCATTGCTGTTTCCAGAGCCAAAGAGATCCTGGCATTTGTCCAGAAAGAAAGATTTCCTAACCCCAAGTCCAGCAATCTTCCCCCTACTAAGAAGAGCAGTGATAAAGGATTCTCCCTCAAGAAATGCAGCCTTGGTGTGATGAATTAGTATCAAAATACTTCTTAAGCACTTTGCTGTAAGGGAGGGGTTTTGCTAAGATTTTGTATGAAGAATTATATCAGATGAATTATTGCCAAACATTGAGGAAAACTGGAAGGCCCAAATGATTTCATGCTTCTGTATTTTACCTTAAATTACCTTTCTCTGGTTTCCCGCTTAGACAGTTTTGGCATGCTAACAGTGTGGTAAGGATGAAGGTGGCTCTACTGACAGAAGGCTTACAGGGACAGACAGTGGAGAAAAGGACCAAAAACGCAGAGAGAGGCTGAAGTCTGTAGTAATTCAGGTATACACGTCATTACTGCAGGTATTCAAATATCCCCCGGTTTCAATCACAGTGTCACTATAAACCAGAACAGCTCGTAATCTGGCAAGGATGTTCCTGTGAAGTACGTGGTCAGGAGACAAACTGGTGAGTATGTATGTACCAAGTACATAATTGTGCTTTGAAGCTGCTTAGTAAGCATGTAAGGTAGTGGGGCAGAATATGTATTTTATGCAGAGGATGCAGGGCTGGGAGATTTGGGACCCTAACAGCTGCCCACTTAGGTTATAACCGTAATGGCTTCACCAGTCGTATGCCAAATGTTGTGTTGCCTTGCTGCTCACTACATTGCCCAAAGAAAGCAAATGTGAGTGGCAATTCTGGTTTTGTGTTTGTACTGGGGGAACTTAGGCAGCCACTGAATGAGAGGACAGAAAACCACTGAATCAGAGTCCAGAATGGATGCCCACATACAGAAGCACATGCTGTCCTGAGGAGGAGACAGCATGGAGATTGGAACTGGTTTGCTCACAAACATCAACAGAGACACAGCATAAATATACAAAGATTAGGAGCCATCATGCCTCAGACCGAAGTCCAACAATCCCAGGATGTTTACTCCACAGGTAGTCAAGAGCAGAAAAACAAGGCATGCAGATGCGTATCTCCCAGAAGAGTCTCCCAGCTCCAACAGCCTGAGACACAGGGGCATCCCGAGCAAGGTGTGGTACCTGTATATGTAGCAGACTTTAAGGACTTTTCCCTCATTAATTTTTCCAACTGCTGTTGGGATCAAAGTAATCTTCAAGGGTTTATCATGGAATCATAGAATAGATTGGGTTGGAAGGGACCTTTTAAGGTCATCTAGTCCAACCCCCCTGCAATGAGCAGGGACATCTTCAGTTAGATCATGTTGCTCAGAGCCCCGTCCAACCTGACCTTGAATGCTTCCAGGGGTGGGACATCTACCACCTCTCTGGGCAACCTCTTCCACTGTTTCACCACCCTCATGGTGAAAAATGTCTTCCTTACATCTAGTCTAAATCTAACCTCTTTTACTTTAAAACTATTACCCCTTGTCCTATCACTACAGGCCCTGCTAAAATGTTTGTGCCCATCTTTCTTAAAGCCCCCTTTAAATACTGGAAGACTGCAATAAGGTCTCCCCGGAACCTTCTCTTCAGACTGAACAACCCCAACTCTTGAGAGAGTTGTCCGCATAGGAGAGGTGTTCTAGTCCTCTGATCACTTTTGTGTCCATGTCTGTCCATGTCTCTCCTGTGCTGAGGGCTCCAGAGCTGGATGCAGGACTCCATGTGGGGTCTCACCAGAGTGGAGTAGAGGGGCAGAATCCCCTCCCTTGACCTGCTGGCCACGCTGCTCTGGATGCAGCCCAGGATGCGGTTGGCCTTCTGGGCTGCGAGCGCACATTGTCATATCCTGTCCAGCATTTCATCCACTGGTACCCCCAAGTCCTTCTTGGCAGGGCTGCTCTCAATCCCTTCATCCCCCAGCCTGTATTGATACCAATGGTTGCCCCAACCCAGGTGCAGGACTTTGCACTTGGATTTAGGGGTGTGTCCAGTCTTCCCAGTCTTTATTTTCCAGGATGATTGTGGTTAACGTGCTTGCAGCACAAGACACAGAGCTAACTGAAATACCATGGTGTACTGTACAGTCTTTGTGACTATTTCAGAACATGTTAAAAGTATTACCACATTTGAAGAGGTTGAACTTTGAGGATCAGAACATCAGCACTGCACACTTGGATGTATTTATAACTTGTGGAAATAGGTACTATGATGAATGTGTAACTGCAGGAAAGAGCTGAGTTTGGCAGAGGTATTTCCTATATCTGTCTCCCAAAGAAATTCTTTGTATCTGTTTGCACATGATTAATTGTTGTTGCCTGAGCTCTTATAGAAGACCTATAGCTGAAGAACTGTGAGGTTATTGTATATCCATTTAATACTACCTCAAAACCCTACACTTCCATGAAAAGTACCACACAACTTATCTGAAGCTCCACAAATCTAGATTTCTTGTGGCTTTGCTTACTCTCTAGTGAGTATAAATTTGAAACGTTAACAAAAATAAGTGTGTTTGAGCAGTTGGGAGAACACAGAAACAGGGGTAATTAAAGCATGGTATTTGTGGCTTTACAGAGCACAGAAACAATTTATAGTGCAAATAGGAGCTTGTTCTGCCTCAGTTCTGCTGAGGACCAGAAGGCTAATTGGTGAGTCAAATGTGCCTTTGTCACACGGAGGAGTGCTATCTTCCCAGGCCAGCACCATGCACCACATTGTCGCATTATTTGCCTAGAGTAACTGCAACTCCTTTTCACAAGTCTCCTGGCCACCAGATAATGTGTAATATTTATGGTCACAAAGTAAGCCTGCTGGTTTTCTGATGTCTGGTGCCTTACGCTCTCACTGGTCAGAAAACTAGAAACTCATTTTTCCTGATTTTGCAATGATCTCCTCCAAGGTTTCCCCAGACAGAAAGCAATATCTTAAACCTGACAGCTGGGCACAGAGGTGCTGTGGAAATACAGCCAAGCCAACACTGAGCAGCTGCCTCGCTGACAGCTTACATTGTCCTGCTCCCACTCAACACCAGAACAAGATTCTTCCTACACAACGTATGAAGATCCCAGCCATGTACCCCTGTACCCCCACCCCCAAGCAAAGAGATTACTGGGTTATGAAATGTGCTTTTAGTTAGTTTTGGCCCACAGTTTTCATCACCTGACAGCATTTGTGTCAGCCACAAGAAGGCAGGAATTTACTTATTAATTTACTTATGGACATTAATCTTCTCCATGTCTGTTATCCTGGAGGAAAACTGGAGCGCTGTGTTGATAGAACAGCCATGAGTCTCTGTCTGTTTCTCAATAAAATTTGTCAGTCAACTCACATCGTAGTAGAATTGGGATGTGCAGTGGTAAATGGAGTGGAGACAGTAGAGTTGGGCAGATGCAGATTTGTGTGGGTAATCGGTTAACTCCCCTCTCTTTCTGCAGTGATGAGTTTCGCTTTGTTAAGGGAAGTCCAAACACAAAATAGCATTGATGCTTCTCTCGGGTGGGGGCAGGCTGCAGTTCCAATGAAGATGCAGTGTTACAGACATATGATGGTACGGGGTAAATTTATAATCGTGCTTGATTAATTTTGCTGTTCATACTGAATAGTACAACTAAATCCAGTATCTGATGCTGTTGAGATAACTTGTTTTGCCCATGGGTGAAGTAGTTTTGTGACCTACATCCAGGAAAACTTTCAAAATGTGTTTACTATCCAGCTTGGCTGGATCATGGCTTGAACATACACATGCTTTACAATAAACTAAGGGTAATTTAAAGAGAACACAAAAGCGGATATAATCACCACCTTCTTCTGGGAAATTAAAAATAGATGTTTTGTCTACTCTTAAGATATTTGAGGTAGAATTCAACTATAGCACATGGCAATAAACAACATAATGCTGGTTGGCTTAAAAGAATGGCGTTTGTTAAAATGGCATTATTTTATTAGGAAAAATATTTTTGGATGAGTTGCTAATTTATGCAGATACTGTGTAACAATGTATATGTCCTGAAGGTCAGACTGCATGTCCTGGTTTCAGCAGGGGTAGATTTAGTTTTCTTCACAGAAGCTAGTGTGAGGCTATGTTTTGGATTTGGGATGAAAAAAATGCCGATAACATGCTGATGTTTTGGGTTGTTGCTGAGCAGTCAAGGACAGTCCAGCTCTTCATGCTGCCCTGCCAGCGAGCAGGCTGGGGGTGCCCGGGGAGCTGGGAGGGGACACAGCCAGGACAGTTGACCCAGGCTGGCCAAAGGGATGTTCCATACCGTACAACATCATGCTCAGTATATAAAGCTGGGGTGAAGAAGAAGGAAGGGGTGGAGGGACGTTGGGAGTGATGGCATCTGTCTTCCCAAGAAACCATTACGGGTGATGCAGCCCTGCTTCCCTGGAGATGGCTGAACCCCTGCCTGCCCATGGGGAGTGGGGAATGAGTTCCCTCTTTTACTCTGCTTGGGTGCGCAGCTATTGCTTTACCTGTTAAACTGTCTTTGTCTCAAATAATGAGTTTTTTTACTTTTACTCCTCCGATTCTCTCCCCCGTCCCACTGTTAAGGGAGTGAGCGAGTGGCTGCATGGGGCTTAGCTGACGGCTGGGGCTAAACCATGACATTGCATTACGTATGTTCCAAATAGGCTGAGTCCACCCTGGTAATATCACAGTCAGCAGAGTTCACTGAATTAAGTTTGAGAGTTCACGGAATTAAGCTTGTAGATACTGCTAGTTTCTAAATTTAAATTGGGAGAAGTTGCTACAGAAATATAAAAGAAACTGTCTGGAATGAAAGTCACTTATGTAGCAAGTTTTCTACCTCTAAGAGAGCAAGCTAAAAGTCACTGTGATAAATAGAATATGTAGTCCTTACAAAATCCAAATGGTCCTTACTATCTCTACATCATTAACATCTACATAATTTCAATTCTCATAGGCTGTTTCTTAAGCACTGTGGGCTCTCATTTTCTGAGCAGTAAAGCTGGCTGCATTCAGTGAAATACTACCATGCTCACACTTGGGATAAATTCTGCTCAGGTAATGAATAAAATGTATTAGGCTGCTACTGTACTGGTACCCCAGAGAATGCTCATGGCAAAGCCAGCATCTAATTCACCACTCAACTTTTTGCAGTAGCTTGCAGCTTTTACTATTTAGAAAAAAGAAAAAGCCAAAGTTAACTTGCTAGTTTTAACTTTTATTTTTTATTTTTTTGGAAGTTGGGTGCTTGTCCCCATCCCTGCCCAGTTATTCATGTGAGAGATGACTCAAACAAGGACGAGACCATTGTTATCCCAGCTTTTGATACCATCACTGTATGGTCACTGTACCCATTGACACAGTCCTGCAGGATGATTCAGCCATCTGCAAGCAGACACCAATCCATTTAGAGTGATGGCTGCAACTAGGCAGGGGTGGCAGAAGGGATCTAGTGTCACATATATTTTAATTTCTGTTCTTGCTAAAACTGATGTCAGGATCTTTATTTGCCCCCAAAGTCCACTGACCAGCCAGAGTTTATTTATAGAATTACAGTATTGAAGGGACCAATGCAGCAACACCCTACATAACCAGGGCAACTCTGCAAACTTGACTGGATAGCATATGACTGACATGACCTCGGACAATCTGCTTAACCCATGTGGGCAATAAATTCCTGACACTGAAGGAAGCCTAAGCGATCAACCAATCTGCTGGCGTGGTGAGGCTTGCAAGCTAAACTTGTCCACACACTCTTCTCTCAGATTTCTTACTGACACTCCAAGTTAAGCTATCCAGAGGTGGAAAAGACCTGAGACAGCAATTTATTATATTCAACTCTCACTCCTTTTGGACAGCTGCAAACAGTCTCTAATCCCTCTTATGTGTTGGGCTCACCGATAAGGCCAAAATCAGGTTATCAGTAGCTGCAAAGACAGGGCTGAAGTAATCATGCTGGTGTCTACACATCCCTGTCCCATTCAGCAGAACTTCTGGCTCACAGAAAATGGTGCATCAGTTTCTGGAAGCTCCAGTTCTGTTGGAAGGTCTGTGGATAGTGTTGGAGGAGATGAATGGGGGTCACAACGTCAAACAGGGATGCAACTGTGGTGACAAAACCATTTTTGTGTGTCTTTAGGCTAGTGCAAATTGCAGGCATTTTTTAACACAAGCAGCTCCCTATGTTACTGTATCCTAAATGTCACTATATTGAAAATGCAGTATTTCACAGTCTTGCAAATACTGTTTGAGAAGGACAGAGGCAGCTTGTGAATCAACAAACTTTATTTGCAAGCTGGTCATGGTTTTCATGTAAATGGTATTCTCTTAGCATTTGTCAGCTTGGTTAAAGCTGAGAAAGCCTTGCCAAGCTTTCTCAGCTTGCCGTCTCCCCACTTACCTCACTTGTCTGCCTTCTGCTCCCCTTTATCACAGCGCCTGATTCACTGTGCAAACTGGATGGGAAATGACAGAGCCTCAGCCATAAACTTGCTTGGGTGAAGTGACATTTCTTGTGAATGACTGTAATACAAGTGGCATTTGAAAGACAACATTTTGAAAAGGCAACAAATGATTTAGTGCTGTCAAACAACCTTTTTTTTTTCTGTCATTAAAGAAGAATGGACAGTTGCCATTTACTGTTTGACTAATAAAATACTTCTGTTTAGAGTCAAAACATCTGCTGCCTTTATATTGCTTGATTTTGCAATCTACTTATCCCTATCTGATTAAGTGCTTGTCAGAAGCCGGTGTTCCAAGTGATGTGTTTTTATCACATCATCCACCCCTCTGAGATTGAGAGACATGATTTTCCTATTTTCTCTAGCAAGAGGGATTGAAGTATGTTGGTGTGAGCTGGGTCCAGGACTGAACCCAACCTAGATGTGCAGGATAACTTGCACTCATAGACCACAGTAAATACAGACTGAGGTAGCTCCTCTGGCTCAGTCCATAGACCAAGCAAACACTCTCTGCCTCTGCTTGTCCATTCAGAAGGACAGCTACATTACTGGGCCAGGAGAAACCCTGAATTCTTGCATGAAGGTGTGCATTTTAGCAGTGTCCTAGATTCACCGCAAGTGTGGCTTGGCCTACATCAACCTTTGTGCCCAACTTCTTGTCAAGTGTCCATGGAAAGGAAATCCAAATACTTACTCAGGCTGAAAAAAAAAAAAAAAAAAAAAAGAGTGCCATGCTCCAAACATATGCTGGTATAAAGGCTTGGGATCCAGGACCAGTCTGCCTCAGGCCATATGTATATGTGGAAAAAATGGTATTCTAGTATCTAACTGAGCTCTGGATCCACCTCTGTAAGCTTAATTCCTTCTCCAGTGATTCAGCCAAATTTCATAGCAAACATACCACTATTAGAGCTGGAGTAATTAGAGGATTTGGAGCAGGTCCTGTAAATAGAATTTTACTCCAATCATTTCTCCCCATTACATTGGCAGGAGTAACCCCTGCGGAAGGTTTTATCAATCGTTTCCCATGACAGTCTCTAATTCTCAGCTTCCTTAACCACTGCTGTATATCATTTCTTGTCATGTAACTAATTAGGACATGGCATGAGAAAGACAGAGGCCTACAACTTGAACACGTGCTTAGTGGAACAGAGGAGTTACTCAACTAGGGCCTTAGCTTCTTGATTACTTTATATAATCGAGACAGAGTATTGCCCCAACTATATTTCTATGCAGGGATGTGTGGTAGGACCTCTACCTGTGAAAACAAAGACTCACAAGTTCAGCTCCACCTGAGCTCTTCCTAAATCTTATTGCTGCTTCAATTCAGCTCCCCAGACTGACATCTGGTGAAGGGATTTATTTTCAGATATATCAAGTCTTCTCTCTTTTCAACTTGGACCTTTAGAAGACATGAAAATGTTATACATCCTACTGCTAACATGGTAGTTAAAACCTTTAATCCAGTTCTTGAAACAGATCCAACTGATTGGGTTATTCCATTTTATTAAACTTAAGAGATGGACATATGATCAGACTTATTTAGTTCCTGGCAACATAAACCTACTGCAACTGTGACAAAATGCTTTAGCATTTCATTGTTGTGGCAAAGAAGCTGTGAGCACTGTAATGTTACCTAAAGTAATTGGTGTTGGGAATGCTTCTCTGGAAAAAAATCCACTGGGAGAGAGAATCAATGAAAACTATTAGAAGCCTGAATAATATTAAAACATAAAAGAAGACAAGGTCATATCTCTGAATATTAGCTTTCTTTGCAATAAATATAATTCTCTGAGGGCACCAGTCCATGCACGGATTGGGGAAGTGAGGAGGAAAATTTCATAGACATGGCAACTGATCAAGATGAATGGTGATGTGGTCACTGAGGGTCATGTTGTCCCCCCAAAAATGTTCTTAGTCCTGCCAGGTGATTTGACTGTGTTGCCTGTATGATCTTGTATACTAAATGTCTACATATTTATTTTCTATCCCTTGTCATAATATTGATGCCCCTCACAGCAGTATATTGTCATCTCCACCCTTACAGTGTCTGATAGTGAAATGAGTCAGAGACCTACAGGTTTTCTAAATAAGGACATTTTGCAGCTTTGATAATAAAAGCTTCAGTTTCAGCTGTCCCAAGTATTTATGCCAACATTGCATATACCATTCCAGGAAGTATACCAATATAATTGTATTCACATTCGGGCTTATGTCAGCATATCTATATGTTGCTTTAAAAAAAGTCACACAGCCATCTGGCAGTAATCCACAGTGGTTAGGAGGTCCAGTCATGGAAGACGACTAAGTCTACGAAGACTGGGAAATAAAAGCACAGGACAAAAAACATAATTCTTTCCCCAGACAGTTTGTACACTACATGCAGAAAACCAGCTAACAGATAGATAAATGAAAAAGCTGAGCTGCAAAAGCACTGGAGGTATTGGCTCCAAATTATCAGCAGGCTAGATGTTGTCAAGCAAGGTCTTTGCTGTCTTCACAGAGAAAGAGACTGTGAAGGAGGGACTGAAGAACAATCTTGATGTAACTTTGCAGAGGTTTACAAAGAACTCTGTGGAAAATGTGGTGATACTATAGGCTGAAAAGAGTTGCAAGAAATCATTTTGATAGTGAACAGAGCTGAAATGGAAAGGCAAAGATATTAAGATCCTTAAAGGAGATGACAAGTGGCCTGCGTCTGATAAAATAGACAAGAAAGCAAGCTTCCAAGACAACAGTAACATGATCAAAATTAATGACTCATAGAACAAGCACTTTGCAGCAGCAGTTTGAATGGATATGCAAAGAGAGGGATTTGTCAAAGCAGATTAAAACAATTTTGTACTAATAAAGATGTAAGATAGTGAAAGCCTTGAAAGCCTGAATGAGAGTCATAGTGTGTAAAAGAACTTTTGTAGAAGGAATCAACAATATCGAACCATTGCCAGAATGTGAAAAGCTAGAAAATGGAAACACTACGGCTGAATGACGAGTTGGCAAAATAGTACGAGGCAGACAAACACTGTCATGGAGGAAAGAGGTGTGGATCCACAGCTTGGTTTTAACTCTCATAAGCTTAACCTGATGGCTGGAGCAGCCAGATACAAGCCTGAGTCTTCAAACAATGTGCTAGCTACATGTGGTCACTTGGCACCTTCCACAGAGGAAGAGGCCAGCTGTTCACTAGCAGATAAGCTGTAAAGGCATTTACTGTAGTTGCTATGGAGCAGACAACAGCAGAAGAAAGATCAGGTTTTGTTAAAATATATGAATATTCTTTTTACTGTGTTTGTGCGTGGGATATCAGCAGGATGTGGACATAGTCTGTTAGACCTTATTCACAAAGAAGCAGGTTGTGACATCTAATTATCTTAACGTGTGGTGAAGGGTAGAGCTGTACTTCCCTGTGCAGAAATACTGCAAACAGGCCAACTACAGAAATGAAAGGAAAATTAAAAGTAGGGTAATTGCCTCAGATGGAATTCATACTAGCACTACTGCAGTAGCAGGAGGAAGGGAGGTAGAAGAAGGGTAATTAGTAGAGCAAGAAGTAATTCAGCATAGGGTAGAGTCACTGCAGAGTCCCGGTCTTGGCTGAGGCACCCGCATTGCTCACCCAAGGAAATTCTGCTGTGGGGAGCAAACTGTCCAGCTGGTGCTGAACTGGTAAGTGGGAATGGAGCGAGAACAACGTGAGTGCAACAAATGTCAAGGGGAAGAGAACAAGGGGAACTTGGGTATACAAATATCTGAATAGCAGACAGCCGTAACATCCAGAGTATGACCTAAGGAGCAGCCTGAAATATATGGCTGGGAAGTCCATCAGCTCATGGACAGGAGCAAAGAGCTGTGACAAAGCCTCTTTCCCTGACACTGTTATTGGTGTCAATAACACTGGTACAATTACCACTAAGAGCAAACTGATCTGTTAATTAAATCCCTCTTCTGGGACAACAGGGGTTGCTAAGAACCTACGGCCTTTTGACCAAGTCTCCTCCTCAGTAGTAAAAAATGAGGAGCAAGGAGTAGAAGGGTTATTTACTGTCTTTTCTGCCTCCTCCTCATCACAGAGTTGGAAGTCTTGACGCACATCATGCTCACTAGATATGTTAGTGGAAGGAAGGTCTGCAAATGTATGTAATCTTTTCTTGGGATTGAGCCTGAATGTCCTGAGCCTCCTTAGTACCTAGACAATGACTGAATTTATTGAGACATGAGCAACCCACATGCTTCACAGCCTTGTGCTTGGACTTTAACTCAGATCACACTCCTACAGGCACTGTTGACCCAAATCCACATGAGCTGTGGCTAACAGAGACCGTACAGATACAGCTACCATGCCCTGCTTGCTCCCAGAAGCAGACTGTACTAGAGGAAGGATCTCCTGTTAAATGGCAGTGATGTATCTAAAGACATCATGGGGTCACCAGGACAGCCTCTCCCACCAGAAAGACCTTAGGGCATGTAGCTCTTCAGCCTTGAAACTTTCCTGAGTCTGAGCAGGTAAGCAGCAGGTGGAGAGAAAAAAATCACATTTACAGATTACATACGTATATGGGAACAAGAACTGCTATGCTCAGATGAATCCAAATTTATGAGATTATCTGTTCTGCTGTCACCCCAAAGAAGTGAAAATAGTTATTTTCATTTTACCTTCATTTTGATAGAACAACATTTTCAATAGATTGCTCTGAACCTCCAAAATATTTTCTGAATTCAATGTCCGGGCTTTTCCTCCCTGTCTATCTCTAAGGTATTTCCATAAAGAAGCAAGCAAAGGGGAAAAAAAAGTCTCACAGTATTTACTAAGCACTGATGGGAGTCAAAGCACTCAAATTGTAATTTAATCAGATTGTAGACGGTACTTTAGGGAAATAATTTATCTCAGTTTTATTTTCTTGATAGATTTGGCAAGTAAAACATGTAATTTAGAGAATGTTAAACAAATTTATTTAAAATATCAATCATACTAAGCCTGAACTTACACACACAAACCCATCATTAACACAATTACAGTTGTGAAAACTGTAAACATTAACATTAACTTCTAACAATAATGAGATGGAAATGTAAAAATAAGCTTCCAAGTTGTAACTCACAGAGACACATTTGATTCAAAGTCTTTTTGTGGACACTTTATATCATATTTCAGTATCGATTACAAAATACATGTAACCTTATTGAGACAACCATCTAAACATTCTTTCCTAATGTGTATATAAACTGCTTCAGGTGTAAGCCACCTTTTGATACGCATAACAGCAGTTCTAGGGTACTCTTGCAGGTGCAATGTCAACAAATCGAAGGTCTGTTTAATACCATGCCGACTCCAAGCCGCAGAAAGTCATTATGCAATAGCCACTTCTTCCTAGTCTCCCCTACGCTCTGACCTCTGTAGTAGAGTATCTGTCTTCCACTGGGGGATACAGATGCTCAGCTTCTGCCCACCCTTGCAGTGTTTGCCCCCTCTGCGTGCTCTCCAAAGGGAGCAGATGTTGCAGAGAGGATCTAGCCCCTTCTGCGCAGCCGTGGAGAGTTCCCGGAGCAGGAGAACCCTCCGCAAAGGGAAGCCAGATTTGGAGATCCTGAAATATGAGTATGCCCTCTTCAACCCCACCCTGGCTCTTCAGTCCCACAGGGATTTCCTTCCAGTGGGTGCACAGCTGAGCTAAAGGCTGAATGAAAACTGATCCGTGAATCTGCAAATGATTGCTTGGAATACCCCTGCTTGGCTACGTACTAAGATGTGGAATTATGGTTAAATCAATGTTTTGTGGCAGCAGCCTCTCTGCTGACTTTCTGTAATTTGGCATGGGATTCTTACTGAATGAGACTTTGTCACTTAAGTGATGGTCTTACATCTTTTCAAAGCAATAATAACCTGTGGAGCTGTGCCAAAATCGTATGATGTTTTTCTTCTAATATGCTTCGTTGATTCAGACATTTCACCTAAAAAGTTACAACTTCCTTTTTATTTAAAATAAATGTTGTTTGTTTTCACAAACAAAGCAGACTCTGGGAATGTGAATACCTCATACAGACAAAACCAATATAGATTGTAACTGAGAAAAGTAAAAAATGCTTTATAGAGCCAATAGAATCCAATTTCTTGATGGTTATATCCATAATTTAAGCTGAATGGCCAAGATTTTCTGAAGGCAGATTTTGAATCTAGAGATGCCCTTAGAATATCTTTTAAATTTTTTATGATTTTTTTAAGATTACCTTTTTTTTTTTAAGATTACCTTTCTGAAAATAAACCCTTTAAGTTGTTTCTAATCAGGCACAAAACACAAAGGATCATTTGAAAAATATTTGAAAATACATATAGCAGCTTGAGGGTAAGACAAGAATTCTAATACCCCCAGGTGGTATTTTATTTGTCTTTTAAATACTTCTTATCTATGAATGCCATAGAAAAGGACCTTCTTGGCAAGTAGCAACTTGGTTTCTTAACAGGATTTTTCTGTCTTTCTATCTCATTCACCAACATATCCTCAGCAGGTATAAATCAATAGAGCTTGAATTACATTCCTGGAGCTATGCTGACTTCTGTCTCTTGGGGATGTGCTCTACAGCCTCTAAAACTTTAAATGCATAGAATACAGGGACTTCTGGATTATTAAATTAATGGGAAGTGTAGATTCACTTTGGAAGTTATACAAATGCAAAATGAGAGGCAAAAATCAGAATTTCAAAAGCTCATGACTTTCTAAAATGATTCATAACTCAAAGAACATGATCAGTTTTCTTCAGACACTGTTGAAAGTTTTTTTCTTTCTCTCCCTAGGAAATAGAACCATTTTGTAAACTGAACTTGTGGGGAGATGGATAACTCCATCTCTTCATAAAAAGAAAATATCTTTCATAACCTGAGGAAGGTTCTTGAAAAACAACGTTTAGAAGACATTGTTCAGAAGAAACTTTCTTTGTTTTACAGAGTTTTTTGATCAAAATGCAATTTTCTGAGCTGTAAGAAGAGAGTAAAAAACATAAACAAAATGCAGGAATTCTGCATTATTTTACCTTTTTTTTTCCTTCATTGTCCAGTGACAGTGAGAGAATTGGGTAAATCAAGACTCTACACATTAACTGGAAAGAAAAAACATAACTGTGTGGCAAGTTCCAGAATTTTTCTCAACTGGCAGGAAAGTGGAACAGGGGGATTGGATTCCACAAGAGAAGGCCATTGGGAAGGGACTGAAGCAATGACTATCAAACAGACCGAGGCATTAAATACTTTGTATACTGATGCTTGCTAACGTTGTTCAAGTCACTTGAAATAATGCCAACATCCATACAGAGAAAAAGGGGCAATTCCACTGTGCAGTCTTTGCCAAATCACAAAGATCAATTTTGTATTTTAAGCCACAAGAACCCTACAAGATGTTTTCAGGAATAATCTAGTAACTTTTCTGTGTGCTGTTAAGATGCTTAAATATTCAATGATTCTTTTAAGCTATTTGTTTTAGTGGCATGGTTTACCCTAACTAAAATGCAAACAGGCATTTCTGCAGTCCATAGTAACACTCAAATCCTTTTTCTTTTTCCCAAATGGCTACTCAAGTCTTGGTAAGATTACTTAAGTTTGCAAAAATCAGCAACACTTAGTATTTAGTCCTTCCATAGGGTTCTTCATCTTGAAGGAGGACAGCAGTTATTAACTTTCAAAAAACTCTTGTGAAAAAAAGCATATCCCTAAGGAAATGAAAAGTAAACACATAAATTCATAACGAGTTTCCCCATGAGAGCACACTTTCAAACCTCTCCTGCCAAGTACTCTTACTGGAACAAAGGTAAAGTTTTTGTTGTGTGTTCTCAATAATCTGATTAAAAGTGACTGAAATGGGGCCTAAAGTGGTCAGATTTGCATTAATAGACCTGAGAGAATATCAATTACCACACAAAATGTCCTCTGGTTCTCACACTGTCACTGAGTTTCCAGCTTGATCCATTCCTGAGTATCAGTCTGGGGATATTATCACAGATATTCAAGGGTAACTAAAATGCAGTAGCTGTCAAAGGAATAAAATTATTTGCTTGAGCATAACTGATGACTATTTATCCCATTAACATAAATGGTATGAAAAATTTGCATAATTTCAGAATTTACTAGTGTGTAAAGTCAATGAAAAAGGTGAGGCTGGCATAGTAAAACTTATGTTCTGTCTGCCCCTTCAAAACATTATCCTATATTTGTGCTGAATATAAAACCTCTTCAAATCTCCCTTCTTATTTTGGCCCTAATTTCTTTGAAAGGGCACTGGGATCAGAGGTATAGCAGAAGATCCAATGAGGAAAGTGCCATGTAAGATTTTTTTCTGACTGATCTCATTTTGCATTTGCAATCTGGTCTATCTATAAACATCTCTGAAGGCTAGATATGGGGTAGATGCACATGCATGATCAGTGAAATCAGGTTTCTTGAACTGTTCTGTCCCTTGAACTTTTTGCTGTGGCTTTGACATCTACATTGTTGTTTTTCTGGCTGTGGTAGAGGGAAGGAAGAGACATGGCAGAAACTTGGTTTGTTCCAGGATTCAGAAAGAAGAAGAAAGCAGAAAACTGAAGACTATTCAGTGAAAAAAACCTACTGGAAAATAGTTATGCAGGCCAACTGCCTGCTTTAAACCCTGTAGTCAGCAAGGGAACACTTCTGTGGGTAGGCTTAGATGTGAAAGTCCTAGGTGTCTTCCTGGGTTTAATCAGTTCCTTTGCTACCAACACAATGCAAAGTCCAAAGAGAAAAGACCTACGATAAGAGCAGCACAATTTGCTTGTCTCCTTGGGCAACCTGGAGAAACAGAGAGCCCCTGACACCTGGGTCAGATGGCTGTGGGGCATGAATTGCATACCCTCTTCATCTTGACTGTGCAGCTAGTCCGGGGCTGCTGTTGCCCTTAGAGTCACGTATGTACATACATTGCACAGAAAGGTAACAAGATGGGCATGGTGGTGTTTAGTGGGCACGGTGGTGTTGGGTTGATGGTTGGACTTGATGATCTTAAAGGTCTTTTCCAACCTGAATGGTTCTGTGATTCTGTGAAGATGAGAGTTGCCTAAAACTACAGGGAGGTCTTTTTAGAAACATGGCTTCAAAAGGCTGAACAATGCCTTCCCCCTGACCTCAAGGCCTGGGACAGAGCTAACGAGGGCAGCAGAAATGTCTGTGCAATACCCATTGTTAAGGGGAAACAATATAAATTAAAGAAATGGCCAAGTTTAAAACCAACAAAACATGCAAGGAGGGATTTCAGTTCCCTAAATGTTTGGCAGCCAGGGCCCGTCCCACCCCCAGGCAGGAGCAGGGCACTGGGGGGCACTGGGCACCTCCCTGGGGACAGGGACAGGCTGAGGCCTGGGACATGGGCCCACGGCTGGGCCTGGCTTGGTGGGGCCCACATCAGGGCAGGCTGTGGGGAGCTGGAGACCGGCCCTGCTGCCTCATCCCCAGGATGGCCCCGGGGGGCGGACATGGGGTCCTGGGTCCTGGGCAGGGTGGGGGAGCCCCGGGGGGCTGGCAGGGACAGTCAGGGTTGTGGGGACACTCACGGGCCTGGCACTGACCCAGAAAGTGCAAAGAGAAAAGAAACCAAGGTAGATGCTGGCTGTGGTCTCCTTCATATTTATTTCTTAAACTCAGTTTTCTATCCTGGTCAGAATAACGACTTGACAAGAATAGGAACATGAATAGAGCTTTAAAATTGATTGTACTGTACATTTTTTAAAATGAAATTGCACTGTACTGTACAGGTTTTGTATAATTTTTTTTTTTCCAAGAAGTTCTTCTTGGAAAAAAAGATCCACCTGTGAGAAGACAAGTTGTCATTTCACAATTCTTGTTTTTGAACTTACATAAAGATAATTTTTGGCGTATTTTTATTACCATTTGATGGCTACCTTTTAACATTCATGCAAAAAGACAGTTGAAACTTAACAAAAATAGTGCCCAAAGAGCTACTGCTATTTTGAGAAATATTGGAAATAAGGCTTAACACTTCTGACACCTGTGAATGAGCCCAGAAAATAAGGCAGATCCAGCAAGCATCACTGCTCAGTGGTGAGTAACAGCCTCTGATTAAGCATATAGTAAATAACATTAACTAGATAAAATGAATATTTTATTTATTTGAAGACTATTTCATGCCTGGACAGTAGATAAAAACTACTTTCCCTTAAAATAACACCCTGAAAATCTGTGTAATTTCCTTCTGTTGCAGTGGTCTTAAAGACTGGGAAGAAACATCAGCTAGTGTATCTTGAATTTAGTCAGTTCAATAGTGGGAAAAGCACTGCACCCGGAACAGCCAACTACATCATACAGTGTATGGTGTATATATATATATAAAAAATTATATATCTGTATAAAAAATACATGTACTGTGTTTAAAAGGGGCCCGTGGGTTAATAATTACCTGAGCGGCTGCCAGGGCTCGGCAAGGGCCAGCTGCCCCGACAAGGGCATGGCACCCGCGGTGGCTGTGGGCTTGGCAGGGTTGTGTCCTCGCAAACCAGGGACTACCCCGTAAGATCCAGCAAGGGAGCGAGCCCAGGTATGGTGGCCAGGGTAAACGCAGAGTCGTGTGGCTGCTTGGCACGGCCACGGTGTCAGGGCAGAGCTGAGGTCCAGCTGGGAAGTCAAGTCTTTAGGTCAGGGTCAATAAGGTACATGTCCAGATGTAACCATACCCACAGCAATAGCGCAGGCAAGGACAAGAGAGGGCATGAGCTCAAATGCAGCTCTAAGGCAAGCGGAGCCCATAGTGAAACTTCTCCCAACTCTTTCTGCCTCAGGTCTTTCCCAGCAGTGTGGTCCCAGGTTACTCAGCCAAGCTGTAGCAGAACTGGCCTGAGCACGTGCCGCCAGGCCCCAAGGCGGGGGAAGAGGTTATGGAGCCTGTTGGTGCACGCAGAGCCCCAGTCATTACACTAACAGGGGTTTTTGTCTCTAAGGTACAGGAGTAAGTCAAAGCTTTCACTCTAGTCAGGGCTCAGTAGGGTATTAGATCTACTTTGGTCAACATCTACAAGAAATATGAAGGGAAGGGAAAATGCTCAGTAGAGAAACAAAAATGATTAGATGTCTAGAAGACTTGCTGCATGCGGAAAGATTGCAAGAATGGCATTTTTTAGTTCGGAAAAGTGGTATTCTTCAAACAGATAAAACAATACCTGCAAAAAAAGAAGGGAATGGGAAGTCCTCTATGCCCATGTGGCTGAATAAGAAATGGATGAAAATGCAAATACTAGATGCAAAAATATGTGAAGCACTAGGAGAAACTTTGTCATCACACAAACAGTTATACCCTGGAACTATGTGTACTCCAGAATGGAAATTTTTTTAGAGCTGGATGGCCTCTTGAAAGCTTTTCAACGCCTTGTTTCTGTATTTTCCCTAAAAACATTCTGAGTGAATGCTTTCACCTATCTTTGGGGACCACTTGGGTCTCCATTCTCTCTCCAGCAGGTATTGGAGTTTTACGATGTTTCTGTAACTCCAGTACTGGAGATTTGACTGACTTTTTGGCAATTTTTGATTGAAGTCCCATCAGTAAATCGTATTTTTAGATGCAAATCCCACTGGGGAAATGGAAGGGACATTTCGTTCTTAATGGAAACATCTGGCACGGCAAGCGTTTTGAGTACAAATTTCATTTTGACATAGTTATCCTTGTATGTTGTAATTCAGCACCCAACAGGGTAGGGATCAATAGCTGCCCTCATTTGCTGTTTGTCTGACAACACAGAACACATCCCTTAGGGGCGTATTCTTAAAGTAAATGATGTTGCTAAGATACCCATTAAAGTATGTTGTTAATTCATGATGAACAGCCTCCTAGTTACTGGGAACATTTCTTACCAGCTGTGTTTCATGTGGTGTGCAAATGAGACAACATGTACTGGTAGCTGCTGATGTCAATGACACTGGTTATTTAAGAAGCACACACAGCAGGGAATGAGAAAGGCCACAATCATCAGATAAGGAAATTGCCTTTGTTTGCTTTGATGTCGGCAACATTATTTGGGTGACATCACAAAACTCTGCGTGACTACAAGGAAGCAAGCGAGAAAACAAAGCTCCGTGAGATGGCCTGCCTTCTTGCAGTGAACATTTGTTTCCTTGTCACAGTCTCAGAAGCAGAAGCTGTTCTCTCCCCAGTTGCTATTTATTCTTGGGGCAAGGTTCTGAACATAAGTAAGTGTTCTGGCTAATGTTAATTTAAAAAAGTATTTTCAGCTATGTCTCTGATGTAAAATACACTTAGAACAGATTTAAGTAGGCTCTGTTGCCATGATTGTCCCATTCTTGATAGAAATGCATGATGAAATGTACTCCATTGGAAATAAATCAAACATAACAGTTGCTACTGTCTTGCTCATACCCAGGGAGGTGGTGGAGTCACCATCACTGGAAGTATTCAAAAAACATGTAGACATGGCACTTCAGGATGGGGTTTAGTGGGCATGGTGGTGTTTGGTTGATGGTTGGACTTGATGATCTTAAAGGTCCTTTCCAACCTTAATGATTCTGTGATGCTGTGATTCTGTAATGGGTATCCTAGGGCTTTTCCACGTTGCTTTTAAAACCATGGGCAAAGGTGCCCTGAATCCTCTTAAGTAGGATGCAAGAACTGAGAAAAGGTGAGGGTTGCTCAGCAAAATGAAGAGCAGCATACAGAACAAAAATATTGAACGTTCCTCTAGTTAACAGGGTTTCTAGGAAATGCTGGAAGGGAAAGGGCTTTACAGAAAATGTATGGCATCTGAAAAGGGAGCAGCGGCATACTTTGTCCCTTTTCTGAATTTTTTCTCTGCTGAAATGCTATGAGCTGTAGAAGAGCTTGCATAATATTGACTACTGGATTGTACCTTAGGAGCTTTTGCAACCTGTCTCCTCCCCAAACCGCTTCTTGCTGAAAGCTGGGCATAAGTAACAGGAAAAGAATCCCATTTTATTTTCATTTTAAGCATTTTACACCGACCAAAGAGGAGATAGGACAACAGATAGGCAGACCTTTGCTTTGCTGTGGTGCGGATTCTCATGCTGGCCAAACGTCCCCTTCTATACTGTTATAAAATGAACAAAGAAGCTACAAAAGGTGTTCCCTCAAAAGACCAGCTGTTGTGGGGATAAGTGTGTGCCCAGAGGTGCTCCAGCAGAACATGCTGTTGTGCTGAGGCCCTTGCCTGAGGGTAATAGCCAATTCTGGAACGAAACAGCTGCCATCGACAGGGGTTGCTCAGCCATGTGAATGAGACTGCATAAAGCATCTGTATTTGCACATATATTTTTCCTATGCTTGAAATACTTCTGCTTTTCACAAGCTGCCTCCTATACTCCAGTTTTGTTGTAAGAGCTGATCATATATATTAAAATATGTAGTTTGAATATTTTCACAAATGCAGCTACCTAATTTTATTCACCTGGCCTTTCATCTGCTGAATATTCATCAAACCCTAGGTTGGTTCCCAAAATCTTTCTAGGTTATCAATTGTTACAGTTAATTCAGAGTTCATCCAGCAAATTGTGTTTTTAATCACTATTTTTTTCTTTCAAAAAAACTGCAACACTTACACAAACTACAAACAGAGAATAGAACAGGATTTAAATGAAACATGACATAAATCATATATACACCTGTACCAATGTTTTCTCACATATTCTGACAGCTGCATGTCCTTATCCCTAGTTTTAATTGACATGAACTCATCTGTAAGCAAGTGCAGTGAAAAGGCCTCATAATATAACACAAAACATTTCATGTGAATCTTTTCTGACAGCAAATACTATGTTGAGGAGCACAGGAGAACATAGCTGTGAAGTAACATAAGAAAGTTTATTTCCAAAATAAAAAAAGAAAATATGTTGATGCAACTCACTACAGTCTTTTTGGAAAGGGACTTAATTTTTTAAGGCATTTCTTTAAGTTTATAAAGATTAATAAATTTATTAATCTAATCTTAAAACAGACTTTTAATCATTTTTCTTTCAGAAATCATGGAAATTTTTGAGATTTGTTTCATTTTAGTTTTGGAAAGATTTGGGTATTTGGGAAGGACTGATTCTGAATGTTTGGGTGGCTCACTTAAGTGTTGACTTATGGAAGCCCAATCAGCACTGAATGGAGAGTAATCGATCCTTTATGCTAAGCAGAGAGGATGTTGGAGGATTATTAAAATCCTATTGGTCATTTATGTTACTTCCAATCTCTCAGGTTTTTTATGCATTACAAGTTCTATGAACAAGAATATATATTTGTAGGGCAGAGCCTTCAAAAGTTAACCAGGAAACAGTTTAATTGTAACATAGTGGACACATTTTATACCATACTTTCAGTTCTCCTCCATATTGCAAAGAAAAAGGGTACAAATGTAATAAATCCAGTATTTCAAAATAAAAAAGAATAATTGGTGAAGAATTCCCCAGAAAGAAGAGCCTTTATAGCTCTTCCCCATGACAAATTTGTTGGAGTGTGTCTGACAGGCCAACAGTGTCCGTCTATCCGAAGTAGAGGTTTCTGCATTCAGTGACTCCTTCCAACACAGCAAAGGCAAGATCAGAGTCACTTGGATCTCTGCACTCAACCACTTCAGTCACCATGAATTTTCAGGGTAAGCTCTGGGGAACAGATTGGGGCTGCTACTATTGAGTTTGTCCACAATGCCCTACTTAGTATTTCAGACATGTAGGGATTTTTTTCTATGTAGAGAGAATTAAAATGATCCTAGATACTAATGCTTTTTTACCATCTGAAGGACATTTTGCAGATTTAGAACACATCAAAACTTTGTGTCCAGTGGCTATTTTTTCTGTTTCTGCTTCAGACAGAGCAGATTTCACATCACTTTCAAGCTTAGCACCTGGCAATCTCAAAATAGAGACTGCACATAGAAGACAATGGTCTTAGGTTATGTAACTTCATGAAGTTCCTTACACTAGGTTGTATTAACTCCAGAAGACTACTAAAATATACTTATGATTATTAGTTGTGTTTTACTTCCTTGACAAAGTAGTTTATTGATTAAACTTGGTCCTGAAGCTAACCTTCAGAGTAAGAGCCTGTGGTAACTACTTACCACAATAAGAAATTTGTTTCATCATGAACACATAAGGAAGAATTTTGCAACTGAAAGATATTCCATCCTTTCCCATGGCCTCTTCCCTTGAAACAGCTCTTATAATATGTGTATCAGTCCAAGTAAGTCATTGTCGTGTTTAATCAAAGATTAGAAGAAAAATTAATTTTATCATCCATCTCCCCTCAAAGATAGCTCTGGGTCAACAGTGTAGGAAACTAAAGTTATTAACTAAATGATGAAGGAATTCTGCCAAGAACAGTATATGACTGCTCCCACGAGATCTCTAAATACCACTAATACTTTCTTCAGTAAAATTAATACCTGTTCATTAATGCAAAACACTGAGCAAAATCAGCATGATTTAACCTGACCGCAGAGCCGGTTCTGGTCACACAGCCTTTACTGCATGCCAGGCTTGGACATTTGGGGGTTAGGAAATTCAGCTTCTTATAAAGGTTTTTACATTCCTTCCAGTTACTGCCTCCTGGTTCCTGATCATGAAAAAAAGCCTCATTTTCTGGGAGCTGTGGATATATGGACAATTGCACACACAGAGCTCTGCTCTGGAGAGAGGGGTTGTGCATTTGAAGAGAAGCTGTGAAGAAGGCTTTCTTCATCAGGAGTCAAAAATCTTCAGTCAATGCGGTTGGCCAACAAGGTGCAATGTGAAAGGTTCAGACTGCCAGCCCAGGTCTGTGGATTTCCCTCACTCCCTCTGAAGGCTGCTCACTGACTATGAATTTTTGCTGTTCTTTTCTTTTTCAAATGGAAATTTAATGGGAACGTGAGGCCCATTAAAATGAACTTTGACACTTCAAGTGGAACTGCACCGAAACTGATGTAGTAAAGTGGTGTTGTACTAAAGATATTTCTTTGCAATGGAAACCTGAATTTTTTCTGGGCCTGGCGATATCAGCTTGCCTGTAAGAAGTCAGTGAGGAGACTCTAGCTGCCTGAGTTCACACTCATCATTCAGGTATAGCTGTGAAAACCTGACGAAGAGAAAAAGATCCAATGAGTGCCATTGCAATGTAAAAAAAAAAAAAAAAAATATATATATACACACCAGTTTAACAACTGCCACAAGTTTTATTTACTATTTTTCTTCTTAGGGAAGTAAAACAGTACAAGGGAGACAGTATAAAATGCGAATCCACTGAATGTTTATGTTTCTGGTCTGATGTTCAACCTGTGTCAGTATGGCAACTTCTGTTGACTTTAACAGAGACGTTTGATGGTAACATTCCAAGAGCATCTAAACAACTTAGGCTCCTAAGTCTTGGTTTAAAACTTGCAATAGTCTATTGGGATCTTAAGTACCTTTGTAAGTCAATCACACTGAAACTCCTGAGTCCTGACCCCTAAAAAGGGATTTACATGCCACAGTAAGAGCTGTAATACAATTATGTACATGTGACTTCGGTACGTGGCCCTTGAGACTGGAAACATGGACAACACGATAAGAGATATGCATAGTTAATGCTGGACACACAGCTCAGCAGTGTGAAGGCTGTACAGAACCTTCTGGAGAAAAAAGTCCATTTGAGAAAGGCCTGCTTTGAAATCCCTCTGTGGTATCCAGTTTGTTTGTTAAGGCTGAGCCACAGCAAAGCAGGAATTCAGAATTCACCTGGGTGGGACAGGCCAAGCTGAGCCTTTCTCCAACAGAATCGTGGAATACAGCCAGAAGGGAAGAGGAGGGCAGATGTTTCAGTCTCACCCAGTTCAGCTGCTCCCTGGCTCACCTTCAGTGACCACATAAGGTGTGTGGAACAACTTCTGCTACCTTACTTAGATTCTGAAACACTTTTAGGAAGGGGGAGACATTAGCAAAGCATATCCTTGCATGAACATGTCCATCGAATGAGCGTTTATAAATCCTTGAAAAACTGCACATACACTGTGACAAAGTCAAAACTTGTAGCAAATGAAATGTGTGTGCTGCTGGCCATTGGCTTTGCTTCCCCCCATGGTACTTGGTGTGAGGCAGCTAAAGCAGTGCAATGTGCCCTATACACCGAGGCTGGCAGGCCGATATCGAGAAGCTGGCTTTGTATCCCCGCATTTCCTTTTTTCTTTTTTTTCTTCTGTCAGTATGTTGCGGCCCGAAAGGAGCCGTTTAGGATGACCTCCCTCCCCTTGGGACCAACGACCAGATTCGTGATCCCCCTGGACTGAATTAAGGTGAAACGACACCAGCCAACCAATGTAACAATTTAATAGTAAACTAAACAATCTAACCAGACCAACAAGTCCCATGAACCACGTCTTTCACGGTTTGGCAAAGAGACAAGAGAGAGACAGACAGGGACAGAGACAAAGAAGATATCACCACCCATGGATCCAGTGGCGTCCCCTTGGTCCTCTTGATTCTTGTCGCTCCTGGGTGGTGGGGGTTCCCCCCAGTCACTGCGAACACCGCCTTTTGTACTTTTTAATTCCACCTTTTTCACTCCGGTTGCCAAGGAAATGGCACGTTCTTAGTGCCCACGTGGCACGTTCTTCTCAGATGCTTGGGGGGTCATTGCTTGTCCGGTGCCCTCCTTAAGTGCCGTACTTAAGGCTCCATTCTGGTTTCGGTTCTTCTCGTTGTTCCCTGGGCTGAGCCGTTTGTGCAGCTCCCTCCAAGTCATCTCTGCACAGGTAAGGGTCCGTCAAGGTGAGACGAAGCTGAGTCGATTTGCAACTCCCTGCATCCTGCCTTGTGCTCCGAAACCGGTCTAGTCCAGGTGGTATTTACCACTGTGCCTGCACTGTAGCTCTGCTCTGCAGGCTTCCACACCAAGAAATGTTTAAGACAAAGTCCGTGAGTCGGTCCGCCGCACAGTACCAGAGCTTTCATGCCACTTGCGAGTTTTCTCCCATTGTTTTCTCCACAGCTGTTATGAAGATTCCTGCGAGGCTGAGGTCTTCCTATGAGCAAGCTAGCAAGTCACCCACCAACATTTCCACTTCAGTCTTCCCTTCTAATGTCCTTTGCCTCAGTGTCTGACACATTGCAAGCTGTCACTTTCCATCTGTACCTCAGCAAAGACAGTGAAAGTCAAAGTACATAACTTACATAGCCGTGACACTGCATCAGTCAAGTACACACAGATCCTTTGCAGGCTTGTGACCTGAATGAAAGGGTAATATTTGTTCTTAAATCAGCTAATCCACTCATATTTTGGGAAAAGAGTCCATACTTAAAAATGCAGTGATCTACTTCTTCCATGGCTAGGTTTTAACTGTTGACAATATGTAGTTCTTTACTGCTCCGTTCAACAAAGTTTACATGTGTAGGGGGATGATGAATTCAAGCCTGTTCCTTTTAACCATTTCCTTTTATATTTATAAATATTTGCTTTCAGAATATCATTTACCCTTGGCTGCAGCGATTCAATGAAATCCTTGCTTGTCTCGCCACTTGCCACCATTTGGCTTGCCACATCTGTAGAACTGTTCCATAAATATCACCAATAAATAAACTTTTATGCTACTTCGATTTCCACTACCCTGCTGATACATCTTATCTTCCAGGTTGTAATCTCTTTCTAGCAGTAATTCTCATTTTCTATGTATAGTGGCTAACATTGAAAGATGTACCTGGCTTTACTGATGCTCACTGCAACATTCTGTGCTTCTGTTCTGCTGATTCCATCACCCAAGGATCTCCTGGAGCACCCCATTGCGTCTGCTCAGCCCCCACACCAGTCTTTCCTGCTTGTAAGAACCAACATCATGAGGCAAGTGGTCACACATGTGCCTGATTTTGTCTTGTAACCCAGATAGGTGACCCTAACCTGGACCAGGAAGCAATGGTAATAATAATATTATGGATGTAGTTCAAGGAATGCAATCCATGCAGGTTCACTAGGTGTTATGGTTTAACCCCAGCCGGCAACTAAACACCACGAAGCCACTCACTCACTCACCCACGGTGGGACGGGGGAGAGAATCAGAAGAGTAAAAGTGAGAAAACTCATGGTTTGAGATAAAGACAGGCAAAAAGGCAAAAGCTGCGCACACAAGTAAAGCAAAACAAGGAATTCATTCATCACTTCCCATGGGCAGGCAGGTGTTCAGCCATCTCCAGGGAAGCAGGGCTCCATCACGCACAACGGTTACTTGCAAGACAGACGCCATAACTCTGAATGTCCCCTCCACTTCCTTCTTCTTCAGCCCAGCTTTACATCCCAAGCAGAGCATGATGCCGTATGGTATGGAATAACCCTTTGGCCAGCCTGGGTCAGCTGTCCTGGCCATGCCCCCTCCCAGCTCCCCGTGCACCTCCTTGCTGGCAGAGCACGGGGAGCTGAAAAGTCCTTGACTGAGTATAAGCACTACAACCAAGCAACAACCAAAAACATCAGTGTGTTATTGACATTATTCTCATACCAAATCCAAAACACAGCACTATACCAGGCATCAGGAAGAAACACCAACTCTATCCCATCTGAAACCAAGGCACTAGGCAATGTTAATGAGAAGTTACTAATTTCCAGTGTAGAATCCCTCATCCTTAATTAGTTTTCCTTTCTGCTTGAGAATCCCCTGTCTTAGAAAATGGACTTTGGCATTTTGGGGGATAATGGTGTTAAAATAAGTGCATAGATAAAAAGGATACGTAAAAAATCTTTTTCCAGCCCCCAGATATGTTGGGGTTTTTTCCTACATAATGTTTGCAATGGGTATCACTTCATTTGAAGATAAATTCAACAGATACTTCATGGCAAAATTTGTCAGAGAAATGTAACTATTGTTGGATGAGCATTTTAGGCTTGTTCTATTATTTCTCTTAATTATGAGAAGTGGAGAAAAACAGGGTCAAAATTAAGTGCAAAAGCTATCAACTTTTGAATCTGGTAATGTTGGTGTAAGATAGGAGTCAGGCCCCACTGTTAGTTACATCAAAGCAATGAATTTTTCATTAGCCCACAAGGTTAAATAATTCACCAGGAGGAAGGGGAACCAGGAGAACAACTTCAGCTCAGCCGAAACTCTTCAGCCTCCCCAGCACAAATCTTCCTTTCTCCTGAACTCACACCCCAGTAAAAGAGCCTTATCCTCAGACAACTTGGTGTATAGGATGGAGTGTGCTCTTCGCTTCTGCTGAAGCCCTTCGGTACGCACAAAATGTGTAGCTCTTCAGGGGCACTGAGACTGAAACCCAGGTGGTCCGTGTCCCCGGTGCTGCCCTCAGCAACCAGCTGGAGGGCTGCCGTGGTGCGAATAGATGCTCCGAGGTGTATCCCAGTGCTTTGAGCAGAGTGGAAAGGCTGCAAGCAACAAGTGAGAGGAAGATGCTGTGGAAAACTGCACTACGGTGTTGAGCCTGCTATCCTGGGAGGTCAGCAAGGAGGATCTGAGACATCCGGAGGGGATCTGCAGGCCTCTGAGGACATCGGAAAAGCAACCTCAAATCAAACAACGAAAGACAGATTAAATTGTTCGGCAAATGCAGCACCAACCTGACATTAGAATGTAAAAGGACAGATGTTTTGCAAAAAAGCTACATGCTAAGAAGAAGAAAAAAGCTTTCACTAAACCTGTGGGGAAGTATCTGGGTAATAGCTTGCCTGCCTTTAACTCAGCACTGGAATACCTGTGGGGGGCTTCATGGGAGTAAGGACAGTTAGTGCAGACTTCAGTTTCACAAGGCTTGTAGTAGACACTCAGGCCCCATTTTAAGGAACTGGCCAATGTGTCTCAAGGGGAAACATTTTGCAAGCATTTGTTGGACAGCCGCTGTGATAACCGAGGCAGTGCTGTGACTCCTCTCCGTGTATCGGGCATTACGTTCTTTCTCCCGCTCCAGATGCAGCCATTTCACCTTACAGCCTTACAAAGGGTTATTGATTTAGAGCCTTTACTAGGGGCCACAAGAGTTTAATATGATTAACTTCATTCAAAAGAATGTTGTCATAAACATTTATTAAAATTCCTGCTTTTTGTGCATGCAGTTGTCAACCGGAAATTGGCAAAAATACAAAAGGTGATGATGGAAATTAATTTCCCTGAAGGAATCATTAAATCTTCCTCCTCCCTTTTCTCCCCATATCTGCACCTCCCTCTTACTTCATAGGCTCCAGTACTGGAAGCTTTTAATTGTCTAGATTGTCACTTTTTAACATCTTAATCCCTCCTGATGAGCCTGGCATTTTAGAAGCATAGCAACTGAATACTAAACACTGCACCTCTTGGATAGCCATTATGCACAAACCAGCTGCAGCCGGGGCCCAGTTTGCATCAATGCTCCAGCTGACATGTCCTACCCCTTCTCCTGCTCTCCATGGTGTAGATATGTAGCTCCACCAGCTTCCCCAAAGTCATTCTCTTCTGTCTGATTTGAAAGTCAGGATTCCAGGTCTGCAAAATTTACCTGTATCAGAAAACCCAGGCAGCCACAAAAGAAAATATTGCTACAAATTGTGCACTCGTGTTAGTGTATTTCTGGTCAGATCAGTTTGCACCACTGACATCAGCAGAGTTTGTGGTTTTCACCACAACAGGAACTGGTGTGCTGTGCTTGTACAGACGACGTACTGCCCGGACCTGGCAGCCTCCTCTTCCCACTGGGAACAGCTAGAGTCAAACCCATAAATTATCTGGATGATACCAATCAAACCGAGATAACATGGGTGCCATTGTGTTATAGTGAAATCTAGACTGGTTGAAATGAACCTGCATATCCCCAGGACCGGGGAGGCTGGGAACAGCACAGCTATACGTGTGAAAGGAGGTGAGCAGCCTTCGTCCTGCAACTACTTGCATGAAAATGCTTGTGGGAGAAGAATGAAGAAATATCCTCAGAACAGAGAAGAAAGCAACTGCTTGCATTTGGTTGACTAAATGCAGGGGTCAGTTACTAATTACCCTGCTTGTTTGATAAGTGCTCTGTATGCAGGGACTCTGCACCAGCTGTGCTTCTGTGAAAGTTTGGAGTTTTCTTTCAGGGCTGCTCTCGGAGAAGAGGGCCATCGTGTGAGGCCATTGCACAGGCTGTCTCAAAACAAGTCTCTTTAAACAGCTCTTGCATAGTCTTGGGGGTTAAATCTGCCAGAATATTGCCAGACAAGACACAGGGCTTTCTGTCTGCAAATCACAGACTTATAAAGGACTGAGTTGCTTCTCTGCTGTAGTTTTCCTGTATTTCCACAGATATTTTTTTTTCTTTCATTAGGGATAACATAACTATTTCCCAGAAAAGGCTGTTACCCGTTAATGTATCGGTGAGGTGCTGGACTAGCTGCTGGCTATGTACTTACGTCCATTGTAGAGATTCCTCGAGGGCAAGGTGAGTGCTGCTGACATTATGTTTTTCTTTCAAAATTGACTACAGTCACAAAAGAAATGAAGAAAGGAAAGAATATTAAAAACAAACAAAAAAAAGCATAATGTTAAAGCAGTAGCTGTTAATGGTGCTTTACCAAAAGTGAGAAAGATTCTGCTTGTAATTGGTCAGGGCAGGAGGATGCTGCAGCTGTACAGTGGCACCAGAAAGGCACCAAAAGTCCTCCCCATCCCAAATATGCATGCATCCTCCAAGCCAGGCTCTTCTGATGTAGCATAAAGCTGCTGTCAGATGCTTTTCGTTGCTTATGTAGATAATTTTGATGACAACGCCACAGTCTGTGCAGCCATTAAAGGCTTTATGGTAGCAGTCCAGGCTTGGTGGAAGGAGTCATTCAAGGTGTCACCAAGTGTGTCTGGAGAGAAATACTTCCTAGAGTCCTTGGGAATCTGCAATGCTGGGTTGTACTGGCTGCTCCCTGACAAACCAATAGGGAAGCACAGGGCAGAAAGACAGATTAGAGCATCCTTCCTCCAGTCATTCATGGATATGCCTCTGCTTGCTTGCTGCAGCCCACTGTCTCCCTCTGTGAACAATGTCTACGGCAGGGCTGATGAGTTTGCAATTCAAATGTGTTTTTTTTAAAAAAAGGACCTAATTGACTGTGGAGCTAAAAGTGCTATTTTGCAACAGCTCACAAAGACACTGTAGGGATGGCAGTATAGACTGAAATGTTTGCTTGTGCATCTTTCTGATTCCACAGGGAAAAACTGCTCAGGTCACATGGTTTGAATTAGATCAGAATTGAAACAGTTTATTGATTTATTAATCCCAGATCATTGACTCACAATCTGTGAACCATATATGCAGAATCAGTATTGGTAATGTAACAGATAAGCCAGAAAACTAGACAGTTCCAAAGCATTAATAAACACCTGCAAATTTCTAAATGCCCTTCTATAGCTGATCTCGGGACTTTCTGATCTCACACACACACGCACGTGAGAGATGTGGCTGCTCTGGCTGCATGTCACCCCCGCTGCTCCCAACACACCCCCATGACAGGAAGTCCCCGCGGGGCCACAGGCACACCCTGAAGTGTGGGTCCCTCGGCACTGCATCCGTGTGTTCACCCTCCTTGGGTGCAGCCTGCATCCCCATCTCCTGTCCCCCAGAGGGGCTGCCTGGGCAGGGGCTGTGGAGTTGAGGGGCCACCGGGGTTTTCACCGATGCTCTTTTCCCACCCCAAGCACTCTCTCGTCTAATACAAGTATTTTATGCTTCTTTTATACTAATTTTCAAGCTGACTTCTTTGTTTCAAGAGCGTTCCAAACTCCTTCATTATCATTTAATCCAGCAGACTGTCATTTTCCTCTTCAGCATGATGCCCTCCGTACATTTAGGGTGCTAGACCCACAAACACATGTGTGCACACACGCATCATTTCCTGTCATATTTCTGTCTCACCTGCAGAAACGGGGGGGGGCATGGAAAACAGGGGCCATCTGAGCACGATCATGCCTGATGGCACAACTTATCTTTCTCTACTGAACAATCCAAATGTTTGAAGATTCAATGATTATGCAATAGTAAATGCTGGCAATGTGCTTTTTTCACTGTGATATCTATTGTTTTACAGATATTTTTTGCCTAGAACTAAACTGAATAATTCACGCCTGAATAGCCAGTTTTAGCTGTGTTGCTGCTGTTGTGAATTTTTTCAGTTCCGTTTTTCAGAAACATTTTGGAAATACATAAAAATTATTTTGCATAGTTAGAGCATTTGAATTCTAAATGTTCGCACTTAAATAAATCAGTTGAAAACTTTTTTATTTTAAACAGAAAATGAGCCTAGACATTTACTTGAATCAAAACTTGCAGCTGAAATGTTACCTCTAAACTGAATCTAAAAACTGAGCAGCCCTTGGTTTCATTAGTTGGGAGGACTTTTGCTGTGACTTACAATAATTTTCATTTTCCACTGAGAATGTGTTTGTACTGGTTTGTTTTGACTCCCTCCTGTATTTAGTTAATATTTCAAAGCAAAGCAATCTCTTCTGTGTTTTTCTTCCTGTCATCCCTGTTACCACCAAGGGCACGGGACTGACAGAAACCTTTCAGCCAGGCCCAATTACAGTCAGACATGCCGTGTGAGACTCACCTGGCCAGATGTCCAGATTTACGCCGTAGACTTTCATGTCCTAGGCTTATCATCAGCAGAGAGTAGAGGGTTTTTCTATGTGTCATTTAATTAATCTTAACGTGGACATTTAAAATAAGTCAGAGGAACGAAGCTCCAGTGACTCTAAACTGAACCTGGGAAGACACGGTCACGTGTGGACATTGACGCTGCACGTTTTAAAAAGTTAGGTGAAATGACTCCAACCCACAATGTCAACCCACTGCAGCTCACATCAATTAGCACCATGGTGGAAGGAAAGAACAGAGGATTTAACAGATAAAAAGAGTCGCAGTGGTGAGAGTCCAGAGGTGAGCAAAGGTCAATTTGAACACTGGAGGAATGTAAGCAATGTTCAGACTAATCCATCCACTACTATCCCTTGATACCACATAAATAACAGTGTAAGTCACCAGAAGTCTTACTGGGAAAGATGCAGTCTGTTCTCCTAGAATTAAATTTACTACCTCAGATTTCTTAATCTCTGTCCTTTAGAAGATGTGTGTCTTATACCAATCAGTAAGTTAAACATTTAAAGAGTCATCACCTTTTAAAATAGAGCCAGTTATTTTTGTTGCCTAAATAGGGATGAGGAGCTTGTAAATTGCTAGGTTCTTGTTTCATATTTTGAGCATACTGGAGCACAGCAAGGATGTTGTGTAAATCAGAGATGAGACTGAATGCTCTTTTGTAATTCATGGAAAGAAAACACATGGCCTTCATCAGTAGCTTCAATTTGGAGATGTATACTGACAGTTTTTTATACCTAGTAGTTCACATCAATTTTTAAAAGACAAGGATTATATTTCATGTCCAAAACATATTTCACACAACATAAGGTAACTCTTCCAGACCTTCTTCTGAAGGGAAAAGGTAAATTCACTACTACACTAGGGATTGGTGGCTACCTGGTACCTGTGGTCATGACCTGATGACATTTGGTGGGAACAGAGGACAGTCCCAGCTACTCAGTCATTCTTCAGGCATTGCTGCTAAACATCACCTACATACTCAATTTTTCATGCTTCATCTGGAAGCAAGTATAACAAATGAGCTAACTGGTGATGTCAAGATTGGAGGCAGCCTGGGCTTCAGTGACGATGCAGTGGTGGAGTTTGCAGTCCTGAGAGATATGGGGAGGGCAAAGAGTAAAGTCAGGACCCTGAATTTTAGGAAAGTAAAATTATATCTCTTCAAGGAGTTGGTCAATAGGACCCCTGAGAAACTGCCCTCAGGGACAAGGGAGCAGAACAGCCGGCAGATCTTTAAGGAAGCTTTCCATATAGTGCACAAGAGCTCTCAATCCCCAGCTGCAAGAAATCAGGAAAGGAAGCCAAGAGGCCAGCATGGCTGAGATGAGACCTGCTGGGCAAACTAAAGGGCAAGAAGGAAATGCACAGGCAGTGGAAGCAGGGACAGGTATCCTGGGAAGAGTACAGGGACACTGCCGGGTTGTGTAGGGATGGGGTCAGGAAGGCCAAGGCACAGCTGGAGCTCAACTTGGCAAGGGATGCAAAGAATAATAAGAAGGGCTTCTACAGGTATGTCAGCCAGAAAAGGAAGGCTGAAGAACGTACACCCCCCTCAATGAACAAGACTGGCAGGCTGGTAACAATGGATGAGGAGAAGGCTGGGGTACTGAACAACTTCTTTGCCTCAGCCTTCACTGGCAGTCTCTCTTCCCACACCTCAGTCAATGGACTGTAAGATGGTGACTGGAGGAGCAAAGTCCCTCCCACTGTAAGACAAGATGGAGTTCTAGACCACCTGAGGAACCTGAACATGCACAAGTCTATGGGACCTGACCAGATGCATCCCAGAGTCCTGAGGGAATTGGCTGATGCAGTTGCCAAGCCACTCTTCATGATACTGGAAAAGTCCTTGCAGTCAGGTGAAGTCCCTGGAGACTGGAAAAAGGGAAACATTGCACCCATTTTTAAAAAGGGTAGCAAGGAGGACCCTGGGAACTACTGACCCGTCAGCCTCACCTCTGTGCCTGGGCAGATCATGGAACAGACCCTCCTGGAAACTACGCTAAGGCACATGGTGTCCAGGGAGGTGATTTGAGACAGAGTGAGTCTCACCAAGGATGAGTCCTGCCTGACCAACCTAGTGGCTTTCTATGATGGAGTGACCACATCAGTGGACAAGGGAAGAGCTACGGATGTCATCTCTCTGGACTTCTGTAAGGCCTTTGACATGGTCCCCTACAAATATTGTAGAATCATAGAACCGTAATTCTTATAAGGACAGATTTTTTAGCAGGGCCTGTAGTGATAGGACAAGGGGTTGTGGTGTTAAACTAAAAGAGGGTAGATTCAGCCTAGATAGAAGGAAGGAATTTTTCACAATGAGGATGTTGAAACACTGGACCAGGTTACCCAGAGAGGTGGTGGATGCTCCATCCCTGGCACCGTTCAAGGTCAGGCTGGATGGGTCTCTGAGCAACCTGATCTAGTTGAAGATGTCCCTGCTCATTGCAGGCAGTTTGGACTAGATGACCTTTAAAGGTCCCTCCCAACCCAAACTGTTCTATGATTCCATGATTTTATGATTCTATCATCATTGCTAATGCATTTTGTGGTTGTTTTAGACCGTTGATGAAATTAGTATCATTTTTATATATTTATTTTCTATATATATTATATATATATTTAAGCACGAGAAGGGGAAGAAATAATATAGCATAATGTGGTTCCTTATTAAGGTGGGTGCAAGTAAGCATGATGGGTCATACTTACCTCATTTTAGATGCCTGTTAGTTGTCTACATCAGAGCTAGTCACCTCAGCTGTCTTTATCATCAACATAGAGAATACATCGTTTAAGGGCATGATTTCACCTAGTCTACTTTAAACATCTTCCTCAGGAAAAAGGTGGTGGGCCCTTAGAAATATCTGTACCTTTATCTTGTAAGTGGTAGTTCAGGTGTGGGCACCTACATTGTAAATATAGATTTGATCAGGAGAATACGTTTGGTCATGTGAATATCCCCTGAGGATGTGCATTGAGGGAGAAAGAAACTAAAGCAATAGGGAAGGGGAGATGTTACTGTAGAAATTAAGTAGTCTCAAAAGACTTCAGGGAGAATAAAGGCATATCATTGTGTAACATTGTGAGTGAAGGATTGATGTGATCTTCATATCAATACATAAGGGGAAATGAACAAGAATATGGAAGCAGTCTTCTCAGCATCAGGTGTAAGACACAAAAAAAGTCTCCAATTCTGGTGTCAGATACCATGAGGAACTGGAGAAGGTTGGGCAAAAAAAATTATTCAAGAGACTAAAGGAAAGGCCTGTTAAGGTGAGATTTAAAAGAACAAATGCACAGTCATAAAGGAGATCAAAAGGTGACTTGATTGCAATATTTAAGACCCTCCCTCGGAAGCAAAATGTTATGTATTAAAAGATTCCTCAATCTAATAGAGAGTAAGAAGTACTAGTAGCTGAAAGATGGTATCAGACACTTTTAAATAAGAAGTCAGGTGCACATTTTTAATCATGAGGTGAAATTACCACAAGGAATGGTATTTGCTTCAGACTAGCAGATCACACCTTTTCTTTCAGGAAGAAATAGCTTGGTTAAATACAAACTGTAATGTTTGATTAGGGGGACAATGGGATGGGATATAATGGCCTGCTCTCCAAGATAGAGCAAGCATACTGGCACCTCCAGGCTTTAAAATTTCTGAATCTCCTTAGAGAACAAAGTCACATATTCCTAATTTACAAACAGTTTTCAATTTCCCAAGGGAAAACTGAATGGAGACAAAAAGGTTTTGCAAGTAGAAAAACATCACTATTTGCAAAATAAGGATTACTACTGTTCACCTACACATCTGTAAGGGAGAAAGAAAATGGTACATATACAGACTGCAGACCATGACATTCATCAGGAAAATGGTTCAGAGCTAAAAAATTTACTCTTGAATTTTAATTTTGATGGTGTATTATTCAAAGGAATATTAAGAAGAAAATGATTGTTTAGAAAGATTAAGATATTCATGGTAGTGACTTTACAAGCTATAATTTGAGGAACAAAAAAGGCTCCAGGTTTTCTGTGTAGCATTTTTTTAAGCCATATTGAAATATAAAATTAAAGGAGTCCTCATTTTTTTAGATCGTTCTGCTCTTCGATATAAAATTATCGTTCCTTTTATGGGTAATAAGAACACACTCTCTGGTTGTCAGCCTGCCTTTGTGGGTGCCCTTCAGAACTTGTCACTCTAATAATACCTGCATTTTTTCTTATTTGCCTTATCTTATTATATGTAAGCCTTTCTTTGTTAGGTCCATTTGTCACTTTCCAGCTTGTTTGGATCTTTAAGTTGGGGGGTGAGAGAGACCTAAAACTGAAAATTGTATGTTGGCAAACCCATTTGTTTTTATGGAAGTGCAAAAATTAATGTACACAGAGAAAACGAAATAAAGCAAAGTGGAAAAAACCCTAATGCTAGAAGCTTTGTAACCAGTTTTCATTGCAAACTGTTTTGTTCATCAGGGAATCCTGATTGTCAACAGAAGGAGATATGCACTAAAAGTAGGGAAAATTAGTAGGACCGTAACTCAATAACTCAGCTGTGAGTTGTGCCCAATTCCTAGGTACAAGAGTTTACTCTATCCAGCACTATTCTCAGATGAAGGATGAGCTGCAGCCCTCTCCGCTTTTCTGCACTCTTTTCATAGCAACACAAATCACAGGATAATTTAGGTTGGAGGGAGCTCCTAGTGGTCACCTAGTCCAACACTCCAACCAAAGCAGGTCCAGTCAAATAATATTGCTCAGGGCTGTGTCCAGCTGCAGTTTGAATATCACCATGGATGGAAATTCAACATCTCTGGGCAACCTCTTCCAAAATTTAGCTACATTTACCTTTAAAATTTTCCCCTACATCTGGAATTTCCCATGTTTCAATCTGTGTCCATGGCCTCTTGTCCTACCCCTGTGCATCTCTGAGAAGAATATGGCTCAGCCTTATCTATACCTTCTAGTAGGTCATGAAAACCAGTAATAAGTTCCTCCAAAACAGTTTCTTTTTGAGGATGAACATACCTCTCTCCCTCAGCCATTTCTCACTTGTTGGGTGCTCCAGCCTCTGACCATCTTGGTGGCCTCTGCTGAAAATGTCCCAGGACGCCAAAGTCTTTCTTGCACAGGGGAGCCCCAAACTGCATGAAGTTCTCCAGATGGGGTCTCACAAGTTCTGAAAAGAGGTGAAGGATCACTTGCCTCAGTCTGCTGGCTAATAGTATTGCTAACACAGCCTAGTACGTGGTTAGCCTTCATCAAGCATAGCTAGCTGGCACAGCATAGCTTGCTGGTCAAGGGAGGTGATTGTGCCACTCTACACTGCACCTTGAGTACTGTGTGCAGTTTTGGGCACCTCGATACAAGAAGGACATCAAACTATTAGAGTGTGTCCAGAGGAGGGAGATCAAGATGGTGAAAGGTCTCAAGGGCAAGAGTTAAAAGGAGAGGCTGAGGTCACTTGGTTTGTTCAACCTGGTGAAGAGAAGGAGCGACTTCATCACCATCTACAGCTTCCTCAAGAGGGGCAGCAAACGGGGAGGTGCTGATATCCTCTCTCTGGTGGCCAGTGATAGGACATATGGAAATGGTATGGAGCTGAGTCAGGGGAAGTTCAGATTCAACATTAGGAAAAGGTTCTTCACTGGGAGGGTGGTCGGTCACTGGAACAGGCACACCAGGGCAGTAGTCCTGGTACCAAGCCTGTCAGAGTTCAAGGAGCATCTGGGCAACTCTCTTGGTCATATGGTTTAGTTTTAGGTAGACTCCCTGTGAAGAGCAGGGAGTTGGACTTGATGATCCTTATGGGTCCCTTTCCAACTCAAGATATTCTATGATCTCTGCACATGCTGACTTCTTGTCAACCTCTTGTCCAGCATGACCCTCAAGTCCTTTTTTGCAAAACTGCCTTCTGGCCAGTTGCTCCAAGCCTATATTGATACATGGGACTATTCACCCCGAGGTGCAAGACTTTGCATTTCCCTTTGTTAAATTCAATGTTCAACACCTTTGTGAGCTTCCTATCAGCCTGTCTCTCTAGTATGTCAACATGCCTGCTAATAGAAGCCATGCCTTCCAGCGTACCAATCACTCCACCCAATTTAGTGTGGTTTGCAAACATGCTGAGATGACATGGTGTCCCACTGTGCAGATCTCAAAGACCTAAGAAGGCATTGGGCAAGTGCTGATTCCTGAAATACATCACTAGTACCTGGTAACCAGTTGGATTTTCTACTGCTGATCACAATCCTTTGAGCTCAGTGGTACAGTCTTCCATATATCTTATAGTCCACTGATCCAAATGATGTCTCACCAATTTAGCTATAAGATTACTACATTGAAGACCTTACTGTGGTTAACGTAAATGGTATCTACTGCTTTCCTGTTGCCTGTGGCTCAGAAGGCAACCAGGCTGGTCAGGCATGGTTTACCATGGCCCTTCTAGGTCACCTTCTTGTCTTGCATGTGCTTGGAAACAGCTTCCAGGAGGATTTGCTCCACAACCTTCCAAGGAACTAAGATAAGACTGACATGTTGTTCTTCTTGCACATGACTGTGACAGTTGACTTTTTCCAGTCATTAGGAATCTTCACACACAAGTGACCAGCTTTAACTTAGTTTAGGAAAGAGTTAGTGAGAGTCTTGACTTATTTTTTTTTTTTAGGGTGTTGGTTTGTTTTGTTTTCAAAAGTGTTTGCTTGTTCTTAGTTCTTAGAATTTGGTTTTCTCAATTCACTGAAGTTACTTCTTCCTAATCCAGCTTCCAAAACATTGAGAAAAGCAAGGTGTGACCAGAGATGCTCATTCCACATTAAAGAAGGACACATTTGGGGACATGCACAAAACATCCTGAAGATTCAACATTAAAAGCAGTGGACAAGACATTTTTAACATGAAATATCATTTAAAAAACAAATAGAAAAAAATGTAGAATCTGTAGATTCCTTCTCTTTTTTTCATCTTACAAAATATCAGTCACAAAATTTCTGGCAGCTATAGAAGAAAAAAACCTCTTTTATATCCTCAGCAACCATCCTATTCCCTTCATTTCTCTTAGCAGCATATAAACTTACTGGTGCTTTAACGTCAAGGTACATAAAGGCAAATACCTTTCTGAATAAAACCCTTTCATTATTTTTCTTTGTATAAATGATTCATGTTCCCTTATAACCTATGATGTAGAACTTCGGTTCTTTCAAAACTTTTTTATAGACTTAACTCCAAGGCATGGAGACTGGGTTAGTGAGACTCATAACTAGCAGTAGTATGTTTGTCATCATGATTTGTCACTGCATCAGGTGAAAACTTTGAAGTTAATTGGTTCATATTTAAACCATGCTTTGAAAATGCAAAGCTCAGTGCTGTTTTTTTCCATAATGAGGTCCATTTCTTATACTGACTGATAAGCAGTCAGTATAAAATGATGGGCTCTTAAATCTCCGGGAATTGTACTTAATGAGAATGACTCTGATTCTCATTATATTGATTTCAGTGGGAAAACTTTCATTCATTTTAATGGGAACAAGACTGACCCTTGCTGAGGATTTGGAGCCAGTCCAGTAAAGATCATAAGTATATGAAAGCGAGGTACAACTGCACATCAGTGTCACTGCTCAGGCTGCTGTTATCAGACTGTGCTGCCTGTGAACGTTCCTGCCTGAGCGTGTGGGAGGAGCTGGGTACCTGCGACTGGCACGCATATGGAAAGCACTCAAGCACAAATGTTTGCCTAACCTTCACATTTTGGACCCGAGGTAAGGATTATTGACGTAGAGTCCAGAGTCCAAAATTCTTCCTGAGAGCAAGCTGCTACCAGCAGTTTTCTAAAGAGCTGGGCAACGCACACTGCTTTCCGTGGCAGGGGCTACAGATCCCCTTTTTTACCATAGCCACACAGAACAATTAACTATGAAGTGGAAAACCCATGTTCAGTGCCTCGCTCAAGCATGTCCTGTCCACTGGGCCACAGGCCAAAATATACAATGAGATTCTCAAATCTACCATGGATTATTTGTAACTATGAAGTGACTAGTACAAGATATAATGAGGGAGGGGTGGAAAAAGAAAACACAAATCATTGGAAGACAGTCTTTATTAATGCTATTTTTCTGTTCCCCAACATTTTAAAATAGAACCTGTCTTCTAGTTAAGAAGAGAAGTTTGAAAGGACAAAACAACGTGTTCTTAAAAGTTATCATTTCCCAGAATTATGATAATGACAGAAGTACAAAATTGCAAGATAAAAAGTGCATTCTAATAGTGCTTTTATTTCTCCAGTTCTCCTGCTAGATATATTTCAAAGCAAGTCACTGCTCTGAAGCACTCTGACACTTTGGGAAGGATTCCAGGACCCAGTCATAGGTCTTTAATGCCACTTAGGTGCCATGGGATAACCCCCTTGTCCTCCAGCTGCCATTCCAAAGGCAAAGCATCTCTTGCGTTACATCTGCCAATCCTGCACAGATGTCACAGCTACATCAGGGTGTCTAAAATGACCTGCTGGAGGCCAGGCACGGTAAGGCAAGTAGGCAACTAAATCCCACCTTCTATTGCGGTCAGGTTGCCTAAGCATCTTGAGAGCTCCATCAGGAATCACAGCTATGGCTGTGGGTAAAGTTATCAAAGCTGTGGTGCTGCATCTCCTGATAAGCTCTTGAGCCTCTCCGAGGAAAGGAGTACGCATAGTGCAGTGCTGTGCAGACAGGCCAGCTGCGGTCCCAAACCCGGTGTAGTCGCACGAGCGTGCCGCTATGCTTCAGAGCCAGTTAGCAGGGCTTCATCAAGCCACACGTATCCAGATGGATTTCCCCAGCCTTCCCCCAAATCTTTCACATAACCTGTGACTTAGCCTCAAATGCAGCTACTTACAATGCTTGTAAGGTACTATAAAATCACGGTTTTGAAGTGCATTCCAGTGCATTCATTCCATCAAAGTAATTTGCTTCTAAGATTACCACTTCTTTTCTACCATGAGAAAAACAAAATTTATGAGATGTAAAGAGTACATGCAAATTGCACATGAATCAATGAAGCTTCTGCTTTAAATGAAATATCCAAATAAGCGTTGAAAAAACTTGTTTTGGAGGCAGGTCTGAATTATCTTTCCCCTACTCTGCATTTATCCTGCATTTTTCTGAAGATCGAGTCTCTTTTTACGGGATTCCTTCTCTGACTTGTATAATTGCACTTACCTGGAACATCTGTCCTTTTCAAGAGAGAATGGAATTAAGTGAACAAAGACTTTCAGCAGCAAGTAGCTAGGATGGGTAGGAACATAATCTATTCACAAGATGACTTCTTTTTTTTTCCCCAGGTGACCATAACTAGTAAATGTAGCTGTGCCAGCATTTACTTTAGGTGCCAATTCATGTTGGCTAATAGAAGTCCAGTTTTAATCAGTTTTTATTGTATTGTTTGGTCTCAAGATTTCTACATTTCCGCAATGAGAATACATGAAGAGATATTTGCTGCCTTACTGTAAGCATTCACAATAACTGGATCAAAAGAAGCCTAAATACTTGCCTACATTTTGGTTAGAAGACCTTCAGAGAAAGAATTTGCCTGCCTTTGTTCTCATCATGCTGAGACTCTGTCTTTGCTGGAGCCTCTAGAAATACATTTAACAGCGGAGCACCCCAACCTCAGTGCTTGTTAATAACTTGGCAATACCCCACACACTGCTGTGACTTTTGAATTTGGCTTTTTGATCCTCAATGACACCATTTGAATAAGTTACTAGGAATCAATTTTAAAGAGTATTTATTTTATTTATTTAGTTCCATATTCTTTTTTACTTTTTTTTTTATTTTTATTGGAATGAAACATGAGGAGAAGTTCTTTCTCAGACATGTTAACTATTTTCAAATATGGAATATCTGAGTAAAAGCACTGAAGGAGTGTGACTAAATCAGCCTGCACAAAATCTTTAAATAACCCTGTTTAAGGAGACCAGGAGGACTGACAAGTTTTTTGATAACGAAGTCCCACTCTTGCAAAATGTATGTGGTTTTGCATTTATTTAATACAAGTTATGTGCTGTGAAGATATGGTACTTGGTTTGGTCACATCCAGTTGTAGATCATAGTATTCATTCCTCATCCAAACGACAGTCTGATGATCTTTTCAAGATCTAGGTTTCATGATGCTTGGTTTTCTCATTAATACCATAGTCAAGCTGAGTCAGACTGAAAAAGCCGTAAGTCAAGCACTAGGAAATCTGACAGAGATGGAATAGATGCCTTATCATTGAGGGATTTTTTTTCCCCCCCTTAATCACCTACAGTTAAAAATGAAAACACAAAGGTACACCTGTAGTGCCAGTAAACAGGAGCAGTTTGCGGTACAAATTATGAAGAACAGAGTGTTGCCAAAAATTCATGCAGAGAAATGAATCTCTTCCTGATGGGCATCATTTTCCAAATGGGCTCTTGCATGCTGTTGTGGTTTGAATTATGGGTTTCATGCAGATACAATCTGCAGTTCAAGTGCACGGGCTGGTGAACAGTAGCTGCTTCTCTAGAAAAAAGAAAACAAGTGATAGCCTAGAAAATGAGTATTGTAGGTTTATAATTAACAGAGAGGTTGTCTGCTTTAATCTCTGAGTGAAGGGCACATTGCTTTCAAAATATCTCAGTGAAAGAAATAACTCCAGCAGAATTTAGTTTTTGACTTGTAAGATCTGTGAATGTAACTATGAGAACTCAAGGAATTAAATCTTGCTTGTTGTTGTTATATCAGCTGCAAGGAAACTCTCTTAAAAGTCTCATTATTCATAGAACCTGTAAAGTAATGTCTAGGTATGAGTCTCGGTCACTAGCTCCTGTGTAAGCTGTTCAACTTGTGGTAATGGTTAGCTAAGGACAGATGATACACTTCTGTAACTGAAAAGATTAATCAGCCATTTGGGTGAAGGTGAATTTGAAATTTATTTTCCCCAAATTAAACCTTACTGATTTTTTTCAGTCTTTTCAAAAGAAAACTCACTTCTTGCAATGTCTAAGTAAACAGTTTTCTGCTTATCATCTTTCTCAGTGGGGAATTACCGATGCGTATATGCGGGACTTTCAGAGCTACCAAGGGTACGGTCATGTCAGCAGGTAAAGCAGAGCAATAACGTGGCCTCGCCTCGTCCCTCGCGCTGCTAGCACTGCTGATGGAGATCACGGCTCTTCCCTGGGCTCTGCAACACTGCGAATTTCCCTCTCCTTCCTTGTATATTGCTTCCCCCCAGGTAATTTACAGTCTGGTCTTTTTTTTTTCTAGTTTATTAGCACTAGAACGATTTATTGGACAGCCTTTTAAAAATTATTAATGAAGCGTTTTCTGTACTATTACAAAAGATTGTCTAACTTTATTTTTCATCACCATAGCATCTGAAGTACTTCACAGTCTTTTTCCTCATCTTCAAAGTCTCCCTTGGACACGGGAAATCCTTACATCTGAGGAACAAAGGCCCAGAGGGGCTGAGTCCTGGCTCTGCTGAAGTAGAGGTACCTAAAACAGACACTGACAACATGTAAATGTCTGAGTTTAAAACTATGACCTATAAAGTCCCACCTAACCTCTCCGGGATCTGCAGAGACTGAGGTGTTTGCTGGCTCTCGGTGTAACACTCTTATTCTGTGGGTACATCTATATCAGGATGTTAGTTCAGATAGGAGTGCACTTCTGAAGCTGATCTGGCTGTCCCTCCCACCGTGCTCCACCGACCTGTCTCACAACACTCAAGGCAGATTCCTTTCAGATGAACTAAACTGGGAGATGTATTCCCCAAATGTACCAAAAGCCTTTCAGCTGGTAATGATCACTGAGTCCATGGGCTGAAGCTAGAGCTAGTGTAAGGTAGAACGTGTATATAGCATGGACACCAGGTCCTGCTTGCCACCTATCTCACTGTACAAATCGGTTCCTCTTGGATCACGCTGTTTGCTAGTGTAGACACTGTTTGTAAGGGTGATGGGTGCTGAAGTTTTTATAAGGCAGATCTGACCTCGTCTGAAGTCATCCCGTGATACCGAGTTTGATATACACATGCAATTCACTTTGACAGCAGTAAAGATGGCACAAAAATGAAACACGGTGTTACAACATAATTTTCAAAAATATGTGATCTTTTCTCTAACAATGAACCTGTATTGGTGAGATGACCCAAGGAATGATGTGCATGGGTTCAGTGACATCTCAGTCTCACAAAATTCAAATCCCCTTTTCCCAGACAAAACTCCCTTATTGATTTCATTCTAGACTGAGCTGGAAGGTGGTAGCTGTGGTACCAACAGTACTCAGACGTGCTGTCAAAAATACCCAACTATTCATGAGAGCATGTTTGTATATTTGATTGTAGCTGGGACTGGGGCCACCTCTTTTCTGAGCCTTCATGCAAGAACTGGATTTTGCTTTTTCCTGTTTTTGACCCCAATGGCAAAAACATGGAAATGCTTTAGGCGGTCGAATGCCTGAGTAGCTCCTGTCAGTCAGCAGCCCTCACCGCCTCCCCGTTGAGCTGTCTTCATTTTACTTGGTAGATCCAGTTCTTAAATTGTTTGCTGCACAGAGATGTAGCTTGAACAGGATGGCAGAGGGAATACTCCTCACCTCTTTCTCATGTCCAAGGCTTCTGGCTGCTATACTTTCCTGGGGAATGAACAAAGCAGATTTGAAACAGTTGAGCTATGCTTTCCACCAGAAGAATAATGCCCTGCTCCATGTGTGCATGTGTGAGTACCCCTTGTGTACAAACCCCACAGAGCAGACTCGCTGCCCATACTCTTCCTCGTAACACCTTCCACGGGAAAAGGTGTTCCCTCAGAATGACTGACCAGATTCTAAGATATTTTCTCTTTTTTCTTCTTTTATTGGCATGATGCAAAAGAAAAATGTTTTTAACCTTAGAATTTGCAGGAAAATTATTGGTCACCAACCACCCATCCGAGAAGGTCTGATTTGGTTTTTGAAACCTCAAGCCATACCAAGAAAAGGTTATCTTTAGAAGATAAGTTGCCTTCATAATACTCGTCTACTCTGCAGCCTAATGGTGTAATTGTGATTGATTTAATAAGTCATCAAAGTTTCTATTTCCCTTCTGAATAGCTACAAAAAATGCATAAGGTCTTAATGCGTTGGGATACAAAAAAAGCAAACCAAAGCAAAGAATAATTCCTGAGATTTATGAAGCAGTGATACTACTTCAATTTTAATAAAATATAACCAATGACAAAAAAAGAAATATAAAAGTATCTAATTATACTTATATAAAATGTAATTGTGCACACTATATAAACGTAAAATCATATTAAAAATTGATGCCTAGGCTACTCATATAATCACATCTCCATTGAAATAACCTTGACGGGTAAAATGGAGTTGGCATTCCAGATAGGTGTCAAATGGTGAGGAATATTTATTTTCCACCAGCATAGTTAATTTCAAGTGGTTTTTTTTCATATGTTGATTCTCTCATCCTATTCTCATAATTTAACAATCTCAGCCTTTCATTTTTTTTGCATTCATTCCACAATAAGGTAGAATAAACCTCAAATTAGGGACTGAATTCATCTTGTCTTAACCTGGATAGTTACACGGCGAACGCCTACATGTGAACAATTGGCTTGGCTCCACTCTAGTCAATAGCAATCTAGGGGACACCAGTCAATCGAGTCTAGAGAGTACCTCACTTCAGTCTAAAATAGACACCATGTAAATCATCCTTTATATACCACTGCATATGTTTACTAGATCTCTGTCAACACTGACAGGAACTAAGAAAACTCAAAATTAGCCACCAAAATTAAGTAAGATACATCCTATCTCAGGCCTGTATACTCTTAGTGCTTTACATTCATCAGCACCTATATGTTGCTGTGATACCCCTTTCTAGAACATGTTTTTTCTTGTTCTTACCAGTGCAATTGATCAGTTCTGCATTAGCAATACTTTTTAAATCATTCTCTGGTCGTATGTTTTATGTGGTTTTGTTTCACAGCTTACTATAAACCATGTGACATGTAACATTTATAAAAATTAGTTCATTATAATGATTTTGGTAATTCTTTACACCAATAATAGTATTTAAGTCTAGGCATGTCTTCCAAGACACTTAAATATTGAGAAATATTGTATTTCTGTATGGAGAAAAAGGTCAATGACTTCAGATTGCTCTGATGCATATCTATTTTTGTAAATATTTGCAGCCTGTGTTTCTGGTTTCCTTCAAGTATTTTGTACTCTTCTTGTTTGGGAAATATTTATGTTCTGTAACAACATGCAAGAGACTGTCCTTAGAAACTTGACTTTTAGTTCTTTTCCCAAGGGGTTGTTTATTCTTCTCTTATTTTAGTGCTTATCAGCCCTGTCCTATTGTCAATCCCAAGTTTTAAGTTTGGAGGACACTCCAGCTTCTTCAACTCTTGGCAAAAAAAAGGCTGAATAATACAAAATTAATATTGGTAGTATTAGTCCATCCATACAAACAAGGGTTTCAAATTAGACCATCAGTATACATTGCATTGACCTCAGCTCACTAAGCTATGCAATTTATCCTCAAGTCATTCAAGTTTCTGGTCTTTGTTGGAGGAAAATCTGGCATCTTAGTTTGCTTCCAGGAAACACCCAAAATCTTCACCCTGTTCTTTATTGTTCAGACTGTATTTCTGTGTTATGGGCAAGAGTATGATTTTAACCATACCGATGTTAAGAGATGGAGATATGCTATTTATTTTCTAGCAAGGAAGGAGTTAGCCAGCTGCTGATGCATGTGTCATATAGGTATAGAGACTGGAGAAACAAACCGGGCAGAAAGCCCAGTCCTTCCACTGGAGTAAACAAGAAAGCCATAAAACCAGCTACCTCATTGACAGGAAGAAAACACATTAGACAGTAGGTAATAGAGCAGTAGCTTGTAGCCCAAATAGGGATTTGGGTTGTCCTTACTTATAAAAGAGTGTTTCTTTCTTTTTATTGCCTGTTCATGCTAATTTTGGGGAGTGGAATTCCCCAGGGGAAAATGTCTTTGATAGGACACTTAATGCTAGATCAAGTGGCTCTATCACACAGCTTACAAATCCTTTTTTCTTTAGATTGCTACTCTTGTCTTCCCTGTATTGCTTTACCACGCTGCACTTAACCCCTTAGCACCCATTCCAGCCTTTTTTCTCTGAAACTTCTCCAGTTTGTCAACATTTTTCTGGCAATTTGGTATTTGGCTAGAAAGCAGTCAAGGTGCAGTAGATGAAAGGCCTACTTCTTTCCTGCTTCATGAATCTTCTGGGTACCCATCTCCAAAATGACACTGGATTTTTATCCCATCATACTGCATTAGAGACATGGGTGTAAATCTCTGCCCACTATTGCCTTCCATCTCTCAGCATTAGAGCACTGTAGTGTCTTTTCTCACACAGAGAATATTTATGATGAAACTTATGGTTGTACTGCTCATTGTATTTCAGAATTACATTTTAAATTGTGGGTGAATAAGAAGGCATGAAGTAAGGAAGGAAAGTAATGTTATGCCATTATGTTTATAACCATGTAGGCATCTGCAGTAAGTAACAATCACTTCATACTTAATAAAGCTTGCATATTGTTCATAGAGTATAAAACTGTTAATTTGAACACACAAGTTTTATAAATGCAGAAGTCCTGAAAAAAAAAACACAAAGAAAAGTCTTAGATTCCCACTATAAAAGGTATAGAGGGACAAAAGAATGTATCCACCTTCCCTAGAAGTCATCTCACTTAATTTTAGTTAACTAAAGTGTATGCACCTATTTTAAACCTGGGTTTGGATCCCTGTTTTAGCATTTAGGGAAAAAAAACCTTTCTAAGATGTGGTGTGAACCACATTTTAGAGGTCTCATTTTTTTCCTCATTGACTATGGAAATAGACTGTTGAGATGAGTCATCTGTCCTAATTCAAGCATCTGAAGGTTGATCTACACCTGACCCGCTTTCCCGGTGCTCCTTTTATGGTCACTGTGAAGAAACAGGCCTCCTCCATAATACCGTTTTTCTCATCCCTCGTGCCTAAAGTAGATCAGATGAACCACTTTCTCCAGATGTCTTTTTCTTTCCACTTATAAGAGTTACGTATTCCAAAATAGAAATCCAGAGTTTAGACGTCTCAAATCTGGTCAGATAAACTTAGTGTGTTCGAGTCAGGTGGCCTCAGACTCTTCCCTAATGCTTACAACTTGAAGTGAAAATACCAATGTTCAGAAAAGTAGGAGACCTCTGTGCCTGCTGGTATGCATAGGCATGGCACCTTGCAACCCCTCAAGCAAGTGGACTTCAGAATCCAAGCCCACAGCACTGCTGGGAAGCAGGATTAATCCTGCTGAGAGGCTCATTTAGTTAATTAATCAAGACAGTGTCACACTATCTAGCAGCATAAATGCACTGCTTCCAGCCAGTGTCTGACTGGCACTGTGGCGTATGCATGGTGTAGGCACACCGGCTCCTTCTGAAGCAGCTTAGGTAACTCCATCATGGGGTGACGCTAGGGGTAGAGACAACTTCTAAATCTGCTACTGGAAGTGAGAAACGCATGTGGGGTAATAGGTAAACAAGAGAATGCATTGCACTGGAATTGGGAAGGAGGACTTCACATTTATTCAGACTTTCAGGTTGTAGTCTTGTTATGCTACCACCCTTTCAGGTGAGGGTAAGCAATAATCCATGACATGAACTCTGTGAGAATATCCTGCTACTATAATACAATGTTCAAATTCTAATATGAAGCATATCAAAGACCTCTAAATTATTTTGCAAAATTTTCCATGTGGTGACAGTTCTTTTAAGTACAGTTCATTTCTGTCCTCTCTGTGGTCACCCTCTGGGAAAGAACAGCTAAGACATCTTTTTCAAGAAGATCTTTTCATTTTCAGTCTTTTGTGACTCAGTTCTATTATAATTCTGTTCCACCATATATTTTTTCCTAGAGTTTGTTTTTTTTTAAATAGATCTATCTTTTCCTTTTTTTTAGCTGCATGACGTCTCTCCCTTTCCAGTCTTGCCTCATATGATTAAAATTGTTTCAGAGGCTGGATGGAGTAACTGGCTTTCTAATGTCAGCTGAATCCTTCCCTGCTCGTCCATACAGTCTGACCTTCCTGCAGAATCACAGAATTGTTAAAGTTGGAAAAGACCTTTAAGATCATCATGCCCATGGAATGGGCATCTTTGTTTCATTGCTTTTCTTTTACAGTCTCTTCCCTGTAATGGTTTGCTCTGACTTTCACCTTTGAAAATGTTCTGAAGCTGTAAGATTGCTGTTGGATTAAATCTTATTTTGTTCTTCATGATGGGAACTTCATAAGCTGATCATCGCAGTAAGAACAGACATCAAACTGCTGCCCTGCAGGTTTTGGCAACGGTGGAGAATGAGATGCAAATTGTTTCCAACTCCCAAATCCACCTCTAGGCTTCAGTAGTGTAAGAAAAATGGGGTGCTGCTGACCCCGAAACGGGGAGCTGTGCTACCTGTGACCACAGACAGAGGCAGTCAGACCAGAGAGGTGTAATGGGAAGAGAGATGGACAAGCCCACCAAGAAGAGGCTCAGGAGCCTTGTTACCATGAGAAGGAGACAAGAGCTGTCATACATTTATTCTGTATCTGTAAGACCACTTGTTTAAAAAGGTTCCTATTTATTATTCTGGACAGACCAAAAAAATGGAACAAATAAAAGTAGCAACATCCATTCAAATAAGCTATCTTTTAAAACTCTTAGGAAAGAAAAAAAAGAAAATCTCATCACTTTTATGAACCCAAAGCAAAATGATAAATCTTGCAATAGACATTAAAACTCAGTCTTTCTAAAGGGGAAAAAAAAAGACAGAAAGCACTGACCTGACACCCTGCATGTTTTGGAACATGCCAGAACACAATTCTACTCAGTGAAAGATGAAAAACCCTATAAATACCATCTATACATGATCTAATAAAATCAAGCATTAATTTACAAAAACATTTACATAATATTGTCTCAGTATCAAGTGTGAATACCTTTTGTGTTTGTTACTCTTTGTCGGCGACATAGACAGTGGGATTGAGTGCACCCTCAGCAAGTCTGCTGAAGACACCAAGCTGTGTGGTGCGGTTGACAGGCCTGAGGGAAGGGATGCCATCCACAGGGACCTGGACAGGTTTGAGAGGTGGGCCCGTGTAAACCTCATGAGATTCAACAAGGCCAAGTGCAAGGACCTGTACCTGCGTCAGGGCAATCCCAAGCACAAATATAGGCTGTGCAGAGAGTAGATTGAGAGCAGTCCTGGGGACAAGGACTTGGAGGTAAAGATGGAAGAGAAGCTCAACAAGACCTGGCAACATGAGCTTGCATTGCAGAAGGCAAAGAGTACCCTGGGCTGCATCCAAAACAGCGTGGCCAGCAGGTCGAGGGAGGGGATTCTGCCCCTCTACTCCACTCTGATGAGACCCCACCTGGAGTCCTGCATCCAGCTCTGGAGCCCTCAGCACAGGAGAGACATGGATCTGTTGGAGCGGGTCCAGAGGAGGGCCACAAAAATGGTCAGAGGGATGGAACATCTCTCCTGTGAGGACAGGCTGGGAGAGTTAGTGTTGTTCAGCCTGGAGAAGAGAAGGCTCCAGGAAGACCTTATTGCAGCCTTCCAGTACTTCAAGAGGGCTTATAAGAAAGATGGGGACAGACTTTTGTGCAGGACCTGCAGCGGTAGGACAAGGGGTAATGATTTTAAACTAAAAGAGGGTAGATTTAGACTAGATATGAGGAAAACATTTTTTACAATGAGGGTGGTGAAACATTGTCACAAATTTCCTGGAGAAGCTATGGATGACCCAACCCTGGAAGTGTTCAAGGTCAGGTTGGACAGGACTTTGAGCAACCTGGTCTAGGGGAAGGTGTCCCTGCCCATGGCAAAGGGGTTTGGAACTAGACCATCTTTAAGGTCCTTTCCAACACAAACCATTCTATGATTCTATGGTTCTATATGATAATGAAGTTGTTAATCTTCTAAAGCTGTTTGGGTGTCCTCATTTGTCTGATAAATTTATTATAGCATTATTCACTAGCAGTCAAAAAAACTGTAATACACTTATTGGAGGTTTCTATAGCTACAACCATTCCTCTACAACATTTCATTCTTGATAATAAGAGTAGCTGTAGTTTTTGACAATTAAAAGCTGTGCTGCGTGCGTGTTTTTCCTTTACAGTACTATTGATTTCAATGCATCATTGGTAGTTCTGCCTACCATCTCTCCTCTAATTTGTCTTTCTTCTGTCCTCTGGCTCTACTGTATCTACCTGATGCTGTCTTTTCCAGTGAAACTCCCTGTAAGAGTTTGCATCTGCCAAGAGCAAGGGCAAGGTTCATGAGTGCAATAGGATCTGACTTAAGAAACTCCTTGAATTTCAAACGTCTTTTCGGGAGGTAGCCAAATCTTTGTCCCCTTGGAACTCTCCACATGAATTTACTCATTCAGTAATTGTCTGGTTTTAGAAAATTAATTCTGAAGGAACATTTCATACACCATATATCATGAGTGCAGACAAGTACCTGGCCACTGATGAGAGAAAAGAAAGTCTTTTCCTTCTGTAAATCAACTCTCTGGTCATTCTTGGATAAGCTGTGGGCAAGGCCTTTTTCTGCTGTGCCCCAGAGGATGCTGTGCCCCTATATCCTTGCTTAGAGTTTACTCTGTGACTTTACCCTGTGTTGCCTGGGTTAACTCTTTATGGAGGGCAGGAGCAGCTGGGAGTTTTCCAAGGCCAATTTGTTGTTGTTGTTGTCTCTTCTCACCACTTTCCAAGCCACGCAGATAAAAGACCAAGTTGATTTTAATATCTTTACACAATTGTTGCTAATCAAGGGAACTGCCTTTTTTACTTATATGTTTGGTTACTGCTGTTAGATTATGCTTTTACTCTTACATGTGTGTGTTCGCCTTCCTTATCTGAGATAACGATTATGAACTGAATTCAATAACCATTTACCTTGTCTTGAAATAAAAAATATTGACAGACCCCCATGATGTTTGTGAAAAGCAGTGTTTATGAGTGAACTCTAAAGGTTCAAACCCTAGAAATGAAAAGTATACCATTCGATGAAATAATAATTTTAGCCTTTTATACTTCAAGAGTCACTTCACTGGTGATTTATTTTTACAGTCTTCTCTTCATATAGAAACTCTGTGGTAAACAGCATAAACTTGTCTTCCATAAACCTTATCGTTCCTGTTCATTATATTCTTTTTTAGGATATGGGGGAAAGTGGAGGGGATGTTACAGTGTCACATATGCACCAGCAGCTCAAGAATTGGTTGCAGATCCTTTCCACTTTCCTGTAGTCATCTGTTCCATTTTTGAGTCCCTCAGACTGTGTCAGCAGTGATAATGTTCATAAGGAACGCATATTGCATCACAAAAAAAAGGGAGGTAAACATGTGTCATCTGTGTACAAATAAGCTGAACTTCTTTCTATATAAGCAGTTCAGTAATAATAATTAAAAAAAAAGTCTGAATCTTTAAACCAAAATGCTATTATCCCATTTATTATCATCTTTTCCTATTTTGCTAATTTTAAAGAGGAATTATTGTTCCTTTATTCACGGGAAAAGTCTCTTACTTCCCAGCAGAGAAGGAAATTTAAATTCAACTTTAAATTCAACTTTAAATTTAACAAAAAATTTTGTTTAATACTCAAAATTTAATATTTCTCTAGTTGCAGAGAACAATGTCAGTGTTGCCAGACCTTTGAACTTACATATATTGCATTTATTAGGCCACTTTGCAATCCTGTCTTACTCTACGTGAGAATTCAGCTCTGTTACTTTTAAAATAAGGAAGAGCATATTGTATGTAGCTCCATAATGATTAATGATGTATTTCCTCCATCATGATTAAGTGTGATTCTTATATTTAAATACGCTTAAAATCAGAAATACATAAACGAGTCACCCATCTTCTTGGTCGCTTACAACCAAACTTCATGAAAGAAAACTGACCCAGCTGATGAAATTCTGACTGCAGCTTGTATTTTGAATGGCGGTGAAGAAGGTCTTCTGGCACTGATTACACCTCAGAGCTGCTGCTTGAGCCTTTGTTCATGGGAAGGGAAAGAACATCAAGCACACTTGGTTTCTGGCTGATCCTGATACTTAAATGAGGTTCTGCTGCAGTTCCCTTGGTTGAACAAAATGAAGCAGAGATTTTTTCTCCTGCTAACTGCTGTGCTGTACTGCCAAGAGGCCAGTATCATAAGAGAACATTTCTGGTGTATCTCTAGGATACATTTTATGGATGAATTATTAGTTTGAAATCCGGACTGCTTTAACAATTATGTATAAAATTGACTTCCTATTTGCCTGATTTGTAATTTCCAAGAGCATTTTCCAACTTGAACAACAAGTGGCACAATGGTACTATGCACAGTTGTGTATAGTAATGACTCATGAGCCCAACACACACAAGGTTTTCCATAATCTTCACATGTTTCTTATGAAATATGGTAAATAATTTTTTATGATAAAGACATTAAGAGAGATTTCATAGAACAGATCCCTTTCCTGATAAAGACTATGCAGCCCTTATGGAAAGGTGTGGGTAACAGGAAGGAAAAGGCTAAGGTTCAACAAACACTGGAAAATTGCTGCTCATTCAGTCTGCCACTCCTCTTACTGATGTAACTGAAGTAGAAATACAGATTTACAAAGAAGTTAAGAGTCAAATTTGTAATACAATATTGGGATACATTTTGTAATGCAAGCACACTGCTTGCTTCTCCAGGATCCTGCAAGGATGTCAGCATATGTTTGTGCCAACAGCAGGACTAGTCCAGCCATCCACTCGGGACTGGGGCACTAGCTGAATACAATTAAAATTTGCACTGTATGCCTTTATTTTCCAGCATGTCTCTTTTTTAGAAAACTTAATTTTACAGTACATATGAAAACAAACGCATAAAGAAAGTGGCACATTTCCTGATGGTACTTCATTCTTCATTGTTGAGTAACCATCAATCCCAAATGCACAAAGAAGCTGGAGGCAAAAGGAGAGAGAGGAGTGACAGCCACATCAGTGGAAAGAAAGAGAGAAGCAGCTTCAATGGACTGAAGAAGCTATTTCATGGTTTTCCCTTCACTGGAGGTATGCATTCACAAGAACCATTGTCGGATACACTCTAGGTTTAAAAGTTCAAATTTCCACAAACATTTTGTGTGTGTGATGCAACAGAATACTTCCAGAAAAACCTGAACCCAGAAAAAACAAATCCAGATTGAAGGCCTTGGTGGAGTGGGATGGTGAAGTACAGGAGCAGGGAAGGGACTCTGGCAATCACATGGACATTTTCAGGCAGTCAGAAAACTCAACTGGTAGGGCATGAGGTGGGGTGCTACATGGTAATTAACAGCTCTTACAAAAAATCATCTTTTCCAGCTACAGGCACAGCACAATCCAGAAGTTTCTGAGGAGAAAAGTATAGACTTATTACATCCAAATATTTGGGAATTTTAAGAACAAAAGCAACCATCCCGCAATGAGTACCCAAAAAGATCCTGGGCCACATTTTGTTCCCTAATGGTCTCACGTAGGACAAAATGGGCATATAATATTATATGGAGAATCTTTGCATTGTCTTTAGTGTACCTTTGGGCTTTTCTGTTGGACCAAGATTGATTGTCTGTTTACAAGTGAGTTATAAGACAAGTAAACATACAGCAGATCACATCTGGGTTGAGATTATGGAGGTGGCTATAGAAGCTGATAAATTATTTTTTGTACCGGAGAGCAATACACGATGCAATCCAGAAGCATAATTCATAATATATTAATATGTAAGTCTTAAAAGTGAGCTAGCAAGAGATTTACAGGCTGAAGCTGCTCTTCTGCTGCAGCACGAGCCAGCTTCCAGAGCAGCTTTTGTAAACACAATAAATGGTAAAAGAGTCAATATTGACTGATGGGGCTCAACACATTCAGTTTCAAAAGGAGCTGAAATACTGAAAAAAATCACTTGGCTTAACAAATGAGTGGTGGAAGCTTTTCTAGACTCACAGCAAATAAAAGAACTTAATTGTCAACCTGACTGTATATACAGAGTGCTGGGCTTCAAATTTCATCCAGTGATGCTCTAGTAACATGCCTATCTCTTAAAAGGCACATAACGTTCTTGCTTTCACTGGTTTTATTTAGTTTCTGGGCAGATCTGAGATTTCTGGCTTTAATTCTTGATCAAAATGTTCATTTGTCTTCAGAGGTTATATAAAATGCTACATATATGTATTTCAAAACAAATAGTATTAAATAAAATGTCAATTTCATCTATAGTTTAGCACTGGGTCATATTAAATTAACATGCAAGGGCTGTAAAAAACTTTTAATAAGAATATTAAGAGTGAAAAACTCTTTATTTTAACATGTCACTGTTCCCTTACCAGCTTCACTAAAATCAAAGAGTCTTTCAGTGACTAATTTCTCAACATTATGAGAGATGAGTTCACAATCTGGCTTTGGTCAGTTCTGATTTTTAAATAATATTGTAGCAGGAATCTACAGATTTGTTTATGGTCTAAGCAGTGAATGATCTGTACAATGCTTCTGATATTATGCCAAGGAAAACTTCAAGAATATAATTAGGTAAACAGTTTAGAAACCAAAGGTGTAAAGACAAGTTGAAAGCTCTTATTCAGTTTTGGTTAACCAGTCAAAAAGCTGGGCTAAGGAAAAGGAACTGGTGCTATCCAATCTGTTGGTTACATTTCATTTGGACTATGTCTATACTAGTAAATAAATATGCTAAGGACCACCCTCAGGCATTGAGGCCAAATGGCACAGAAGAGCTCAAGTGCACGATATTAACTCTCTTGCTTCCCAAAATGCAGCGGCTGCATGCAAACCGCCCTTTGGAATGGTTGCTTGGCCATGCTGTGATCTGAGCTGTGCCCAGGAATTTGGCCCAGACTGTGTCAGTACAACAAATTTCGTTCCAGGGCCCGGAAATGCTTTCTGGCACCAATTAATGCGCTAATGTAGATGTAGCTCTGTAGCCCCGAGACAGTAAAGCAGAAAGTACACAGTTTGGAAGGCTCTTCTCTCCTTTCCCAACTCTGTCCCTCTGTCACTGACAGACAGGACCTCCAGTTTCAGCCCCTCACCAAATCTGGCATCAGGAAACCTATCTCCCATCTCATGTCTAGATGCCTTACTTTTCTGCAGTCACAGCAGGCTGAAGCCTGCCTAGAAACGGACACCTAAATGTCTTAGAAGGACCGAACCAGGTTCATTAATGTGGCTAGCCACACAACAAAAATAATGAAGCAGGGGGATTGCGATGAGCACAACTCCTGAGCAATGCAGAAATCAAAATAAACATGTTAAGGCCAGATGAGACCATGAGAACATTCAGTTTGTCATCCTGAAATGGGTTTGCCTGCGGTGCTCTTTGCTGAAGGACTTCAGACAGGTAGTGTGTAGAACTCTAACAGTGCTCATAACTTGTGAAGTCACCAAGTACCTAGCTTGCACATATATATTTATTTACTTCAGAGAGGTTTTCCAGGTCTCCTATAATGTGCTTACATGTATTTTTGGAAATGAGAGGAGGAAAAAAAAAAGGTTCCTACTATGAGTTTTATAACAAAGTGAAGAGCCTCTTCTGGTTTCACTCAGCTGTGTAATGAGATGATCCTGTGTCTAATCACAGAAGAAGAACGAACGAAATGTACCTACGTCCTGTTATGTAACATGCTTTATGGCTGATCAGATATGTGAAAACAGCAAAATCTGCTTTCATCTGCTAGAATAAGCCATTGCTCATATATGTTTGAACTTCTTTCTCAGCATTTTGTACAACGATGAATGTTTTGTTATTAGGCAGATGTTATTGTACGCCGCTTTTGTACAAAATCATCCTTAAGGTCTACAAATTGTCTACTTCATCTTTTGTTAATTTTTCCTTCAAGCTTTTCAAATAATTCTGTGAAGAGTGCCAGTTTGAGTAGTAAACAGTCTTACTCGTGATTTCAAGCTTATTTTCTATGTATATATATTATAGACCATATAATTTTCTCAATTATATAGGAACAACCCATGAATTTCAGTGAAATTACACCCATGAAGCCAGAGAAATATTTCTGTAAATATACTCCTACAATTAAAAGCTCCAGGAAACTGCCTCAGCTTGGGGACACCCAACTATCCCCCCAGTGGATTATGAAAAAACACATAAATAAAAATACTTTGTGAAGTGCAAAAAAAGGACATTATTTTTTCACGAATTTTAATATTTTTTTAAACAAATGTGAACAAAAACCTTTCAAAGAGAAAACAGGTAAGTCCTGAATCAGCAGGCAATGCTATTAAGCTAATGCAGTTAGAGGCAGGCATTAGCAAGACACCACAATATAAAAGCTGCTGCAGACACATTATAAATCACTATTGTAATAGTATGAAACTAGTTATAAACTGACAACATGTCACTTAATGTGTTTTTTCATATCTAACATTTTTGCAGATTGTTACATAAATGAGAGAAAATAATGATAAGAAATGAAATTCCTATCCATTTGAAATTTTATGTTTTTGACAGAAAGTCAAGGCAAACATTTAATTTTCTGTACCTTTAAAAATAGAGTTCTTGACAAAGTAAGTTTGATGGCTACAAAAGAAGTCATTATCCTCATTATTATTGGTTTGTTGGATGACACCATGATATCCTATGACACTTTACAGAGGTTTTAATATGTGACAGACACTGTCCCAAATTATTTCCTATCTAAACAGACACTAAAGGAAATACACCAAATAAAGGCAAAGGAATGGAGAAATAACATTTGTAATAGTTGCGGCCAGTATATCCAGAAAGGTTTAAAAGAAGGAGGTTGCATCAAAGTGGTTTTAATGCTACTAAAGCAGAAAGGGACCTCATCCCCACTGTACAGTGAAATAAAGGGGTGAGGAAAAAAGACCAAAAAAAGCCAAAATTTCCAGAAGAATAGCTAGACACAAAGACAAAGCAGGGAGGGAGCATCCAGATGCAGATGCAGTTGGCTTGAAGCTCACATGGGAGATCCTCTAAGCTGCCTGCAACGCCTGCGCTGACACGGAAACCAGCACTGCTCTGAGTGTGGGCTGGACCAGATGACCTTTGGTGGTCCCTCCCAGCCCAAGTCACCCTGTGATTCTAGTAGCCTGTCTGGTAAGGTCTGCCAGGCTGGTCTGTCATATTGCAAAGGCTTGGGAAGGCAATTTGATGTTGAGATATGGTCCTTCTTCATTTGGCAGATCCCATGTAGCTGACTCTCTTGCCACAGTGCACGCTGGGTATTTCTGAAAAGCTTGTGACCACCTGATAACAACTAAACATAGATGATCTGGTCTAGTAATGACCTCAAAAAGTTGACAGTTTGATGTGATTTTTACACTTCCCTAAAAATGCAGTTGGATACTGTCATGAGTGGAGTAAATATTTGGCCATTAATTGACGCGTCTGGAAGGAGGGAGGAGGAGACAAGAGGGAGAAAAGAAGAGACCAAACACATCTTCATCAGTTTGTAAAAGAGGATGTAACTTCAAAGGCTATATAACTGGTTCTTATTCATTAATAATCTCAGCCTCCCAAATAATATGCAACAGCCTCACGTATAACTGTAAGAGTACAAATCGGACATAGAAATCTCATTTCACCATCTCTGCACTGCAATGTATCTGTAGACCTGTGAAGTTTTTAATAGCTGTGCCTTATAACAAAGAAAATTAATCTTTATTTTGCAGCTAGAGAGATTTGAATTTTAGCAACAATTTGCTCATTAGTTCTGCACTGCGGCCTGTCTCTGCCTGATGCTGCCCTCCCTGTGAATTTTTATTGTTGTATTTATTTGGTCATAATTATCTCGTCTCTACCTACACCAACCTGTCAGAGAGAGTGTTAGTTTTTCTTCACTGATTTGTAATTCTATTACACAGCCCATCAGCAGCTTGTTCCCGATTATTGCAAGCAGTACGCTCTTCTAGTAGCAGCTGTTAATATTTGCCCCGGCTTTATTAAGCAACAAGTACTTGTTGCTCGCCCATAATAATGCGGAGCTAATAATGTCATCCCAGGCTGCTTCCTGGGAAATTACCTTCTCCCCGTTCGCTTTCTTTATTTGTATAATATCAGCCAAGTAGTTAACCAGCTATTTAATATCTCCATCACCTTAGCAAGTCACAGGAACGGAGAAGACCCAGCAGGCGTGGCAAGAGGGACGCCGAGAAGCAAAGATTGCGTTAAAAACTCTCTGGTGGGGCTCACAGCCCATAACCAGCAGGGAGATCGGGGTGCCTGGGGGAAGTCACGGCTCATGCTAAGCAGAGGGATGTTATCGTCATGGTATGGCCGAGACCATGGGTGTGCAGGCTATCTTTTAGATATGTAGGTCGCATGAGCTATCTAACAGGGAGGACATTTTGAGTGGGGCAGTGCCAGGCAAAGTAATTTGTCATTTTCTTTTTAGGACTGCAAAAGGCCAAGAGGGAAAATTTTACAAAGATTTATCAAATATTGGCAAGTGATCAGTTACATTTTAAAGACTTTTTTTTTCCCCTCTTTCTTGATCAATGGCATTCTTTGGGTTTTTGGAAGATCTCACCCCCAGTCACAGCAAAAAATATAGTTGTCTTCTTTGAAATAACAGCCACTGTTAAAAGAACAGTGCTAGTGGCTGCGGACAGGATTTCATCTCTATATCTTCATTCACAGTTGCTGTTATCACCTTTGAAGAGTATTTTTACCAGAAGTTTCAAGTTCCTGACTTCTAAAAAGTATCTCTTCACACCCCAGATGTCTGCAGATGAGGGATTTCAAGCTAAACTACTGAGATTGTTTCTGAACATCTTTCTTCCTAGGATGCAGAAACCTTTCAAGTTATATTCTTCAAACTTATTTTTTAAAGTTATGCTTGGATAGTGTTCAAGTCAGTGGAACTGATGCAAGTGTTGATCTGAAAATATTCAATGCTGGGAATTTCACAGCTGTCCTCTGGCTAAGTGTCTCGTCCCTTTCTCTTCCTCACCCTGTCTGCCCCCTAGTCCAGGAGGAGCTTGTCTAGATAGTGGTCTACACAGAGTTCAAAATCTATTTGTATTAAGATCTACTTTTTAATTTTACACATCTTTTTACACATTTTTACTTCTAGGTGTTCAAATATAAAGATTTTAAAGACAAAAATCGTTTGTGAAAATTGTACCCTTTTTTCTTTCACTTAAGACTTAAAAGTGTGGATAAATCCATTATATTAACCCTAGTGTATATTTCTGAAGTTGTCTTAAGCACCTTTCACATCACAACCACAAGTACTCTCCCTTTTGGACCGCAGAAGCAGGAGAGACACCCATAAAAGCTATGCAACTAAAGTTCAATGCAACTCAAAAATGTGAAAATGAATGAAAAGTGTCTTTTTGTACCTGTCTTCTAGTTATGAATGGCGTCTATGAGAAGACAAGTATCAGTTCTGGAAAGAAATGAGCAAGAGGTTTTTTCCCCAAATGTAATTATGTAATAATTTCAAACTGAGTTGCTCTCTTCCATAGAGAGCTAAAAGTTTGGGGTAGATAGAGAAACTCAGGAAAGAGCATGAAAAATGACAGTGACCCTCACTCTCTGTTTCACTTGGTAGAAGATTTGCCTCTGATGACCACTTTTGTAGTTTCAGTCCTGTAAGATGCTCTTGAGGGAAAGCTGAAAGTAATGTGTCTGCCTAAAAATAATTAAAAGCCAAAGGCAGGCTGCCTGCTGAGTTTACTGAAGTATTGAGACCCAAGCAATGCCTGCAGTCATACTCAGCACTTAGGAGAATGCCAGCTTCATATCTCAAAATCCTATCTTAACATATCCCATTCAGAAAATCTTGTCTTAAACATAAGGAACCTTTGGACAAGTAGAAATCAACATTTTGTGTTTTGAACACTGGCAGCATACAGACAGTAAGTCTGAAGAGGGATTTTGTAAAGCTGTGGAGGTTTATAGCCAGAAGTAGTGGGATGAAATTAGAGCAAGAAAAGTTAAGCTGCTCATCACAGAAGGTCTGTTGGACTGAGACATGGATTCCTATTGGAAATGGTGGAAGATCTACTCTCTGGGACACTTGGTGCTGGAGTGAACTAAACCTGAATCCTCTAGGAAATGCCTTTTATTACAGGGAATGCAGGATTAGGAAGGCTTTGGACTAGATAACTGAATAAGATTTTGTAATATCTAATTACAATATTTATTTGAAATAGCCCATAGAAGGAATAAGGAAAGGAAAGAAAGGATGAAGGAGAAGGTGCATGGTTGAAAAGTGGGATCTCTCATCTAACATTTCCAGACTTGGTGTAAAGATGTGTCGGTGGGATATTTACCTTTTTTTCTAGCTAGATTAAAAAACTTTTCCTTATTGCAAGCCAGCAAAGGACAGGTCCCTCCAAATGAGTTCCCTAGCTCAACATCTTACAAGGAAATTAAGGAATTTAATGTTTTGCTGCTCCACTTCCTTTTGTTGTATTGTGTGGTCTCTAGGACTGCAACATACCTTGAGGTACTTCTAGCACTCGTTAATAAGAGTTCTTAAAATAGGCTCTAGAGCCAACACTTTCATCACATTCCTTCAAGTGTCATGCTAAATATTCACTAAATAATTAATTCAGCAATTGGCATCATGTCACAAGTGGTTATGAATATGCAACAAAATGTTGGCAAAGTGGCAATTTGGATTTAAAAATCTCACTGTAAACATTTCTGAAAAGGGAAGTCTTTATGCAATAAATCGGAGTACAGAGAAGTGAAAGGATTGTAACTATGAATATGTCTATTACCACTACCACAGGGATGGGTGTTACTCAAAATATTCTTAATGATCTTAAAATGCAGGAAAGGTTACTTGCATGTTTTCGTGTTACAGCCATCTATGTGTCTATGGGCTCAACTGACCAGCCTTTCTAAAACAGGCATTTGTTAACAACACTGGCAAAGTTTTCCTGGGATTGTTTGGCAGAAGGAGATATACATAAAATCCACAACCAGGACTCCAAACCCTTTGATCTTCAAATTGTGCTGGGTCTTCTTTCAGAGCCAAAGGCCTAAAGTTTTGTTCATACACCTTATGAAACCATCAAACTTTGAAACGTATATGCATCACTTGAGCTGCAGGCACTGAAACTTCTGGAGACTGGGAGGTAAGGGAGATAAAAGGCACATAAAAGCCTTAGCAGACAGGCAACTGGTTCAAACAGAGGAACTGCCATCTCTGCAGTCTAACATCATAGTCCCTGAACCTATTTGTAAGGGCAGCTTTCTACAAAAACCTCACATGATTTTTTTTTCTCCCTCAACATTTGATAAAGTTTCTGTTTGTCAGGCTCCTTAGCTCAGATTCCCCACCCCAAATATCTTTGGGCATCTAATTTTGTCTCCTCTGTGAGGAGCCCAGGCTCCCAGTATTGCCAATTAAAAGAAATGAGCTCCTTCAGAAGCTATTCAGCATTTGGGAGTTTATTCACTCTCCAGCTAGCCTGGGTAAATGCCCATTTTACTTTCAGCATGCCAAAAGCCAAGGGACATTAACTCAGAGGTGAAATTAATTCTTCTACCTCCCTCTGCTCTTGTCCTGTGTGTGCTATGTGAGATTTGGAGTACTCTTTTATCTCCTCAGAAATGTGTACTCTTAACTAAGAACAGAAAGACTGTGAAGGCAATTTATAGGATGCTGCATTTTCCCTGGAAATGTCCTCATGTCACTGTGGAATGTCTGAGATGTGAAGACTGAAGTAAAGCAGATAGATAGAAAATCCCGCAGAGATCTGAACCATCACTCCTGGTAAATATTGCAATAGCTGGTATGGCGTGGTTCATTCTAAGCAAATATTTTGATGGGACTTGGGTAACGTGTTCATAGAATCATAGAATCAAAGAATCATAGAAACACAGAAACTTTGGGTTGAAAGGGACCATTAAAGACCATCTAGTCCAATCCCCCTGCAATGAGCAGGGACATCTTCAATTATACCAGGTGGCTCAGAGCCCCATCCAACCTGACCTTGAATGTTGCCAGCAATGGGGCACCTACCACTTCTCCTGGGAACCTGTGCCAGTTCACCACCCTCATCGAAAAAAATGTCTTCCTTATGTCTAGTCTGGATCTACCCTCTTTTAGCTTAAAAACATTACCCCTTGTCCTACTGCTACAGGCCCTGCTATAAAAGTCTGTCCCCATCTCTGTTACAAACCCCCTTTAAGTACTGGAAGGCTGCAATAAGGTCTCCCCAGAGCCTCCTCTTCTCCAGCCTGAACAACCCCAACTCTCTCAGCCTGTCCTCATAGGAGAGGTGCTTCAGTCCTCTGATCATTTTTGTGGCCCTCCTCTGGACCCACTCCAACGGGTTCATGTCTCTCCTGTGCTGAGGGCTCCAGAGATGGACACACAACTCCAGGTGGGGACTCACCAGAGCAAAGTAGAGGGGCAGAATCCCCTCCCTCGACCTGCTGGCCACGCTGCTTTGGATGCAGCCCAGGATACAGTTGGCCTTCTGGGCTGTGAGCGCACGTTGCCCACTCCTATCCATCTTTTCATCCACCAATATCACCAAGTCCTTCTCAGCAGGGCTGCTCTCGACCCCTTCATCCCCCAGCCTGTACTGATTATGGTGGTTGCCCCAACCCAGGGGCAGGATCCTGCACTTGGCCTTGTTGAACCTCATGAGGTTTACATGGGCCCATTCCGGGAGCTTGTCCAGGTCCCTCTGGATGGCATCCTGTGCCTCAGACATGTCGACTGCACCACTCAGCTTGGTGTCATCTGCAGACTTGCTGAGGGTGCACTCGATCCCAGTGTCTATGTCATTGATGAAGATATTAAAGAGTTCTTGTCCCAATACAGGCCCCTGAGGGACACTGCTCGTCACCAGTCTCCATCTGGACATTGAGCCATTGACTACTGCTGTCTGGATTCAACCATCCAACCAATTCCTCATGCACCAAATAGTCCACTCATCAAACCCATGTATCTCCAATTTAGAGAGAAGGATGTTGTAGGGGACCATGGCAAAGGCCTTACAGAAGTCCAGAGAGACGACACCTGTAGCTCTTCCCTTGTCCACTGATCCACTGATGTGGTCACTCCATCACAGAAGGCCATTTGTTGGTCAGGCGGGACTTGCCCTTGTTGAAGCCACGCTGGCTGTCTCAAATCACCTCCCTGGACACCATGTGCCTTAGCGTAGTTTCCAGGAGGGTCTGTTCCATGATCTGCCCAGGTACAGAGGTGAGGCTGATGGGTCAGTAGTTCCCAGGGTCCTCCTTGCTACCCTTTTTAAAAATGGGTGCAATGTTTCCCTTTTTCCAGTCTCCAGGGACTTCACCTGACCGCCAGGACTTTTCCAGTATCATGAAGAGTGGCTTGGCAACTGCATCAGCCAATTCCCTCAGGACTCTGGGATGCATCTGGTCAGGTCCCATAGACTTGCGCATGTTCAGGTTCCTCAGGTGGTCTCAAACTCGATCTTCTCTGACAGTGGGAGGGACTTTGCTCCTCCAGTCCCTGTCTTGCAGTCCATCCACTCAAGAAGTGCGGAAAGAGACAATTCCAGTGAAGACTGAGGCAAAGAAGTCATTGAATACCTCAGCCTTCTCCTTATCCGTTGTTACCAGCCTGCCAGTCTTGCTCATCGAGGGTTGTACACTTTCTTTGACCTTCCTTTTCTGTCTCACATACCTGTAGAAGCCCTTCTTATTATTCTTTGCATGCCAAATTCAGCTCCAGCTGCACCTTGGCCTTCCTGACCCCAGCCCTACACAACCGGGCAACGTGCCTGTACTCGTTCCAGGATACCTGTCCCTGCTTCCACTGCCTGTGCATTTCCTTCTTGCCCTTTAGTTTGCCCATCAGGTCTCATCTCAGCCATGCTGGCCTCTTGCACACCTGGGTTCAAGAGCACTTGTGCTCTGTGAAAGTGTCCTTAAAGATCTGCCAGCTCTGTTCTGCTCCCTTGTCCCTGAGGGCAGTTTCCCAGGGGGTCCTATTGACCAACTCCTCGAAGAGCTGGAAGTTTGCTTTCCTGAAATTCAGGGTCCTGGTTTTATTCTTCGCCTGCCCCATCTCTCTCGGGACTGTGAACTCCACCAGTGTATGACCAGTGCAGCCCAGGCTGCCTCCATCCTTGACATCACCAAGAAGAAAATAAACTCTGTTGGAAGGTGATGTGATGTGATGTAAGTAGCATCCAGAGAGAGACACAGCAGGTGCCTCATGTGGAGAGGAACCACACTGGTGACAAAGCTCCCAAACAGGTTCTCAGAAATCTGCAAAACTTGTTTAACTCACTATGAAGTGGTATAATCTGGTGCTGGAAAGCTAGCAAGGATTTCTCAGGGATGTGTGCAGTCAAGAGCACTACGTATTTCCAATAAACTAAAATCTTGCAGTACTCTTGTCTATTAGCCCACGGAAACAGATTCCTATACATTCTTTTCCTTGCCTTTTTTCCTCCATGTTAAACTGCCATCATGAGGTGGGAAATTGTTAAGGGAGAGAGTGAACCAGTGGGATTTCATGACTGTTCAGCCAAGAGGTAGAAGTCAACCCTCCTCCATTTCAGGCTTGTTTCAAGTTGCTTCAAAGTTCTTCAAGGAAAGACAGAGTCCACAGATCGCAGAAAATAAAGCAAAACGTCTAAACAACATGAGCTAATGGCCTCTGCCATCACTCTTCTCATTGTTTCACAGTCTCTTCCGTGACATTTTCTCCTGGTCTACCTGCAAGACAGGTTGACCTGAATCCTTCCATGGCTGACTTACCTACAAGAGGCAGTTAGACTGTTTGGGCTGACGCTGATTACAGCCTGCATGGCTGTTTTTATCCTGAGTGCTTGGTCCATCTGAGAGCAGCTTTGCTCTTGACCCTTCAGTGTGTGGCAGATGGGCTTCACAGGTGTCCTGTTTGCACTGGGTTGCTGCTAGCCTTCAAAGTGCTGTGCTGAGTGTCTATGGTAATTAACAAGAGGTGCTACGGTAATGGCTTTATATATATTCTGCTGAGGTGTCCTGAGCCTCTCTCCACCTCTTCCAGGAGGGCTGGTTTTCAGCTGCCACCAAGCAGAGCCCAGGGAAACCAAGAAACAATGGGAGGTTGAAGCAACAGTCATTTCTCAAGGATAACACATCTTCGGCTAATAATGATGTTTGGAAGTAGCCTGTGGCTACAAATAGCAATAAGCAACTGAAATGATCCACAATAGTGAATGGTTTTATTGCAGGGAGGAAATGCAAAAGGGTAGCAAGGCGGGCAGGTGGGAGGGTGCCTCAGCTCTTTGGGAGCAAGGTAGCCCCCCCAGGGGACTTGTGCCTTTGGCCCAAGTCAGTTTTAAGATCGCAGGACACTGTGGCACGAAGAGAGGACACCTCTCAGCACTAATACCTGCTCGACTCACCATCTCACCGAGACAGACAACAGCAGTGCTGAGTCCATGCCCTTCCTGTGGTTTTCACTCCCTTTCTCCAACTGCGTCTAGAGAAGGAAGTAATATATATGAACCCTAATTCCCTGTTTATTTTCTTAATAATATAAAGATGACAGAAAGTCTTTAGAGAAACAATGTGAGAAGGAAAACAGAGTGATAAATAAATTAGACCTACATTTCTCTTATTCCATCTCCTTCTCACTATGGAAATAGGCGTTAGCTGTTCTGAAAAGTCAGATAAATGGTGCAGTAATTTATCTTTTTTTTAATCCACTCTGCAAGCTAGCTACGAAATAGATGTAGAACATTTAGCTATATATAGACCAGGTGTGAATGCTTGTTCTGAAATGACTCTCCTGCCTCTTTTGGTCCATAGCAATCAGAAACAAATGATACATTTTACCAGATCTGAAATTCTAATTAAAGGAAGTAGAAAAGGGGTCAGTTAACAAATACATCAAAGTGCTTCATGCAAATTTGTTTTCTCTCCCTGACCAGAGAGTTAGACATTAATTTAGGCCTATAGTAAATGATCTGTATAAAAATCTTTCTTCACACATTATAGACAAATAAAAGATGCTGATGAGGTTGTTTTCTTTTCAAAATTCATCCTATTTTAACCAACTTTCCATAACATTTACTGTTTGCAATATGACAGTACCTAAATCCAAGCCACAGACCACAACCCATCATACCAGGTGCTGTCAGACAGAGTTAAGAAGGTTTCTGACCCATTACTTTATGTTTTGTAATTTGAATAGGCAGACTGTTTCCTTGACTGGTTCGATAGGGGAGAATAGAAATTCTGGGGGGAAAACACCTCCATTTTGATCAACACCACAGACTGATGTCTTGATTTATACCTACTGTCTGGCACTGAGGAAAGGCTGCTGGAAATGAAAGACAAAAAATGAGGGAGGAGATGAGCAGAAGCAATTCCTTGCTATTTCCAGAAGAAAGCAAGGAAGCATTTTCCAGAAGCACTCAGAGTGAGACTCTCTTCCCATAGGGCTGGATCTGTGGGATGGATGCTTGGAGGGCAGAAATCTAGTTCTGTGGAACCCACCCATGTTTTCAAACACAGAAACTTTCATTTCATGCTGCAACAGGAATCTCCTTCAGGCCACAAAGGAACAGAGAGAATCAATGCATTCATAAGAATCATAGAATCGTTTGAGTTTGAAGAGACCTTTAGTTGCTTAATCTTTAGATATTAGTTATGGTCAACTTTGACGATTCGTTGTGTGATTACTTATGTGATCTATACACAAGGTTAATTGGTTTTCCCAGAGATGGTTCCTGTTTTCATTAATTTGATAACCCATCCATTCTGTGGACCATGCATCAATGTATACATTTTAGACAGCCTGTTCTTCTGTGGATCATTTTTCCAGATAATCATAAAATCATTGAATAGTTTGGTTGGAAGGGACCTTTAAATGTCATCTAGCCCAACACCCCTGCAATGAGCAGGGGCATCTTCAAATAGACCAGGTGGCTCAGAACCCTATCCAACCTGACCTTGAATGTTGCCAGCAATGGGGCATCTACCACCTCTCCTGGGAACCTGTGCCAGTTCACCACCCCCATCGAAAAAAAGGTCTTCCTTATGTCTAGTCTGGATCTACCCTCTTTTAGTTTAAAACAATTACCCCTTGTCCTACTGCTACAGGCCCTGCTATAAAAGTCTGTCCCCATCTCTGTTACAAGCCTCCTTTAAGTACTGGAAGGTTGCAATAAGGTCTCCCCAGAGCCTCCTCTTCTCCAGCCTGAACAACCCCAACTCTCTCAGCCTGTCCTCATAGGAGAGGTGCTCCAGTCCTCTGATCATTTTTGTGGCCCTCCTCTGGAGATGCTCCAACAGGTCACAGAATCACAGAATCACTAAGGTTGGAAAGGACCTTCAAGATCATCAAGTCCAACCATTAATCCAGAACCACTATGTCCCCTAAACCATGTCCTGAAGTGCCACATCCACATGTTTTTGTACACTTCCAGAGATGGTGACTCCATCACCTCCCTGGGCAGCCTGTTCCAATGCCTGACCACCCTCTCGGTGAAGAAATTTTTCCTAATATCCAGTCTAAACCTCCCCTGGTGCAACTTGAGGTCATTTCCTCTTGTCCTATCACCAGTTACTTAGGAGAAGAGACCAACATACACGTTGCCACCACTCCCTTTCAGGTAGTTGTAGAGAGCGTTAAGGTCTCCCCTCAGCCTCCTCTTCTCCAGACTAAACAACCCCAGTTCCCTCAGCCGCTCCCCATAAGACTTGTGCTCCAGACCCCTCACCAGCTTTGTTGCCCTTCTCTGGACACACTCCAGCACCTCAACGTCCTTCTTGTAGTGAGGGACCCAAAACTGAACACAGGATTCAAGGTGTGGCCTCACCAGTGCCGAGTACAGGGGCACGATCACTTCCCTCCTCCTGCTGGCCACACTATTTCTGATACAGGCCAGGACGCTGTTGGCCTTCTTGGCCACCTGGGCACACTGCCGGCTCATGTTCAGCTGGCTGTCAACCAGCACCCCCAGGTCCCTTTCTGCTAGGCAGCTCTCCAGCCACCCCTCCCCAAGCCTGTAGCGTTGCATGGGGTTGTTGTGACCCAAGTGCAGGACCCGGCACTTGGCCTTGTTGAACCTCATGAAGTTCACATGGGCTGATGCCTCGAGCTTTTCCAGGACTCTCTGGATGGCATCCTGTCCCTATACCACTCTCCTTGGTGTGATCTGCAAAGTTGCTGAGAGTGCACTCGATCCCACTATGTCATTGATGAAGATATTTAAGAGTACTGGTCCCAGTACGGGCCCCTGAAGGATGCTACTCATCAGTGATCTTCATCTGGACATTGAGCCATTAACCCCCTGGATGTGATCATCCAACCTCGTCCACCAAACATCATGATTCAGTATTACCTTCCTAACCTCCAAAGACAGAAATAAGCAGGATGTCATCAGGAAAAGTATAATTTCAGACAGATGCGTAGGTTTTCTTCAAAAATGAAAACATTTTTTTCTTTCCCTAATCAGGCCTGTGTATTTCATGCATTGTTATTTGATTAGTTTCATTGGATATCACTGTTGATTAAATAAGGAAATGATCTTCTGTGGCTGGATACAACGTTTCATAGTTTTGTGTATTGCTGGCTAATTATAACAAAGCTATTGTGAGTCTTAAAACCTGTATATGAAAATATTTGCAGACAAAGAGCATGCAAGCTGTACTGTATAAGTGCAATGCACCTTCGTTTAATGTTACTTACACTGTTGCTTCATGAAAACTAACTGAAAAATGTGGGTTTTGGTTATGTCATTGTTGTGCAACTCTCCAGAATAAAAGAGACTTGGAAACCCTTAAACCAGGCTGCTGCTGAATTAAGTACTCCTTGCTTCGGGGATTCTTTTTTTTTTTTGCTTGTAATTTATGTATCTACTTCCACTGCATTTGCTAAAGCCATTAAATATTTAATTTGTATTTGATTCTTTTCTCATGGCTGGAGTTCATCAGCTACCCTTACTTGGAGTAGGGTACTAATGCTAACACACGACACGCATTTAAAGGAACACTCTTGTAGCCTTGTTACCGGAATGTGAGTAATTATTAACAAATGGTAAGGCCAGTTTTCTTTCTGTTTAAATATCATTTGGGTTCAATTACATGATACTAAGATGATCAGGTCATTAAGTTTGCTACTCTATTGATTCTAGTTTTAGCTGAGCTCTGTTCATTTTTTATTTGAGCTCATTTTCTTGGCTTGAAGTTTGACTGTGTTATTTGATTGAAAGTTAGCTTCCATGGAAATTATTGAGAGGATGAGGCCTTATACTCCTGCATACATCCCTGAATTCAATTTGATGTTAACTTTTGCAGAGCATTTTTTTCTCTTTCAGGATACTGTGCAATGGCTGCGGTGTTCAGAAGGCCTAAGGAATCTCTAGGACCCCACTCTTCTAAATTATATTTATGCTTATGGCCTGAAAAGGAGCTACTGTTAGGAGGAAAGAGTCAAAAAGCAGTCACACAGGGTGGTGGGAATCGGGAGGCTGAACCCCTTTTTAGTCAGGGGTCCCATGTGGGGAAGGATCCCATGGGCTGACAGCTGGTGGGACAGCACTGCTGGGAGCAGGGGCTGGCACGCAGCAGTTGGCCGCTCCTGGCATAATTCATCTGAGGGCAATTTCCCTGATGCTGATGTGGGACTCTGCCCCAGAGCATCAGAGACTGTGGGGCTGCTTTGGCATGAGGTGGTTATGGGAAGAACACCACAACTTCCAGTGCAGCTCCAAAGCTTTTGGGAGGAGTGGGGAGACAAAGCTCTGGTGCTGTGACCATTGCCAGCCTGGTAGATTTAACTTGCTAGAAATGATCCTAGGTCACCAAGTCCAGTCTCCAGGTCAGTGGGTGATATTGCTGAGAAGTTAAATGGGATAGATAAAAAAATTTGTTAAACAGAGCATCTTTAACAAGGTAGAAAAATATCATATTACCTGGAACTGCCACAATCGCATGCTAGAGTACTTGGCAATTGAAAACGAATTGAAATCCAAATGTATTTTTCAGCTAGCTTTCTCAGACAGGAAGATTCTTACATGAACTACATAAATTTTTACCATGGAAAGGAGTAGTGCTTCTGGGAAGGAGAGCCTGCCATACTTTTGACTTCAAAGCTCTTCATCTTTTCTCTAAAAGGAGGAAATGATTGCCTAGTTGAGATAATTACACACAGTGTCTTTCCCATCACCATGAAATATGACTGTCAATGATGTATATGCCAGATAGGAATGTATAAATAAACACTTCCCAAATAAATCACTCAGCGGCCATCTCAAGTTCCCTCTTCATCACTGCAGTGACAGGCTGGGTACGAACCTGTAACCCAGAAGGGAATACTCTGGCCATGTGAATACCTTCAATGCTTTGCAGTCAACTTATCATCCCCTTGGACCTGTGCAGGAAATGCCAGCATCCTCTGATAAGGACCAGATGACCTAAGCTGTCCTTCTGATCACCTTTGCTTGTCTAGCCTAGAAGGTACTAGAATTCAACCAAACTCTTCAAAACGTCAGAGGGCCCAGCAATTACAAGAAGTAAGGAGTACATGGATTATTCCTGGATGGTACTAGAGGTGGAGACAGAAGGAAGAGCCATTCCCAATCTGTCTCACTACAGTGGTGCCACTTGCCAGAAAGGGTTCCAGACTGGAGGAGGAAGGGGCATGCAGGAATGTGATGCTGTCAATGTTGGTTGGCCATGCTGCTGGGGTGCGAAGCTGAACTCTTTCAGGCAGGGAGGAAATGGAATTGATTGCTCCCAGTTTCTTGCTGGGCACTCTATTAGTCTGCTATATAGATTGCTAGTTCAATTATTAAAACGATACATGAAAAGAGGTTCCCCCTTTTTAAACCATGAAAAACCGAGGGAATCGGCCACACACTCTCCCTTCACCTCCTTTGATACTTGGAACAAAAGAATATAGCTACTGCCTTCGGGGCCTGTGCCTTCCATCCAGGGCCGGCAAAGATACCTAACTCTCAGACAGGACCAGGATTTCACTTTTTTCCTTAGTGTTTCCTCCTGGCTACTGCCCGCTGATCACGCTGACTGCAGGCCTGCTATAGAAACCTTGCTGCCTGTATTTCTTCCGGCATCTCCGCCTCTCCCCTTTCATGGCGCAGGCACGTGTGGCACGCCATTCAGGGGGCCGGGCTGCACTGCAGCTTGTGAGCACCGTCACACCCCTCTTTCAAGACTCCAGGTGCTCTTTTGTATCTAACTCTAAAGCTTCGTGCCAGGAGGCAATATTTACCCGACAATATCCAGAAGCAGTTTTGTATAAAAGTGATGCTTATGTTGGTACTACCAAAGATTATGGGATTGCAATAGAGACTTACCTTTGTAGAGAAAACTCGGATTTTGTGTCTTTGGCAGCTTAAATAAACAGAGACAAAGACAGAGAAGGGAAAATGAGCAAGCACTGACAACAACAGCCTAAAAAGGATGTTCCAGTCAAGGGGCGCATAAGCAAGTTGCATATAGAAAGGGACCTCTCCCAGAGTTCTGTCGCTGTTTCAGAGAGATGTCACTTCAGGTGACTCACTAGAGCAAGCCGAAAGTAACTGCCTGATTTTCAGGGCTCCAAAGTTTCCAAGTCCCTTTTCTCTCACCCTACTGCATGTTTTTCCTCTTTCCCATGGAGAACTAGAGCAGCATGTAATGAGCCATGTTCTTCATCTACTCTTAGCCCTAGGAACCCTATTGATCTCATCAGTGTTAAATTAGCCTTGATAGCGATACGGTATTTTGGACACTACTAAGTTGCAATACTGCCACTTCCTAAACAAGCCGTGGGCTTTGTTTCAAATTAACACAGCAACTGATTAATCAATACTGAAAGGTTATCAAAACCTGCTTCCTGATAGCAGGCTTTCACAACGCCCAAGGAGGGTTTTTTCTCTCGGTTATACAAAAAAACATGGGTTTTTTTAGTGCTTTTACTGCCGCCTTCTGGAGCCTTGTTTTCTTCCTCTGGCAGTCTGCCCTGTTCCCACGCAGCCTCCTGACTCCGGCGGAACTTCCTCCGCCCCTACACCCAGAGGGATCCCAAACTGGTCCACATCCCCCATGGAAACCATAGTGGGCTCACTGCTTCCTAGGGTCTAACTCAAATATCTACATATGACTGGCATGCACAAACTGTTCCCCGCTCCCTGAAGGGGTCTCAGGCTCCAGGTCCCTGCTTGCCTGCTTCCAGAGAGCAGACTAATGAGGTATAAAAGCTCCCTGAGGACCTGCCAAAATAAACAAGGCCATGGAATACTTCCACCATCTACGGGGTCTACTCAAAAGTTTGTTGTGTGACAAAAAAAGACTTCCAAAAGGAGCAGAGGGGCCCAAGGTGGGGCAGGGGAGAGTCCTATTAAGCCCACTGGGGGCCAGTGGAGTCCCCTGCCCGGGCCCCTCTTGGGCGTCACTGAGAGCAGCCACCCCATGGGCTGGGTGAGAGCCATCAAGACGATCCATGAGAGAGGCTCTGCCCAGGTTACTTGACAGGTGAGGGATGACTGCCTGCAAGCACGAGACTGCAGCAGGGAAGAGCATTTTGGATGGCATGTTTAGAGGAGGGAACAAAGGTGGTGAAAGGGAGGGATCAAGGAATACTGGTGGGGAACAAGCATGGGAAAACAGAGGGAAAATGGGATAAAAGGAGCTGGTGGCGTGCAAATGAGTGCTAATCAGTCCACGTGTCCAGCCATGCCTGAGCTGACCAGCGCAGCCTCTCCTGTCTCCTCGCTAAACTCTATTTCTGATGGTTTTCCTGGGCAAGGGCTGCCCATCCCCTGTGCCCATGCGAGGGAGGGCTAAGCGCCCACTCTGTCGTGGGGCTGGGACCACGGGACCAGCACCGAAGAGAGGGGGTGTGCAGGCTGTGGGTGCGTGTGCAGGGGTGCAACCACAGCCGAGTACAGGCTGGTGAGGCGGTGAGGGGCTCAGGAGCTGGGCGTCGGGGTGGTCCCTGGAGAAAGCCGGGGCTCTGCCAGCTGTTGGCTGGGGCACCCAGTTGTCTGTGGGGGTGTGTGTGTCCCTGTCCTGCCTGCTGTAGCTTCTCCACTACCATACAAAATGAATCACTGGCATGCTCAAGTGAGAATGGCTGGATGCCTCTACGGGTTAATCGCTAAAGCAGTCCAGTGTGTGGGAGGACTTGTATTCTGGGCTTCACTCTAATGAGTGTGTAAGTACATGGTATAAACCAGAAAAGCTTAAAAAAAAAAAGTCCCTTTCTCCTACACAGCACTAGCAGATATAAGCTGGGGCATTCCTTGAAACAGCCATCTCCCTTCAAGCGCAGGTTGAATTTGGTCTAAATTCTTCAATATCCAGTAAATGTTGATTTAAAAAGGAATCGGTAAAAATGAAATCATACCTTTAAAAAGATATGAAGGAAATGCTAACATTCTGCAGCATTGTCAGGGCTTTAAAAAAAAGCTCTGACTGCTCTAGTACTTTATAAGGAAAGGCATTACGTACCTAACTGCAGAAGAGGTTTGACACTGCATCCCAAGCAGCACAAGGTGTGTTCCCATAGCACAGAGGGTCTGATGCAGGTTTCTTACCTCTCCTCAGCCCTCTGGACACACTCTGCATTGCATTTTCTGTGAATCCCCTGTTTTAGCACCCAGGCCTCCCTCTGCGTTGAGCCAGGGCACCGACGGGCTCCCTGCGAAGCGCGCCGGGACAGCGTGCGCCTGCGAAGGTGCCTTTGCTTTCAGCTGCGCGCGGGTTCAGTCCCCTCCAGAGGGGAGAAACGGGCTTCTTCCAGAGAACGACTTACATCACCCGTTTTACGTTTTTGCTTCGGCTCACCTTGAGAGAAACAAGGTTGTCTCCATGAGCTGTAGAAGGAGGCCCATGACTGCAGCCTCCTCCCAGGGGCATGTGAATTTGGAGGCAGAGGGAGGGACACTGCCAGGTGCTCCCAGCGCCTCTCGCCCACCCACACCCACAAGATAAAATCCATATAAACACCCTTGGCTAGAATGTCACCCTGTCTTTACCACATAACTTTGCTACAAGATTTTCTTTCCTACAAGGTTTTCTTTGCTATGAGGGTTTGGGGGCATTTTTTGGTACAAGATTTCTAATCCTTTCAACAAGATTTTCTTTAAGAACAAAATCAGTTATTCCTAGCATTTCTTGCTTAGAGGAAATATTAGAGAAAAAAAAATTCAGGTCCTCTTGTTTGCACATTGGGCTGAAGTCTAGTTGGTTCTTTCCTTGTTGAGTCTGGTTCTAAAATTTTCTGAAGGGTTCCTTCCAGCATGTAGAAATTTAATGTATAACATGGATCATATAACATATTACATACGGAATATGATATAAGACATATGTGTCCTGGTTTCAGCCGGGATAGAGTTAATTTTCTTCATAGAATCTGGTATGAGGGTATGTTTTGGATTTGGGAAGAGAAAATGCTGATAACGTGCTGATGTTTTGGGTTGTTGCTGAGCAGTCAAGGACTGTCTGGCTCTTCATGCTGCCCTGCCAGCGAGAGGGCTGGGGGTGCCCGGGGAGCTGGGAGGGGACACAGCCAGGACAGCTGACCCAGGCTGGCCAAAGGGATGTTCCATACCGTACAACATCATGCTCAGTATATAAAGCTGGGGTGAAGAAGAAGGAAGGGGTGGAGGGACGTTGGGAGTGATGGCATCTGTCTTCCCAAGAAACCATTACGGGTGATGCAGCCCTGCTTCCCTGGAGATGGCTGAGCACCTGCCTGCCCATGGGGAGTGGGGAATGAGTTCCCTCTTTTACTCTGCTTGGGTGCGCAGCTTTTGCTTTACCTGTTAAACTGTCTTTGTCTCAAATAATGAGTTTTTTCACTTTTACTCTTCCGATTCTCTTCCCCTTCCCGTTGTGGGGGAGTGAGCGAGCGGCTGTGTGGGGCTTAGTTGCCGGCTGGAGCTAAACCACGACAAGATGTTATGTGATAAAATATATATTATACATCATAGAACAGAATACACAATATACTTTGTATATTTTATGTTATATATCATGTATTGTGTATTATTTAACATATATTGTATATTTATATGTTATATATTTCTAAAACTTCTAAAACTGCGAGTTGTTTGCACTTTGATGTTTCTCTTCACTTTTTGCTATTTGAGAACATGAGCTCTTTTGAAACGCAGTAATGAAGTCAATCAGAGTCAAGAATCACAGAACCTCTTTCACCTAGAATGAAGCAAAACTTTATTAGAGTGAGGGAAGAATCAATCCATTAAGCCACCCTGTGCCTGCCGCTGCTCTGTTGATGCCCTGTGCAAGGTGCATATTTTATTGCACCATCATCATCAGAGCTTCCCTGTTTACACAAGCTAGCAAGTAGCTCATCCTCTGCACAGTTTTGCAGCCTGTGCCTATCTCTTGACGCCAGTTCTAAGGTAATAACACACATTCCAAAGATGGTTTAAATACCCTTCTGCCGATGAGCTCTGTGCAGCGTTGACCTGTCAAACCAGCAAACCCGTACTGCAGTCAGAGGGTGTCCTGGGCTTGTCATAATGTCCGGGGTCTGAAGTGAAGCTCAATCGGGCCCCGGTCCCTCTGCTAGCTGGTGGTACCCCTCACTAGTTACTTCCCAAGAAACGATGGCTGCGATCAAGGCAGAGACGGATTTTGGTTCCAGAGAAAACACACTTAAAAATTTCCCAAACGTTGTGCCACCTTCAGACTCCACCTAATCACACGTTACAATGAACCTTTATGTCAAACAGCGGAAGGAACTCTAGGTATAAAGTTTCCTGAGGGAGAAGAAAATGCTTTTCTCCATCAATGCTTGCACCCCTGGCCTTCTGAAAGTGAACAAAAGTCTTAGCTGGATTTTCTTATTTTGACTTAATTATAGCTCTTGGAAGCCCTTTTTTCCTGTAGTTATGTAAAAAATTAAGCTTAGCATTATCTTGTTATAAAAGTGAGAGAACTGTGTAAGCTGAATCAATGTGATTTTTAAAGCCGCTATTTAATTAGTTTCAGTTGATTAGACAGGCATTTGATTTTATAGCAGTGCAGCCTGGTAGGATTAAAGGGCAATAATATCTAGATCTATTTTCTGATAACAGTTTTGTCCACATATGTGTTATGAGTGGATCTATATTTTCTTGATGGCAGGCAAGAAAATGAAGCTATGGGAAGACAGTGAATTTGCTTACTAAAATGATGATACGTGACACAGCATTTCTCCACCTTATCTAAGAAGTGGTTCGACTGCTCTGTATTCCTGTCCTCTTTGTACAGCAAGACTTCTAACACAAGAGGTCTTGGTCCAAGCAGCGCAGTGAGGCGAGTCATTAAAAGGATAATTCTAATACTCTCTGTATTACAGCCTTGTCATCCGTGAAATGGATTCGACTTCTACTGTTACTCCGATGCAGATTTTTACAATAAACATTACCTACAAATAGTGGTGAGATTAGCAAATGTATTATGCTTGAGAAGACCACCAAGATCTTAAGATGTGGCTGTGATGTTCACAGTGAACCAATCGTAGAATACGAAAGAAGATTACCTTTGAATAAAGGAGAGGCTGAAAAGGTTGTTTAGCACATTTTCCTTAAAACACAAACTTTAGTTTTGCCTACCTAATGCTCTTAGGAAGAAAAGCACACTGGTGTCATTTGTGTGAGAGGCTTTTCAAATATAATACGTGGTAGCAGCTGGGCAAATCCAAAAATGCAGATGCCACAATTTATAAATTAGTGCCGTCCCCAGTGAAATGAGAGTCAAATGATTTAATAACAAATTACTATTTGATAAGCTAAAAAACTAAAACATTGTGGAAAGAGTGTTATCCAACACAGCCTTCTTGCATCCCTCATAAGGTGGGGGCTTGGGGACTTGATCTTTAATTCCCATTCAGAGAGGTCACCTTTTTAAACCAGCAGCCTAGTAACGGTGCCATTTTGCCAGAGCCTGAGCGTACACTGTAATCCTTACACAAGTAAAGCTCCCTTTCATTTCAGCAGGAGTTTTACCTGAATCTACAACACAGTGTCATCTTTGGCCCTGTTTTAGGAGAAGAGTAACTTTTATAGCCTACTAAATCCCTTTCTAGGTTAAAATAATTCAATTGTAATTCTAATAAATGCTTGATTATGGAGGCTGGAAATTTAACATCCATGCCAAGCAGACAAAATTGAACTAAATTTGCAGAGGATAAATGCTTTCAGCATTACAGTTAGCTTTTAACACAGAAGCTGTATTCTAGGAAACACAGATTATCATTGGCACATAGTAAGTGCCTGGGAGGTGGAATTATCCCTAGTATACCTTTACCATGAGGCTATTCAGAGCATAATTTAGGGTCCTCTCCCTGAAACCAGCTCAAGGTCCTCTCCAACAGGTTTTGGAGAAGGGAATTCTTCATTCGTTTGGGCTTCAGGGCACAAAATCAGTAACAAACCTGAGCAACGCATACTTGCAATTCTGAAGTCCAAAGTCAAGCCTAGGATTTCACTCTCAATTCTTCCGTTTCTCTGAGAAAGAGAGTTCTCTGCACTGCCCTCACTCCTCTCACACTTTTGAGATGAGTTTTTCGGACCAAAAGGCCTTCATAGAAGCTACTGTGGTGGCCAAAGGCAAGGAAGAAGCCCAGTGCAATTTCATACAGGAGTCTCAAGACCTGCTCAAGAGAGCGCTCAAATGGACCCAGGAGAAAGTTCTGCTTTAGGAGGTGGACAGGACAGAGATGCCACCTTTGTGCCTGGCCCAAGGGCTGTGGCCACAGAAGTGGCATTGCCAATATAAAGCTGAACAACGTGTGGGAATAGAAAGACATACGCAGCAAAAGTAAAGATGGAAATATTGTAGTGTGTTTTTTTCTTTCACACTGGTGAAAGCTTTAAAACTGTGGAAGCGGCAATCAAGATATTAATTCCATAATACTTGAAGAGTCTCTGACCAAAATGTTGGTCCATTTTCTACTTTTTGCTGGTGGAACTGCAAGGAAAAGGCAAAGCTTTTGCTTCTCAGTTGCACATTTTCTGTTGTGCAATGACTTAGAACTTTTATGGAGGAGGAAATGTAAGTAGTTTATAAGATTCCTAGCTAAGGTAATAAAGTGGATTTGAGGTGAGCCACAGTCTTTCTTTGCTCCCCTGTCCGACAGCTGTTTCACATATCCCCAGTCAAGTTTTGGGCAGTGCAGATTTATTATGCACATTATGGAGAGGGGAAGGCTTTCGATACTGGAAGGTTACAGAGTAAAAGAGGATATCCTGAGAAATGGCAGGGAGCAGAAAGGGGAAAGAGAAAGATCCCCAGTGCTACTTACGTTCAAGATGGAAATACCCCACAGATTTTCAGCCAAAGGAAAAGAATTAAAATTAGCGTGAAAAGGAGAAAAAAAAGACAGGGAAAGAGAGACCTTTGCATTAATCCTCTTGAAAAAAAATTAAAAATTACAATGACACTCTCTGAAAATTTTAATATTATGAAATTTGTTGGTTTCATTATCTGTGATTTGAATCTATCTTTCAGCTGATTGAAATGAAACATTATCTCTATCCTTATGGGACTCTCCTTCACCTTGCCAGATAAGCAGCACTGGGGGAAAGGAGCTAGTCAATGCACCACGGGAACAAAAGTGCTTCCGGGTGAAAGCTTTCTTGTTTTTCTCTATCCACATGCAGCCAGTGGAGGAAGAGAACATGTAGAGCAACACTGCAGTTCCAGGACAGGAATTGCCTTGCTGTCCCAGGTGCAGCATCCTTTCAGATGTCCCCTCACTGGTTACCTGCATCAGCCCTGAGAAACCAGCCGAAATACCCATCTGCGCCAGACTAAAACTCTTGCAGTGTTTAGCTTCCCTGCAGTGAGAGCGTCATTGAACAGACTGACATTCAAAGAGGTGTATGACCAGTGATATCTTGTTACGCTTCCAGCTAAACACTGTCCACCACCACTCTGCAACTGTGAGCTTAGTTATCCAGTCGAGTTGGTAGCTAAACAGCCTTGCCAGCTAGCCTCCCATCATGTGCTTAATGAGCTCGAATGAAACACCGGTCAGCACAGACACCCCACTGGTTGTCTGTGGAAGTCAGTGGAAGGAAAGCCTCTGATTGCTCACACTGTGAGTAGTAGATTGCTGGATCACCTTAGCACCATGAGACACTAAAACATGAGACATCATCCACATTACACTGATGTCTCTTAACTCCACTCTTTGATTGATCAAGGCTTACTTAATGAGCATAAATATGTCTAGCTGACATATTTATAGCTTGGGCTCTCAAGTCATGTGTCACAGTGATAGCCCCAGCAGACCTCTGGAGCACTGTTTGCTATTATTCTGGAAACCCCAACACTGCCTGTGGTTAAATGACAACAAGCCTGCTTGACCACCTTGTATCACCCAGCTCTGACAGCTGATTTGCCGGAGTCAGACAGCAATGTTAACTTGTTTTTTTTTTCACTGATAGGGCTACTTATCTGCCTGATCTGGAAACAAAGGGAGAGAACTAAGTCCAAGAAGATACCCTTTCTCATCAAGTATACCTGCAGTCACAGCTGGTTATTTCAGGTCCAGATGGCTATGCAGATCCAATAGACAATGCTGGGAGAGCTGAGCACTCACTGAGTAGATGTGAGATCCACACCTATAGAGATGTTTGCATCTTAGACCTACAGCTGCATGACCTCCTTAGTAGGGTAGGTAACCATCTTCTTCAGAGAACATCATTTTGAAATGCTCGCCACCATAGATCCAGCAGGGCTATGGCTACAAAGCATGACAAGAATGAATGTTAGCTCGTACCCGGGTGCCCACATCCAAGGCAGTCCTAGTGAAAATAACCAGATAGGCATTAATCTCCATTGGATTTTGGCAGCAAGTGGCTAAGCCCAGTGAAAATCCCAGCCAGAAAGAGTATGCCGAGAAGAGGGTTAACAACTATGAAGATAGTTCATCTGAAATCATGATTCAAATAACATAGGGAGCCTCTGACACATTAACACTTATGCTATGAGATTTAAAAATAACAATAAGTATACTGTTAATGTGAAAATACAAGTGCAACAATGCACTGTCTAAATTCTTAGTTATGCCCTGACAATAACGTCATTGTACATAATAGTAAGTCATGCCTTACATCACCATTGCAGGCAATGGTGAGGAATGGAAAGCCTTTTCCTCTAGGATGAGAGTAAGGATGGGATCTGCTGTACAGAAATACAGTACATTTCTGTACACCAGTGTAGCTGGGGCAGCTGCTTACTAAAGGGGTTAGACAAACCCAAGCCTGTTTTGTTTGTGAACAACAGCTGTGACGCTACAACAGCACGAGACTGCAGTTATAGCACTAAAAGGTTGCTCAACACAGGCAAGGCAAGCCCCTTGCCTGGTGATCCTTGAGAAGTACTGAGATGCTCATGCTACAGCTGCAGGAATGAGGCAGCACAAAGATCTGGTGGATTCTTCAGGGTCTGCTGTGCTGGTATTCAAGACCCCTGCCTGTTTTATACAGATGATAGTTGGGATGGTAGCTTCCAGGTGAGGTAGGCTGTAAAGTGTCAGAAAGCAAGGAGCAAAAACTGCCCTCCCACCCACCCATCCACCCCCTGAGTTTTCTGTACAGAGGACCATCGTTCAGGACATGCTTACATTCAACCTAATAATCAGTAGCAACAATTTTACTTTTGTCATGTCCTTGAGAAGCAATACAACAAACTGCAAACAAACAAAGTAAACACCCTTCCTTAAGAAAATGTAATTTGGGCATCATATCCGAATGAATAAATCATTCCTGAAAGGCAGAAGCAATATTACTGTTGAATTAGTGCTGGATGGTCTTTTGTTAAATTGTATACAATCAAAGCAAGGTGCCAAATTGCCAACTAACTGTCTGGAGGTCGATTTTTAAATTCACGGATGAGCTAATGCATTTGTGGCAGTGATCATAAAGGGAGGAGTTCACCTTGCATTAGCCTTGACTCATAACTATAAATCTACAATGTTACCAGAAATAGATGTCCTATTTCTTGTCATTGATCTGCAAGCCATAATTTAAACATTTGCATGTCCTAATGTTGAGCCTTCCAATTGCCCGAAACATCTCACTCCAGGGAATGCTCACTGCAAGGACAGGGACTGTAAAAATAAAAGTAATAAAAATAAGAGCATCTTAAAACTAATAGCATCTTCAGTAAAAACTGGGAGCTTTTGGCATCCTGAAGTTTATCGAAAGTCTCATAAGTCAATGCGAATCAAAATTGAACGATAAAAGGATATTGATAAGGGTCAAATGAGGACATGACAGAAGTAAAACAAATGTACACTATGTTATAGTATTAGTGGGCAAAATAAATTTAAAATGAAAGAATTCTGCACGACTGTTAATCAAAAAAGCTGAATAAATTGCTATAAAATCAACTGATGTACTGCCTTATCTTTCAGTAGAGCTAACATTGTTGCTGTAGAGTCATTTGCTAATAGGAAAATCAGAGAAAGTTTGTTCTGCTTGAAGCAATGCTGTGTGTTTCCCTGAAACTGGTATTTTAAAAACAATATGTACGGGAAGCAAATGAGTCACCAGTTATGAAAAAATATATTAATTCAGGTGAAGTGAAGTGAAGTATGTGGCAAATCTAAAGGAAATGGTTTCAAGGCTGTAGTATGACTGAACAGACATTATTTGTAAGGGGAGATGGAAGAGTGCATAGATTAATTTCCAGATGTTTGCAATACTTCATAAGTATATACACAAACTTCTTGCCTGTTTCTTGTGAAGTGCTCTCTTTCCTAAAGTGTGCAAATTGTTGTTAGATAACTAATTAAACCAGTACAGTATGTCCAAACATCAGAGCAAAAGGTCCAAATACCAATGTGAATCTTGAGGTGCTTTGAGTTCTATCATTTTTAGTTTAACTATTTCAGACATCATTTCAGAGAGCTGATGCAACAAGAAGCATGAGAAATCCTGCGAGCGGTTTACTGCAGTATTCTAGTGAGTTAAATCTCGTCGGTTTTATATCAATTTGGATATTTACTGCCTCTTACAATTTCATTGTTTCTATAACCAGCAGTAGAATTGTGTCAAGCAAGCCAGGGCTGTTCTGATCAGGCCTTCAACTGAAGCAAATAAATAGATAATGATAGAAGTTTTGAAAGCATCGTGAAATTCAATACAATTTTGTGGTGTTTCATCATGAGGCCATTTACCAACACCAGTGCTGCAGGTCTAACGCTTACCCGATTTCATTTTTTTAGTTGGCCTTTTGTAATAGTGGCAAATCAGTAAACAAAACTTTCTGCCTTCTTGTTCAGATATACTTGGAATCTAGCACTTTGACCTGTCAGCTTTTAACAGCCTGTAATTTTTAATCAATCAAATGACTTGTTAATGGCTTCTGTTTTGCTACTTCTTTCAGATGGTTCTTTGCACAAAAAAAAATGAAGAAATGTCCATGTATGCAATGGTACATCAATTGTCCGAATGGTCCTAGTCTACATTTAAATTCCTCTCATGCTCTCTTCAGGTGTAAATGCATATGTAAATTTGCTGTGTTTAAATTCTCTGCTAAACTGAGTAATAATTGCATTATTTTTATATTGGAGGAAGGTATAACGCACAGTGACTGCTCTTCCCCCCGAGGCAAATGTGCTCCAGGGGGTCTTCCCTTGGCGATGGTCTTGGGGAGCCCTGCAGACCGGGGGACCCGCAGGAGCATGCCCCTGTCCGTCCTTGCCCCCACACATGAGCTACACCTAAGGAAAACTCAAGCTCAAAAAACCTGGAGAGATTTGAGAACCCAGATCTTATCCACATGTCCTGGGGTCAGAAAACCCCATCCAGGACCAGGACGCACTCCTGGGCCCCAGAGCTCAGGTGGAGCCAGCAGAAGCGTTTCTCAGAGGAGAAGGAACTCAGCTCATTTTGGGAAAGGCAAAGTTCATGCTGATACAGACTCAAATGTCACTGCTCGCCATGTTTGCAAGTAGTACACAACATTTTGATGTAGTTTGGCAACACCTCTGTTCATATTTCCTAGCAAAGGTTTATGGTCTCAGCATGGTCTTAAGAGAAACAGAGACGTTTCAGTCCTTTCATATTATCTATCAATTATTTAATGGAAAAAGGAGAATTTCTGAGCATGGCTGCTAGCAAGTAAAAAAAGAAGATTTCTTTGATTGTTACTTGGTGATGCCTTTGTTAACACTTCTAGGTTTTTCTACATTCCATAGAAGTGAATATAATTTCTTTCTACAAGAAAAGCTTTGCCCTGTTTTATAAAAACTTGCCTGAATTTTTCCACTGCTTTGAGAGGGATTGCTTTGGATTTCCTAAAACATAAAGTCCTTTCTGGGACTACTGAAAACATCCTACAGCAGACAGCTGAGGACTGAGTTGCCCTGATATAGACTTCATGTGAGTTGCAGATGGTTAGAACTTCTTTAAAACCAAAATGTGGAGTTTTATCTCTCTTTAAATCTCCTTTTTCTGGCACTGCTACCTCATAAATGTCTTCTTATTCTACTTTTCCCTGTAACTCTCCACACACCTGTATCAATCTTTTAAAACTGTGGGTTTAGTATTTTATCTAATAATTCATAATGCAGGAAAAAACTCTGCTTTTACCAGTTTTGAGTTTGCCACCTTTTATTTCATTTATGGTCCTTGTCTTTGTTATGAGACCAAGAGGAGAAAAGCTCCTTATCAATCTTCCTTAGACTGTCATTATTTGGTACATATTTCTAGTTTCTGCTCTTGACTGGCTTCAAAGTTAGGTGAGGTGGCTCAGGGACTTCTCCCACCAGGTGCTGAAAGTCTCCAAGCTGTTCCATGACATCCTGAGACAACCTTGTACAGTGCTGAACCACACTCGTGGGAGTAATTTTTTCCCCTGTATCAGAGTGAACGTTCCCTTACTAGAGCTTGGGACCACCACCTCTTGTCTTTGCACCTTTGAAGCATCCCTCTCTCTTTTGCTATGGGGAGGAAACCAGCTAGACACCTCTCTGCCTTCTCTCTTCCAGGCTGAACAAGCCCAGGCCCCTCAGTCTTTTCCCACTTGTCATGTGCTCCCCAGCCATGGCAGTGGCCCTCTGCATGCTCTCTTCTGCTTATTGATGTCCTTCCTGTGTGGGGAATCCAAAAGCTAAGTAGAAGGGAATAAACACTCGCCTTGAGTTGCTGGCTACGTTCTTGTTAATACAGCCCAGTCTGTAGTAGTCTTCATCATGACTCAGGTTCAGCCTGCTGTATATCAAGTTCCCCTGGGTATTTGTGGGCAGAGCTGCTCCTTAGTCTCTTGCCTGCTGCCTGCACAGTTGCATGGAGTTTTCCTGTCCCAGGTGTAGGATTTTATATTTTCATTTGTTGCATTTCATAGCTTCTTTCAGCCCATTCTTAACACTCTGTTGAGGTTCTTGTGAATGGCAACTCTACCCACCAGCACATCAAAATCTCCCCCGAACAGGGTGTCATGTGCTAACTCAGTGAGTTCCCATTCCTTCCCAGTGCCCAGATTGTTTCTGGAGATCATCAGCATTGTCAGTCCCAGTATCAACTGCTGTTAATCAGCACATAATAGCTTTCAGTTCCTGCCAGAAATATCTTCTCATTTTGATTTCAGAGGTCCGCTCTTCAGACAATTCCTTCTTTCTAAATTTACAGTGTGCACGGAACAGAAGCGTCTTGACTGCTTATTCAGGTACATTTGAGACACTACGGCATTGATATACACAGGTCCATCCTAGCTTTGGATGCCTTCAGCAGTGTGTTCTTCTCCCAGGTTCACTTGGAGAAAATTCTGTGGTCTAAGAGAACTCACTGTTGAAAATTTTCATTTGTCTTGCCTTTTCTTTTGCTTAATGTGCTTTAGTTTCACCTTGTGTCACCTTAACACTTCAATTTTCCCCTTTGTTTGCACCTTCAAGTTTACATTCAATTACATAGAAACTCAAAGCCCAATTGTGTTCATAGTATAGCTCTGTGCCCAAGGAATACAAGAATATACTAAGAATAAAGAATGAAATTTTTCAATTACTTCTGATATATTTTTTGTCTCAGTGCTGACATGGTCTGCAAGAAAGTTCAAGGATCTTTCAAATGTGCTAGCTAAGTACCTGAAGTAAATTTCTGCTATAACCACACAGCAGCTCTTATTGCAAAGTTCTATTTCACAAACATAAACAATAACTGCTTTTAGCCAGTCATGGATTTAAGGGATCTTTCTATAAATAACATGTAATTAGCTATGAAATTCATGCTCCACTTCTGAAAAAAAAAGGGTCCCTTCCTTAAAGGCTACTCAGTACCTCATATTTAATGCTCAATACATTGCTTATTTAAACAAAGACAGAACACACCCTACTTGCACACATCCAGCTAAACTTCACCAACTTTCAGTTTCCTTTTGAAAACCACAATGTCTCATGATTCCACTGTGACCAGTTAGGATGACATCCCTCAGTTCGGCTTTGCCATTCAATAAACAAATCTGATGTTTAAGTGTTCCCAGACCTCAACATGCTCTGACACTAATCATAACCAGCAGCAGTATTCAAAAATGCAGAGTCCAAACCCACCAAAATGAATCACTTTTGGACAAATAATACAGAAGCAAAGTTTCAGTTTTTATCCTTTCCAGGCATGGTAGGTTTCTAACTATAACAACTGTTATACTCTAGAGTGATATAAGCATCACCTTGCCCATGAAAATTAAATCCCATTCTATAAAGGGAATACAAAAAAAATAGAAGCAGGCTCAGTTCTAGAAGCATACAACACAGCTGCTACAAAAACAACGATAGGATTCCCAAGGCACTCACTTTGGTACAGCTGTCAGCAAGGCACAGGCATGCTACTACATGGCTATCCGTGAAGGCTCACGAAGTGGTAGGAAGGTTTAGGGATGATGCTATGTCCAGGATAAAGTGTCATATAGCTGTTCCTGCTAACATTTCATACCTGTTACCAGCAGGGAATGTTGCCACAGGAAGGCAAATGTAAAATCAGGGTTAAGAGCAATACTGAATTCAAAGGAACCCTAGCAATAAAAGTGGCCCAGAAATCCAGGCAGTGCAATTTATAGTCAAGATGATTACTGTAGCATTTTACCTCAGACAAAAACACCTGGGCCGGGTGCATGCCTTGCACGTGTTTATGTCAACTTATGACAAAGGCAGTTGCAAGTGAAAAATGTACAGAAAATGTTATTCTTCCTCCTTCAGGCACCACCTGTGTTGTTGCAGGGAGTTGCTTTCTCCTAAGGAGCTTTGAAAAGGAGTTTTCAGGAGATGCCTCAAGTCAGCTGGTCCCCTTTCTTCACAAACTCCTATCTGGAAAGGAAGGCATCAATCAGACCATTTTGGCTTGTTAAGTTTTCCTTCAAATCCAGTAATTCATGCTACTGTCAGTGATTCTGTAGCTCAGAGCGTGCGGGTACACGCAGTTCAGAGGCAGGGGAAGACCCTGTCTATCCCTTTCGCTGCAGCTGATGGGTGAACTTGGCAAGTGATGGAGCAAAACTGAATGGCCTAAAACAGGAGCACGTAACTAAGGGACTTGCAAGAAACTCTTCCTAAAGGGCTACACTGCTGCCCCACTCTCATGAGTTCTTGGCACTCCAGCCTTTTGGCTGTGTTTTCCTTCTATGTCTTCTAGCAAAAATGGATGGCATCGCACTGTTTTATTTCCAGGACAGGTTTACCAGATAGACAGGAAAAAAAAATGGTCAAAATGAATCACACCAATGGTTCATCTCATCCTCCTATCTGCCCACAGAAGGCTCTGCATCTGAGGATGTTAATCATACTTCTCCCATCCTCTTGACACATCCATTTTAAGTGTGAGAAAAAAATAATCTAAAGGATTTTTTTTGCTACCTGGCAATAAATTCCCTCTGTTTATACTGTGATACCATTGGTTTCCTTCATAGTTTATGATACGACTTGATTTACAGTATTCATAAAGTCACTAAATAGACCTGCATCTCTGACCTATAAATATTGAGGTATGTGGCTTCTTCATTTATAAGCGGAGTTGATGATGAGAGCAAATTGGATAAAGTGTTGCGGGCTGCAGGAGGTGTGAACTGAAGGGCTATCAGTCTGCCTTCCTAATCCAATCTTAATATTTATCACTCTGCTAGAGAGAAGTCCCCTCCCTTCACAATATCTGTATTGCAAAGCTTTTAAATTGTTAACATTCTCCCTGAACAGTTATATTGTCTCTTATTTACTATGAGAGGTGATGAGGAGGTATGAAGTATATAGATGTTGACCATTGTCAATAACCTTACCATTTTTTTAAATTTGAATGAGGAGAAGAAAGCCAGACATAAAAAGGCATTTTCCATGACTTATTTTAAACTCTGTCCAGAGAGAGAGAAGCTCTTGGTTTTAGTCAAGATTTACTTATGTTACAGTGTATGTTCCCATCAAAAGCATAAGGAACATCTTCATTTCCCAGAGGACGGTCATTGCATTCATCTTCAAGTAACTTCATACTACAGTGGTAACCAAGCCTTGCCTGGTATTAGTAAGGACTCAAAAATATTTAAGAAATGAATGAGAGAAAAGAATGACAAAAATTTTGGCCTTACTGGATTTTAATGCCTGTTTTAAAAACCTGTGGGGACAGACGTTTTATGATGATGTGAAGGGCTGTAAAATTTTTCCACCTACTGGTCTAAGAAATGTCACTAAGGAATAATGCATCCATCTCAAACTTGTAATAAGATTTTTACAGCAACCCATACCATTGTAGGTTCTTTTTAGCTACATATTGTCTGTAGTTCTGCAAACCATCTGCCAACACTGAGGCTTTAGAAAAAGTGGGCTTGTAGAAATTGGGTACCATTATGCCAGCAGCTACTGTTGGGAAGAAATCATTGCACACAGTGGGGAGCAGCTCAGAAATATCATGTTTAGATATATGCTTTGATCTCTTACAAAACACTGGAATTTGAGAGACTTGACTCAAATGACTGCCATCCCTGACAGACCTCTTAGCCTCTCTCTCCTCCAGCTCTGCTGTGCAGCCAGAATAGCGGGATCATTAAATGCCAAATGGAAGTTACTGCTCCATTGAAATGGAAAACTGACGCAGAGAAAGCTCATCTTTGATTCAGGTTGGAAAGCACACTTGAGGATGGTTTTCAACACGGACTAACAGAGCCCATGAGCGTCAAATAACTTGCAGAGTGTTTATTGTAGCACAGCCACGAGCCAGGCCAGAGCGAAGAGATATGCGGACTAGGACATACAAGCTAACTAATTTGGAAACTAACCTTCCCTGTCTCCTTTCCTATAGTTTCATTCCTTTTGGTGAATCCATTAAAACTCCAGACAAAGTGAAGAAGGAACGAGATGTTACAAGCCTCTTTGAATTGTCTTGGGCTGCTCTCTTGTTAAAATTAAGTTAGACAGATGTGTGAAGAGCAATTCTTAGGGCTGTCTCTCCCCAAAGATTTTCAGTAGATATCATTTTTTCTCTGAAAGCTGCTTCAGTATCTTCACCATTCTCTGTTTTTTGAGTGTCATGTCAATCAAGGCTGTATTTTCTGATTGCATGCTGAGCTAGAGCTGCGCAGTGTTCCCAGGCTGTGCTCAGGACTCTTCCAGTTCTGATCCCTTTCTCTTTTCCCCACTACTTCTCCCAGAACTCTTGTGCTGACTGAGAGCAACTTACTACTTTTATAAGAGTATAAAGCATAACATGAAATAAAAGGAGGCTCTTAGAGTTTGAGTGAGGGGGGAAAAAAATAATTAAATAATAACTGAAGTACATCCAGGGAGAATGTTATCACTTACTGTTTACAGTATAGCTATTAAATGGGAGCTGGTCAGCTAGCCCAGCCAAGACTAACACAGTTTTCTTTTCTCTCTAGGCCAATGCCTGGAGTCAAAGGGTCACTAATCTATTGATTTGCTGGGCTAGTGAAAAGACTAGTGTGTGGGCAGCAGCAGTCGGAGGCGGAGAGACACTGACGTACGGCTCCAGGGGTTTCCTACCTTTTCCTAGCTGAGGTTGGGGAATTTGGGTTTGAACTGAGCAGAACTCCCCGAGCTGCAGAGAAATACAAAAACAACAGTGTTGAACCCCCTCCCTCTGCCGCTGAATAAATACTGCACTGTTTTGAAAGGAATTGCTTTGGCTTCCCCTGATGAGGACTTAGACCTGTCAAGCCCAGGTGAGCCCGTGAGGGTAAAGCAGCGGAGGAACAGGGAGTCTGGCAGTGGTGAATTTCCCCACCAAGGGGCAGAAGTAACAACATCTTCCACAAAACAATGTTCCTGCAGTGACAGGGTCAGAGCCATAGCTCAGACTTTTCCTATCTCTTTGAAATGCACCTATCTTAAATAACATTGTCGAGTATGTCTGGCTACCAGTGCTTGCCTAAAATAATTTTATTTTAGTAGCAAATGAAATCATATCCATAAATAAAGGAGACATTGACTTATCTCACTTAAATACATAAGGCTTGTCCAAAAAGAGCAGCATAGTATTTCAAATATGGGCTAAATTTAGACCGGATTAATGAAACTGAAACAAGACATTTGCACTGTCTTGAGAGTTATTTACTTCAGTGGTGCTTAAATAACTCATAAACAGGTTAAGTAGAGAAAGGGACATTAAACTGAAAGATTATACACACACACATACTACTTAAACCAGACCAAATCTGTGTTTATAGATGGAGATTTAATAATTTAGATTTCTGACACATTTTAACATTTAATACCAGGAAAAGCCTCTGCTATGCCGATTACCGTCATTGCATTTTCACAGTTAGTTAATGTGTAGAGGTAACAGTGGGGTCTGTATCTGTAAAGGCTCTGTTTTCCCTTCTGGCAAGAAAGCTGTGATAGAAACAGAATCTATCCCATTTTGTACATGTGTATTGTGACACTACCTAAGCACCTTGTGAAGAAAAGCATTATTTAAAATTGGTGTTAGATCTGCTATATTTACAGAAAGCCATCTCCTCTCAATCCCCTGTTAATCCCCACACCCTGTATGTCTGCATAGGCGGTCAACCTTTCACATCACCCCAAAGGAATACACCTCCTCGCCTTCTAAATGGATGAAATAAACCAAAAATATTGCCTTTCCAGCTTAAAAAAAAAAAAAAAAAAAAAAAATCAAGAGTGGAGCACAATGAGAATTTCATGCCTTGTGGAATATGATTACAACTGTCAGGAGCCTCCTGGCACGTTCATGGGATTTGAATGTTTATTATATAACAACGCTACTTAAAAACCAAGGGACTGGCTGTGCCAGCGCAGCGATGAGTGGAAACATGTCACACGGCATGTACACGTAGAGAAATGTGCATGCATTTATAGCCATAAAAGCGAATTAAGATGAAAGGAAGGGAGAGGGGGCAGAGGTCCGGCAAGTCATAAAGCCAGAGGGTTTGGTGGGACAGCTCACGCAAGCTACAACTGCCCCTTCGTCTCTCGATGGAAGCCTGGACACTGGTGGGCAAGTGACGAGAGTGGCCATGGATGTCCCTTAAGGAAGGACCTGAAGGGTTTTGTCGAGAGGTGCTGAGCTCTACATGACCTGGCAGTTTTAGGCCACCCGCCTTCCTCAAGCAAGATATTTTGGTGCACCTGAGATCCGCCCCAGGGGCTGCCAGGACAAGAATAGCATCGTACGAACAGGGCCTGCTCATCTCGCGTAAGAATTAAAGCTGGCACAGGGGTAGGGCTACAGCTGGGACTCATTGCGGGCTGCACCTACACGACAAAATTCGTGTACTCTCGGAAGTGATCTTCAGCTCCTGGCCACGTGGCGTGGAGTGACTCGGAGCAGAGTGCCTTGGAGTCCCCACCAGAGCAGAGCAGTAAAGCACGCAGCTTGGGGTCACTCCCCAGCTGTGCGGGGTATCATTTTAGCCATCAGGCACAAGTATTTTTTTAAGTGCAGTTTATTGCAGATGCAAATTTCTGAAATAATGTGGGCTGTGTTTCAGCCCCCCCAGGATGATATTTTTCTAGCATGAAATACTGGATATGCAGCGTATGTCCTGGGACATGGTATGGGGGCATGTGGGTATTTGGAGGTGCAAAAAATGCTATGATAGCATTGAAGTGGGTTGGGCAGAAGGACCCAAGCCAGGGACCAACTCTTCCATGCTGCCCACTGGGAGTAGCCCCTGGGCTGGACTTCCCTCAGGAGCAAACCCAGGGGTTTGTTTTCATTTGTTTTTATTAATGGGAACACATCAGTTAATTCCAAAGAGAGTTCCCATAAGCAAATTAACATTTCTGCAGCACGAGCAATTACAGGATCAGTTCACCCAGGGGTGAACTGGGGAACTAAATTATTAGACAGCATAGAGCTACCAACAGTCCTGATCTGGCTCCAATAATATATTTGCTACAACTTTCAATTACATTTGGGAATATTAAAACATTCTCAGTTAACTGATTCTTGCCCAAGAATATTGTTGAAGTAGAAGACCAAGGATTTTCACACACATATGTAGAGTCTCCTTCAGAGAAGGACAATAGGAAAAGGCCCCTGTAAAATCAGACATTGACTTGCTGCGCCCTCCCTGTCTGGGCTCACCAGTGGCTTTCCGATTGTCCAGACAGAGACAACACACAGATCTTTTTAGCAGGGCCTGTTGTGATAGGACAAGGGGTAATGGTTTTAATGTAAAAGAGGGTAGATTTAGACTAGATGTAAGGAAGAAATTTTTCACAATGAGGGTGGTGAAACAGTGGGACACGTTGCCCAAAGAGGTGGTAGATGTCCCATCCCTGGCAACATTCCAGGTCAGGTTGGATGGGGCTCTGAGCCACCTGATCTAGTTGAAGATGTCCCTGCTCATTGCAGGGGAGCTGGACTAGATGACTGTCATGATTTAGCCCCAGCCGGCACCTAAGCCCCACGCAGCTGCTCGCTCACTCTCCCACAGTAGGATGGGGGAGAGAATTGGAAGAGTAAAAGTGAGGAAACCCATGGTTTGAGATAAAGACACTTTACTAGGCAAAGCAAAAGCCGCGCATGCAAGCAAAGTAAAACAAGGAATCCATTCACCACTCCCCATGGGCAGGCAGGTGTTCAGCCATATCCAGGGAAGCAGGGCTCCATCTCGCGTAATGATCTCTTGGGAAGACAGACACCGTAACTCCAGACGACCCTCCACCCCTTCCTTCTTCTTCACCCCAGCTTTACATACTGAGCATGATGTTGTATGGTATGGAACATCCCTTTGGCCAGCTTGGTTCAGCTGTCCTGGCTGTGTCCCCTCCCAGCTCCCCGGGCACCCCCAGCCTCCTCGCTGGCAGGCCAGCACGGGAAGCTGGACTGTCCTTGACTGCTCAGCAACAACCCAACACATCAGCACGTTATCAGCATTTTCTCATCCCAAATCAAAAACACAGCCTCACACCAGCTTCTGTGAAGAAAATTAACTCTATCCTGGCTGAAACCAGGACAATGACTTATAAAGGTCCCTTCCAACCCAAACTATTCTATAATTCAATGATTCTATGATTCTATGATCTCATCCAGCTCTCAGCAAAAAGCCTCTGGTTCATTGTTTAATTCAGATCCTTTAATAAGGCAGGACAGAGCAGGTGTAAGGACTGAGGCTGAGGAAGGAGGAGGGCTCTGATGCAGTAGCAATGTCATTTTCTACAAAAGGCAAGTTCTTGAAACGGTTTCCCATTAATCTAGCCATGCAATTGCTCCTGTGATATTTGTGATGTAAGAGTATTTCCCCCTTTAGTACATTTTTGGCAAAAATAATCTTTACTACTATCTGTATTTCTAAGCCCAAATATTCATTATTCTGAAACCAGGAAATGTTGGGTCAATTTATGAAGCAGAAGAGCATTACTCCTTTCTTCTCTGGTGTTACATACCATGCTTTACCATGCTCAGCTTGGTTCACTCTCCTAAGCTCTTGAACCTCATACAAATTGTTCAGCTGTTGAATAATAATATAATTAGCCCAGGTTAGCTGTCAGGTTAAAAGAGTTAAAGACAGAAAAAAGTTAATAAACTCATTAATAAAAAGACATAAATAACTTAGTAAAGAAAAAACTTCCTAATGCATCTATCTAAAACCAGTAAAAAATCGTTCTGTGATACATAGGCTGAGAGATGTGCCAACCATTTGATGTTTTCCAGGCTGCTCTGTGTTACACACATTGCTACAGAGGCTGAAAGTGAGAAAAGAATAATATAAAAAAGAAGAGGGTGTTTAGGAGCAACATCCAGCCCTACCTGTTCCTTGAAGGAGTCTATGCATACTGATTGCTGCACAGCAGCCTCCTGAGAAATCTTCAAAGGTCCCCCACACAAAGCTCTCCTGCTTGTCTGCAGCACAGGCAACATCTTCAGCTGGATAATTACAGGGCAACAAGCTGGCAAAGAGTCTGTGTAATTTATGTAACAATAACATTAAGAAGAAAGTCAACATTATGGGGACTATGCCACAACTGCTATAATTAAAAGGAAGGCGAATATTGCAGCGAAAGTAGGTCACTCTTCAGGCTGGTGTGTTCCTGATGCAAACGGAAACGAGATAAAGAAGATTGTGTAATGTGATCTAAAGCAGAAAAAAACTCTGTTGTTCTGAGGTTGCTAGAGACCCTACATTAAATGCCTTCGGCTTTCACATGCCTTCCCAGCAGGTGACGTTTTCATAAACAGAGTGAAGCTGTTGCAGCCTAGCACAAGAAGTACCGGTCGCAAAATCCAGTGAGTAGAGCATAATTAAGACCTATTTTGTACAAGGATGCTTTTAAGGAGTCTACAATAGTGATTATTTCTGAGCCAGAGAACTTAAGCACTGATATTTTTCTGACTAGCTTTAGCCACTGAATTTTAACACATGTGGCTTTGCACTTTCAGAGACATTGAGGCTCCAGCCAGTATTTAAGATCTGTACAAGCCACCTGAGAACAGGTTTCTGAGGAAAGGACGAGGCACTGTAACAAGAAAACAGAAGGCCATTTCCTTGCATTGTCTCCAGCACCACCCCAGCGGTGTGCTGCGGGTGGCCCTGTCTCGCCTGCCATCGCTGCCTCCCCTTCTCTGCCCATCTCCCTCCCACTAGCTTCTCCCCTTGCACGGGGCTTGCTCAGCTTTTACAAAAAATACTCAGTGAAAGGAGTCGTTCATTCACATGAAGATCAGTTAGAGATTGCTGTGGCCCTACTGCTCAACCCATGTAATTCCCATCTTCTTTTGCCCTTTCTGTCTTCCCCCAAGCCCATTCAGCACCTGATTTCTCCCCCGCGTAAATTAACTTTCTGTCTGATCCCTGCAGGCAGGTAATTTCCCCCCATGCGCTAGCCCAGAAGCATGTAAATGCTGATGGATCCAGCTATTATCACCGTGAAGCCCCTTGTGCCGTGAGCCTCACCTCTCCTTGGAAGAGCTTTGGGGTGACCCCCTTCCCCACTGCCTTACCCTGGGCTCGGGGCCCCGCACTGAGCGCCGAGCGGGCACCCTGCTCTGACAGCAGGTTTATCCTCGCCCTGTGACAGACTTTACCGAAGAGTGGTGAGAGAAGTCTCCATCCGTTTCAATGCAAGAATTACCAAAATATAAAGACATTTGAAGTACTTGTTTTAACTTCGCAGTAGAAAGATCTCAACATTTAAAAAATCCGTACATTTACCTGCTTTCCCATGCCACTGCAAAATCAATTCTACGCCGAATTCAGGGTTACAAGAATTTTGCAGTAAGAGGGGGGCATACTTAGGTCTAAATTGAATTCATTTAAAGGAATTAGCTATCTGGGAGCTCTGTTCCTCTTAACGGTAAAGATTCATTGATTTTCTTGGATTCTTTCTCTCTGTATCCACCTTTACATTAAATATTTTGTACATTTATAATCTACTTAACAAAGCTATAGGAGTCACAAGGAAGTTTCAAAGCATACAGATGTTTTACCTTCATAAAAGGGACAACAAAGTCATTTCTCTGGGTCACTGTGAAACAATGAGCTTGATCTAGTTAGCATCCTGTAGTGAAACTGTTTAGATAATCAATTCAAATTAGGGCATGGAGCTTCTTTGGTAAACTATTGGGTTACGAACCTTAACGATGTCAGTGTTTGGGGTTTTTCTTTTTCTTGCTATCAAATTCAACTTAATAGTGTCTAAAGTAAAAGTCAAAGGTGTGTTCCACACTGAGAAATGTATTAGTGTCTGTAATTAAACACAGCAACCATGTAGCAGAATGTGAGGGAACTGGGAAGCTGGCTGAAATTTGGAGATCTACTGCAAGGACAAATTGATCCTACTGAACTTTTCCCTAAAGGTGTCTTTGCTGTGATTTGGCTTAACACACTGAACTAACAGGGACATGTAAAGGTACGGAAACAATTGATAATTGCAATTATTTTGACTACACCTGTGGAAATTATGTATGTTGCAATGCCCTATGGTAAAAGGCATCCATATGTAGAACTTGAAATTCTTAGCTAAATGCCTTGGGTTAACCTTGGCTGACTGCCAGATGCCCACCCGGCCGCTCTCCCAACCCCTCTCTTCAACAGGACAGAGATGTTGATGTACGGGCCACATCCACCTGCTGCAGCTTGGGGTCCTCCACGGGCTGCGGAGTGGATATCTGCTCGGGCATGGTCCTCCCTGGGCTGCAAAGGGACAACCTGCTCCACCGTGGTCTCTCCAGGGGCTGGAGGGGAATCTCTGCACAGGTGCCTGGAGCCCCTCCTGCCCCTCCTTCTGCTCTCACCTTGGTGTCTGCAGGGCTGCTTTATTCCTGTCCTATATGCCTGCTAGCTACAGTGCAATGGCTTACACGCACATCCATATTTCCTCTGGCAGTCACACACCACCTGCCTGTCTTCTGCATATGACTTAGAAGAAGTCTCAAATACATCATCTTCTGCTGTTTTTCATAATCATTTTTGACTCTGGTGAGCATTTAGGACAAATTGGTTTCACTGTGGGAATAGCTCTCCTTATAAATCATCTTCCCTATTAAATCTCATAAATCTTGGAGTGAAATGGACACTGATAGAATGATATTCTCTGCAAGAATGAATATCCTGAAGTGTTACTACTCCAGACTTGAAAATTTAGTTATATCCACTGCTTACATTTGTACCGACTGATTAAAGCCAGGAAAAAAGACCAATGGATTAAAACGGAACTGTGGAAGAGGACAGTTACAGGACACCAAACCTGATGTCTTCCATTGCTCTGCTGACAGAATCTCACAGGTCCCACACAGAGCCTGAGAACCCATGCTGGAACTGAAAAGTACCTCCAAAAGACTGAGAATGTATTTATATCCATTGGGAAATGGTTTTATGGATGATTGTAGCCCACTTTTCTAGTTACATCCATTTGAATTCCATGAGCTGCAACAACTCTTTCTCAGTATGCCTTTTCCATCAGTGTATTTTGTTCCAGCACAGGTATTTACAGCAGGTGATTGAGTTGCCTCATAGTGTCCTTTTTAGTGTCTAACTGCACATCATTTGTCCATATTTTGATTCATTCTTGTAACTTTGAATGGCATGCTATTTTTCAATGTCTTCGTTAACTTAGAGACACAAAGAATGACAAGACAAAGTTACTTGGTTTAGGGTTTTTCAATTGATAGTCACTACAATAAATTCATCACTAACATTTTTGGGGACCAGTCATTATCAACTATGTTTTTGAGTACCTGGATAACTGCAGTTCAGAACACAGCATTGAATCATTGAAGAGTTTTTTGCTAAGGTAGTTTATGTAGGATAATTTTAGCACAAGACCAGATTACTTCTAAATTAAAGAAAGAGCTATTTGTAGAAAGTTTAAGAATATCTTCATGACACAAGGTAGTAGATGGGCATATTGATGCTCCTCCAAATTCAAGTGCAAAGGAATTAGCCTCCTGCTAAAGGCTTAGGTTGGTTTAGTGGCTTCTGAAGATCACCAGTTGCTTTTATGCCACACAAATTTGGCATCATGCAAATGAATTTCCTGCTTGAGGAGAAAACAGGGAGTATGATTGAGGAGGAAGAACTTCACAAAGGAAAGAAAATCAGGAATCACTGAGAAGGGATGAGGAGATACCTGAGGCCTCAAGACAGAGCTGTAAGGACTGATCTATCTATTGCTAAAATGGAAAGGTAAGTGCTGTGTTAAACGTACATACCCCACGTTTCAGTAAGCAATTAGCAGGTCAGGACAGTCTAGGAGTGGCAGGTTTGTCTGGAAGAAAAATATGAACAAGCATACTCAAGGTGCATGCCTTTCCAAGACTGATGCTCAAAAACATGAAAATTTCAGATCTGAGGAAGCCTGTCAAATACAAAATCCTATTCACTTGACTAGTACAACAGGAACATCGGTCCATTTGACTGAATGGATTTGTGTTTTCTAAATAATAATCTCCAAAGTCTGACTCTTGTTTAACGTCCCTTCCATGCCTTATTAGTCGTTAATGGGCATTTTGTTCTGGAGGGAAACTGGGGAGAGGAGATGAGCTCCTGAATGATTGTATGGAGGCATGTGTATAATCATTGCATTTGAGAAATGGACTTGAAGATTTTCAGTTTAAGTCAAATAGTTTTCATATTCTAGGGTTAAATGAGAGCACGCCTTTCTCTAATGATGCTCTCTAAAAATCAGTCCTTGGAACAAAGTATGCTATTTTGGCATGAATAAGTCTTCTATCATAAAATCATAGAATCTTTGGGTTGGAAGGGACCTTTAAAGGTCATTCAGCCCAACCCCCTGCAATGAGCAGGGGCATCTTCAACTAGACCACGTTGCTCAGAGCCCCGTCCAACCTGACCTTGAACACTTCCAGGGATGGGGCATCTATCACCTCTCTGGCAATCTATGCCAGTGTTTCACTACTCTCATTGTCAAAAATTCCTTCCTTATATCTAGTCTGAATCTACCCTCTTTTACTTTAAAACCGTTACCGTTGTCCTATCAAAACAGGCCCTGCTAAAATGTCTGTACCCATCTTTCTTATAAGCTCCCTTGAAGTACTGGAAGGCTGCAAGAAGGTCTCCCCAGAGCCTTCTCTTCTCCGGGCTGAATAACCCCAGCTCTCCCAGCCTGTCCTCACAGGAGAGGTGTTCCATCCCTCTGATCATTTTGGTGTCCCTCCTCTGGACCTGCTCCAACAGGTCTTTCCTGTGCTGAGGGCTCCAGAGCTGGATGCAGAACTCCAGGTGGGGTCTCACCAGACCAGAGCAGAGGGGCAGAATCACATCCCCCAACTTGCTGGCCACACTGCTTTGGATGTAGCCCAGGATATGGTTGGCCTTCTGGGCTGCGAGCGCATGTTACTGACTCATCCTATACTGGTGATAACCAACAATTTCTATAAAAAGATAACAGAAAAAACAAAATCAATAGACTTATTGCATACTGCAAGAAGCTCTGCTGCAGCCATGCCATGTTGCAGTGCCTTGCCATGCTCTGTGATGATCCTGACCTATGAGCTTAACTTCCCAGCTTGACCTCGGACCTGCCTCACCACCGTGACTTGTTTGGTGACCTGATCCTTATTAGTGTTGCCAGACCTGCTTTCCTCCCTCTGACTGAGGCCCAGCTCCTGCCTCCCCTTCCCTTGAGGAGCAGCTGCTCTTGCTGCTCCCTGGCTTTGAGCAGCTGATGTCTATCTCTCTGCTCTACTTTCTGTTGGGAAATACTTTAAAGTAAGGTATCCAGTTTCCATAGGCATTCTTAAAGAATAAGACAGATTAAATGGGAAGAGTCTAGAAAGGTGTTACACAATGATCATAGGTCAAGAGAACCACACTGGCAGGAAGAAGTAGAAGAAACAGTCGTTTAGGCTAAGGATGAGAAGAGTCAGAGGGAGCAGTCTAAGTATATTTAACGGACTATGCAAACAGGAGGAGAATATTCTGTATGTACATAAGATGGATAGGATAAGAAGTAAGAAACCTTAGTAGCAGTAAGAAAAATGCGATTTAGATTTGCTAAAAAGCTATCTAATTAAAATGAGAGAAACAGAGTAGAAAAAGTGGCCTGAGGAGACAGCGGATTTTCCATTTTTGTAGCTTAATCAAATACTCATCAGAAACAATGTACACATCCTGGGTCCTTCCTTGGGATGGGGATGGATTATGGCATCCTCCAAGGTCCCTCCTAGGATGTAAAAACCTTCAGTTCTATCACTGAGGACTGCTGTCCTGAACCTGGGTCATTTCCTGTAGTCCACAGCTCAGTGCTCCTCTTCTGCAACATTCCACCCCTCAACAAGCTTTCCTTTACATGGTTCTGCTCCTTACTGTTTGTTCCTTACTGAAAACCTGACTTTCTGAAGACCACTTGTATACAAGTGATTTTTTTCTCTTTCAATTACACCTAGATGTAAATTTATTGAGCTAGCTTATCTGTAAGATAGAGGAAAAGCAAGGTGGAAATATCCATGGGGGGAAGAATACTGAACAATTTCCTAAGAATTGCACTGCTTCTCAACTGAAAAGTAACAGATGAAATAGACCTGAGAACTTCTATATTTTTGAAGGCACAGTCCCTGCATCTCCCATTTTCTGACAGCTCCATATACAGTAGTAGCTGCATCTATCACAATATTTTCAGTGCATACTGTCATGTGTGACAAACTGCTTAATAGTATATACAAGCTGTTATGGCTGTCAATGACTGAGACATAATCAGGGTTGTCTTATGGTCTCTTTTAGATGATTGTCTTGGTGGAAACTGCCATAGCAAAGGCAAAAATCCTCCTCAGTGAGTAGCCTTCTGCCTTCCGGGCAGAAGATGTTGCTCTTCACCACCGCACTCCAGCACACCACTTAGTGAAGGGTGTTGGCAGATTTATCTGTATCAAGGTTTAACTAGGTAGCCCCAATGTTTAGAGTCTGATCTTCAAGTTTTCTCTTGAAGGAAGCAAAGACTCCAGGAAAAGTCTCCAGTGAACAAAGAAGAGGCTTAATGCTAACAGCTGAAAATCTAAGTTTGCTCCACTTTAAGCAGGATTTACTGGGGAAAAAGAAAAAACATAGTAGATATAGCTCCAGAGAGCTATAATTCAAAACAAGCAAAAATGTACAAGCAAAAACCTACTTCACACAAATACGGCAAGACAAGCAGTACCTTCAGTGGTTTTTCTGCATAAAAATAAACCTTTCAATGATTTCTTGTCTGGTTAAAAATCGTTTTCTAGCGCATATTGGCAGCAATGTTTCTTTTCTGTGCTCTGCCGCTAAGGGCTATTCCCTAGAATGGAAGCTTTCAGAAAAGCGATAAATTCTTTCCCTGATCTCTGGTTTGGAAATCTGAAGAAGCCAAAGTAAAATGTATTGGAAGACACATGTCTTCTGAAGTTAGCATCAGTACTGTTCCCTCTTTTCTTTATCTTCTTTCAAACCACAGGTCAGACCTACTCTCATTTAGCACCTTCTAATTTAAGTCAGAGAGATTTCTTCAAAGTCTATTACAAAGTATATGCTCTGTCTTCTACAATTAGCAGAGAGGACTGGCCAGCTGCACAAGTAACTAATCAACATGAAACTTTTATCAAGACACACTGCAAAGGATATATGCTATATTATGTCACATTCTGTATCTACTTCTAAGGTGATAAGATGAAATTTAGCCACAAAAGGTTTCTTGCTGTTAAGCTTTGTCTCATTTGAGATGACAACTAACATCAAATTATATTTTGAAACTCCAGCACGAAAATGTTTTGCAAATGCTACTGTCCTCATAGAAGTGAGTACTGTACACTTATCTTCACTTCTTGCTATTCAGATGAGCCAGAAAGAGTTCTAGTTTAATTGCACAGCAACATAGCCAGAAATAGACACAGATAGTGACATCTGCACAGGATTTCTCAACTAGTCTGAAAATTTCTAAGTGCATAGTACTGTAAGTGGTCCCCTGCTTGTAACTGGATGCTAGACCACTTTTCACTAAAGAAAATTTCAGGTGCTTAATAACAACTAATTCATCTCCTTTGCTCTGTTTTCTGTGTTTCCTTAGCAATCCAGGCTACGAAGGATCTTTTTATCACTACCCACAGGAACATTCAGTTCATTGATCCACTTTCAGTTCATGGAAAAAGAGGAACATGTGTTCTTTCCCTTTTTTTAGTGTAGAGACCCCTCAGCCTAGAACCACGTGGATTTCTTATCACCCCCTCAAAACCATGAGCAACAGTAGTTGCAACACTTGCCAGGCACACATGGTAAGCAGCCTGAATGAGGACTTTTCTAGACCACAGTTTGATTTTTGTCTTTGTGTCTTACTCAATAAACAAGATTTCTAACAGACCTTTTTCTAACGAACCTTCTTTCTCAGCTGCTTCTTCTGTAAGAAAGGCTTTTTGAGAAGGGGAATTCATTAATGCCATTAGCTGCATTCTGTAAGGCTCCCTGACAAGCTCTAAGAACATAGTCCAAAGATGCATGGTTATGCTGTCCCTAGAAAGGATGCCAGGTGCTCCCTTTAGCTTTGGATGTCTTCTCAGTTTTCCATCTGCTCCAAAGCAATCACTGTATCTCAGAGGCACACTGAGGACTTATATGTATGGGTAGTCTAGTTATTTGATGTTTCTTTGGATTTATGACAAGCTTTGAACAGTTATTGCATATAACTCATTGGTATTTTCTCCCAAAAAAGACGTTGTTAGAATTTTTTAGCAGGCAATACTCTATATCAGAGCATGCCAGTGCATCTGTGCTGATAGTCAGACAAAAAAACATTCAAAGAAAAATACCTGAACACTTAACTCCCTTCTGCAAATCTCCTTGTGGCATTCTGCAGTCAGATCCTGCTCCTCCTCCAAGACACTGCTCCGCTCCCTGATGAGAAATCATGTTTTGTTTGGGTAGCAGACTTTTTTCCTCAAGGTGTGCCAAAGTCACTGACTTACACTTCAGTAGCTGGTGACAGCAGTGTGCCCACAGGCTCCTGAGGATTGCAGCTGTTTGTACTCTTTGCTGCTCAAACTTGGATGTGCCTACGGGACCTCGAGAAAAAATGTTCATCTGAATATCTGAGGCTGTGTTGTGCAATATGTTGTCTAATTTCAACACTGTGGTGCACTCGCTTCCCTAGGAGGCTTGCTTAATGTAGGCTTATTGCTCGACATCCTCCAGTGGCTGCGATGTGTTTAGCTCACTGGGAACGTGGCAAAGCAAAACCACTTGAAAACAAACACTCCCTCATCATTGACGCGGAGAAGAAGGAGCAAGTAAACACAGACCATGCTGGCAATACAACAGGGTGGGTCAGGCAGCCTCTTCTGTTTCAAAGGCATTGGCAGCCCCCCATTAACCAGGCTGCAAATACTACCTGGTCCATCCAGCTGTGAAGCAGGTGGTGGCCAGAACCTGTCTACACCCTTCGGTTGCCCTCAGTGGGGAGAGCATCCAACACCTTCCGTGTACTGGATGAAGGGGACAGCTGGTCCAAGCACGAGTCTCAAAAAAATGAGGATCTTCTCTTTTTGAGGAGACAAGCAATGCCACAATGGCATCACCCCTAACATTTTCATCCAATGGACATAAAGAAAAATGGGTAGACAGTGCTATTCCGTAATGCTGCTGCTGGTTAAAACCATGTTTTGAATCCATGTATCACTGCAGGATATTGCCTCCATTATATATTGCATCAATACATCAACAAAGCAGTGTAAGTCTGATACTGCACTGTGCCATCAATCATCCTCCCATCACCAGCTGTAGAATTTATTGATTAGCAGGGTGGATATCCGGGAGGAGAAACATACAACTCTCAGGATGTGTTTGCCTAGCATTTAAGGAATATGCGGAAAACAAACTCCTAATTTCCTTTTAGAGGGGCATGTGCTGTGTCTGGGAAAGAGGAGCAGCCTCAGCTCTTCCTCCCCGGTCCCCGGTGTGCTGCCATCTCTGCAGAGGAGCATTTCCCATCCCCATGGCAACGGAGAAGGAACACGATTTGGCTCTCCGTGAGGACCCTCTCCATAAAGCTGCCCCGAGGTTTCGGCTTCCCGCAACCCGGGTGGCGGCGCTGGGGCTCCCCTGGGGACCCGAGCTGCCCTGGGACCCCTGAACCAGCTCCCCCCACCACAGAGTATTCCTTTCCAGCGCCCCGCTTTTTCTCCTGAAAATGACTAAAAGTAACAGGAGCTTTTTGGCGGCACGTTTGAAGGAGAGCCCACCCCTCCTCGCCCAGGCAGCGGCGACAGACGGAGCGGATCGGGCGGGGGGAGCCTGGCTCCCAGCTGGTGCGTGGGCGAGACGTGCCGGCACAGCGGGGCCGACTGCGAGGGAGCTCCCTGCAGCGGCACCCGGCTGAATCGGCGCCGCGGGCGTGGATTTCAAAGCTCCCTTACACCTTTTCTCCTCTCTGCGTGTGCGATTCCACGCTTCCAGACACAAAATCTTATTACCGCTCTTTCCACCGGTTTCCATCCACCTTGCGGGGTCCTGCCTGAGGCAACTGTTATTTTTCCTACAAAGCAATGAGGATACCTGCCTGCAGTGTCCTCTGCTAGTCCACCTGACAGCACTTTCTCCCTGGATATTTCACCTTTTTTGTCTGATCTCAGGGCCTGGCCGTGGATAATGTTTTCCACCAGGTCTGAAAGAAATTAGCACAAAACTGTAAATCTTGGATGGTCCTCCTAACTTATTATGTCTCCAAATAAATTAAATTAAATGAACACGATCATTGAAATCCTGACTGGCAGGAGATAATGGATCCAATGGTCAGTCTCTAACGTATGTGAATGATAGAATCTGTTCTGCAGGAGAAAAAGCAAAGACGCTTTGTGGGGCAGAAAGAAACACAGAAATGCAGATTTCAGACCGCTGCTACTCTACGGGGAGATGGACCTTCCTGTGGGAAATGCTGGACTCCAGCGCTACAACATTGTCCTCGAGACCTTCTTAAACATACGAGTAAATCTTTAAAAATGAAAACTCCAAGGAAAAAGCACTATTACCTGGTAATCAGCATGTTATTCAAAGATTCTCTTAACTTTTCCTATGACCACAGATGATTTTAATACAGAGTACTCCTTCCCCAGACTGCCAGTGTCTGCACAACTGTTCAGAGCAATGCTGTGCTCTTTTGTTCAAGAAGAGAGGATGTACATCAACTATCAGGTGGATGACTTTCTCATCCTGCCACCTGGTCCCAAACAGCTTGTGATTAAAACCTTTCAGAAACATGAATTCTGAGTGAAGAAGAGTCAGTCACGATTGCTCAAAAACTCCACTTTCCTTTAGGTGAAGCCTAGTCTTAAGACTCTTTTTCAGAAGATCGGAGAAGGTTGGAATAGGATATCCTTTCAGACTAGTAAAACAGCCATTAGATGGATCAAGAAAATTAATAAGAGGAGGCTATGAGTGTGGAATAAAAAGGCAGTTGAGGGAAATTCATAGAAAATATTTATTCTGAAGTAGCTTCAGATGCAGGAAGCCTAAACTATAGGTAACTATTCATTACTATAAATGAAAAAAATTCAGTCAGAACAAATCTAAAGAGTGCATGAATAAAACACAAATCAAAAACATAGTCAAAAGCTAAGAAAGGAGCAATCAAATTCCAGACAAGTTTGTGATTATTATGTCATTGGTAACTAACAGCAAAATTAATTAAATTGTTAGATTAAATGTTTTCTTTGAAAGTAGCATCTTGCTACTTATTAATTTTCAAAATAATTTGTGCTTCTATATTTATTTTCAAAGGCATCAATCTCAGGCTTTTATGTAATATGACATTTTTAATATTTAATGCTCATAGCTTTTTTACTGACCAAAATTTACTGGCGAAGACATAACTTACTAAGACACGCAAATTTCCAACTATTTTGTAACACTTGATATTCTTCTTATTTTTTGCAGCAAAATATTTGGTCCCATTATGTTATCTTGAAATTTAAATCCAACTTGAAAGGGCACAAATTTAATATATTTCATGATCTGCTTTTATGTAGTTTCAATGATTAACTTTGCTAAACAGCCATAATATACCTCCTTATGGAAAGTACCTTTTCACATGCTGATAATTCCCTAATTTCTGTATCACAATACATGTTCTTAACAAGGAAGGGGAAGTTACATCAACTTCTGTCATCATGCTGCTTTGTTCTTGCTCAACCATTTTCATTCCAGACACAGAAAATCCACCAGCAGGCCTAAGTGGACATCCTTTGAGGGCCTCAGTTGTCATTTAATTCCATTTCCTATTTGTGTGGTTTTGCAGAACACAGATGAAGAATAATAACTAAGGGTACCCCATCTCCCACCCTCAAACCCCCAGTCTGATCTGTGGCTCTAACCCAATCTGTGAAGCAACAAGTCAGCTAAGCCTGATCTTTGTTGACAACATCCCTCGGGGGACAGCAAGGGCTTTTAAAAAGACTCTTCTATTTACTTAATCTTCACATATACTTCCATGGAAATGGATGCAGCATTGTAGTATGCTGGTCACACCAAAGCTAGTTTTAGTTATGACCACTTTCTAGTTCCCCTCCAGATACACATGTGCAACGTAAAACACACTTTTCAGTTCATTCAGTTCATGCCTGATGAATTTCTTGGAGAATGGGACCATGAAATTTTAACAACTCCGCAGATGTAAAAGCAAGTAACATATATTCTTTTTATTCTTTTCTATGCAATTTTAATTCTTTTCTATGCAATTTTATGAATGAAGTTGTCCCTGTGCTCCCAACAGAGGGATCAGCTCAGGCACTCGCTCTGCACGCCAAGGCAGTATTTCACGCCGCTGCGCCAGTCAATGCCTCCCATTACGCAGAGAACAGAAGAAAGGTTGAAGTCCGCTCTCCATTCCAGGTCCGTTTTCCCTTTCTGACTGTTTGCCAGAGGAGAAGGGAACATTATGACTTTTCTAACTACTCCAGACTACCTGGGTTCCTGGTTGCCTTCAGAGCAAAGGTCCGTGAAAAACAGAACTTCAGCTACACTGCTGCTGAGGGGCTCACAGATTGCTGTTTTAGCCAACTCCAGTCTTGCTCATTTTTCTATCTCTCCTCTCTTGAGCTGCACCTGCAGCTTCCCACTAACACATCAGATGGTAAATACGCTACCTCAGATTTGATCAGAATGTGTGCAATTGAGTGTGAGGATAGGAGGAATGTGCAGGAGTTGGTTCTGTTGCTTTATGCTCTCTGGGTTTTGTTTAATTTTATCTTATTTTGGAGTTCCATGTGTTAAAAATAAGCTAAGCCATCGTCTGCTCTGCAAAACTGAAAGCAGCTTTAGTGTAAAGGACAGTGTCAGCCTCCTGTGAGATTTAACTTCTTCTTCAATCTACATCTTATCGTTTCACCAGAATAAATAAAAAAGACCCTGTAAGTATTTTTCTGACCGTAACCACTTCTGCTTTTCTTTTCATTAAAGCTGTGGATTTACGTATTTCCTTTCCAGCAACCTAATCTGAGCAGGACTTACATTTCACCTTCACTACCCTACAGCATAGAAAGTACTGTCACTGTTTAAGAGCTAAAAATGATAATCCTACAGCAGTCCCCAGCCATTATTATTTTCACTGCAATGTAGTTTTCATTTTTTGTTGCCTCCTAAGATATGAGTTATTTCTCTGAATATGTGTGCGTGCACACCTTGTCTCAGGGGAAAAAAAAACCCACAACTGCTCAATCTAACTCAAAGGTGTTGGTTGATGCATTAGCAGCGTGATTCTGGCGTTCCACTCCCACGTGCTGGTCGCACTCACGTTCCCACCTGAGCTGCTGTGGTTTTCCCGGCCATTTTGCCCCAGCTGGGCTCAGCGCACGGACCATGGTACGATGGGAGGAGGTGGCGTGCGGGCTACCTTCCCATGACCGCACCAGGGACCCGCACAAGCTGAGGAGTTGGGACACGCCGGTTTCTGCGGTTCCTCCCGCAGGGCAGTAACTTCTGGCAGAGAGCAAGGGCACAGTTGGGGTGGCAGCTTCATCCTGGAGCCTGGCTGCAGACGCGACAGCCTGTTGAGGGATGTTCAGATCCTGGCTTCCAAGACGAAACTTGTTTCCAAGACAGTGCTTGAGATGCACTGAGAATTTACTGGAGTTAACTTTCCTTTTATCTCAAGATGTTTTGCGATGAGCTCCAGGGAGCGAGGTAAATAGAGCAATTGGAAAACCGAACAACATTATGGGTCATGCTGCAAATTATAGTTTGTAGCAAACCTAGGCTCTGATTAGCAAGTGCCTAATCTTCAGCACAGGCGAAATTCCAGTAAAAAACAACCTGTATGCCCAAGTATCCTGCTGAATTTGAGTCTTGGTAACTATTTTTTTCCTGTTGATCAATACGTATCCTGAAATTTGCTGCTCACAGTCACTGCAGGACACCAACACAGAACCTAATCCAGCCTCACAGAAGGTTCATGTCCCTTTTCTAGTCATCAGTATGTATCAGAGCCACAACAATGATTTTATCTGAAAGCTTAGTTTATGAATTAGTTTCCACATTTATATATCTGTGACAAAAGCTCTCAATAGAAATCCCTCTCAATATTTTAAAGTTGTTTCTCTAGGTGTAAGCATGGAAGCTGATCTCACACATTCCCACTTACCTACAGACTGGTGTTACTGGGGCACCCAAATAGCTGCTGTACAAGTTATTTGAAATCATTCAGAGCAATTAATCTCACCCAACTCTGGTGACCTAGAAGCTATTCTGGACATAAACAATATCTCATGAATCTCATGAGTGAGGCTTACTAGTTAATAATGGGAAAGAGACCCTCTAAAGGTATGTGTCTCACCCTCCAATGGCAATGGAAAGAGTCTAGATACCACTTTAGATATTTCATGTTTAAACAGCTTAAACAAAACAAACCTATGAAGACTGGGAACCACAGTCACCCAGACGTTATCATTAATGAGCTATATTTCTAAAACACATGAATTGTGCATTGGCCCCCTCTGAAACCAGTAGAAATTTTATTCTGATTTCAATTAAGCTAATCATAAATTCCTTTAATTAAAAGCCAAATACCCAAACCCCTTGCCTTCCCTTGTTTCATTTGGTGTTAGGGTTATGGCTGGAAAACAATAATCAAGTACAAAACTCAGCACCAGTTTTTAGACAGCAGGTGTCTATAGTATATGTATCTACGTGTGAGTTGGTGTTTAAGTTCTCGTTACAGTCAATGGACAACAGTTTAATACAGCTTAAACAAAACAAGACTAATGTTGGTGTCAGCTGAATATCTGAGCTATGTAATTGTCCAGTTTAGATAATGGGAAGATTCAGTTGCCTAAATATTGGTGCCACATTAGGTATATCCAGCTCCTCCTTCAAAAATGGTGGGACCTCCCAGGAGTCCTATATGTCCCTGATACCCCAAAATATTTCATATGGCAGCAGGCGACAGATCTAGGTAAAGAAGTCCCACACCATTGACTTGGGCACCATTGGCTGTGGTGGAAGCTTAGGCACATACTGACACCTCTATGCAGACACCTGAATTTCGACACTTGTAAACTGGAACAGAAGTACATCCAATTTCATATGCATAATAATATGTTGTGTCATGAAAACTTGAGTTTACCTTTATTTCAGTGCTGCCTTTAGCTTCCCAGTGTTTCGTTTCTATGCTTGCTTCTTAATCGATGCCACCCATAACTCTCCAGGAGGATGTGAGTCAGGTCTCTCCTCCCAAGGACATGACCACTGGCAGGTTAATTGGTCAGGGAGGGGCTGGTGGAGCCAATCAAGCAAATCCAACCCAATGATTTGGCTGGGATAGATTTTTAGACTTCAAAGTTAATTCTCGTCAGAAGGTCATCAGGAAGCATTGTATGTGTTATATCTCCAGGCAAGGATGTTGGAAGAAACAAGTAAAGGAACTCACAGAAACTTCCCCACCTCCCCCAAGCCTGTTTCAGAATATAGAATGCTTCAGATGTTAAAAATGTGGTTTCCTTCTTGTCACTGTGATAACATTAGGTTTAGGTTGATTCCTGCTGCTGCGTGACAGCTGGCGCAGACATCAATTGGAATGCACAGAACATAAGTTTGTCATATAAGTTTAAGCTAACCAATCACTCATCTTGCTATAAAATCTAACCCGGTCATCTCCTGTGTGATATCTGGCCACTGGAATGTTAACGCTGCTACAGCAGCATCTTGACTAATTGCATCCATCAATAAAAATGGATTCCACACAAAAAGGCATCAATTAAAGCTATGAAACTATAAGAAAGCAGTCATTTTTAATGCATCGTTTATCACAACAACCTGGTGTTCTTTTCTTCCACGATTTTTAGAACGCCCGTTGCCATAACAACTGGATGCAGCCTTTACACAGTGTGGGCCAAATCCTGCCCTTGGTGACACAGATGCAAATTCAGAATAACTTTGCTGAACAGCCTGGAATACCAATGATGCAAATACAGTGTAACAGCGGCAGAATGGGACCCACTGTCTCCTTTGTGTAATCGTTTTCTTCTTCTCCTTCGCCTTGTCAGGCAGACAAGATGTTTTCCTTTTCTACTCTGAGTAAGCTCATAATGTAGTGGAATAATCAACCATAATGGCAGGTTAAACCACAAAGGAGTGTTATATCCCAAATACCATATTAACTTAAATTTTAAATTTGTGTATTAACAGTTATTTAAAATGCCTGAGGAAAGAGCAAGTCTGAGATAGGAATACATTCTCTCTATTCAGAGGCTACATCTAAATCATATAATATAATGAATATCTTGCCTAACAAGAAGACATAACAAAGCATAAATTCAGATCTGTTTCCCTGAACAGATACACTCTCACAGAAAGAAATGCATAGGAGGGTCCTGGATTTCACTACCTAGAGCGGGGCCCCATGCAGACAAACCCTGCCTGTTTTCATGGAACTTATATCAAAGATATCATCATACAATATTTTCAGACTTGCCATTCTTCCCAAGGAAATCAGCAGAAATTCACTGCCACATCAAGGTCTACGTATGGATCACAACACGCAAAGAAAGCAGAGTCCAGGAGGAAAGTGTGGATCTGTTCTGTCTGAATTGTTCTATAGAAGCATTTTCCAGACTGCCAATCAAATAGCATTTTAATTAATTATAATAGAAATCAGAAACCCAGTTGGGCAAGTGCTTTGGAACTTGGTAAAGCTAAATCTGGTAGAGTCATACTCTAACGATAGTTTTAACCTCCATTCCTGTTTCAGAAGCAAATGAAGCCACCAGCCAAATTCTGTAGCTAGATTGGAGAGAGGGTTATACAGAATTTAAAAGGTAAGTAATTCTTTACATGCAGTCCACACACCTAACCAGCCTGCAAAATTCTATACAATAGAGATACATTTCCTCTATTAAAACAAGAAAGTACAGAGCTGCCACCTTTGACAACAGCTCTTCACATTTTAAGGCTTTCTCTGGATGATAGGATAGCCAAAGATCTACAAAAACTAGCAGCAAGAAGGGAGGTGACTTGCTACATTCAGAGCAATCTTAGAATAATGTCATTTTAGAAATTAATAATTGCAAGCAAACCTAATAGCAGATGTGACTCTGAAGATTGATGCATCAATGTTGCACTAAGGCAGTATAAGAGACTCAGAAAAACAGATTAGCAAGGTTCGTCACCCAGTGAAAATGCAAGATTCTAAAGTAAAAAATGCACCTGGCCAGGACATCAAGAAGTCAATTAATTTGCCTATCTGCCCAAAGGCAAGATCATCTGTAACTAGATCATTCTAGATAGTTTTTTATTCAACTTCCATTTAAAGACTTTCAACAAAAGAGGTTTCACGATTTTCAGCCACTCAATTTCCATGGCCCGTTATCTTTATCGTTAGAAGGCTCTGTGGTGCCATTTGAGGGTGTGATTCCAGCACAGATAGGTATTACCGCATTATCTTTACTGCGAGCTCAGGCATTAAGAGTAGTGAAAACATATCAACCTGGGCTACATTGGCCAAACCTTGACTGGATGTCCATTAGTAGCAACAGAAGCCCACTACAGTTTTACTGGTGTTTATTAAAACTAACATATCTGCTGCGAGTATTTTGCTCCTACCTCCTCTGTTCCAGCAGAGGTTTGATTTTGTTTCCTTTGAGGCCATGATGTTTCACAGTTCTCTCACCTGCTGTGGCAAATGGTGAATACCATGGTTTTCAAGCACTTCTCCAGATTTTTCAGGTTGATTTGGAATCACTTGCAGGTGACTGACCAGTGCTGTACTGCACAGTGTCTGTACCAGTAGGAAGCAGGCAAAATAAAATTTAGTGTCACTAGATTTTCATTGTTTTTAACCAAATAATTATTTTCAGAAGTTTTACTCTAACAAAATGAAAAAAAAAATCAAATTAATAAAAAATTTCATCTGTTGGATGTACTAATCAATTCCTTAAATGTTCTTTCCACTGGCTTGAATTTCTGAAAGCTCATAAGGTGTCCATGAATCAATTAGTGGCAGATTAAATATTTCTCTCATGTTTCATGGCAAACTTATTTCTGTGAGTCTGTGCAATGTTCCCTGTATTGTACCACCAGAGGTAAAATGGATAATTTCAGAAAAGCTGAGCCTAGATTCAGAACCCTCTTTCAAAACATTAGAAGAGGGACATTAAAAGGAAACATCCAAGCACAGAATCAAATTTGATAGAGGAACTGGACTAGATGTGAACCGTCTCCCACAGTGAGCCCAGTTCTTCAAAGCAAAACAATAGTGAAGACCAACACGACTTTTTTTTTTATAGTCTAAGACAATGCCTAAGTGATGGCACACTGCTGGCATTAACATGGGGATAAGGCCACACTAGCAGCAAAATCTCTTCTTGGCATCTTACACCTGCATTGCTCCTGCCTGCTGGGTAATTTTACCAGACCCAAAAAGGATGTGCAAAGAGTGAATGTAAATGGCAGTGAGTGGAAAGATGATGATTCAAGATAGTTGCTGCAGAAGCACCTGTTGGTGGATTCTTCATGATGGGCACAGTAAAAACAAGGTCTGCACTTGGCATTGCTGATAAAAGATTGAGAATAGAAGCATCACCTGTGAAGAAATAAGCCACAGAACCTGTTGAAGAATTGGAGAAAACATCTTACAGAGGAAATTTTAAGACTAAATCCATCTAAAACCTAACACCAGGTTGAAATTCCTAGGTTAGGGGTTTTGACGTCTGAATTTTCCTACAAACTCAACAGGGGCAGGGGGAAGGGAGTCATCTCTGCAAGGTAACACAGACCTCCTGAGCCTTAAACCATCACCTGAAGGTACCTTCTGCTTTCCTTGCATCTAGAGAAGAGGTAAAGGAACCTCTCAATGTGGGCATCTCAGTTTCAGTGGGATATGGTCAGGGAACAGAGTCAAACCTGCATCACTGACCGAAGGCACTGATTTATTACAGTGTAAGTACTTCCAGAGGAAGAAAATAGGAAATGCAAGAGTTCTCCAAACAGAACAGAAAAACATCAGACAGACTGTGAGGCGTGAGGGTGATTCGGCGCTTGAGCAAACTACCAGAGGCTTTTTAGTCCAAAAGCCTCAGAGGAGCTGATCCTCTAATGCTTGCCGAGCCTAACAGGGCAGTGGCACCAATCTTTGTTGGTGATTAGGCACTGCTGTAACAAATGTGATGAAGGGAATCTTCATTTTATAATGCTTTTAAAACCAAACCAGAAGCCAAATAGGAGTCATTACATTCTGTACAGCAGCAGTGAGTAAAATGATGTGACCTATAGCTTAGAGGAAATCATCAGTTTGAAAAGAAAAAAGAAAAATGAAAGAATCATAGAAAAAATGTCAAGAAGGGATTTCAAGAGATCTTCTAATCTGCCTTCCCTTCCCAAGTCAGGATCTGCCTCTTCTTTAACGTTCCCCAAAAATGTTTATCTAACACCTACTCTTGAAGACTGCTACTAATAAAGATTTCACAGTCTCTAGAGACAAACTATTTCCCAATTTATCTTGAAATTCCCCTGCAGCAATTTAAAATGGTTCCTTCTAGCCCTAAATTCTACACACATTTCTCTCTTTTTATTCTCCCTCTTTTGAATCCAGTTCCCTATTTCAGGGAACACCAATCTGAATAAGTCAGAAACATGCTAATATATACTTCACAGCCCTACTGAAATCCGTTGCTTCTAACAGTACAAAACTCAGCATGTAATTAAACCTATAAGAGTTTATCTTAATACAAACCTGTTCTTTATGCCAACCTTGATAGGTTGTTATGTAATTCTGTTACAAGTTGTCTACCATGTTTTATAATGTCAAATGATTTATTGCCTTCTATCTCTGAAATCTGAGCCTTCGGTAATTTTCTACTACAACAGAATTTCTCTTCCATATTTATCTTTTTCTTTTTTTTTTTAACACAAAATGACTTTCAGCTGAACTTCTTTATATTGTCATCTGCGTAATTACTATGACTCTTACTGAGCCAGCAGCTTGCAGATTATTAACTGGATTTTGCTCCTCCCGGTATCATTGGGAGTTCTGCCATTGCCTTCAACAGAAGCAGGATCAGATCCCCTGAAAGAGCCTTATTATTGGATAACTCAAAGCTCTGGTGAGAATTGACATTGGTGTATTGACAACAGCCTGTTTCTTTTTTTTTAATTTAGAATCTCTTAGTTGGGTTAACCAGCCACTTTGTTTTGTTTGATGATTCTGTATCTCTGAATGCAGTTTTCTATGATTAAATAGGAAATGTTTGTTTCCTCAACTGACATACAACAAGAACCGTAAGCAGCTTTTGAGCAAAAGGACAAATTAAAACTTGCATTCTGCAAAAGCATCTTTTCACGTGCCAGGAATCTCTGGGTGATGAAGGAAACGTGGTAGGTGAGGGACTGGATGGAGAGAAGTATGAGGAAGAGGGAACTTAATCTGGGAACTGGGAGTTCGAGAAGAATTAACCCAGTCTATTTCTCTTTCAGGTTTGTGGCTCAGGTGGAAACAAAAGGGAGTCAAAAGGCTGCACCTACACTCCCTGCTCTGGGCAGATGCCAGCTGCAGAGGTGCACGCTCTTGAATCCCGTGTGATTCAAAGTAATGCTGTTGGTTTACACCAGCCAGGGACGGACAAAGGACAGCTGGTGAACAGAAGACATTTGCTGCCCAAGCTGAAGTTCAGGTCCTTCACAGGCAGCAGGTGAGGAGCTCCCACTCACAGTTCACTGGGGTAGCCTTGGCTCAGCTCCCAGCTGTCTTGAGCTGCTCTGGCTGATCTCCTCATTGAATTAATCAGATTTAGGGCCTCTGCCCTAAAAGACAAGCCAGCCTTCATCTCTCTCATCAGAACAGAAGAGCAGGCAGGAGAGGGCCCTTGCCATGCTACAGCTGCACCTCCCTGAGGAGGGGGAGAAGCTATGGCCCCCTTGGAGAGAGGGGATCCAGGCTGGCTCTACAGGAGCAGGTTGCAGATGTCCAGATGACATTCAATGACAGGTGCTAATGTTTGATTTGTCTTTCACAATCCAAAGAAATTTCTTTTCTTTGGTCTGGGTTCAGGTTTTGCCCTGTGACTGGCATTGAACTACTTTAACAAGGGATATTATATTTGTGGGTCTAAAGGCTCTAGGGTGCCTAGTCAACTTTTTTTTTTTTTTATATTACCTTATTTTTAACTTGATTTGCACCAGGGGAAAAACATGCTGCAGAGCAATGACAGATCCAGTTTGCATTGTTTTCAGCCAGCCATATACTGGCCAAATAGTTTCTAAATCATCTGTATGCTGTCTCACTTTTTATCCACAATTTACTCTGAACAGATGCAAGAAAACTTGCCCCAGACACTTCCCAGGCAGTGATCTGGCAAGTGATTCAAAAGGGTTCACGGTCATCACTTATTCAGATTACAAACAGGGAAGCAATTTAACAATAGCTCAGATTTGGGAATTCTTCAGACTGACTTGCATGTTATTATGCTCTTACTTTGTTCTTTGAAATAGATCCATTCTGATGTTCATGACACGGGAAAATAATTGTCCCACCAGTCTTGCAACACATAAAAAACTGGAATTCTACATCCCCCTGCTGGAAAGATATTTTGAGTATGCATAAGGCATTGCACCACCACCTGATCCTTGCTAACCTGGCAGTTTGGGAAGCAAAACAGACTGATATGTATTGAATTCCTCCACTTTCTCAGCTCAATTACTGGGGAGTGTACCTATGGGAATCCCTTTTAAAGAAACAGATCATTTTTACTTACAAATATACTTGTCATGCAACAGAGCACAGGATTGATGCAGATTCTGTTTGGTAGAATCTCACAAATTAATGTATTTACAGGGTAAAAAAAATGTTAAAAATCAGAGCTCCCAAGTTAGGGTGATAAAATTGCCTTAAAAATCTTTATGATGGAAGAAAAATCCTGTTAAGTGAATCCTGTATGCTTAATTAAACTTAATTTTACAAAGAAGTATTTTTAAATGGCTGTCTGTTAAAAGAATAAGAAAGCTGGGTGGTCGGGTTTTTTTCCCCCTGAAGATACTGCTCCTGTAAGGTGTTGTGTTGTTGGTTGTATTAAGCAAGTTGTGACATCCATCAAGATGAATGTGTTTACGTGCATACCTCGTGACATAGTTTGAAGTGGTATATTATAGGTACAAAATCCTGATCAAACTTTCCTACAGCAAATATTTGTGCAGTAATTGCATTTCTTTGTTCCTCACTAAAATTGCAGCTGCTTCCTGGAACCATGCAAGTATTTAATTTTGCCACATAATTCCCTCAATTTCAAGCTATGGTAAGTAACACTTTGGGTACACGTCAGCTGTCAATTCCCGTTAGAGCATCCAGGTATTGCACGGTTTAGATGTAGCTTCCTGAGGATTAATGCTGTACTTTGTGAATTCATCACTCCAAAAATGGCAGAAGAAATTGAATAGTAAGGATTCTGTATAAATTAACTCAACTTGCGACATGATATTTCTGAAAGCTTTATCACTGGGCTTGCTTTTGCTGGAGAGGAGCACAGAGCATGCTCTCTAGGCAAGGGTGTTGGAGGAGCGGAGATAAATCTCCTCTGACCAAGTGAAGAGAGACCTCTACAGGTACTTGGGGTTTTTTCAGTCCAAAGACCTTTGGAAGTTGTTCCCCGAAACTCTTAAGCAAAAGATGTGCCCAGTGTCCAGCTGCCAGGTCAGAGGAGATGGGAGAAGACCCTGACCATGCTCCCGAGGGGATCTGTGCTGCCCTCCTCAGTACCACCTTCGGTGCAGTCCCCCCTGGGCCACCACGGTGCTGCTCTGGGGACCTCAGCCACCTTGGTGAGATGTCTGTACGGGGGGATGTGTAAGCAAGTGGCCTCAGACCAGCAGCTGGAGGGGTGGGAAGCCACGTTCTCTAAACATGTACAGGGTGCCTTCTTGGGGCAGGGTGTGCTTGGCTCTGCGATGAAGCTAATTAAAGGCCAGATGAGCTTTAAAACAGCCAGCTTCATGGTGTTTCTGTGTGAGGCTTACTGGCACCCCAGTTACAGCTGTTTTGGAACATGCACAAAGACCCCAGAGACAGCAAAAATAGAAGGCAACGCACATCCCCATAGTTTTGCAGCACGTGGTTTCTGCTTCTTCTGAGGAGCTGGGTCCATTTCCATAGGTAGCAGCCCCTACCGGCAACACCCTTCGCTGCTTCACCAGCACAGTAGGGTGCAACTTTGATGCAGCTCTTTTTGTGTATTTTGTAAAACGTGCAGTCTTCCTCCACAATGGATGCTTATTGACAGGACTAAAGGCAGCCTAATGGAAATGACGAACGCCATTTACAACCGTACTTTCTGCACCAGTCTTCAAATTGTTCTTCTCTCACAGGTATCAACAAGACTCACCTCACTAAAAATGCCAGCAAACAAATGAGACATGTAAGAGAAGAGAAATGCTAAATGGTACTTCTCTGACAGGAATACTAAAGACAGCGATGGAAAGAGGAGCTGAAAGCTCCTGACTCTTTACGGAGCTTCTGCGGTCCAGGTGCAAGAATAAAGCCTGTAAGAACCTCATCAGTCTCCTTTCTCTATTTCCCCAAGATTGTTAGGTTTTAATCTATATTTAATCTATATAATCCAACATTTTTCCAGAAGCTGTGAAAGGGCACAAGTACTACAAAAACTTAAGGCCAAATTAGGAACAGTATTTAGTTTTCGTAATAACTGCTTGTGCCATGGAAGATCAGTATTCTAAGTTTCTCATGCACAAACAGGATTGATGGGTTGCTGTTGGACACTTTTCAGTCATTGAGACTAAAAACATTTATTGATGGAACCGCATACTGGAGACTATTGAAAACTAAATGTTCTGTTGCAGAGAGAAAAGATGAAAAGACAGTACTCCAGGGAAAACAAACTAAGAAAAAAAAGAAAACAAATAAACCCTGACTTATTAAAAATTAAGAATACAAAAAGCAAAGGCTTTTCTTTTTTTGTAAATCCGGTTTTCTCATTGGTATCTCCATGGGCTCTGCAGCATTGCTATTCCTGTGCACACAAGCTGCCCTGGATGAAATTTGGAATTGCCGTATACATTTGTATGCTATTGCCGGCTGTCTAGGATGTGGCTGCATTGGACAGGAATTCACAAGACGCCTGTTACAAGAACTCACAGCCGTAGCATTGATGTCTGGCCTTGAGCAAGCTGCCCAATCAATCCTCCACTCAGCTGTAAAATAGAAGGAACAATTCTGCCCTGGCAACGTCTGGCTTCTTGTTTCTTTTGTCGTCTGAAGTTTTTAGGAAGGGTATTATGAGCACTTAGATAAAGGTCTTTGTAAACTTCCCACAAATTTAAATACCAATCAGTAAACAAGGGAAAAAATATTGCCATAATAAGATAATTACGTTACTATACTCCCTGATCATGGTGCATATTCACAGCTACGTTACACTACGTAGTACCATATTGTCACAGGCTATTTTATTTTTTGATGAGTTTGGCCAAGTAAATGACTCTGCCGCACCGTCGTTAATCACAAAATCAGCTGGAGAAAGCCAGATCTGCTCCTGCATGGAATCAGGTCTAGCGAGAAGATGGGGACTACGTGGACCTGGATGGCTGACCTCGGCCACCTGCAGGCACAGGCATCCCCTGGAGCACTCCCAATTACAGTACTAGGGGAGATGTGCCACACAGGGCTACCCTACAGCCTGTCTGTAATTATGTGCCCTGTGTCACTGGAAAAGGTGTGATAGGATCTTTTTATTTCATATCATTCGGAAAATGCCAGTTTCCAGTCTACCTAGGCTTGCTGCTGCTTTGTTGTGCTGCATCTGGATCTCCTACCTCTCTTTCTCGGGCCTTTTTTCAAGTGAGAGCACGCGCTAAGCCAGGGTCAGTGTCAAGTGCTCAAATCTGCTGTTTCCCTACTCAGGAAATTTGCGCGGCTGTCGCAGTGCCGGGCGCTGCCTGTGTGTTCAGGCTGGGAAAGCCAAAGCGAGACGGTCGCCGCAGCGCACCGCGCTAAGCGCCGGTATAGCACGTTTCAGGGTAACGGTTTACCCGGCTGCCTGCCTTTGAAAGAGGGTTGAAATTGTCATTTTTAGCAAGTACCTGCTGAATTTGGTCTGTTAGCCCCACCTGAGTGCTAACAGACAGCCGTGCTGGCCCGCGGTGCTGCTTCAGACATGCCTGGGGACGGGCGTCAGACTGAGGAGAGGTGCTGTGAGGCGGCGGCGAAGGCGCTGGGCACCCAGTCAGTGCTGTGCCTTTTGCAGCACGGCGTAGGTGAGGACCAGGTGTCTCTCAGGCCTTTGTTTCCACCAGCCTAACCATAGGCTGCTGGAGGGTTTGAATCTGCTCCGTCATGACAAAGAAAACTATATTCTGTGTCCTCATCTGTCTACGCATGATGTCCCTGCAAGCATTTTCCACTTGCATACCTCATCATGCAGCAATACTTCTCCAAGCCAATGCACTGGCCAGTAGAGTATTCGTAATGATATAATTATTCATCATTCAGATAGTTCAGTAATTAATTGTACAGTTCTTGAAATTCTGTTACTTGATATTCGGGTAGTCGTTCAAGTCCACCCTTTCCATTAATTTCAATGAAATGCTTGAATTCATACTTCACACCTTTATATACTTGTACCTTTCGATATAGTTGCTAAAAGTCAGCTACAAAGTTTTTCACATCAATAGTGATCTAAATACAGGCCCCTATGTTTAAGAGCGGCATTCACAGAAAACCCGCTTAAGTGCTTAGCTACGTGCAAGGGACATGAAAGGTTTGCACGGCTTGAGACTTTGTTGTGGTTGGGCTGAGCATCAACCTCAACACCTGCTTGGAACTGAGGCCTACGTGGGGTACGAGTCCCGAGAGGCCCACTCCGGCAGACACGTAAAGTATGTCCAGCCATCCTGATAATGTGACATGCAGTCACTTACATTAGCTGGTGAGCACCCCGGCCAACCAGCCAGGAGTTACCCTGAATCGGTTTCCCTACCATTCAAATATATCACCAGTCAGCTATCATCCAGGTGGCTGATTATTTAAATGAATTATACTATGAAATCCTAATATTTATGCACTTACCTAAAATCTTCTCCTTCAGAGGAGTTCAGCAATGACATGAAAGCTGTGGTAATCAACCAAGGGTGTCAACAGCTCATAACACGGCATAGCACACCCCACCCCAGAAAGCCATTTAACCCCAAGTACCCTGTCCTGTGCAAGCGCACTCAGTGGCCACTGCTTCTATTTCCTGCAGGGATTTAGTAATGAGCTGCATTTATAGAAATCCCTTATATGGTTGTATAAGACTATAATTTGCAAAGTCTATGCTTTTCAAAGGTTTTACAGTTTAAACCTCTCCATCCAGTTTTCCGGGCAAATGTCATCTACCGTGGCTAAATGACACGTTTAAAATCCTGCTAAATATCAGCCTGGCCATACTGTCTTGTTCAAACCACAGTGAGGAGCAGAATTAATGCTGAAGCAGATATGATACTATTATGTAGAGCGTCAGAGGTCTGTACCTGTTAAAGCCCACAGTATAAAGGTGTCTTGTAGTCGTTAGAAGTGCTGTGCATTTACATCCTAACTAAAGACTACTGCAACTGCAGCGTGGTTAACCTCTGTTACACTGTTACGCAAAGCATACGGGAATGCTGTGCCCTCCCAATAACCCGAGCTCGTATCTGTCATCCTCTAGGTTTACTGTCATACGCAGAGTCATGGCTATAACAAGAAAAATGTCATAAACCTTGTACATTTCACATCTCATGAGAAAGTGGATCGATCTGTCTCTCTGTCTATCCATCAATTGCTGTGTCTATCTATCTGTCACGTTTTAAGTACCCAGTAAACAGAACAAAACAGCCTGATACCTAAAGCCAGGTCTCTGCTACTCAAAGTTTTCGATGTGAATTCTGCGAATCAGAACTGCAGCCCTAAGAAGTGGGGAGAACATGAACTCAGGATTATGCCTGATCATAAGAAAAGACAAAAAAAAAAAAACTACAAGGGAAAGGATATTCTAGCCTGATCACTCAGCCTTGGCTAAGAGCAGGAAAGACCCAGCTCTGGGAGCTCCCCAGTACATGCCAAGCCGGGGGCAGGTTGTAGAGGCTGACCTGGAAAGCCATGGCAATGTTGGAGCAGCACGGGAAGTTTCTTAATATTAAGCATAAACTCAATAACTTTTCTGTATTTTTTGTAACTTCATTCCATAGTGGTGAATTTGTATTTTCAAATAAACAAATCATTTTATCTCTTAATCTTGCTTAATGCTAAATCTGACTGTGACTGGTATAACATTGGCTTGACACAACACTGACTCCCAGTTGTTGAAATCATTATTCCAGAGTGGAAGAGGATGTCTCTGCCCCACTGAACTGTGATATTCTCAAAAACGTCTGGCGTTACCAACCCCTGAAATGCAGATGTTAGCAAATTTTGAAAAAGTGTTTTTCTTTGCAGTAGTCAACTCGAGTCTCTTAAGAAAGCAAAAAGATAATGAAAGAATGAGTCACTGTAAGATGAACCTGTGAATGTCTGGACCCTCACAACCCTTACTTTCCTAGCTATGGATTTTTCATAAAACTCATAGAAACATAACTATGTTTGAGACACAGATCCCTCCCTCAAATGAGGGAAACGTGCTTGGACACACAGATCTGCATAAGTTTTGTTTCCTGGGGAAACTGCGATGTAAAACACAGAAGGGAAAAAAAAAAAAAGAGGGAAAAAAAGGCAAAGTAGTGCCTTCTTTTTGCACAAACCTGTAGCCATTACTGAAATGTAATGGAAGATGTCCATGCTCAACACCTTCGTCAGCAAACAGGGGACTGGATCTATTCAATTCACCAGGCTTCAGAAGAGAGGAACTCTCTGCTCCTCCTTCCCCCTTGAAACTTGACCAAGACTGAGAAGCTCAATGAACCGCAGAGTACATAAAAGAAAAGCAGCTTTTTAATGAAATTCTTCCTTGGGGCATTCATTTTTTACCTGCATTCCCGAGGTAATTAGATATATTTGATCACTGCCTGCATGCCTGTGTCTCTCCTGCCTCCCAAACGCTGTCTGAACCTTTTGGTTGATTCCAAAGAAATCAAATCTGATTAAACATTCCTAAAAGCTCCACGGAAGGAGGTGGCCAAGGGGGACACCCTGAGGTTCTTCCTGAAGAATAGCAGCAGGTGGCAGGGAGGGAGATGAGCCACCCTGTGTTCAACTTCAAGGTATTCCTTCATGGGAGCACCACTGACCTTCTGCACCTCACACCTTCTCGGGCATCTCTTTGACCAGCCAGGGGATGGGGAGTTGCAGAAAAGCAGCCTTTGGTGCTGCCACTTATAACTCTTTCCTATCCTGGTGTTTCAGATTTCCTTATTACCAGAATCTTTTACTCAGACTATGTTTATCTCTAGCTGTAACTATTTGTTTCTAATCCCTTGGTTCTTTAAATAAGGCTGTCTAAACACATTACTGTAATTTTTGTGATTATAACTTCTTTTTTTGTGATGTAAGTTGCTCTAGCCACTATATGACTGTTAATTTTAATTACAAATGTACCTAAAATAGTTTCTCTTTTCTCTTTTGGGGCTTATGAGTTTCTCCTAAATTATGAATGTTTCCAACCTGTTTTTCATTTAAGATGTAATTCACTATCTGAATAACCTATCAATTTTCTGTCAGTTGTGTCATACAGGAGTTCTAAAGTCTCACAAAGAGTTTATCCAAGGCTTAGTTTACCAAGCTGTTTTGGCTATCCTTACATGAAGATCAATGGTCAATAGAAAAATTCCTTGTTTGCTGGCTCCTACAGACAGAATTATATGGTTTGGGCAAGGGGAAATTTTTTACCCTGAAAGATACGGCACATGTAAATCACGTTTTTAATGGGCTTACAAATTTATCTGATTTCCATTTAGAAACATGAAAATGTTTCTGCAGTGGAAGTATACCAAGGTTACATCATGTATCATGCCAAGGATTCCACAACATTTCCAATGAGAATTTCTAGAGAGAAGTCTTGGCAGAGGTGTCCCAGGTACGGGTGTGTTATTGTCTCTCTGCCGTAAAGAGGAAAGGAAAGACTTAGGAAGGCAACAAAATCCAGGAGTATCCCCAAGATGGAGTGCCAATGCAGTCATTTCATGCTAGGGCACGGGACTGTCCTCCCTGTGGACATGCTGGATGCTACTGAGAGAAAATGCCTCAACTGAATGAAGCCAAAGCTGAATATTCCTCACAAATGTGCTTCTCCTAAATCTCCTGTGCTTAACTGTGCAACTACTTAGTAAAATGCAATAGTTAAGGAGAATAATTTGATCTATATCTGTTCTACTTCATAGTCAAATACACAATTCATTATTCAAATATCCCCTGCTCAAGATGAGGTATAACTGGGAAGGAAGAAATGCTGACTAAATGGCTCCACAATTGCATCTGTTTCTTGTGAGCAGCTGGTCGCAATGAACTGTTATTAATTTTATTATGTATTTTGTAGTTGCCAGAAGCAAGCTAGATGCAAAGCTCTAAATAACAAGGTGTATAGAATAGAAATGGCTTCCCTGTTGTTGGCTGCATCTCCTCAGTAAAGGCTCTTTTTCTTCTTCTCCCCTTTTAATCTGTGTTAACAGCCAGTGAATATTCCTGTCATTCTCAGGATGCCAAAACAGTCCCAACTCTGGAATCCTCTTCCACGATCCCACACGGCCAGGCCACCGAGACCAAACATTAAGTGTTGCAGGAGAGGCAACCTACTGCTCCTCCTTTCTGTTCTTGCTTTCCTCACACAAAATCCAGTCTTTCCAGTGCTTTTTTTTATGAAAAGCAAGAAGTAAATACTGCAAGAGGCAATCTCTACAGTACTAAAGTCTTCTGTGTAAAGCTTTCCGTAATTTCATGCCTGTGATGAATGGCCTTTTAATGCATTACTGGGCCTTCAGAGATATTTAGGATACCCCACTGGCCCCTGAAGAGAAAAGGTGACAGTAAATGCCAATTTTCTTCTGGTTGTATTTCATACCCAGTGGACGATGAACTGGGTTGGAGTCAATGAAGCATGCTGGAGTACTGTACAAATCAAGCTGCCTATGCAGAAATAGGACATGTACAATTTTCTTTTCCTAATAAATTAATAAGCTGAAAACTTTTTGGGTTTGTAACGTGTTTGTGTGGATCAAATGATCCACTGAAATGAAAAGGAGGAAGCTAGCCAATTCATTCAATAATAGTTTGGAAGCACAGGTTGGTACTTGTATTTGAAATCTGGTGTATTAGTCCAGAGTCACAGAACTGAAGACATTAACAGGTGTCCAGTATGATACCAAACTCATACAAAGCACATATGATTGAATCTATTATCTTTCTCTATTTTTCTCATGATTGCAAATGGTTACAGACACAAAAAGACACTCAGTTAATCACATTCCTTTATTCTTCTGTGCATTAAACTGTTTGTGAGTGAACGTATACAAGCAAGAAGGACTCTGAGCCAGTGTTTTGACAGTTCCATCATTGTTTCAATGGAATGAAGCTGCTGGAGTGAAATAATCACGGTACCCTCATCGAGTCTTGAAAACCACTATCTTCCTTTTAAGCTTTGAACAGGAAAACATGTTGTTCAGACAAGAGCCTGTAATCACTATCAACATCAGAATTTCACGTTTTTTTGAAACAACAGCAAGCAGCAAGAGAAAGAACTCCAAATAAATTTAATAGTAGAGCCCAGCTATGTGTCTCACCATGGAGCTTGGATTAACTGAGTTCATCCTCCACCTCAGCAGGCGGTTTGGAGCTATGGCAAGTGAGATGGGGGAGATGAAAGTGCCAAGTACAGCAGTACTTTTAGGCCAGCAACAGTGAAGGCTATTAACACAGTGTCAGAAAGCACAGTGCTTCTGCAACGAGACTACTGGGGGAGGTGGTGGAGGGGTGAGGGTAAAGCAACACTTGGCCCCATTCCTGGAAAACTGCTTGCATTAAGCAGCAGAAGGTTTAAGAACAGACAGTTCATCTTTGTACAATGCTTTATGATTGAGACAGAAAAATTTTGCAATGAATAGTGCACTTCATTAATTTAGCTCTTTTAGTTCACAGAATATCCAGAAACAGCTCACAATTACCTCTGATTTATTCATTGTTTGAATTTACATGGCACATCTTGTTGCAATTCCTTTCAAACCTCTTTGGACCAATTCAGGATGAAATTGAAACCACTTTGCTTAACTGAGACGAGTCCGAAATCATACAGGATTCCTGTTGTCCCCTGAGTGGATTAGCATGACTAATAATCAAGAGAAGGGTTTACAGAAAATCTTGAAGGAGTTCAAGCTTTCAAAGAGCTCTGAAACAAATGGTGTGTCTTAACCTGCCTTCTTACCCCTGGAGCTGCTTCCCCAAAGGGACACTGCCCGGTGCCTGCCAAAGAGACATCTTCTGTAGGCAGCATCTGGCAGCATCAGTCCTAAAAGTATCTTTGTCCCTCAGTGGAAAACGCGTCTTTTCCAGAAAGTCCTCAGCTTCTTCTACAGAGCAGACACCATGTAAGTGTGCTTGTGCACTTGTAGAGCAATTTTCCATTCTCTAATTGCAATGGCTATGCCCTAACTAGAGCATTCAGAGCGTTTCCAAGCTCCTAGGTCCAGGCTAGCCAACCAAAGTGAGGTGGTGTGAAAGGAAATGGTCCTTGATAGGGATGAATGGAGGACAGGATTTGGGTATGCATCTGCAGTTAAGTCTAGGTGCACTCTGTAGGACTTCCTCATTATAAATCAGTGCTTACGGATAGAATATTAAGCTTAATTTAGCCTGCCAAGGCATAGAAATTCCACTGAAAAATCAAAATAAAGTTATGAAAGGAAAAAACATCTAATCCATTTTAAAGGTCACATTTGTTTATCAAGTTCCTTCTGAGTGTGCAGTTTAAATTTAAATATTATTATGTGAGATGAAAAAATGAATTGGAGTGACCGTCCTGTGGCAGGAGGTATTGTCAGAACATGAATGGCTCATCTAATTGGCTACTTGCCTGCATCATGCCTGCAAAATCTGACAAAGTTAGAGCATAATTTTGAGAACCATATCTATTCATGTTTTACAGATATTAGGCATCCTGGATTCTATCATCTCCATTTGTGTTTTGGTACAACCATGGCCAGAAATTCCCATTTGGAACTTGGTTAGTTTCAACCTCTTGCCATTGGCTCAGGGGATGAACAATCTTTACAGCACCAGAAATCTCTTCTTCATGGAAGTACTTGCTGTGTTTGATCAAATCATCTCTCAAACTACTCTTTAAAAAATAAATTAAACTTCTTAATTCTCTTGCTGTGCGAAACAGGCTTTCTAGATTTCTGGATTATTTTCAGTGTTCTTTCCTAACCCTTCTGTAAACTTCTCCCTTCTTCTTTTCCAAAAGGTAAACACCAAACTTGTTTAAATAATGAGACTATTTTTTCCTCAGTACCATAGATAGAAATAATACCAGTTTTCCCGTCAGAAGGGATTTAGCTGAGTCAAAATTTCCTCCTTTTTGAAAATCCATAGATTAATAGTCATCAGTGCATCAAATGCATCAAATGCATTCAGCAAATGCTGAAAAAACTGAGAAAGTAACCAAAAAAATAGAAGGTTGTTATAATTCTAAAACTGGGATTTGAATTTACTAAAAGAAGGAAAAGAAAAAGCAGAGGATCTTGAGAGCTGATACTAATTTCAGCTTCTTAGACAAATTTTAGGCAGCAAAGAACTGATATTTCTCATCTCACTCAATAAGTAAGCCTGCTTCCTCCAGAGGCATTCCTTTCTGCCCTGAGAAAAACTGCGTCACTTCCCAAATGTTCTCCAAATGTTTGACACAAAAGGGTAAACTAAGGACAGAGATCTTGCTGTAAGTTACTTTTTTCTCTCTTTAGTGGATTTAAATGAGATGTTTATTATCGCCTTAACATTCTTGCAGTGGTTTAGTTCTGTATAATAGCAAAGCCAGTAGTAAGTTAATTAAAAGAGCTATAACGTCTGAAAGAAGTCAGCAGGTTTCTATGGGTTGCTGATCAAAGGGAAAGTGGTTCTTTTTTAATGGTGGTTTTTTTCTTGGTCTTTTAGATACAGTATGTCTCTGTAATCACTTACAACGTTTTCCATGATGACAAAATTAGATAAAGCCATTCATTTGAAATAAAATAAGGTTGGAAATAGAACTCACATTAAAAAAGCAAACCATCAACTTAAGAAAATCAGACCAGTAATTTATAAGAGCCACCACAGGTCAGTCTAGAACCATAATATTCTGTAATTATGCCACCTTAATGACCTAGGTTAAGAATGAGTACTGAAGGACAGAAATTACGTAGGTCAGTGATGTTCTTTCACTTGAGTGGTAGTGATGTATTCATGTAATAATGCCGTTCAAGTCAGTGAGATGAAGCTATGGCTATACAGTACTTGAAATGCAGGGTGTTGTGTGCCAATGATATCCCCCGATCAGCTGTCAAGTTTATGTGCCCATAGATATTTTTGATGTCCAGATCAGGGAACTATTTGACCATACACTTACTTTACTTTCACATAATTGCTTTTTGTTTGTGTCTTCAAAGAATGGCAGTATTCAATATGATCTATATTCTGAAGGAAAATGAAACAAATGTTTTATTCTTCTCCATAGTGCATTAGCAAATTTTTCAATATGTGTGTGTGTATATATATATACACACACACTCTGGAAAGATCTTTATACTCTGAAAGTTTCAGATCACTTAACTGGTTTTCTCATATGCTTTAAACTACCCTTCCTGTGTAAGTGTGAATGGATTTCTGAAGTGGGAGTATTTTTTGTGGGGTGGGGGGAAAGAGAAGGTTGTAATTTTTCATGCATATTAGCAGTGGACACAAAGAAGAGGGAGATATGGCTAACTCAAAGACAAAAGAGAGATTTTCTTAGCTTCCTGTAATCTTTCCTGTGAAGAAATTTATTGTGTCATAATATATTAATACTATTAATCTGTATCCCGAGGTAAACTATAGAAAAAAACCCACAGACTTATGAATTTTCATTTTCATCTTTTTAACATAGATACATCATTGTGTCTGTCTCACCTATAAACTATAGGATATTATCCCTTTTACTCAGTTTTTTTAGTAAACACCTAGGACATTTTGACAAAGTACTTTTTGTTGTTTCAGGCAAACTAAAACTTTTGTACAGAGATCTTATTTTGAAAAGTTTTCAATGGGAAGTTTTTGAGGTGACAATAGGCACAGAAAGAGAGAAAAGAAAATATTGTTTTGAATCTATGGATGCAACTTCTTTTATCCAAAAAAGACATTTCAGCAGAAGTCATGTTTTTAAAACACACAATTTACTGCTTTTCTGATAAATAATGACGACAAACATGAAAGTCTGAAAGGTGAGAGCAAGAAAGAATTATCAGCCTCCATGCACTTTTTATTTCTGAGTCATTAGCAATTCTAAAATATTTTGCCGCTAAAACCCCTCACTGATAAGCATTTTTGATGTGCCATACTGATTAGACAGGAGAGCCAAAAGGTGATAAATTTGACACAAATATTACATGAGTCTTTTGTACTTTCTGTAAAGAACCTGAGGCAATTTGGTTTCCAGCACAGCCATCTTCAAATGTAAACCTATTTTAAGTCAGGGTGTGAGAATCAGAACTTAGGCAGTAAGAAATTTTGTGAACAATTTTTCCCATTAAATGTAGCTCTATTTTGCAGTGATAGAACCTGGCAAATTATGTTGATTTTTGCTAATCAACTCCATTTCCACAAATATTCACCAAACCATTTACGTAAAAACAATCAGCCCGTGGTGTCTTTGCACACTGTTCACTTTATTCATTACTCACATACTGAGATGGGCACCACATGATACAAATGCCTCATTGACTTTACATTACGATACTTCTTAAAAAGCTAAAAAATGTATGATTAACAATAAAAAGGAATAACAAATTACGATTAGGGAACATATTCCCTTCCCTGCATGATTATCCTTGATGGCAAGAGAAAATGGGTTTCATACCAAAAGCAAACCAAATACCTGTGCCGAAGATAATTTTAGAAAGCACTTGCCAATAACAAATATTTAATCTGGAGGAAAGAAGAAGATCTTAAGAATTCATAGTATTCTTAAGGTTGGTACTGATGTCTTTAATGACTCTAGATTGGTTAAATTATTTCAGACTTTGCACTGATTAGGAACACTAAAAATGACTAAAGTGACTAAAATAATACCTTGTGGCTAGAGCGCACTGGCTGAATAAGCCAGGCTCCTGCCATGAGCAACTGTCTTCAGTATGTCTTAAAGCTTTTGGCTGCATAAGGCAGAAAAACACATACAGAAATGGAGCTATTCTGGAATAATTTGCGAACACTGTATTTTGATCTACATAAAAGAGTGTTTACTGCAAGAGTACAAGAGGGCTGTCAGGAGAATCAGGCAATGAGACAAGGAGAATGGCTAGAAGTAAGGCATAACTCCAGCAAATGTTTGTGGGCTTTTAAATCACTCCAAAATTTTTACTTCCTCAACAGGCAGCCTACTCTAACAGTTTGTGCAGAAAGACCAAATTTTGTGGATTCACTGTAAGGGAAGGAGCTCTACTATGGCCAGTAAAGGGTCTCAGGTAAAGGAAATAATTGTTCAGAGAAACTGGATGAAGAAAGATACCTGCTTATGCTTCAAAGAATTAGCTGTTCTTTGTAAATTCTCTGGATATTTATCAGTTCTCTAGAATCATACAACATAGAATCATAAACCTAGTAACCATCTAAAATCCTTCTCTTTCTAGTTGCATGCCATCTGGGTGAGCATGGCTAACGCATGCACAGCTCTGCGGCTCAGGGTAACATCATGTGAACATCCCAGGTACAATAAAGACATACCACCTGGTCTTGAGATGCCTCAGAGGAGGCAGAAAAGCAGTTACCCTGAGTCACAGATACCAGGCTATCAAGATGAATGGGGTATTTCTCTGAAATCCTAAGATTCCTGCTTAAGAACTAAGTTTTGAAAAACGTGCATCTGTTCTTGAGGATAGAAACGAGCCTTACAACGTCATTTATTTGAAGAATTGCAAAGCCATTAAAAGTGTCATTATTGAAAAAAAGGATAAGGAACTTTCCACCCAAAGCTATTGAATTTTTCTCCTCTGCATGCAAGCAACTAACTCTCCTCTATAGCTAAAAGAGGTGGCATTTTGCTGTTGTGTCATATACCAGTAGTGGGAACATAACCACGGGCAGCATGGAAAATAGTAGCCTAATTTAAAATTCCCAATAGTTAATAATAAATTAGTGCTCCATATATTATACCAATGTACTTTCTGGACAATGTCCACCCCTTTCAGTCAAACTGCACACAAAGATGTACGCAACAAATACCATAGACTTTGCTATAAAATCTGAAAGGAAAACCCCCTCCCTGAGTCTGTCCATGGAGCTTTCTGTAAGAGCAATACTTCTGTCATTGTATAGGTCATATTACACCCACAGTTTCCAGCAATGACTGGAATAGGTAATTCTTTTTAGACCTTCCTGATTAGACCCAAGGAAACAATATGTGATTAACATGCCATGAGCCAATAGCAAAGTGGAAGGCAGAGATTGCGGAAGCCGGGTCACGCAGAGGTCTTGGTGACAGAGAGGTGAAGCAGACCTAAAATCTTCATCATTTGCTGCTGCAGTCCAATTACTGTGCATTTTGCTACTAAGCCGAAAACAAAAACTGTAGGCTGTGACAGGAGAACTTGGTTAGAAAAAAAGCCCCTCAGGAAATGTAAACCTTGCAAAGTGTACTGAGGAAAGTGCAGAAGAGAGCACGCCTTGGCACCCAAAATAATAAATAGAAAGATGCCACCACACAAGAAAACACACACTGAGAGCTTTCCCAACCCGTTACCTGGAATCTGAAACATCACCTACCTGGGCCCGGTTATGACAGTGTTGAACACTGCTGCACTTAAGGATTCATTTTACTTTATGGAGACTTTAATGGGACTGCTCATACGTGGAACCAAAATTAAAGCATTAGGTTGCTTAATAGCAATTGCTGGATCAGAAGCAAAGATCTTTGCAGGTTCATGTCCGATTTGTAGACCAAGCAGAGCATGCTTATAAAAAGAGGAGAACGTTTTCCATCCTGCAGAAAGAACGTGCAGGTTTTCTGCAAGTTAAGCAAGTTAAATGCCTTTTACAGCAGCTTCTGATCAGCTTTCAGGAGCAATTGTTTTTCCAACAAGGTGTGTTGGGAATTTGGCTCCTTCTGTATTTCTCGTCTCTACACCCATGTTTTAAGGCTTTTGCACAAGAAATTCATTGTGCTGTATGCTGTCACAGTAGCATCCATAGGATATTTGGAAGCAGCTTTCGTGAGAAAGCAGCTTTTTTGGTGAATGACTGCAGTTAGGTGTATGTGCTCTGGAACATATTGTCTGTCGTTAATGTGAATATAGCAATAGGCAAAGTCAGAAAGCAGGCAGATGTATATTGCAGTTCCCCAGGGTATAATCTAGATAGCCTCAGCACTATATCCAGGAGCTACTGGGAGCCTTTAGGTTGGATGACAAACCTCTTCTTCCGCTTTCATGCATTTTTAGACACTTCTAAGTTGCTACGCGCTCTTGAGTGTCCTAGAAGCCATCACTATAATTGTAGTGCCTACCACATACAATTTTATACCCAGAGTAGCCTGTCTGCATTTGAAGGAGCAGAAAGGGCTGTAGGGGTGGATGGATAAAGAATATAAAAGTAAACCCTTTCTCTATACGGAGGAGAGTGTGCTGTAGCTCCCTTGCCCTCCCTTTCACCAGCGTTTGCTGCTGAAATGCTGCATTCGTGTCACTGAGATTCAGTGCCAAGCCGAGCATTTGCCACCTATATAGGAGCTTAAAATAGCACAGAGGCTGACAGAAATACCTTGAAGGCTGACAGAGGGGTGGTTTTCTGATATATTATACTCTGTTGTGGGAAGTTTTTATTTATTTGGAATGATATAAGCACCCTGGGGAGGGATATGGTTTAGATTTACTCTGTTCTGACCCAACCACAGTGTGTCTGAAATGCAAACTAGCACTGAGCTCTCCCCAAGAGTGTGGAAATGGTGTGGCTCTATTGAATGATAGATTTTTAGCAGTTCTCCTGCATGGATTCCACTTGGTTGATGTAACGCTGATTAAAGCAAGCACATTTCCTCTACAGCACCCTCATTCATCCCTCCATAGCCACTTACTGCAGAGACCATGCAGGCTTTTAATTATTTTACTAAACAGAGAACATTTTTCTTGGAAGTGCATCATGAAATTTTAATGACTGCACTTTTAATTCAAACAGAAAGACCTCAAACAGCAGCAAAGCACATGTGAAATTCCACGTAGGTTTTAGCTTTCCTTGCACAGCACCAAGAAGAAGGTGGGAGCCCTGAAGTTATATGTAGCTGTTATTTTCCTCCGGCCATACACCCCAAGGCTTTGTTTTGCATACAGGGGGGCAAAGCCTGTTTTCTGGTGCTGCCATTGCCATGGGCGCCCCACCACACTGTCCTCAGCTCAAGTACAGACAGAGAAGAAATGTGCCTGTACAATGAGGTATCTACGTCTCGGACTCACGGTCAAGATTGCAAGTGGAAGATCCTCCCTGCTCACACCCTGACAACATGATAACCCTACTCCCCAAACAAAAAAGCATTAGGAAGGGTGATAATTGGATTTTGGCCACATACAGAAATGTCAGACACTGTGCTCCAAAGTATGTTGGTGAACTACATTGTACCCAGAGTAGGACATCGTAGCCTGTAATCTATGTTCTCACTGTGAAAGCGTCGCTGACAGGCAGGTGCTTATAGAGCCAACTGGGCAGTCATGGTCTGCAAATAGACTTTGCAGTCATACCACTCGCATTCTTTGCAATGCCCTTTACCTATAAGAAAAGGTCTAAAGAGTTAGATTTTAATTCTAATATGGATTATTAGTTATCATTCACTGTCTAATAGTGGGTAAGATATGACTATACTTAAATGACATAGAATTGTACCGGTCACTTTCTGTACCTCTTCTGTGAAATACATAGAAAAATCTTACCATTTATTTCAGTTCTCTCTATTTGCAGAAATTTTTACATAGCCTTGAACTTTATTCTCTTTTCTTCTTCCTCTTCCCAACGTTTTCCTTCCCCTTATGCTCTCTGGAACAGGCTGCACCCAAATAATGATCTATTCCAGCTCTAAAACTGGTTGCACTTCAGTGCATGACTGAGGAGCAACTTGCATTGCTCAGGAGCTGGTATAGTGCAGGAATAGAAGGACAAAAAAGGGGAAGAAGGAAGGAAGGAAGGAAGGAAGGAAGGAAGGAAGGAAGGAAGGAAGGAAGGAAGGAAGGAAGGAAGGAAGGAAGGAAGGAAGGAAGGAAGGAAGGAAGGAAGGAAGGAAGGAAGGAAGGAAGGAAGGAAGGAAGGAAGGAAGGAAGGAAGGAAGGAAGGAAGGAAGGAAGGAAGGAAGGAAGGAAGGAAGGAAGGGAGGAAGGGAGGGAGGGAGGGAGGGAGGGGGGAAGGGTAACTTCCAATATCTGCAGGGTTTCTACCTCTATCTAACTTTTCTGCCAAGCAATGGGCATTTTTCAATGCTCAGTGACACAGTAAAAGTCCCTTTCCTTAGTCTGATCATTTTCAGTTAAACTCTTTGAGAAGAGGAAGAGGGGAGAAAATGAAGGAAATGGTCCCTTTTTACAACCAAACAAGAATGAAGCTCATCCTGTACTTGGACTTCATTCTAGGAGGTAAAATATATCTCCAGTCAAAGGCAGCTATCTAGCAAAAAAAAACAAAACAGGTCCCATCACTTTTCTTTACTAATGCAAAAGATTCCCTGGGTAAATTCATCTCAAAGCTGGAATTGTCCTCTGTCAGCAAATTTTGCTTCAATAAATCAAGGAATCATCAAATTCGGAAAGGTTTTCACAAAGATGACCCAGCATATTAAGTTTCTGCATTGCTTGGTGGGAGGATGCACTTGTGAAGATGCAATAAATGAGGTGAATTAGCTACCAGCTGAAGTGAATTACAGAGACCTTGATAGAAATTCAAGAATAAAAAACAAGGTGAAAAATAGAAATCTGAGGATTCACACTTTGCTGTATTAAGCAATGAGAATTAAAATGTCCTTGCATCATTCCTAGGCAGTTTAATCCTTTATTACTAATAAATGATCTTTCATAAAGGATTTTGAGGTGGACAGAGATAACAGTTAGATCATTTTGATGAAAAGCCAAGATTTTTCATCTTCAAAGTGCTAAAATATCAGCACACACCACTAATAATGAACCTTGTTAATCATTACCATCCCTCAAATATAATGGGAACAACACTTTTCCTAAGAACTTGCAAAAGAATTGAGAAAAAAGGGGGTGGGTTTTTTTTAGGTTAGACCTTTTATAACTAACTTTATTCATATTTTAATGAGTAATGTATGAATAAGTAGATTTTAAGTTAACAAATGAATATTTAAAGAAAAGAGAACAGAATAAATTTGTCAATCAAAAGTCCTCCAAACCCAGGTACATGCTCCAGGCGTGATCTTGAAAACATTTATGCACATGAGTAACTCGTGACTCATGAGTCATCCCATTAAAGTCAAGGGTACTAAATTAACCTTTTTTGAGGAACACATGTTAGGATGACAGTTTCTGTTCCACCCAAGAGAGTGGAAAAGATAAACAGCTGCAAGGTAGGGGCCTAATAATAAAGTCACCATCTAAGGCTTTTTCTTCAGAAAGAGATGGAGGGGCTGGGGATCAGTTCTGTGGGAAAGGCCCTAGGATGGTGGCAGGCAGCAAGCCGAACGTGAGCCCATGGTGTGCCCTGGCAGCAAAGGTGGCCAACAGCACCTGTGTGTATGAATAGAGAGGTATGGCACATAGACCAAGGAAAAGGAGCATCCCTCTCTATGTGGCACTCGTCAAGCCATATCTAGATACAGTATCGAGTTTTGGGGCCTGCGATGCAGGAAAGACATGGACAAACTGGAGGGAGCTTTTGGAGGGCCCCCTAAGCAGTGGAGGCTGGAGCCCTTGACATGTGAGGAGAGGCAGGGGGAGCTGGGCTGGTTCAGCCTGGAGAAGAGATGGCTTCGAGAGCACCTAACAGCCCCCCAGTGCCTCCAAGAAGTCATTGAGAAGATGGAGCTGGGCTCCTCGCAGTGGTGCAGGGTGGGAGAATGAGATACAAATGTGTATGAGTGAAAAGAGAGAGTTTCAGACTGGATATAAGGAAAAGCTTTTCCCCCATGAGAGCAGTCGGACAGTAGAGTAGGCTGTCCAGAGAGGTTGTGCAGTCTCCCTCTGAAGGTTTTCAAAACCCAACTGGACAAATCCCTGAGCAGCCTGGTCCGATCCCATAGTTTACCCTGATCTGAGCAGCAGATTGGACCAGGTCACCTCTCCTAGCTCATTTTCAACCTGATCTTACAATCCCATGAATTATGCACTGTTGCCGAAATCATATGAATATTGAATTCCCTCCTTCCTTATACTTGGCTGTTATTAGGGAAAAAATGGTTCCTCTTTTCCTATCTTTCCCCATAAATTGTTATGTTTTATCCTCCTAATGAAGTTCCCCAAAGCTACTATGCAGCCTAGCCTTGATTCTTCCGTAATAATAAGCACTTAACCACGAGTTACTGCTATGACTTTTTAAGTCAAGAATACTGCTATCCTGGCATATCACATGAACCACAGAACAACATAAACTTAATCAACAGATCTTTATGTCTAAGAATCTATTTACCATCTCATTTTTTTAATTTTCCCAGTAAAATACCATGATACAAGGATTATACACATAATCATGTGAAGCTGTGTGTAACCTCTAATATAATACTTCTGTACTGATGACTAATTTGGCAGGAAAATACACGAGCATATTTGTAGAAAGTGAGGGAGATCAGGACATATGAATCAGGAATCCCTTTTTTTTTTTCGCATTTTGTATGGCCCCCCTTACAGAGGCTGCCCAAATACAGGCTGTTTTCAGTTACCTAAGGAATTTATGCACCAAGTTCTCATTCCTCTGGGCTAAACACTGAGCTCCATTATAATTCTAAGAAAATCCCACCTCAGAATCCTTTAGGTATCAGAACTGTCTGCAGGCATGAGCATCTCCATAAAGGTCTAACTTGAAAGAAGAAACGGTCATGATTAGGAAACCTTATAGCCAGCCTGGCTGGGGCACTATGTCAGGAATTTGACCACTGTAGGCTGAGAATGGGCAAAATCTGTAATGGGAAATGGTTATATCTTATATGCAAGGTAAGCAATGACTTCTCTTCCTCCGACCACTTTTTAAAAGCAAAGTAGCCACTGAGGCTTTCTGTGGAGAGACAGATTTTGTGTGTGCACACGTGGTACCATGCAAGTTCCCACAGAATACTTGCACTCTGTCTAGGGCCTGTCTCCTAGCCGGATTTAGGCAGAAGAGATGAACATATGAACTCTAGCTCAGAGAGCATATTCAAATCTGAAATGTTCAGACCTGGGGGACTTCAGCTTTGAAGTCAGAGGGAGTTGTCCAATGAGTTTCAGCAGCCCTCAGGTGGCTATGGAGCAAGTCACTCATAAAGATTCTGAGGTTTTATAACCTCTTAAATACTCATGCTTTCTATATCTGTCCCTAAGTCCATTAAAAATGTTTGCAGCAGATCTTGGAGAGGGAAGACATATTGTTGCAAAAATAAAACAGATTTTTTTTTTAAAAATGGAAAAGATAACTTTCTCAAAGAAATGCTAGAGAAAGATCTTCATCCATTCTCCTGCAAAAAGGTCAAGCTCAAGATCTAGATAATAAAAATAGCAGGGAACTATCTGAAGGAATTCTGAACTGGTATCTTAACAATTATACATCCTCTTATTTCTCTTGCAAGATGCTAGTAACTGTCACAAACTGCATCTTCCAAATCAGAAGGGTGAGAAGAATTACAAAAGGGGACAGATTCAACCAGGTTTCACCCATCCTGGACAGATAGGAAAATCCAGTGCATCTATGTTGTGGATACCATCAGAAGTTGTCAGAGGGACTGGTAAGTAAGGAGAGACATGAGGAGGAATATGCTAGGATTATTTCTCTTACAGTAATGGTATCTTCTGTGCTTTCCATCTTTCTTTTGTGGTGATGTTAGGGAAGAAGGAGCTCTAGAATCAGATGTTCCAACATCAGAAAGTCAGCTAAAACGGATTGCTTTCCCACTGCAAATCTTCTTATATACAGAGTAATTTAATATCTACAAAAGTTAATGAAATCTGAAGTAATATTTGACAGATGTTTTTAAAATCAAGGTGAAGGAATATCTTGCTGACCAGGTATTTGTTCTGTGGTTAAGTGCCCATGACTATCCTTTGGAGAGCATTCAAGAAACTTTTCTGTGTAGCCTTCCCAGTACAGACCCATATTAAATGAAGGATTATAAATCTGCCTCATTAGATGATAGGGAATAGCCAGACTTGTTGTCTGGCCAGTTATCTCTCTGGTCATTCTCCAACTGTTAAAAGCAACCATAGTAATATAGACTTGTCTCCCTCTAATATGATGATGACTCATGTTTTATTACCTTTACCAAATGGTACAAATACAACTGTCTTAAGATAATTATGTAGCTGGGCAAGATGAAGGACAAATAAAGAGCAGCTGCCTGAGCCAAACCTAAGTAAGTCAGGTGAGTGGAGGAACATTTTTCCAAGAATTCCCAAGCCGAGTGTAGGCTGCTGTTTCTAAGTGCACACCACAAGTAGTCAGGTCAGGTTGTACTCCGTTAGTGTCCTGGGTGGTTCCCCATTGCTGTATGGTCACACAGCAGTGGCCACTCAGTCACTTGCTGGGGCCTACAGCACTCCTTTATTTCCACCCCCATGACTGACTTACCCATTATCAGATGTTGGTCAATACACACCACATGATGACCTGCTAGCAATGCAACGTGTTTAGGTCTACAGCCTTATTCATTAGGAACATTGACATACAAGCGCATCTCCTCAGCCACCTTAAGTACCTTAGAGCTCCTCAAAGAACATGAAGTCATATTTAAAACAACTAGCAGTACCTTTGACGTAATCCTTAGCTTAGGTCTAAGTTATGTTCAAGGCTAGTTAAAGCCTCAGAATGACATCCTTAGCCAGCTATTTTTGTGGTGTGATGGAACTCTTCAATAATGACGAAGGCCATATAGAAGACAATACTTTTGCAGGGGTCAAAACAGTGGAAACAATTAATTTTGGGAGTTAAGGATCTTGCCAGCTTCTGCTCAAAAGTTTGAAAATATGTTCTCTGGAGCATTTGCAACATTTCTTGGGTTATTATGGGATAATGAGGCATATGTTACCCCTGAACAGCATGCAAAATCCTCAATGGGCCTTCTGCTGTGGCAACTCAACCTTTTCAAGGTTGCAACTAGTCTACAGCCAAAAAAGAGTCTGAGTCGTAAGTTTCTTGCAAAGGCAGAGTCTTCTGAGCACATTAAGGAAACACAAGGGCAAGGTTTTCTTTAAGCTCGTTCAGGAACTGGTTTTTGTGTCTTCACTAAGAAATACCTTTCCTCTGGTGAAATCTCAATATTGTAAGTTAGTACAACCCAAAGCTAAATATTTGCCCTGACATCAGATGTAGAGCTGAGAATGATGAACTATGTAAATACACATGAAGGTTCTTAGCTTTACCCTCCTGGGTATGCTCCCTAGGTGTTTCACGCTGTGGCGGTTTTCACCTGCTAAAGATATGTCCAAAACTTGGAAATGAACAAATGTAGCTGAAATAAAACTTCTCGAATAACTTGGTAAGTTGTAGAATATAGTACCTGACTGAAGTTGCACAAAAGCTTTAAAATTTCATGTGCTGTACTTACTTTTCCGTGTGTATTCTTTAGCCAAAGAGCTTCATAGAGCTAATCCATGTGGCATTTCTGATGTTCATGATCATCTTTTTTCAATACTGTTACCCCATTGTTTCCTTTCTCATGTCTTTTTTTCAGAAGTGAACAAATCTCTATTCCGTTTTTTGCTTTCTCCTTCATGTTATATATGTAAAGGAAGGAAACCTTTTTTCCCTGCTATATGAAATAATTAAAAACATAACACTGATAATCCAGAGTCTGTAAACAGACACTAACCGATAAGTCCACCTTCACCCCAGGCTAATGCTATTTAGCAATTAGCTGCAAAGCTGTTTGTAAGCTTTGTGACTTGCACATTTCAATTTAGCCTCACCAGAAATTCCTTTCAAACAGACAAGGAAATAGACTCCTGCTGTCTAGTTCCACCACACCTTCAGCAGCATGTGTTCTCCAGGACTATCTGCTGGGGTAATAAATACTTTGAGCATAACAGCCCAAAACGGAGCCTGGGTGGAGGCACTGTGGAACAAAGCCCTTGGAAAGGTAATTCTTTAAATATTTCTCATGTCAACCTGCCCTGCTCTTCTCCTCTCCAACGTTACAGCAAGTATACATTTTCATGAAAATATAAAGAAAAGCCATGGGCTGAAGTTCCGGAAGAAGAGAAACCTATAGAAAACCATTGACTCTATGACTTGCTTCAAAAGGGCAATCCATAACAACGCAGCACATGCACGAAGAATTAAAATATTGTAATCTCATAAACATAATATAGCTAAGAGAAGCCTCAAGCCTTGATCAGGACATACAGGCTTCTTGGTTCACAGTGACTGCAGGGAACAAGCGCAGCAACTGGAGTTTAGTGAAGCATAGAGGAGGGCCAACTGCATCTGAGGTCTCTGGTCCTGTGTCCCTGCAAAGGCCAGAGCAGCACAGGAGGCTTCCCATCCATGTAAAATACTCTTCAGATGGCGGATGATCCTTCTCTTGGAGGCTGATTCCATTCTAGAGCTACATTTTGGCAGTAATAGAGCACAAAGCCACCACATTATCTTTCAGAAGCAGGCAGAAGCAGGAAAAAGGTAGACAGGTCTCCATCAGTCATTGCCCTAGTAGCATACATTTTGAAGACAATCTGAAGAAAAAGATCAGTCTAGATAAGAACTAAAGATGCCACATCTAAATCATATTTTTAAGTTGCAAATCTCTGTTTCACCAGACAGCTGTAATACTCTTACCACAAAGCAGAATAAAATTATATCAAGGTCAACTTCTCAACTTCACAGAGTGGGTTTAAATGGTAATTCTTATTTCTCACTCGAGTTTTTTGAAGTTTGAATGTGTCATTTATGCTTGTGCTGTAATGAGCAATATAGAAGGGCTGAAATGATTGAGAATTACATGATTATCACTGTAATTTAGCACTCAGTTAATGAAGCCTTGAACTGTGGTCCATATTGCCATAGAGCAGTTAGCAGGTATGCACAGTAAGTGTAGTTTACATTTACAAGAAACAGAGTTAGCACTAAAGGTTAATCCACTGCCATATAAACATTTGATCTTGCAGTGATCCCATTAACCTTTTTCGTATGCAAAGATTAGGAATAAGCAGCTAGCAAAGTACTAACCTTATTTAAAATTGCAGAGCTGTGAGTACCCAACTTTTTTTTTATTCCTCCAAGTAGAGGAAGAGGCTTAAAGTCTTCTTTCACTTCCTCTGCAAAATGATCAAGCCCAAAGTCTCACAGGTTTTATTAATGTATTAAAACAACGTTGCAATCAACAGTTCTGTGAAGCAAACTCAATTAAAAAAAAAAAAGAAAAAGGGAAGTTTCCATCTCAGTTGACTTGGGTTTGAATCCTATCCTGACTACAGGAGTGAAGAGAGGTTTGGAGTTTCCTGAGTGGGCTCTCCAGCACTCCCTTTCACCAAGAACTTCAGTGGGACTCATCCCACAGTCAGTAACTGAACATCTCAGCAGTGCAGGTAGGAGAGAGATCCTCCCTTTGCAGGTCCTAAGGGTGAGGATGTCACGCCAGGTTTTATTACGTTAACAGCTACAAGTTTCCAATACTTGCGTCTTCTCATTAGTAAGACCTACCTCTTCTGCCATGGTTGCACTCTAGATAGCAGCGTTATTGTGAGCCTTCTAACTCTGCAAGATCTCAGTGAAAAATAAATGCACTCAACAGGTTCAGCTGCAAAAGCCAATTCTGGTGCTGAAGGCAGTAGCTTAGATGTCTGCAAGTGTGATTACAGATTTAACTGCTTCCAGGCAGAGGGGAGCCCATTATTCTAACCATAGAATAACTTGGGTTAGATGGGGCTTCTGGAGGTCATCTGATCCAACCCCTGCCTTCAAAGTCGGAGCAGGTTGCCCAGTTCCTGCTGCTTCTGTGATATTTTTCCATGGCAGGGAATGGTACGCAGGGATGAGTAGTGTGACAGTGGAGTAGTGACTTCGACACTGAGAATTATGGATGAAGGCTGTGAAGGATGGTCCTGCATTTCCATACCTTACACTGTTTGGCAGTCTATCTCCATCTTCAAACCCTAAAAGGAAGCTAGTACGAATTTATTTGCATTTTCTTTAAACACAAACAAACTTTTTTGACATGTTGCCCTAAGAGGTCAGCTTCATTATTTCAGAAGGAGTAGAGTATCTCAGGTAAAAACAGTGACAACAGATGCTAAAGGATGAATTTTAAAACGACAAATCATTTCAACCCTAATAATAACCCATAAACCAATATTGTGGTTGATTCCTGAACGATAAATCTAATTTTTTTGTCAGGGAAAAAAAAAAAGATTAGATAATAGGCACCTGTATTTTACAGATTACCTGAATCAGCTTTTATGATATGAAAACAGAAACTATTTGCAAAAGAGGCTTTATATCTTCTATGAGTTTGTGCAGCACCTAGCACAACACAGGTGCTCCCAAAACCAAAAGCCATAAATAAACAAACTCTGGGGTTTTCACAGATATTGTGTGCCATGTATTCTCTCACCTTTGTGTTTCAGCAAAAAAACAGCTACCATGGGCTATTTTGAAATCAGTGAACTGCCTTCGAAGCCGGCTCAGACCTTAAGGAGACGATGGCAAGGCGAGGTGCCAAGGCACCGCCGAGTCCTTGAGCGCCTCGAGGGCGCAGCAGGGACAGGCGAGACCAGCCCTGCGGCTGCTGCCGTTCGCGTCCCGTTGGTGCAGCATCCCCACAGCCCTGCAAATCCACTGGTGGGGAAACTGACTCAGGGAGCGCCAATGCCTCCGGCCGAGGGCAGCTTCTTGCAGCATCCATGAGCGTTGGTCCTGGCCGGTGGCAGGGGCTGCTGCCATGGAGGTCTGGCACCGCCACGTTGTGACCTTCTGGGCGGCTGTGTCTGGCGGGGATCCCCCACCACACAGGGACTTGGCAGTGCTGCCCGTCTCTCCGTGTGAAAGATGTCCATCCGTACAGGCAGTCCATTTCGGTCATGCTCTGCCTTCATTCATAATGTTAGCTGAAGCATATTTAAGATGCTGCTGTTGCTCAAGGATGGAAATCTGCAATTAGGTTTGTTTAATGACGATTATTACCACAGATCATGGTGACAGTGTGGATAAAAGTCCTCACCATCGCTATGGCTTCACCAGATGACTCATGTTTATTCCTCTGTTACGGCAGCAGAAATGGCAAAAAAGTAAATGTCTGTACATTTTAATGGGCTTGGCGTAGATAGCAATATATTTGCACTTGCATCTAGCTAATATGCACTTGCTAGACTGCACACTTTATAACCTGCAACAGAAGTTGGCAGCCTCTCCCCACCTCTCAGCTAAGATTTAATGGAAGGTACTGCAGTCTTCTATTAATAGCATCGTTTCTCCTAGCTACAGCGCATGGGCTAGCTAGCTTACCATGAAGAATTGCCTTAGTACAGCAGATAGAAAACATAGCATTGTCATAAATAGCAAATCAGGGATGACAGCATAAATGAGCTGATCACACCTTTTGACTGATTGCACATTTCCATTTGCTTATCCACTTGCTAATTTGCAAATGTAATTATTTTCAAAAGAGTTTCTAATCATTACTGCAAATTACTGAGCTGCTGTTGCATTACACATTGTTAGACCAATCTGACTAGTAGGAGCAGAATTAAATAGCAGAAAATAGTAGAAAATTAAAATGGAAAAAGAAATAGAAGTTCTTATAACAAGCGTAAGATTACTGCAGATTTTCTCATCATTCAAAAAAACAAACGCCGCAACAGCCCCATATTTCAAGATCTCTTCTGAAGGAACGGATGCCCATTTGATAAATATTTGTCACCCACCCTTGTCTTTGCCACACCAAAAAACAGGGAATAATATATACTATGGTGAATGTCAATGTTGACATAATAAGGAGTACTTCTTAGGTGCTCCTCCTCTTAGGTGGTCCACCTCTTGGATCCTGTCTTCCTTGGTTACCTAGCCTGTGGTCATCTGTCGGTGACGTCATGCCAGGTTTTTAAGGAAACATTGGTCAAATCAAAGCATTGTGAAGAGCAAGTGGTTCCTGGTAATATATCATCCAGGCTGTAAATGTCCGGTAGTGTTTCGCAACAGAAATAGCGTCAGATCAGGAGGGCCAGCTCTGGGGCGTGAGTTAAGTCCCAAGCCCCCTTGGCCAAAGCAGGAGACGAGCAGCTCAGCTGTGCTCAAACGGAGGTGAGGAGGGCAGGCAGCTGCTATCCCCTGCACACCTCGCTGTGGCTCACCACTGTGCCCATGATACCCTGTAATCCCAGTCGCTGGTTTGGGTGGGTCAGGTGCCAAGTCAGGATCATCACTGGTCTGAGGTGAACCAGGCGGCCGCCCCGGATCACCAGTGTAAACCGTGCTGCTGCGCGTACTTCAGACTGCCACCACGGCCGGTCCCCTGTGCCAGGCACCTTTTTCAAAGGATTTTATAAAGTGCCAAATGAAAAATTAGTAGGTTTCCCCCTCCTTTCTCATTTTAAACTGAGTTTTCAGGCAAACATAGGTCAAAGAAAGGAGAACAAGCTTTCATACCACATTCAGCAGATGATTCATAAAATTAATTTTGAAAGTTATGTAAACAGACTTAAAGTGTCTTAAAAACAGAAACACTGGGTGTCTTTTCACTCTTTTTTGATCCCCTCTGTTTGACTGGATCAATAGCAAAAGTGATCCAGGAAAGAAATTTTTGATAAAATACTTGTTCTCATGATGAGTGTTAATAAGGCTGAGGTGGGGATCATTGAAGTCAGCAGCCACATTGTGCACGGTGGAGAGAAACTGTTGAACTTACCTGAAGCTCGGTCCACAGTCCATTCTGCACTATATTTAAAATGTATTCCTACCGTGTCCTACCTTGGCCGTGTCCTGACTTGGTCATGAGGCAGGTCCATGAAAAAAAATGTGGTCTTTGAACCAGGTAATCATGTTCTGTCCTCACAAGGATTTTATCAGGGAAGAGGTTGGAGGAACCTGGTTTACACTGATGTGTTTTCTTCCTGTCAAGCTAGGAGGAAGGAGCCCCATCAAGGCAAAATGCTGGTTTACTCACCTACCACCAGGTTTGTGTTGATGAGGCTCCACTGGTGACATAAAACTGATGGATCTGAGGGGGACCCCCTTGGTAGAAAATGCCTTGATGACTAAATACCAGTAAAATGCTTGTCTAGAAGCAGATCATCATTTCTCCATTCTGCAGAAAATAAAGCTAAACTGAATTTCATCTGTGAGAAAGGGATTAAGCATCAGGGTTTATGGGTGACTGGACTCTCTGAGGCTCCAGACATGCTGCACTAGAAATATTTCTTGGTGGGTTAAGAGAAATTTAATCTGATTCTTTTATCAGATTCACTGGGATTATCTTGGATTCCCTCTTTCGGGGGAAGCAGCAGGTCAGCCTGGTTCCACGTGCAGGTTGCTTCCCAGCCCCAGAGCCCTTTCCAGCCAGGGGACTCAGACTTGCGTTCCCTTTCCTACACATCACTCTCTTATGTTTCCTCTTCTGCTTATTACACCAGATGATTAAAGAAACAGGCTAATGCTGCAGGCTTCACTGGCGCGGTCACTCTGGCCAGGACACAAGCAGTAGCGAGTCTGGAGTGTAAAATTGTGCCTGAAAATTTCTCTTGGTTTTGTGCTGTTGTTGGGGGTACTCTGGTGCCTAAATTTAAGCTCACAATATAAGTGACTGAGAAAGAAGCCCCGTCTCACCTATTTCATTATATAGTTAATAGAGGGCTATAGGTTCAAATCAGATGTGCTAACCTATATTTTTCTGCAGACTGTACAAAAAAACATGGAAGTTGATGACCTAGATGCTCACATCTAACATGTTAATACTAACACTGTCCTAATCTCATGCTGAGACCCCATATCATTCCTGACAGACTCTAATTTGTTTTTTAAGGCATCCTTTGATGGACAATCTGTATCTCCCTAAAAAGCATACTCTTTAGCATGACTGTTAGAATACTTTTTTTTTCCTAAAAGCAATCTCCTCTGCTGGTGTTTAACTCTATTATTTTTTGTCCAGTCCAGAGTTACATCCTTCATTTTTTGCAGCTACATTCACATGTTTGGAGGCTGTTTTGACATCCTCATTCAGTCTTCCTTGGACAAACACTCAGGTTCCTTCAGTCTTTCTTCACACATCACATACATCACTTGTTTGACCTGATCACCCTTGTCTTCCTCTAAATTATGTTAAGTATTTACCCTCAGTTTTCTTAAAAAGCTATACAAAACCAGGATGCAGTCTGCTTTCTGAGACAGCTCTTCTGACTGGAACAAGTGAAAAATCACCTCACTTGTTTTACATCTAGCATTGCCTGCTTGTACCCTCAGAAGAAGGTTTACATTTTCCACAGCGGTGTAATGCCGGTAAGAAGCACACCCAGGTAGCAGCATTTCACTGAAACCACATTTTCTTTCCCGTAGCTGGCTGCGCTTTGTCTTCTCTTTTGGCAGGTAGTTGATGATTCCTCTGGGGGTGCAGAACCTTTCGCCTTTCCTTACTGAGTAGCACCCCGTTCGTTTCACAGCAGTGTGTTGCATTGCTCCGTTGGCCACGAGCACTCTGGGGTACAGCCCCAATGTCCAGCACGTCTGCTGTCCCCCGTCCCTGCCCCTGCTGCCCCCCGACGGGGGGGTGTCTGCCACCTTGCTTTCTCTTTCTCACATCTTTTAAAACATTGTGGGAAATATTAAATAAGATCAGCTCCAGGGCAGACCCCATCCCGGGGACCGGGCGTTCGTGCCTGAAGGTCTAAGTCTTAGCCACATCAGACGGCCTCAGCAAAGGGGGCTTTTTCAGAGAGGGTTTCTCCAGGGGCTCTTGGGAAGATGGACATCGGGAGCACGTGCCACAGCAGGTCATGTAGCCTCCAAATCACACCTGCAGCCATAGGCTATGGGCCAGGATAAATGATGCAGCCTGCGGGCTCTGCCATTGCGTGTAAGAAATTCAAGTGACCACCAAAAGCCCTAACAGTCAAGATACATGATCTATCACCATCTCCCTCCCCTGTGGCCTGTAGCCCTGCCACAGGGGAAAGCCCATAAGGGCTGTACCCTGGAGCTCCAGTCAGTGTGAAGCTACAACCCGCTCCCTAGAGCTTTGCTTTGTAATTTCTAGTGTATTTTACCCTGGCTTTTATTTTTCTCCTTTCGTGCCTTTCAAGTGATCTGCTTCAGCAGTGGCTCATAGCACGTCCGTGCTGCTATTAGGTAACTGTGTCTAATGAATCTCAAAAGCCTAAAAAGGTTTCCAAGAGGCCTTGTTTTATTTACAGAGATGAAGGGGCTGATCAACTCTTCTGGAAAAATAAGATTTTTGGGAAAAGGGGCTTCACAGTCTCAAAGTGTCAAAGTTTCTTCGCAACTTATTTGCTTTTTAAACAAAAACAAGCCTTTAAGTAAACTTGTACATTGACACAGTGTTCTGCTTTCAGAGTTGTTTCTTTTCTCAATATTATTACAAAAGTGGACAAAATTGCTGGTTTTTTCCTCAACAACAGAGGTTGCTTTTCCTAAAAATGTAGGTATATTCTTGCACAAAGACATAATTCCCAAGCTAAAAAATATATGTACTGGGAAGGAATAAAAAATATAAATTGTAATGTAAGGAGAATCAAGAGATTATTTCTGTAATCCACATTTCTGATGATTATAATGCATACCCTTCTGAGTGACTAGCTGTCTTTTTCCCTGGTAATCATTGCATAGTGCAAGTCTCTCCATCTAATAACAGAAATAAATAGAACATTTCTTTCAATTAGGCATATGAAAAATGCATTTCAAAACCAAGTCACCACATGGAGTTCAGCTTTTAGAGCCAGAGAGTGTATGATCTCAATTCTTCTCTCTCTGCTAATTCAGTTTACATAAATTCAGTTTATACACCCATTAATCCTGCTCACTCCGCTGCTCCTCCCCAAAAGAATTTTCAGCAGAAGCACCCCATACAACAGAAGAGTAGGAAGGGAGCGTGAATTAACACAGGTTTCCTAACCAGGGTGGATTTGCAATGCTGCGCCGCATATGAATCTCTGGGTCTCGTTCCTGCTTTGGGCAGCCTCTCCTATGGAAACCAGGAACTTTCCACAGCATCACCTCAACAGACGGGTGAGATGCAGCAGGCTGGTTTTGTCCACGTAGCAGCTAAGCAGTAACACCACCAAGGATGTCTAACGTGAGGAGGTGGGACACATATTTTCCCCATTCAGTCCTTCTGCCAGCAGACATTCCAAAAAATCACTAAAAATGGAAATTTACCTGCTTTCTTGGCTAAGATTTGCCAGCAGATATGCGCTGTGAAACAGGCTTTCCTGCCTTCAGGAGGTACCCCAATAACAGTGCTCCACTTGTTCCTAAAGGAAGAAGTAGGATCCCGTTTCCATAAACCAGACTAGCAATTGCCTGTGGGCTTGCCACTGATTTCCATGGAAGCAGGATGGTCTAACAGCAGCCTAAAGTGTCTCTGCTCTGAGATTATTAGAGAAATAGTACTAATGAAGATTTCACTGCATTGGCTTTGCTGTTACTGGTGTTATTAATTATTTATTTTGATTATTTCCTTAAAGTACTGAATTATAAACAACACAGAGACACAAAAGCTAAGCTAACGACTCAGCGGGAAGTTAAACGACCACTGATAATTAACAGCCCCTGTTTTAAAAGGCCAGGGTTCTGAGGATCCTCCTGGTGGGGAAGAGATGGGGAGGAGGGGCACGGCTTGTTTTAATAAATTAAAAGGGGATAACAAAAAAGAAGTGTAGTCATTGCTGGTTGTTGTGGTTTAAGCTGGCAGGTAGCTAAAACAACCACACAGCCATTGACTCATCCTCCTTACCCCCAAAAGGGTAGAACTCATGGGCTGAGATAAAGACAGTTTAATAGGACAGGAAAAAAAAATAATTATAATAATAATGACCAAAGAATACACAAAACAAGTGAGGCACAGCACAACTGCTTACTACCTGCTGACCGATGCCCAGTTAGCTCCCGGGCCGCAGTGCCTCCCTGGCCAGCTGCCCCAGTTTATGTACTGGGCATGACGTCGTACGATATGGAACATCCCTGCGGCCAGCCTGGGTCAGCTGTCCTGGCTGTGTCCCCTCCCAGCTTCTCATGCACCCCCAGCCTGCTCGCTGGCAGCCCAGCATGAGAAGCTGGACTGTCCTTGACTGCTCAGCAACAACTCAAAACATCAGCACATTATCAACATTATTTTCATCCCCAATTCAAAACACAGCACTATACCAGCTATCAGGAAGAAAATTAACTCTATCCCAGCCAAAACCAGGACACTGTTTTGCTACAGTGTAAGCATTCAAAGGTCTCTAGAGATCCCTGTGTCATCATGAAGGATCAGCTTTGAAGCTTAGCCTGAGTTAATCCATCTAAAGGAACTGGTGAATACTCTCTTGATCATTTATAGGCTTTGGAGAGGGAACCACGTGGGGGAGAGATTTAAAGCCTCAGATGAACAAAACCTTGCAGGTATATGCTTAACCTTGAGCACTCTTCTCTTTAGGAAAGTGGCTGAGCATTTCCTTTTAATCTCATTGACATTTTCAAAATCCTATTGTCTACCATGGAGCCCAGAGGTATTACTTAAGGGCTTTGCTGAAGAGTTTTCACCCTGCCACAGCACTGCTGATCCTTGAGCTTCTACTAGTTCCACCAGCTTCTGTTGCCATTTCCCTTTTAATATTTCTATATATAGTTTTTTCAGGTGAAAAGCCACCATTAAATCCTATATTGATTGATTTGTTTTCAGATTACTCTGAGATCTCAGATGCACTCCCTGTAATTTTTCTAATACATACAGCAAACCATCCTTTCCACCACTGATTTATCTTATATGATGTCATTAATGTGCCTCTAACACATGCCTCCTCAGCTGCATTATTCCTGCTCTGTCTGAAGAGCAGCTCAGGGCTGATCTCACTTAGCTGAAGGAAACCTAGACTCTCTCCTGTGAGCAGGGAATAACTGAGGCTCCTAAACAGCCAAAAGTATTTCATGAAGATGACTGAAGTCCAAGAGGGTCCAGCAAGGACCCTGCTGGCATATTTCTTGCCGAGCAGAAAGGCACAGTGCTGAGTTCTGCCAGTTTATTTGCTTGTCCCTCTGCCTCCTGCCTGCCTTGCCAAGACAAGGAACTGGAGATCCCCAGTTGGGTCACCTGCCTGGGCTCTTTCCCACTGGGGCCTCCCTGGTTTCCAGCTCCACTTCAGCCTACACAGCAGAGATGTTGTAGCTAAGCCACCTTTTCCATCTTTCTCTGTTTCACACAGAAGTGGTGTCATGGATTTCCATGTCCAAAACCAAGACAAAGCAGAAGGAAAGCCCCACATTTTGGAGCTTTAAAATTATCCTTGAAAATATACGGTTTCCCCCGCTTCATAAGTAATAATGAGTTATGCTTTCATATCTATACCCTAAACCAACACTACTGAAACATTCATCAAAAGGCTAGTACGGCAGGGCTTTCCAGCCCACCAGGATATTCCCCCCGGCTATGTACGCAGATTACAGATGCATACTATAGCACGCAGAGGGCACGTTCATTGGAGTGTCATTCGATTTAGAGAAAACGATGATGGGGGAGAAGCTGACAAGAGAAAAGGATAAGGGCAGTACATTAATGAACTCTCCTAAATCAGTGTGTGCAACCATCTAGCCTCTTCAAAAAGACAGCAATTGGCACCCAGAAAAATAACTCATTGCAAAAGAGATGTCTTTTTTTACAGCTGTGGTTATTGCTTTGGCTGCATGGGCATTGTGCGCAATGTATTTAGAGATAACATCTGACACATTTTTTTCTTTTCTGACAAAGAAAGTGTATTTTAGTCAATGCTATTGATTTATTCCTTTCCTTGCTTAAATAGAAAATTGTCATTTAATCAAGACTTCCCTGTCAACTCAGAACTAAAGTAATGAACTATTTTATTGACATGCTTTTCCTTGTAATAGTTATTAGCAAGCTCTCCATTTCATTGTCCAGAATACACTTTCCTGTATTACTGTCTTTTTGTATTACATTTGTTTCATTTTGCAGCAGCGAGCTAGTTATAGTTTTATTAAAAAAAAGTGACAAGAACTGTTTTTCTTCCTTCACTTAGAGCAGAAAAATTATGCTGCAACAAGAATTTCAGTAATTAATTGGTACGAGTGATTTTCACAAACACGCTCCTGCTGTGAGACCTTTTGCCGCAGATTAACTTTTACATCCACTTCAGCCAAAAAAAAAAACAACTAACAAGCAGTTCAGTAACCTCTCTCCCCACTCCACCAAGCTGTTACTGCAGTCAAACTTCTTATTTTTCTATACCCAGTCATTCTACAAAATGGACCAGTTGTGAAGATAAAATGTGGTACAGCATCGGTTCTATTTTTCTGTTTGTGTTCCCGGTAAAGGCTTTGGCACGTTCCTGCTGTTTCTGATGTAGATTACTGATTCGTAATGGGACTTTGCAGTAAGATGCTGGCTCGTTTTCCATGTGGTTAAAATTGCTTCATGATATTTCTCAAAAGAGCACAATGGGGATTAGAAATAGCTGCAACGTCTCATTTCTGGAGATCTGCTGGTTAAGCGTCATTGTTCTGGAGCCATGCACACCCTCTGCCCAGGAGCCAGATCCTGCATGTTGCGCTGAAGAGGCGTCCATCTGTCTGACCTCCGGGCGCAAGCGCAGCCCCCCCTCCCGCAGCCTACGGCTCAGCGGTGTCCTGGCCGCATCCAGGCAGCCAGACGTGGCCAAGGCGGCCGGGCACGGCCCCGCGCCGCTGCTTGCTCCCCACAGGCGGGGGGCAGGTAGGAAGCTGGGAGGGTTTCTAAGGGCTCGGTGAACCAGAAGATAACCAACATCACCCCTGGACCACGTGCCCAAGGGAACGCATATCTGCTCCTGAGCACACACAGAGCACACAGCAGAGATACAATTCAGCTTTATCATAAATATTATAATATTTTCTGGTCTTATATTTAAGGTCTGATCTGCTAGAGAGAAGTGGAGGCTCTTGGGTGCTATTTGGACAGGGTGTCCTTTTCTAGGCCTTGGAACTGCAGATTAAAGCTCAAAAATGTGAAGCACGTAAACCCCAGAAGCCCAGAAAGCACTTGCTCATTAAAAAAACCCAACAAACTGAAAAACATTTTTAAAAACTGACTGAGCCAGTCCCATTACTTTGGAAGGGGCGGATCATGATTTTTCAATGACTCAATGGAACAACAGTGACCTCCTGTTAACTGTGACAGGGAAGAGATGGTCTCTTGACCTTCCTCCTCCACACCGGCCCAGACTGGACCATCCCCCATGCTTCCAGTGGAGCCAGGATTTCACCCAGCCTCACCCAGTGTTTTCCTGTGGTCTTGTCTGTGCATTAACCAAAGGGCACAAGTTTATATTCAGGGCAAAGAAATTTTTGGTTGAGTTCCTAGTTGCAGAGGAATTGATTAGTGACCTGATTAAAAAAAAAAAAATTAAAAAATCAGGGGGAAGATTCAGATAACTCTTCAACACTCTGTGCATACTGTCAACAGGATATCTGAATTTATTTACTTATATTACAATATATGTACATTTTTGTTTTAATACTTTTTTAGATTGTTGTAGGTTGGCCTTTTCCCTTCCCTTTCTCTTTTCCTTCTTTTCTCTCCTTTTCTCTTCCTTTTCTTTCCTCTTCCTTTCTTCTTTTTCACCTTAGTGTAATTGTACTTTTGTTGCCTGAACCACAAGGACGTAAAGGCAGTAGAAACCATACATGTTCTGAATTTTCCTAGAACAACAGTTTGTAGATTCAAATTACAATACTCTCCTTTTCATATTCAGAAATGAACCATAGACTGCCTGAACTATGTAAGCTGGAGGAGACACACACCTGACTCTGAGGTGGCCTCTGCAGTATGCATGTCAGGTACCAGAAGATCTTCTCCTCTCCCATCGGCACAGTTGCCATTCTAGCATTGCAGGCAGCACTGGGTTCAGCAGAAGTGGAGATAAATGCAGCTGCAGTTCGGCTACAGAAATCCTTGCCACAGGATGCCACAGACGCTAAATGTATCAGCACAAGTGCACTAAGGACAAATGCCACCTGGCTCGCAAAGTTCCTAATTCTAAAATTACTGGAGCCTGGGAAAGTACTGAGAAGGTACAAATACATTTGTATGAATACATTTGCTTTGCTCTTGTCTTCCTAGGTATGTGCTGTGGACCACCAAAAAGGCAGAATGTTGGGCTAGATGGACTATTCTTGTGGGGTTTTTTAATGTTTAAACAGCCAGGCAAAAAAAAAATTGACAGTCTTCAGAATGTGAAGTCTTGCAGCTCCTGGCAGCAGGATCATCAGAGTGGATGTTTCCCAGATGGCTCGCCATGCAGCCCAGCCAGAACCCGATCCCCTTGTAACACTGCATGGAGAACTGCAGGATGCTTAGTTTTGATTCCAAATGTGAAAGAAAGCAAATATCAAACTAACTCCTCCATGAAACAGAATTACCATTCCTCATCCCGCTGCATTAACTATTCATGACTTTGCTGTGCACAGAATTCCGTTTCACATTCCTATGGTGTGCTGCTTCCCAAATTGTGCTAAAACGTACCACGAGTGCTACAGAAACAGCCTCTGAGCAGCATGCCTGCACTGCCCGAATGTTTTAACGGTTCCTCCTCTGCTTGCCAACCTCAACAGCATTGCCAGAATAAGCCCAGTTTGGTATACCTGCTCTAGGATCTGCCATCCCATACAGCTACCTCATTGTGAAACACATCTAACCATGAAAGACCCCACACCGAATAAATAGACCTCATCTGACTGGGTAAATGAGATTGATCTGTGCTTTAAAGAACATCTCAAGCATGCTTGCAGTGTTGGAAGGTATCAGGATTGTCTCCTGGCTCAGAAAACACGCCAGGAAATGCCCCACATTAAGTGGGCAAGAGCTTGTTTTCTAAGGGCCATCTACAAGCAGCAGGTGCAGCAATGGAGGAGGAACCCTCTGAGAAACAAAGGAGAGCTGAAAATCTAGCGGGATTTATTTTGATCTGGTTTGAATTTCTATCATTCAGCCCTTCCGTGAGACATCTTGCAGTCTCCCTTGTGTAAGGAAGACATTTGCACCTTAAAAAAAACATTGGTAGAAAGGAACACTGTGTTTGAGTAATGCAGATTTTCAGCAAATCTGAACACAAAACTTTACAAGATAAGAGACTGAAGTCTTCTGTCCAAGGCCCATGCTGCAGAAGTCCAATCTCTCAAAATGAACCTAACAGTGTGCCAGAGGTCTGACCAGGGAGTGTCTTACCCTCTGTAGAAAATGTCCATCGGTAACTCACAGTCTGCATACTTTGCTGAGAACAGGAAGCAGGCAAGACTATTAATCTATGTTATAATGTGTTAGATGCATACAGGAATGATTTCTAAACAACACTGATCTGATGAAAAAGCTTTTTATCAGCACCAGCCTAGGAGATGTCTGAACCATTTGCTTGGACCTAAAAGGCTTGGCTTTGTGCGACAACCTGCTTATCTGGACTCCCTTTGTCCTCTTAAGCCTCTCTGGAAGGAAGACACCTGAGACCCTAAACAGACTCTGTTTTCAAGATCCAATTTACTTTGCTCCTGCATGTAACACTAGCTCTGGTGGTTTATTATCGTCTTCCCATTTGTCTTTTGAGGATGTGTCTTCCTCCGCTTTCTTCACTTGAAAGCCTTTCCCTCTAATCCTGCTAACAGAAGGTTGTTTTCCCTCTGGATTAATTGGAGTCTCTCCAGCCCACACCAGCTTCTCTTTCAGAGAAGCCTCACATTACATGAATCTAACATTTCTTCTGCCAAAAGTTTGTTTTAAAAAACCTGCTTGTTCCTTCTTTGCATTCAGTATTCACAAGGCTCATAAGAAAGTCAGCTGCAGCCCTCTCCCCCCGTCTTATTCTTCCCATGAGGCTGCTATTTGTGTCACCAGTAGCAGCTAATGAAAAGCAGCCTTCCCCAGGCGGGACTCAAACTGTCCATCCTGATAGCCATCTCTTCTTTTATGTCTTCTTTTTTTTTTTTTGTCATACAGGCAGGCCTGCCTAATTCGGAGTCGACTTTCAGGAGCAGCTGCTGTTTTGCTGGCTTCCAGATGGTGTCTCTCAGATTATGGTATCCTTACCCACTTGCTGTCCTCCATCCTTATCTCCAGTGTTTCTTCAGGGAGCAGCTAGAAACACACAGCAGCATCTGTCCATTAGTTCTAGCTCCCTTCCCCAAAATGGTGTATCTCTCTGTACGGGCCATGTTCTATCTCAAGCCACTTCATGTAGGAACCTTTCAAATCCAATACTTCCATTTTGCTCTTCTAATGAAAACCTGAATATTTGTACCTGAGTTTTTGCAGGCAAGAAAAACCTGTCCTTAACCACACCAGAGACACCGTTGCGTCCATGTTGACAATAAAAATGCTTCTCTCCTTCTGATTCTTTGATCTCGCTCTACAGGCAAAGGGGACAGCGTACAGCAACGTAGGCTCCAGCGAGGTGTGTGAGCAAACCTTGCCAAATGGAGACCGATGGCTCTGTGACCTCTTTGCAAACTGCACCTCAGACAGTGGTACCCGAATTTCATCTTTCTCGCAGAATGCCTAAAACCGCATGCTTTCAGCGGGGTTTCAAACTCATAAACTGCATGTGTGAACTGTCACTTCTTTCTTCACGCTTACACATGGTGCACAGCCTTTGTACTTACCCACTGGCTGTGGATTACAAAGCTTGGCTTGTGGCTGTGTCCTCAGAAATAGATAGGTTTCAGCCTTCTCCTAAGGGCCCTAAACCCATTAAAATCAACATTGCCCAAGTAGTAGCTACAAATTTAAATACCTCTGTGAATTTAGACCCGAGGTACTGCACTCCTTTCTGTGACTCACAGTAGGTGACAGGAGAGCAAGTTATGTCTTCCCTTCTCCAAAACCTACATGTCTTACAACAATGAATTTATCAGTATTGCCTTTTGTAACCTTAATATCTGCCACTGTAGTTTGCTCTGGCATCCTGCCTTCTGCTGCTGCTCTCTGGATTCTTTGCTTTTTTTCTGTAACTCAGTCCATTTCTTTTTTCTAAATGGGTTTTTCTATTGCCCTGGCATTAAAATCCCACTGAACTTTCCCGTTGTGCATTAAGCAACACGACTAACTTAAGCTAATTCCCAGTAGATATTCAGGTCTATTTGTCCTAATTCTGTAAGAAAAACTACCTGATATTCTGACACCATCTAAATATGCCAAATATAGTGAAGAATGTTGATTACTTTTATTCACAGACTGTTTAGCTCACATACCTGAATTTTCTGGTACCTGCCTCTCACACCTGCTAAATTACTCTTTAAGTATAATTTGTTTTGTTGTCATTTTATGTGTTCTGGCCTTTCACCTCCCAGAACAAGAGTTGAAGACCAGACCCTGTTAAGACTCCTGCATCCACTAAGCAAGAGCTGCTATATCTAACTTCTTGGTGCCTCATTCCTGGTGAGTGAAATCCAGAAGCAGGCATTCACTGGGGCTGGTGGGCATCTCAAACCAGCAACTTGAAAAGCCCACTGTGTGTGCAGACCCAAAGCTGGAGTCAGCTTTAGACCTTTACACAGATGGGCAGCTGCTAAGGGAGGGAAGCCTGACCTAGAGCAAATTGACCTTGGTTTAGGTACCTCAATCCTCTCTTTTCTATCTAACTCATAGTTAATAAGAAGTTCTGAAAAGTAGCAAAAACAAGCACAGCACTGAAATGGTGTCTCCTCTTAATTTTTTTTTTCCCCAAACTCATATTAGGTTTAGAGATTTGAGTCCCTCCCTGTTCCTGTTTCAGCCTCATGAATGCAGAGGCTTGTATTCTTTCAGGTGTAACAGGAAATAAATGCTAATATTTTCAGTCTTCTTGGTCTTTCAAGTCATAGAACATGTAATTCTACACTCCTGCAATATAATATTTGGCAAGGTCTAAAGCACGATCACAGCCCATGAATGACAAAGGAAAAAGAATTTGCGATCAGACATTTCTGAAGGCAGAACCCAGCCATACATTGTGAAGGTGCTGGAATTTCACAGCTTTGCCCTTTGCGTATGCAGCATAAATTGAGGTCCATTTTAGAATAATCTCTGCTCTATTCCACTTCTAATTATTTGGTGAGCTGAAACCAAAAGTAAAGTTTTCTGGTTTTCTGCAACAGCGTATTGCACAATCCTCTTGTCTTGGTTTAGCCCTCCCGCAGCCCAGTGCTATTTCCATTTCTAATCCATTCTGGTCATGATATTTTTACTTCAAAATGGGCAACAATCTTTTCCAGCAACATTTAATGGAACTGCAGGCACTAAAATATCCTTTTCTGAGGAGTAAACCTTTTCCTCTTCAGCTGTTTAGAGCATGCCATGGAGGATCCTAACTGGAAAAGAGACAGAGTGCTGTGCAAATTTTTGATAACAAAGCATACTTTGTTGACTTGGATTAGAAATGTTGTTTAGATTCACCAGCGAGGTGTGTTTCTAGTGTGAGACCTTTCCAAAACACGTGTTCATTACAGGGAGGGTGATGACCCCACTCTCCGTTCACATAGGTTTCTACGCTGTGGGTATATATAAGCACAGATGAACGCAGAGGGATCGAGACTGTCTTTGCGTGGTCTGTGAAGTACCTGAGCCTGAGCCAGAAGATGGAAAAACATGTTCAAGTGGAGCTATGTCCAAGCCAGTAAGAACTCTGGGAGTTCTGCTCTACCATTGCTGTCACCTTCTGTCCTGAGCTGGCTTGTGTCTGACTCGCCTGGTGCGTGAGAAGAGGCATCCAATTCTTGGATGTTTCCCTCCCTCCAGAAAAAACATAATCCATTACATGGAAAGAATCCGCTGCAGAGCTCAAGCAGTGATCAGTACTGTGCACAGAGGGCAAATCCTCATTTCTGAAGTACAAATAAGGAAAGAGAAATAGTTTGTTTGCGTGCCCAGACCACGCAGTGGAAACCCATCTCAATTCCCAGCGCAGCCCTTGCAGGCGTGCGCCCTGGGAAACGCGTTGGAGGTTTTCAGCCCAGCGAGGGAAGCCCAGGCATCCCAGGCGGGAGAAGGAGGGAACAGGTCGCCGTGCTCCAGCTCTGTCGCGCCGCTGCCTGCACTCTTCCCGCTAATGGTGTGGACAGAAGGGACAGGGTGCCGGCAGGTAGAGCTGCACTCGACCTGCACAGCAGCATCTAGCAGGAGAGGCAGCTGTTTCCCCAGGGAAAGGGGAAAGCTCTGGCTGGCTCAGAGCTTACTGCGGCATCCCCCGTCCAGCTCCACAAAGCTGGTGATGGTCTCCAGAAGGATATTGCCCAATGAATCGATTCAGACTTCAAACAATGAAAGCTGGAGAGCTTGATGTGATGGGGAATATGAAGCTGGAGGAATCCCTGCCTGCCAATAAGGACAGACAGTTGCCCAGGTGTGGTGGGCTGGCCTTGGCAGAACTAAAACCAAATCTTAAAACACCTTCCCCCAACCCCTCCCTTCCTCTCAGGCTCAACTTCACTCCCAATTTCCCTATCACCTCCCCCCTGAGTGGCACAGGGGGACGGGGAATGGGGGTTGTGGTCAGGTCATCAAACGTCGTCTCTGCCACTCCTTCCTCCTCAGGGCAGGGCTTCTCACACCCTTCCCCTGGTCCAGCCTGGGGTCCCTCCCACGGGAGACAGTCCTCCACCAACTTCTCCCACGTGAGTCCTTCCCATGGGCTGCTCCAGCCTGGGTCCCCCACGGGGCCACAAGTCCTGCCAGCAACCCTGCTCCAGCCTGGGCTCCTCTCCCCACGGGGCCACAGGCCCTGCCAGGAGCCGGCTCCAGCGTGGGCTGCCCACGGGGTCACGGCCTCCTTCGGGCATCCCCCTGCTCCGGCGTGGCGCCCTCCCCAGGGGCGGGTGGAGATCTGCTCCCCCGTGGAGCTCCATGGCTGCAGGGGCACAGCCGGCCTCACCGTGGGCTTCCCCAGGGGCTGCCGGGGAACCTCTGCTCCGGCGCCTGGAGCCCCTCCTGCCCCTCCTGCTCTGATCTGGGGGCTGCAGGGCTGCTGCTCTCACACATTCTCACTCCTCTCTCCCGCTGCAGTCGCTGTTTGGTTTTTCCCCCTTCTCAACTCTGTCACCCCAGAGGTGCTGCCACCATCGCTGATGGGCTCGGCCTTGGCCAGCAGTGGGTCCATCTTGGAGCCGGCTGGCACTGGCTCTGTCAGACACAGGGGAAGCTTCTGGCAGCTCCTCACAGAAGCCACCCCTGCAGCCCCCGGGCTACCAAAACCTTCCCACGCAAACCCAATACACCAGGGGAGAACTGCCATTTCTGCAGGAGCTGCTGGGTAGCAACTAGGAAGCATTTGAGCCCTTGGTGTAATCGCTCCACATCCAGCCGATTAAAATCCAGGTGTTTCCCTCTTGCCTAGTACACTTAGGCTGTAAAAACCTGTGGAGGAGATTGCTCCCAGGTGGCTGTACACAGCATGCTGATCTACAGCTGCCATCACACCCACGATGAGAAATCGCAGGTGGCCGAGGGTGAGGGCTGCCCACGGCTCTGCAGGGCTCTCGGAAACAGCGTCGTGCTCCCGCCAGGCGGTCAAGCCAACAGAATTCCCTGAGTGAGGACATGGCCGCTGTGTCACGGGCAAGTATGCCGCTTTTCAGCGTTCGTACACTTGTTGGCCAGCTTTCACCCGGCAAGAAGGAGCAGTGTCACGCACACCTGGGCACCGGCTCTTTTGTAATACGGCGCTCAGTCCATCTCCTAGTGAAAAGCGTTGCCTGCACTGCACGTTGGCCAGTGCAATGACTGGACACAGGCGGAAAAGACCGAGTATCAAGTCTCACTCCTGCTTTCCCAGGTACCTCTCAAACAACTGCTCCCAGGACCCATCTTAGGAGTGATGAGGGGTTTTCGTCGTTTCTCTTCCTTTTTGTATGGTGAAGGCACACAGGTTAGATTCTTCTGGCCTCCTCCCTTTACCAGCATGGCAACGTTTCCAGCACCAGCGTGGCATCCCTCCTGGAGTTCCTCTTACCTGAACCTTGGTGGCCATGGCTGCATCCTATGTTCCACATAAGGTCATGCCAGAGCCCTGTACAATAGCATTAACACTTACTTCTCTCTTCAGTCAAACTGGGATGCCAATATTGTATTCAAATTTTTTTTTTTTGCTTTTGCTACAAATCCTTCATTTAGTTTTCCTGCAAGAAGGTCATTAGAGACCAAGCTTGCTTTGAGATATTTCCATTATACACAGTAATAATTCTGAATTGCCTGACTGTACAAGGTCACAGGCTTGGATGATAATGCATCCTCAGAGCATACTACTCCCAGTGTACCAGAGAAGGATGATTTTGTGGCTTAGGTATTGATCTGAACAAAATGGTTGCAATCACATGTAGTTGAGCTGGGAAATCCTGGGAGTGCCTGAAGCAACAGGGCACTCCCAAGACAGCAGATAAAGTTCAATCATCTCTCCTGGCAGCAAGACACCCACTATACCTCACGCCACATATAGATCCCTTGAGGCAGGCATTGTTAAGGTCCTTGTAGGGAAGACCCAGACAGCCGTGACCTTGATTACAGGGTGGTGTCCCGGGGACAATGACAGTGTAGAGATTTGGGCACAGAGCACCGGAGTTGCCCTCACTTCAGCAGCAGCACTGCACACTGCAGTAAGCCAGGATCCCCTCTGGGAGTGGGTGGCTGGAGCAGACAGGAGAGCAGGCTGGGTGATGGTCGCCGCTGGGCCAGCCTACAAGGGGCAAAGGTCCCTGGTAGCAGTTCTGCAGGCCTGCCATGAACATCTGGAGAAGGCTGCCAGCAACAGCAGTGAACTACAGCTGTGATCTGGGATAAAACATCCCCCCCAAACACAGGAGAAGACAGTCGCTGCTCTGGGCGCAAGCCAAGGTGGCGGTGAGGGGGCACAGCACAGTGGTGGCCAAGTACAAAGCGTCTTTCACCTTGAGCCATAGGCGTTCCTCGTCTGCAGAGAGGCTCATTTCATCCAGGTTTTTCTAAAGTACTCAACTTTTTTTAAATGTTTGGTTTTGTTGGGTTTGGGGCTTTTTTTTAGGGAACTATCGGTATTATACCTGGAGGAGGTATCAAACTTGCCTGTTTGTCAGAAAGATGCAGCTGAGTGGCAGATAAAATTCCCCAGGTGGATTTCAGGAAAATGCTTTATTGAAAATAAAGAGGTAGACCTTCAGCATTAAAAAAGGAGAAAAAAAAAATCAGTCATGGTTCTTTTAGCAGGATTCCTATAAGACAGCAGAGATATTATTAGTAAAAGAAAAGTATCAGCAGAAAAATGTTCACAACCTAGTGCTGATGATTTAAGAGTAGTCAGGGATTCAGGAGACATTTTAATGTGCCAGCAGCAGAAGGCTTAAAAATAAAAAAAGTTTGTGATTTAAAGGGAAAGTTATCAATGTTAAAACATCGGTTTGTGTCTCACTTTCCCTCTTTCCTGCTGGGTCTGTCTCTCACCTGTGAAGTGCAGAAGCAGCATTTTTCTTTAGTTTTTTTTCTTTTAAGGGAAAAAAGAGTCTAAGAGTGAGCATGTTCACAGTCATGGGGTGAACCCTACCTCCCATTAGACACATCTTTCCTGGTGGTGCTTTTCCTGGAAGGGGCAGGCCAGACAGCCTCCACGCTGTGGTGGCACGACGGGGTGCTCCGAAGAAAGACGAAAAAGCCCTTGCTGATGATTCCACTATGACCAAAGATGAAGATTTCTCCTGTAAAAATGACATCTTGAAGGGTGCTTTGTCTGTGAGGTCTTAATCAAACCCCCTCCTGGCTCAGCCTACCTTGAGGTGACCGCTCCAAGGCCACGCTCACTGCCTGCACAAACCAGCACCTCCCAACGCAGCCCAAAATGCACCGTGCCTGTGCCCGCGGCTGCGCACGCTGGCACATCCACCCAGACCTCCGTCGGCAGAGCCAGCCGATCAGCAGACACGTTGCCCGTGCTGTCACGGGCAGCGGCCAAAGGCAGGGTCCACGCCGGTGGGGCATGGAGGTGGTTGCGCACTGGCCGTGCTGGCGCGGGGCCCGGGGGCGTGCGGAACCTGCAGATGGTGCTATTTAATTGTTAAAATGGCTCCGCCTCGTCATCGTAACCGCCCGCAGGCTTTGCTTTCGCCAGAGCAGCACCGGCACCGCGGAGCTGCAGCCGCTCGGGGGGCGACCCAAGCCGTCCCCAGGCACGGGGTCTCGCTGGTTGGCCAACGTGGGTGGGAAATCACCCTTTGCTGTGACAATGCAGTTTCCTCTTCCCGCTCCCCGAACAGGGGAAAAAAAAAAGGAACATCAAGAGAAGGCCAGCTCCTGCTGATGTGGTATGAGCACAACTTCCCCCGATTCAGCTGGAAGGGGTTGCCCCTTGCAGGCAGTGAGATGCCGACACATTTTAGAAGCTCTCAGGCAGGATTTTGGGAGCCCTGATGGGTGTTCGTAGATATGCATACTAAATCCTGAGGTACTCCGCTGTTGGTAAGAAATGCCAGGAGACCATAGACAATGTTGGCCACAAAGGCAGAAGAGACGAATTACTTCAGGTAAAACTCTCGGTTTTGTAAAAGCCCAGCACATCTAGCAATGCCAGTTTTTTCTGCAAATCTCCCAGAGTCTGCCTGAATCCTTAGTCACCCGTAAGTAACTTTAAAACCTGGCCCAGTTTGATCCCTTCTGTGGGCACACTCTACCAGCCCAAAAATGATCTCTTGAAGAACTTTAACTTGGCTCTTTGTTCTGCCCTTGGGACACAGCCAAGCCGTGCAGCTGTACAAAACGTCTCTCACTTACCAGAGGCACGAAGGGCAGGACGTGCAAAGGATCCTCACAAATTTCAGAGCATAAATTTCCAGCCTCTTTCACTGAGGCTCTGTACCTTTAAACCACAGTACCTCTGCTGCAGTGCTTTTCTGCAGCCTTTTCGGGAGAGGGGAAGAGGAGGAGGGAGCAGGCAGGATAGGTGGGGAAGGGAAGAGAGAGAGGAAAGCAAAAAAAACCAGCAACCTTTGGTATCAAAAGCCTGCCAAGCTGAGCGGGGAGGAAAAAGAAAGAAGTGGAATGAGGAAGAGGACAGAAAAGTCCTGCAGAGTGAGATAAGGAGACCTGGAGGTGTGCGCTGATGAAGGCGCGTCAAAATTTCAAGTGCCTTCCGGCATTGGTAAACTTATTTGCAGACATGGTTTCATTCTGTCTTTTTGGGACGTGTGGAATAAATAATTTGCTAAGCAGGAAACATATTTTATGTTTATGACAAGGCTTCTCAAATCCAGCTGAGCTCAGGATCTCTGACTCGCCCCCACTTTGCAGGTCTTGCTGACATTCCCTGCAATGTCCCTGTACCTGCTGCTGCTGAGCACAGGTGTAATCCCTCCCCATCCTGGAGGAATGGGGCTTATCCTAGCAGCAAAAGCAATTTAAGGATCTCTGATCCCCTGCACTGGAGGTGTTGCCCCAATATCACTTAACCATCCTCTTTTTAACACTTTGCTGCCTTGCCTTTTGAACCCTTCCCCTCTATATGCACCCCAAGTGGTCATGGCCCAACAGCTGAGAAACGAGTAGCACAACAATAGCATTGATGTTATTCTAGAATTTTTTTCTTTTTTGAAAACTCAATGAAATCTTTATTAAAACATGGCTATCCTCTGAAGTAGACAACAATTCATACGAGACAGGGACTGAGACATTGCACGAAGATACCTTATGGTATGGTGATAAGTTTGAATCAGGTCAAATTAGTCCATCTTAAAAACTTGCCACCTGTCAGCTGACAAATTGCATTAGTTTATTGTAATCCAACTGTAAAATAAAAACAGTTAATTTAAGACACCAACTTTGTCCTCAAAGATACCCCTCTTGGTCTTGATCCCACAAATCATTCTGTGGTCCAGCATTAGCAGAGATGTGAAAACCTGTTGCTCAGTTAATTGCTGCAGTGAACAATTTTACAGATATTGAGAATCTCAGAGGATCCTACCCCCCACGCTTGCAAACTATCAGGAGATGATGTGAAATATGCATTGACTTAACCAGTTATGTGAAGCTGACACACAAGCACCTGCCACATGATGATGAGTGATGAAAATGCAGCTTGGATCTTGAAACTACCAGAGAAAAAAATAGTTCTGCTTCAGGCCAGGAATGCAATTTTTCTGCAACTGGGAGAGAGCCAAACATGTTTGCTTTATCGCTAAAAATGCCTCTCTACAAATGTAGGAGGACTTTCAATTCACATGCTTTTCCTCCAGTGACAGAAAAAGTCTCCCAGAGGGTTGAAATCCAGAGCTGACCAGATTCCACATCTCCATCACCTTACTTACTGTCTGCTGGAAAAGGTTTTATTTTCTCTCCTTCCCACTGCCAGACTGACCAAACAGACTTTTCTGAGGTCTGCGGAGGAAGTGTACAGCACCCTGGGTTAAAATGACAAGGTGATATGAAATCAGTGTAGCCAAAGGAATGGGTTAACAGCAAGGTATCTTATATATCCCAAACATTAATGGCCAAGGGGAAAACATTCCCCTACTGAAATTTTAGGATTCCTAGGAGTTCTCAGGAAGATCTGTTCTTGGCACACTGCTATTCATTAACTTTTTATTAATACTACTTCCTGGAATGAATTCTAAAATAATTTCTAGTAAAAATGGTGAAGGGACATATTGTAATGAGAGCAGAATGTTTATGTAGGAGAGATCGCTCACATTCATAAAGGGCGCTCAGATAAATATCATACATAGTCAAATTCAAAAATATGCCTTTAGAAAAAGAAATTTTATCCCTGCTACCCTCATATTGTAAAAAAAAAAAAAAAAAAAAATCCAGTATCTTGGGATCTTTGGACAATGACAATATTTTGGGGAACATGGTAGATAATGAAATCACTACAAGCTTAAAGGGCAGCAGGGTGGCAAGCAGTGTAGATCTGGAGGCGTGAACAATGGATAACAAAAAGGAACAGAAGGTGGTGTTCCCCTCTCGAAATACAGCATTGTAAGACCACCCTGGACTACTGACTGCCTGTGTCTCTGCCCGTAAAGTACAAGCACCTCAGTGCTATCCACTAGCACTGAGGACGGCTGGCATGAAACGGTCTATACCCATGCCCATAAACTATCTTAATTTCTAAACCACGGTGGCTGCAGATGTGCTGCCTGTCGGGCATGGCCACTGCCTTGTGCTAACCTCAAACCGTGCTCAGACATTGTCTGGCCTGAGCCGGTCTGTCTCATTGATCCAGGCCAAAACCACACCAGAGCCTGTGCTAACAATTTAACACCACGGGCAATCAAGTTCAAGCGCGCAGTTTCCTGGTTAATTTACTATTCTAGATGTAGCCAGTGTGTCTAGGCTTGATAGGTGCATTGGGAGGATGACGTTGAAAAATGGGAAAAGGCTCAGAAGAGGGCCACAAAAGCAATTTGTTGTCTATAAAACTTGGTGAGATGCTCAAAGAGCTCTATTAAGTTTATTTAAGGGGTCAAAAGGTGTTGATCATGATCTACAAGAACCCATATAGGAAAAAGATTTCCTGTAGACAACTACCCCATACTCTAGGAGTTAAAAAACATGCTGATATCCAAGAGCTAGATAAATTCAAGCTGTAAATAAGGTACATTTTTAAGCATTAGGGGAATTAACTATGCAACAAATTAACAAGTGCTCTAATGAATTCTTCTTCATGTGTGATCCTTAATTTCATTTGTTTCTAAAAAACATCTTGTGTGTACAACAGATGCTTGGGGTCTCATAAGGAAACAGTATCTGAGTTTCTTCGAGTTGTGTTATACAAACAGACAGGCTAGATTATTGTACTAATACCTTCTAATCTTGAATCTATGATTTGATGAAAAAGACACTGCCAATACCTCTAAAGTGGGTAGACTTCCTGATAGATCTATTAAGAAAAGAAAAAAACATTGCATATGCATTTGTAATACAAGATGTAACCAAACAGGAGCAATTTAGGTGGAAATTACTGTCCCTTATAGGCGCCACCCACCAGCTGGAATAAAACTGCTGTGAAGTCATTCTTGACATAGCTGTGCAGAAGCTACCTGGTCTTATTGGTATGAACGTGTTGCATTTGCCCTTTCTAACTGTCTGAAGAAAGCAAGATCCATTCTACCTGGCACCTATGTTTCACTGAGAGCACTGGAGTTTCCTTGCCAAGGAATTCTGCAGGATTTTTGCCCAAGAGATGTTTGCATATCCCAGCCCATCCCAAACATAGCATGAGCTAATTGGCATGCTATACCTTACCCTCAGATATAAAAATACAGCCATGATCCATATTATTGTTGTATAAAAACAACAATAGCTGAATTTGGAATAAGTTTTCTGTCTGTGTGGTGGTTGTCTTCCCCCTAACACAAAGGGAAACAACTGGAGAGCCTTTTGGCCCAGTGACCACCTCCTGTTTCTTGAGTAGCTGTGGAAATAAAGCTACAGGCATCTGGTATTGTCCTTTCGCAGGTCCTCATCCCTGACCCACGAGACAACCCGTGGTGATGGCAAAGGGGAAAGCCCACACCTTCACCTCACCCGAGTCTCGGGTAAGGCAGTGAGATGTGGGTATATTCTGCACTGCCCAGGGAACTTCTGCTCCCCTTCAGGGACACCACCAAACCAGGTATTCATCAGAGCCACTGCAGGGTCCTATCCAGACTGTCTGCAAAGCGTAGCTGCTAGCTCCCCACAACGCACCTTGAGCCTTGGCTTTGAGGGACGGGAGATCTCCAGGCTCTCTTGGGTCACTGGGCTGCCAGCTAGCCCCAGGTGCCATCACTCTTTGCAGACACTGGAGTTGCAAGCAAAAGGCATTTGCAGCTGCATTTGCCATGCTGAGACATTGGCTGAATGGTCCATGTACCGCCTCGTTTTAGAGATTGTAATCTTTGCTCTCCAATTCTTTAATAGCAGACATTGAGGTAATGTTACAAAATAGGTATTGATCTCCAAAGTTATTTGGAGCAGCAAAATGGAAATGTGAATGAATAACAGCTGAAAACAGGTTAGCAAAAAGAGGTGCGCTGGGTGATTTCCAGATGAAAGCCTGGAAAAAATACAGTTTATGTCCAAAAAGATCTAAGCCCAGCCGTGGAGTGCGAGAGGCAGCTGCAAAAGCATGGAAATCACTCTTCCACGAAGGAAAAGTGAGAGAAGAAAGCCTCCGGACAAGGTATGGATGAGAGATTTACAGTACATGTAGTAACACTGCAGTCAGTGGATTAAAGGAATGCCACTTCAGCTGTGTTTCCCCCGCCAGCAAAGCCGACAGCATATACAGGGAGAAGTGGCTGAAGCAGCCTCCCTGCTGAGAAGTCGGGGTGATGCTGAGGCACGTAGTACGTGCCAGGAGTACATACCCAGATGCAAAGTCAGCACTTAAAGCATTGCACCTTCTGCCCTTGCCCATGGGGCTGATTTCCACTACACATGTCAAATAGACCCACGGTGCCTTTTTCCCCTCCCAGGTATGCAGTAATAAAGCTATCTAGTCAAAACATACTTTTCCTCACCGTAAAGAAATTGCCCCTATGTGAGCCTTTGCTGAGAAGATGTTCGGCTCATTGCAAGACATACATCTCTTTACACAGACAAATCATTTATCCCTCTATCCACATGACCTCCACACCAGGAATTAGCAGGAAATGGAAATATCCTGCCTGCAAAACTTCAAACATAAAAATGGGGTGGAGAACGGCAGAGAAATCCCTGCAAATCTTGTGGTTCTGGAATGTTTGGATTATATTAATGTGGTTATTGGGATTCCTCAGTTTGAAGCAACATGCCCTCCGGGAGGAAAGGTATCTGTGGTGCTGCCTCCTGGCTCTGCACGCTTCTTGAGCACGCACCCTCTGCCCAGCACCTTGTAATAATGACACCCCCACCCGGAGACTGGAAAGACTTTAATGCTATAAGTAGCTTTTTAAAAGTGAGATTCCTCTGAATGTTTTCTTTTTCTATTGGTGGAAGGTGAGAAGTTAATGATTCATTTAGAACAACAAAAAGCCACCTCAGATGACAAATTTTCACCTCTTATTTCTGTAGCTGTTATTGCACAGAACTTATCCAGGGTTTAGCTCCAGAAGTATTTATGATTTTTGTAGTTGAGTGTAATCCACTCAGTCAGTAATTAAATATCTTAGTTTATACACAGAGACATTGTACACTTTGCATTGTGTGAATTATGCCGTATAGGTTGTCTTAATTTTGTTTCTTATTCCTTTTTCTTGTTGCGGTAGGTGTTTAGAGATTGCCTAATGCCTTCTAATGTTGTATTATGGAGCAAATTATTTCTGATATTTTCTAGATAGTTATTTAGATAAAATAAAACCTATACTGAATAATACAGAATTAACCTCTCAGCTTTAATATAGCATGAAGTGGTTTATATTTACTAGGACCACAACCTGCTTCCTAGGGGCTTTGTGCACCCAGGTGAGAGTTCCTAATCTACGCTCCTCAGTAAGTAGCCATTAAAGTACCCTAATCCCAAGTGAAGCAGTAGAAATAATAGAAGCTTTGCAGCACATTTTTTAAGACATTTTTAGCTCAAATTCCTAATACCCAACAAATCTGACTGAAAATCTACTAAATTACTAGCGTGTCAGTCGAGAAACAAGCTCCATCAGCTGGGGCAGCACGAGTCAGCGCCAGAGGAACTTCAGCTCTTCCCTGGGGAGCTCCACATCAGTGCAGAGCACTGATCTTCACAGCTCCCTCCGCGAGTATTTTACCCCCATGCAGAAGCACAAATTGGTGGCCAAACATCTGTATCCCTCCAAAACCTCATCCTTCTCTGGGACATGTTACATGCATTTCAAGGTGTCAGCCACACAGCTTCTCCAATGCATCTTTCATACGGTGAGGTACCACAGAAATTGGGTGCTTTGCAGTAGGCATGACAACAACCTCCACGGAGACCGAGCGCACCCTCCCACTGTCGCACTCAGCCCGGCACTGCCGCTACGCCACCGTCCCTGCCAGCCTGCAGCATCCCCCAGCGGGGTGTCAGTGCCGGGAGAGCTACCGGCTATCTACGCAGCCCGAAACCCAGCCTGAAAAGATGGGGGTTTGCATGTTTGTGGTGTCTCAGGGAAACCCAAGTCAAGCTCAGCTTAGCGGTGAAAAGAACAGGCCACTCATCTCCGCAAGCTGAGGTAGGTTTGTGAGTAGCTGTGTGTTTGAGGCTGAGATTATCTATTGGCTTAAGCATCTTCCCCAAGAGAACTGGATAAAGAAACTCTGATGGGGCCATACATTCTTGGACTATGCAACATTTTATTTTATTTGTTTATTGTATTCATAAATGAAAGTGCCTCAATAACTGCGCAAATTAATTTCCTCTCCAATTATGTTTCCCTTTTATTATATATTTTAATATAGAAAAACAAGTAAGCACTGACATAAAATGCACTCTGTTAAACTCACTGTATTTATCTGAAGTCTTTTTCCAAAGTCCTTCTTTGTGAAGCCTTAAAACACTCAAGTTTATTCCCCTTCAGAAGAAAATCAGATTTCAAAATCTTCAGCAGACTGGAACATCCATCCTTCTAACCACTGGTAATACAAATTCTGCAAACACAGGACTATTATTCATCACAGAGCTCTCTTAGCTCTCTTAGCTCTGCAGAAATGAAGGAAATAATTTATAAAAACACGCACATAAAGCAAACCCATGTCTTACAAAGTCTGTGAGTACATGAGATAACATCATAGGCTTAGACCTGTTCAGGGGAAAGATGCTACATTGATGTTTCTGGCTGGTACCTTGAGAACAACAGAGGAAGAGGGTGACCTCAGTATACTCTCTTTTGAGTATTTCTAGTATTGTTAAATCAGTTAAAGATATGAGAGGCAACACTTGTAGGGAGAGATAATCTAATTTGTTAGAACTCCTGCTATTAAATCACCTGATTTGCTGTGACAGTGTCCTCAGGGAAACAAGCTGGTAACTCTTCCTGGGTGCTGCTTGCCAAGTGTGAGAGTGTGATTCTCTGTTACGCTCCTTCCACAGACCGGGGCTGGGCTGGGGGGGAAGTGACTTGCTAAAGATGCTGCAGTGAGTCGCTGGAAGGGCTGTCAGCACCTAGCCCTCCCTCTCACCCGCCGGTTTAGCAGGAGCCTTTACTGACATCCCTGTAAAATTAAAACTTACGGCCTCGTTCCTTCAAGTAGCTACAGACACGCTAAACTTCAGGCGTGGGAGCGGTCCTGTTAAAGCCAATACACATACGTGCATGCTTCGTGTTGAACATCTCTTGCGCAGAAGCCCCAAACCAGCCCGGAAATCAAATCCAAGTTTAAGAGACCGTATCCCGAGCAGTGTCACTAACTGTGGACACCTATCCTCGTTCCTCCGCTCTGCGCCGGCTGCCGTGCGCTCCGCTGACAGGCTCTGAAGCGCTGCCTCCGGCCAAAACGATGTCATGTGGGGGTGCCCCCCTCCCGGCTGTCTGAAAAGCTTTAAAAGCTGGATCCCCTATCGTGCAAGGGGTGGCCCGCAGCACAACGGGCCCCACCGTGCCGGCTCTGGAGCCCGCCGCCAAAGGTATCGATCGGCCGCTGACGCTTCACGTGAGAGTCACGGGAGCTCTGGATTTGAGTGAGGTGACAGTATATGCCGAACGCATGCCTGTCCGCATTTCTGATGCTTCTGGGCAGCTGTTTCCTGCATGGGCTGTTATTTACAAGAACCGATAGAGACTTTAGATAGAAAGAACTATATTTTTTTACTTACATCTAAAAATAAGCGATACATCATTAAATGATGGTTAGTGGAGAAGTAGAAAAACACATTTAAAGGCATCTGCTGTGTGCCGTTAGTGATTGTCTTTCAAACTTAAACGTTATGAGTCAAATTTTCTTCAGCTGAACCTGACTGGTAGTTAGTGAAATTGCAACCATCTTGGTCATGTAAGTCTAAACGTATCTGTGAAGCTCAAATGTTAAGGTGCAAAGTCTTCTCTGGCTACAAGCCTGCCTGGGGCAAACTCAGATACATTTCTTCATATGTGAGTAGGAAGGAAATGACGGATAAAATTCAGATGGACACAAGCTATGCTACCTCATCCTCCAGAGGTCACAGGAATCTTTTCAGCCACTGTACAACACAGTAGAGGAGAGATTTCTCTCTGTTTTCTTTCTTTACAGACTCAGGACAGTAGAGCTAAATTCACAAGCCAAATCCACTCACCCATTTGCACTATTTTTCTTTCCAAGTTATATTTTCTGACAGTTTTAAATTTTGCTACAAATAAAACCCACCTGAGACTGGGAGTTGTATTCATTTTGGACTTTTTTCATGCCCAATCCACTGATTTAAAGCAGTTTGGGTACAGCTTTATTAGCATTCTATGAATTACTTTGTTGTGTAGCAGACTGCAAAAAAAGCAGTCTGAAGGACGCATTAATAATAATAAAGTTGATGGTGTGATGTGATAGTAAAAGGTGGTTTAAACAGTATTATTTGGGGTAATTCTAATTAGCGGTAGCCATTTAAAGGTCCCAGCATGCGTTTTGTAAGGGTAGAAATGTTAAGCCTAGTGTCTTGGCCAGTTTCCAGCATAAGCAATTACATTCTTCCCACAGTAGTTAACAATCCCTTATTGCTTCAATTAGATATGGTATTCTTCAGTTTCTCTCTGAGAGCTGTTGAGCTGCCTTACCGGCGCTGTTGTACGGCTGTTGTGTTCCAGCCGAGAGGTCCCAGTATTTTAGTTATAAATGAAGTGTTCCTTGCTTGTAAAAGGCTTCTGCGGAGTAGTCTCAGAGCACTGCATAAATCAATAAACAAGAGATGCACTTGATATTGTGCACTGACTTGAGCAGGAGAAAGAAACAAAAGGGAGGAATCGTACTGGCAGAAGCACAACACCAGGATATAAATAAAACATGCCCACCTACCCCCATGCAGGGCACACGGTGGGGGGAAAGGGGAAAGGCAGTAACAGTGGACTTGGTCCTGGAGAGGAAAAACCAATAAAGTCCAGAAAAAATGATTTAGCATTGAATCAACCACACAGTATCCAAAGGGAGCTTACTCCAGCTAATTTTAGGCATGGAAATAAGGACAGCTAGTCCCCATACTCCCTCTGTAATGAGCGACAAAGACAAGAGAGCTTCAAAAAGCAACATACCCAATACCAATCCCTTGTGTTTCTATGAAATTCCTTAAATTGGCCAATTTCTTGCATGGGCAGTTACAACCTTGCTATCATGGTTAAAAATCCTTCATAGATGTAGTTAGGCAGGATGTTCCTCAATTTCCTAATAACCATTTATAGAAATCTTCCCACAACCTAAGCAGTTCTTGAATACACATCCTATATACCTGTGGTGGGTTGGCCCTGGCTGGACGCCAGGTGCCCACCAAAGCCACTCTGTAACTCCCCTCCTCAGCTGGGCAGGGGAGAGAAAATACAATGAAAAGCTCATGGGTCAAGATAAGGACAGGGCCAATTACTGTCACAGGCAAAACAGATTTGACTTGGGGAAATTAATTGAATTTATTGCCAATCAAAATCAGAGTAGGATAATGTGAACTAAAACCAAATCTTAAAACACCCTCCCCCAACCCCTCCCTTCTTCCTGGGCTCAACTTTACTCCCAATTTTCTCTACCTTCTCCCCCTAAAGCGGCACAGGAAGACGGGGAATGGGGGTTGTGGTCGTCTCTGCTGTTCCTTCCTCCTCAGGGGAGGCCTCCTCACACCCTTCCCCTGGTCCAGCCTGGGGTCCCTCCCACGGGAGACAGTCCTTCACCAACTTCTCCCACGTGAGTCCTTCCCACAGGCTGCAGTTCTTCACGAACTGCCCCAGCCTGGGTCCCCCCACGGGTGCCGTCCTTCAGGAACAGGCTGCTCCAGCCTGGGTCCCCCGCGGGGTCACAAGTCCTGCCAGCAACCCTGCTCCAGCCTGGGCTCCTCTCCCCACGGGGCCACAGGTCCTGCCAGGAGCCGGCTCCAGCGTGGGCTGCCCACGGGGTCACGGCCTCCTTCGGGCATCCCCCTGCTCCGGCGTGGGGCTCTCCCCAGGTGCGGGTGCAGATCTGCTCCCCCATGGAGCTCCATGGCTGCAGGGGCACAGCCGGCCTCACCATGGGCTTCCCCGGGGGCTGCCAGGGATCCTCTGCTCCGGCGCCTGGAGCCCCTCCTGCCCCTCCTGCTGCTCTGACCTGGGGGCTGCAGGGCTGCTGCTCTCACACATTCTCACTCCTCTCTCTAGCTACAAATGCTGCGTGTCATTTTTTTCCCCCTTCTTGAATATGTCACCCCAGAGGTGCTGCCACCGTTGCTGATGGACTCAGCCTTGGCCAGCAGTGGGTCCATCTTGGAGCCGGCTGGCACTGGCTCTGTCGGACACAGGGGAAGCTTCTGGCAGCTCCTCACAGAAGCCACCCCTGCAGTCCCCCAGCTACCAAAACCTTCCCACGCAAACACAGTACAATACCATACATGTTTTATAGCAAAGTAATAATGACTACATCCCAAGAGATCTCTACACAGTAAGCTCTTAGTTATAGCCAGGATAAGAATGAGTAGAAAGGACAAGGTGTTAGGGACAAAATCTCAAAAAATATCTGTAGTCTCGGCCACCTGGATCACCCTACGGAATAACCTGAACTCTTGTCCTCTGTCCATCTTTCTTCTACTTTTCTATTTATTCTTTTTTCTTTTTTTTTTTTTAAATATTGGAATTCCATAATTAGAAACATCCAGTTGTGTTTTTTACTATATGTAGAAGGAGGAGAGGAACACTACCAGCAGTTCATCTGTGAGGTGTAGTTTATTGCTAAGGGGGTGGTGGTAAGGGAGGCATAAGGGGTTTTCTTCATTTTCATAAAATGTCATGCTGTTGCAAGAAAGCTACCGATATGCCTACCAAACCATCCCCATCCTCACTATCTGGTTCCTCCCTGTCTCTTTTCCCCTAATACTTCACATCCCCATAGGGATATTTGACATCCATCCCCCATAGGAGGGCTTTGATATTCTCGGTAGCTCCTCTTTCCCCTCACTCTCACAGAAGCCACCTGATTCCCTTTTGAGTCAGAGTTGAAAAGTAAGAAATTGAGGATCCTGAGGTATAGGATCTTAAACGTCATGTTGTTGTTTCTTCTTAATAGAAATATTGCTGAAGGACTTCTGAACCAGTGGGATTCAGCTGACGTGCATTTGAAATTTATTGGACTGTGGCACAAACCGACCAGCCCATGAGGAGCAGTTCTGCCATGTTCAGCTGGAGCCTTCAGACAGACTCATAGGGATACAGATTCACAAAATAGGTTTCTCTTGACCTCACAAGACAGGCAGTGAGATCCTAAAGCATAATTAGATGTCACTCTGAAATACAAATTGTCCAAATCCAAACTCATTAGCTTAACTTCTGTGCAGGAAAATTCCCTTTATCACATTTTGTGTGTTTTGAAGACTTTTTTCTATAACCCTATTATTTTCATCTTCATGAAACTTCTTAGGACTGTTCAGTGAATTACAGACCAGGATTTGTGACCTAACAGACTATGCCAGCTATGACCATACTTTGTTGCTAGGCAATCTCACTTTTAGTTGGGCCTTATATTTGACTTCTACTTCAGATACTGGGCATAACCCATTAAATATCCTTGTCTTATAATCCAGCTATAAGCCATTGACCCAACCATCTGTTTAGTATTATAGCCCCATTTGAAGGAAAAACTGCTACAGAAGACAAGCAGATCTCAAGAAATGAATGGTGTCATCCAGAGAAAGGAAGGCAAGTGATGGAAAGCAAAACTCCAGTTTATTTGTATCTTTTAGTGATGCAGGCAAGATAAAAAGAGTTTGCTGTAGGACTACTTCCTCCTCTCCTTCTGCAAGGAATAAATGGGTCGTCTTTGAAATTTTTTCCCATCCATTCCTGTAGTTGCAGAAATAGGGACTTATTCAGGACCCAAGGAAGATAGAAGTGGGCATTAATGCAGAAAGAACTGGACACTGATTATAACATATTCCAGAAGTCCATTTGTCTATTCATTCCAATATTTGTAACTTCAGTCCTTACAGGAAAGAAGAACCCTTATGACCTGATCAATAGAGGGTTGAATGGTGTGGAATAAATGATAGATCACCTGTACAACTCCAAAGATATCTTCTCCAAAAGTGGGGGGGTGGAAAAAAGGTAGAGAAATCAGCTGGCAAAGAGCATGTGAAGGGAATATGGAGGTGAATTGTAAGAAACTACTTGCTCATCCTTTCTGTAGGACTGTAATGTTCACAGGTGGTTACTGTGCCTGTAACTGGGCAGCCCCCTCCTTAGAAGAGCACAGGCAGGATCCTGCTACCCCTTTAGCTGACAGACCTGTGTAGGTGGTGATCCATCTCCTCCTCAAGGAAACAGAGAAGCAACAAATGTTCCTGATGTAGTACCTGATACTGCCGCAAGCAATGGTGAGTACAAGCAGGATTTTTCATGATATTTTATTTGAGCTTGTCTGAAAGTTAAAACTCAGGATCAGGGAAGGATTAGGGACGACTGTGAATGCCTCTGAGGATGTGTCATATTCAGATGTGTATTTGTTCACAATTCTCTGTGCAGTTAGGTAATAAATATGTAGGAAGGGTACATCTCTACCCCAGAAAACTTGTGTGGATTAGTGATAAATCACAGCAGCATCACTCCATTCAACAATTAATAAGAGGCACGTTTAAGACTAAAGAGACAGCAGAATGGGAAGGAATGCAATTGGGGAAAAATCCCTCTATTTTGGAAAGGAAACAACGGATATTCACATTACCACGCAGGCATTCCACACACACAAAACTTCAATAAATTGCAGATTTCATTCTGCAGGTCCCATGACACGGGCCACAGCAGCCCTAGTGCCAGAGCTGTATGTAGCTGGATCTCTCAGCACAGCTGGCTCAAGCTGCAGTGATGCGGCTGGCTTGCAAAAGGTCACCGCCAAATTAGCGAGATCATGCAATCTTGTCACTTTACACCAGTGTGAGCTACTGTGCCACTTGCACTTGCCCCACACTGCATCTAGCCTGCTCCCTGCAACCTCATACACTGCCAGAGGTCTTCTGTTACAACCACTTTTGCAGTGTCTGTGTGGTTCTGAGTGTGTACTTGATCTTCAGACAAGATGGAAGGTCAGACAGGACTGTCTTACCTGCATCCTCTTCACCTGAACGATAGTCCTGAACAATATGTATGGCACCAGGAAGAGAAGACAGCTGGTGGGCCTTTGACAGGTGGGACCAGCTGCCTCCGTACCAGCAAGTACCACCAAGGTTTGGGGAAGTCCTGGCTAATCACTTTATGGGACACTCATCGGGTCTGCTGGTTATACCTCTGGACTGTGCAGAAATGAGAAGGAAGCAGTAACAGTCTTTCTGCATAACCTGCGTTTCCTGCTACACTCAGCTGCATCATCTTTTGTTCCAGGCTCTCTGCAATCCTTGGTATCCCATCCTCAGAAATAACCATCTCAACACCGTTTAAGTACAAGCATAGATTACAAAGATTTAATGAAAAGAAAGTGAAAACCATGGCGGGGGGAAGAATTTTGCACGTGGAAAACAGGAGGAACAGAGAGCAGCAGGGGAGAAGGAAGGGAAGAAGTTTAGCAACTAGGACTAGAAATTCTGATTATCTTACAGTGCTTCTTGCATCATCTCACCTCCATTACTCCAACATATAGTCTGTGGCAGACTTGGTGCTGCATTACTGACTTGGCCTAGAAAATGTGGCTGGAGAGGATGATTAAAGGTATGAGGGGTATCAGGTGCTGAAAAGACAGGGGCTGACTTTCCTACACACAGTGTTATGACTTCACCACCTGAAGTATCTCCCAATGGCAGTCCCACTTCACACGTATGGCATTCAACAGCAAGAGCAGAAACTTCTGCTCCGAGCTGTGAATAGCGTTCACCCAGAATGTGCTCCCCACGGCTGACCAGGCATCCCTTGCTTCCTCCAGTAAACTCTTACTGCTGGGCCACCAGAGATCTCGCAGCCAGCCTCCAGGAGGAGGTGCACACCTGGGCCTTGCTGTCTGGTTTCAACCACAAGTTTCTATTCTCCTCAAGCAAGAAAATGAAAGCAGTCATCGTCCTCCACTTAGCTGTGCTCCTCCCCTGGGCTATTTTAGGACGATTGCCACTAGCATCTCTGCTGCCTGCGCTAGCTCTGTGGGCAGCTGTCTTTCTGCAAAGGTTTCATTGCCTCTGTTTCACCACCTGGATGCCTGGGAAAGACAAATAGGGATGACACGCACCAGCTGCCTCTGGACACTTTGGGGCAGCCTGGTTCCTAGCACGGGCAGAACTGGTCTCCAGACCGGCTCCCCTGGGTCCAAGACTCTGGAGAGCTGTGCAGGAGGTGACCTTCGCAGGGAAGCGTGCCCATCTCAGGGCCGGCACAGGGAGCAATACAGCGCCGTGCTGACCTGCAGTGCAACTGTGTGACCTATGATACACAAACTGAGGCTGGATGAGCAATTGGTGAGGATCAGAAAGTGTGAAGTACAGGCTCAGGCTAGTTTCACATCATCAAAGCCTTTTTCTGGTCAAACCATCATTGTTGCTGTGCCTGTATGTGTATACACACACACACACGTCTGCATTCAGGTTTTTTTTTAATTGCTGCTATGTGCCTCTTACAACACCAGCCAAAGGAACATCTCTGGGAGCAGGGAGCAGCTGAATTTCCCAGGAACCTGAGGCTGGAGGGCCAGGCAGACTTTCCCAGGAGATGCTGGGTGTTAGCAGTTGGAATGGGCCTGGCCAAACCCTCCAGACAGGTGAAGAGGTACAAGTGTATGTGCTGGGGACATGTTCTAGGGCAGAAGAGCATCATTGTGAACTTCCTGGCTCTAGTCAGAGATCAGAAGCTGTGTAGACAGGACCAGTTGAAGAAGTACCAGGAGTATCAATGCTATGCTGTACTTTAAACAAAATGTTCAAAAGAGTATAGAGAAAACATGGAAAATGAGCCTTTTACCTTGGCTGATGGTTCTGCCCTCAGTTTTAGGACCTTCCTGTAGACACCTTGGAACTAAGGAGACCCCCAATCAATCGTTGCCTTCTATCGTTTGGGGTTCTGAAACTTATTCTTGGATTTTCCTTTCTGGGGGATCAGGTAGACTGGCTCTGTTTCTGAACCACTGCTGAACTTGGGAACCAGCCCTTCCTCATCTTTCAGGCTGCAGTCAGGTTTACTGTAGTACAGGCAAGCTTTCCCTGCCCTGCTGCCAGACTGGACACTGACAACCCCAGCTGTCTTGCAGGTCCTCTAGGGAGAGGTGGCCTTGTCTCTGTGCTATTCCCTCACTGCCCCTACTGAAGCATCTCTGCAACAAAGCTTCAGAAAGTGGCATCTTGCTGCAAAACAGCCTTTGTACCCAGAGCCCTGGCAGGACTAATACTAAAATCTCAGTCTCTATCCAGTCTGGACTCCACTGGTCAAGACTGGATCAGGGAGATAAGAATGTAGCATATATGGTGTGGAATAGCTTGCACTGGCAATAAGGTGCTGTTGCACTAAGGTGCTTTGGAAAATCCAAAGTCTTTCAGCGGTGCCCAAGTCTAATACAAGCTAGGAGGCCTCATTCAAAGAAAGGCAACCAAAGAAAGACACGTTGCAGACATCAGCTGCAAAGCAAGGTTCAGTGCAGACAGCCATAGCTAACGAAAGCCCAGTGCAGGCAAAAAGCAAAAAGAAATTGGAAGCACAGGGCTCAAAATCTGCAACAGCTGGAGGGCATGATCCTGGGTGGCAATGAGCAGGAGCAAGAAAGAATGGCAAAAGCTGTTGTAATAACTATGGATGTTTGGATTTGGACAGGCAATACTGATCCAGTGTAAAGTCCACTAACAGAAAGTTAATCCATCAAAACATTTTGAACACATTTGAAACTGGAAGAAGGAGTTTATACACAACTGTCGTTCCTTATTGTAGGTTCAAGGCATTTTTGACCAAGTACTAGACACGCTTGAGTTTTAATGCATCATCAAACCACATCCTCACACTGTTGAAATATGCATATATTCATGCACATGTATGTACACATACCTAAAACAGGAGGCATCCCCACCCCAGAAGTCAGTGGCCTCTGAAGCCAGATACTGCAGTTGCCTAGTAATGCCTGGAAATTATCATCAATAGATGGAAATATCCTCTCCCAGAAAAACAAGCAAACCTACACTCTGCAAGGAAAAAAACCCACTGTGGAAATGAGTTTGAAAGAATGTTTTTTAATAAAAGCATTGTAGGCTACAATAAAATACCTAGAGGCTTTGTTAGAAGGCCCCGGTACATGTTTCTCAACTAGTTACTGGGGAATGTGGAGAGCACTAGCAATTATGCTGCTGGAGAGCCAAAAGCAAATTTCTGTAGTTTAGATGCTAATTTTGAATTGCAGAAACCCAGCAGCCACACCAGGAAGAAAAAAGCACTTGATTTTATCTTTACTGTATGCATCCTATTTTGACAGATTTCAAGACTGGGGAAAAGATTGATTTGATCTACCTGGATTCTCTGTCTCTATGTAGATGTGTCATTTATGTTTGCACTGACAAACACTTGTTGCCCATTTCTGCCTCTTGCTGTGATCCCGATGTGTAATGTGTGTACTACAGTGTGCACTACACTGAGCTTGAGCTCATGCTGTTGTAGGCTAAAGAGAATAAGGAGCAGGTGGAGTTGCTGAGGGGCTACTAAAGATAACTGAGGGATGTCAAGGGTATAAAGATGGTCTTTTCTTTATAAGGAAAGTTTTCAAGTTTGATTTGTGGACACTTAAATGTTTTCAGGTGGGGTGTTTCAGTCTCTTGTAAATTGAATGTAAGCGTACTGACTGTAGGCTGGCGTAGTCTGCTTTGACAGATTCTCGAAGAAGCAGTTTGCAGGTTCACAGAGATACCTCGACCGCAGATGGAAAACTTCTGCTTTACAATATGGCTTCACTACATCTAAGTGGGACAACCTCGGACAAATGGGCACATGCACACTACTAAGCCCAGCTGAGGTTGCCACATGCCCAATTGCAGACCAACCCACAGCTCGGTTAACGGCAAGACTGAAAGTTCAGTGTCACTGGCTCTCCCCGACAGCCTTGCATGCTGCATAGGTTGAAGCATAATTTGACTCAAGGGAGGATCATTTGTGTGTAGATAGAATGGAGTTTGGGTCAGATTCACTACTAAAATGAAACCTTGGTCCTTGGCAAGAACTACTTTTTAAGGCTGATTGATACTGTCATTACCTACTGTTCTGTTTCACATTTTCTTTTACCAGAAACGTAGGTTGGGGTGAAACTTTTCTAGGTCTCTCTGACACCAGTGATTGTGGTTTCATGTAGCCTGTGTTTCTCTTCTCTTCTGGTGATGGATGGCAATCCAACTTCTATGTCACTTCTTCAGTGAAGCTGGAAAAACCATGCATTCAGTAAAATTCATTCCCCAAGTAGTGCAGTTGAAGGGATCATGACCCCAAAATTTATTCATTAAGTTAAATTGTCAAAAATTTTCTGTAGCAGTTGATTCCTTGACCTGCAAGTGGTCAGGAACTGTCAACATACACAATGTGAAGTTAACATTTACTGAATTACAGCAGTTATGCTTCCAGAGGGTCTCTTCTTTCCCCTGTGCAGAAGGTGTCCACTGGTTTGAGAGAGGCTTCCTATGGCTTACCATCGACTTCAGCTGTAACAATATCATTCTGCCTCAAAATGGGAAAATCAGTGGAACCAGGAGTGTTCTCAAAACAGAAAGATTATTTTCAAGTCTAAGTCACTGATGAATGATTTTTAGTTCATAACAAACCATCACAAAAGGAACCATGAGTCTGAAATCTAAATTCAGGATGGTGACTTAAAACAGAAAGCAATTTTGTGCTACTGAAACATGAATTCACTAGGACCTTGCATATAAGAGTGTCAGCGGGTAGACAACCGATAAGACTATCCCAAAGTTTTTCAAGACATTTGGTAATGACCACCTTATTTAGACAAGGCAAAAAATCCTTTGTTTTGAAATTGATACATCCTCTTCTTTCCAATCTCACTTTCATGTCCATGGCAGGCAAGAGAAAACCAGACTTTGTGAGTGTCAGGAACCACAAGAAGACCAACGGACCAGTGTCTGGTCTCCTTTAGAAGACCTTTCAAACACAGGGCGATACATCTGGACATTTTTCTCAAGTCTAAGTTAGTTTTGGCCTGGTTAATTTTATTGGCACCATCCACCTGGCTTCCACAACTTGCTGGGAAGCTGTGTTAATCCTCTTCTACCCATCCTCTGAAATTTCTCTGCTTCCTGAAGTGCAACGCTGGTGCAGAAAGGGCATGAATACAAACGTGGGTGCTTTTTCTGCAGCTTGAGTCAGTTGTTCCTCAGGCTATGGAACCACTTCATATATGGCAACAATAGGCTGCAAACGTTACATGTACTCTGACAGCTGTAAAACCTCATTTCAGAGATACAAAATTTTCGTAATTCATATATCTTTTCCTTCCTCTTACATACACACATTTTGCCTTTTGGTAGCAAAACAGGGCCTGCAGCCTATGTAAAAGCATTGCTCACTAATGCTCTGTGGCAGGATAGCATATGACACATATTTAGTAAGTACACACATATCTGCTCCCCTGGCATAGAGCAAATCAGCATTCTCAGGCAAGGAGGAGGTTGAATTACTCTGATGGCAAAGGGAAAAACATCTAAAAGAGAACTAATCTAAAGTGATGCTTTGTCTCTTGCACAGTAAGAGGGATATTTAATTGCTGCACACACAACTGCATGCTTTTCTGATCCAATAAAAGGAATAACTTCCTCCTGACCAGAAAAACTCAGAAGCCCTTCCCCAGGCAAGACTCCCACTGAAACAGACAGTTCCAGAGGGAAGATTTGGCCCTCACTACATGAGGCAAATAACCCATCTAATTCTCTAAGCAAGGGAAGCACACATGAAGCAAGCCTCTCCCCCAAGACTTAGTTGGTCTCTTAAATTTCTAGAAATGTTGATGCTTTGGCATCATGTCGTAGCAGGGCACAGAGATATGCAGATTTCTGAGCAGCGATCATGCCTAGTGTTGTAAATAAATAGGAGAGCATTATAAAACACCCACATCATTGCTAATGGCTTCCCTGTACTTTTAAAGCAAGCATCTACCCATATTGTTTCAATTCTGGCTATATTGTTAATGTATTGATAGACAATGAGAGAATATACATAACCTCTGAAAAAAAAGTGCTTTGCACATAAGATCTCCTTGCACATAACATCTTTGATTTGTAGATCAAATGGATCAAGTTGCTCATATCCCTGCCTTGAGGGCAGTGTTTGTTTAAGGACATTGCTTGGGTAAAATGTTATGATGCAACCTAGTGCAAAGGTAAATAAATAGGACTATGTGGTTGTCTTCAAAGCAAGGTTTTTGAACAAGTATATAAAATTAGTTGATCTCACACAGTCTTACTATGCTCTCCTATGGATTTAAGAAACAAGCGCTTACAAAAAAAGAATGTAATATGGTCAGAGATGGATGGTTCATCTGGGCTATGCAAAGCCATAAAATTATAGTTTAAGAATTAATTTTAGGTTTTCTTCACTTCTTTGAAATTGCCAAGAGATTGGGCAATTTCTCTTTAATGCCAAGAGATTGGGCATTAAAACCAACACTTTTCTATTATATTTTTGGATGCATTAGAAGTCTGAAATGTAAAAATTTGCACTACTTAGCCTGTAAGTGCCTGATCATTAGAACAGACAGATATCACAGGAGCAGCCATCTAAATGAAGCTGCTGGCAAAGAAGGAAAAGGAGGCTGTATCAGAAATTCTCTCTGCCATCCTCCTACTGCAACAGTACTTCAAAGTAGCTTTGGGGTTTTTCTTTCATGAATGAAGGTCCATTTGCCCAGATGCTTTGTCCTTCACCACAGGTAGGACACTGTGTTTCTCCCAGTCCCAGGACTCTATGCTTGTTCATCCCCAGATGCTCAGGTCACAGTATCACCCAGCCAACAGCTTTCCTGGTAAATATACCCCCTATAATAACTTGCTGAAAAACAGAAACCTAGAGATCAGCCTGGAAGAAATCCTGAATATTCTGCCCTGTAATAGCCCCAGGGGACAGAAATATTATTACAGTGGCGTGGGAATTACGTAACTGCTTTTAGGAGCTCTAAACTTGCTATAAAAGTATTACAAGATAAAGCTGCACATGACTTGCTACCATAAGGATTTAGCACTCCCGTTAAAATATCCACTAATTTCATCCAGCCACCTGGAGCGAATGCTAGGACTCGTTCTGCACATCTGGGGTGGACCCCGCTGTAGGACCTGACTTGCATCCAGACATGAACGCCCTGGGTAGCACCATGGGAACACCTAGCTCGGCCCACAGCAAGAAAATGCACAGCTTCCCGTTGCCTGCCACGGGGGCTGAATGAAAGGGTCCTTTTGAAAAGTAAAAACAAAGAAATCCAATCACAAAGAGAGCAGCAAGAGGTGTGGATGAGGAGAGAGAGACACCCCTCCCTGAAGCACACGTGCCCCTCTGGGGCGGCGAGCCGGGAGCAAGGGTCAGGTCCCCCAGCTGGGCTGGCTCCCACCTAACAGGCTGCTTTGGTGGATGCCGGCAGCTGGGCAGGAGCCATCCCAGCCACGGGGGTGGGAGCGGGGTCTGTTGATTATCAGTGAATTAAGTTCAGCTAGAAAATTATATAATCTAATCTTGTGGTTTATATTAATAGTGTTAATGAATTTTTAAATTGCTGCTATTCCACATTAAATCGCTGCTATTCTAAAGTTAGGCAAAATGCAAAATCCTATGTTAAATCATCACACTGAGATCGCTGCACCTAATTCCTTTAGATATAAACCATTGATTAAGTCCAGGACATGGAGTGGGTTCAGACGCACCTAGACTACTCCCTGAGAAAGAGTTTAGAAAGCAAGGGGGTCCACTCTTAACCTCGTGACTCAACGGGAGGGTCTCCCTCACCTTCTTTCCCTAATCCTTATATAAATCACACCAACCCGATCCTCACTCGATTTCCCTGATGTCGTGTAAAATATTTCCCCGGATCCATGTGTAAATCATTCTAACCCAATTCTAATTTGATTTCCCTTTGTATGCTTAATAAGTGATAGTGTGAACCTTGTCACCAAATTCTGTTGTCGCGCTTTTTACAAATTCATATTAAAATAATTTTTTTCTAATATCTTTGGCGGTGATTCTTTAAGTGGCCTAAACCACTCATTTGTGACACCAGTCACCTCAGGCTCATTTTATAAGCAGCAGGCAGTTTAGGTTATGGGTTATCAGAGTCTACAGGGGGCTGAATCACACCTCAAAGGCATTTTTCTCTCAGCAGGTGCCTTATAGGGCACCTGCAATGTCTGTGTCCGCTCACGTGAAAACAACAGCAGAGCCCAGCCCAGCCCTGGCTGTGGACTTTCTGTTTTGCACGTAAATGACACTAAACGTCACCAATAAGATCTTGCCAATAATGCACCGAGTACCTCTCTCCCCATCCCCATCACCCTTGCCATGCTGTGGACACCTCCTCGGTCTGCCACCGAGCTACACACCGCTTGGGTGTCTACAGACCTCTAGGAAAGGCAAGCGGACCCATGCTGCAGGGACAGCCGGGGACAGCAGGGATGGGGAGGTTCAGCAGGGCAGGCTTTGGTCCGGGGGGTGCCTGGAGGAGAAAAGAAGTGCAGGGCTGTGTGTCCGGAGAGGGGAGAGCTCTCCATCCTCACAGAGAGCTGGTACCTGTGGCAGGGTCTGCATTTTAACTCAGACATGGAATTTGCTGGTGAGCAACTTCTACCCCTTGGCCTCAGTCACGGATCCCCCATAGGGCATTAGCACGTGAAAGAAAAGTGACGAAGAGCTGCAGGAAAACCAGCAGAGATTGCTGGCGTGGCTACACAGCCTTTTCCAAGACAGCAGGGAGAAACTAAGGCGTGAAGATTTCCCGGCAGATTAACAAAAGCAATCTGGCTATAAAAAGGTCCCGTTCCTACACATTAAAGGCATTTTGCAACTGTAGGTAGCTTCGCTAGCAATTCACAGATGCAAGAAATTGGTTATATACCTGAACACGTTGCAGAATCAGAGACCTCCTCCTTTTCACAGACCAAGCCGCACGCAGGTTGGTATACGCTTATTTTGTCAGGGTTTGCAAGAACTTGGCCAGTACCAAGAAACGTTTGGCAGCAGATTTGCTCTTGTCTTCTGTGCTCTGCATTGGGTCCCAGTTCCTCTATAAGATTCTTTCTTTTTCTAGCCTTTTTCATGCAGCACCATCCTTAATTTAGACAAGGAGTTTTTTATAAGAAAAGAGAGGTTTTATCTGGAAATCTCAGTAAAATTGGTGCCCTTCAAGCAGAGCATATGAAGTGGGGAAAGTGGTGGGGCAGGAAGGCTGGGCAGAGGTGCAGCAGCGAGGGGCAGGGAGGATTGGGGGCATGTTACTTAAAAGCCCTGTTGCTCCATCCATGTGGCAAACTGCTCAGCTGCCACACTCACTCCCAAGCACTTTCTTCTCCCTTCTCGTGACAAATGGATGTCTCAGGCTCTTTCGCAGAATCACAGGATCGTTAAGGTTGGAAAAGACCTTTAAGATCATCAAGTCCAACCATCAACCCAACACCACCGTGCCCACTAAACCATGTCCCGAAGTGCCACGTCCACACGTTTTTTGAACACTTCCAGTCATGGTGGTTCCACCACCTTCCTGGGCAGCCTGTGCCAATGTTTGACCACTCTCTCAGTAAAGAAATTTTTCCTTGCACTAAAGTGCACCACAGCAAAGCAAAGGGCACAGGCAAACTGGGATCTGCCAAAAAAGCTGAAGGCACCCGTTAGCACTGAGTCTGCACCAGTCCACTGTTAAAAAAGAACAAGAGCATCCCTGAGCGATGCTCCTAGATCTGTCTTCCCCAGAAAACAGCCCCTGCTTGGCCAAGCCTTCCCTTATGCAGGCAGCTTCTAGTTCCTCTTCAACTTTTATTTTAATACATGGAGGCTTACAATACATGCTTTTAAATAAAACATCCGTGGCTGTATATAAGCAATCCATATCAGATGCCTGGTAGACTGGAACAGCTCCTTCATTGCTTTGTAAAAAAATATTAAAAGCAGCAGCTCTAATGGAGCTGATTATCATAAATGCTCAGGCCCTAAAATCCTACCTAAAACACTTGACAATTAAGCAGCTCACACTGTGCCACTATATGGTCTGATTATTTTATTGGGGTTTTGTTTCATTTCCAGTGAAGCTGTTCTTTGAACTGTAGATAATGTTATCCAATCTGTTATTTACTGCAAGTGCAGCCTCTAGACCCAGATAAAGCCCGCCAGATACTTATTACTGGTTTCATTTGCACTTGTATATTAATACCTTGGGGACTCACTTGAAATTTTTCTTGGTAGGATATTTGCACTGGTATTGTTCAGCTTAAAATTAAAAAAGTGTTTGTGATTAAACTGCCTTTTGTGACTAAACTGTGATTAAACTAAACCTTTTGAATTGGTTTCCCTGGAATAAAGTTCAAAGATCCTTAACGAGACTGTAACACAGTAAAAAAGTTGTAAAATACTCCATTCAAGGGTTACAAATGGAGACTGCTACCAAATCATAGTCTCTATAATTAAAGCCAACAGCTGTGCCTTATGTTTGCATACCGACTTGGGGTAAATAAATATTTCTGTGGAGAATTACTCTTGTTCTGCTTTCCTGTGCCACTCTCCTGGGCACCAGCTCCTTCCCTCTCCTTTCATCCAGCCTTCCACCTCTCCTTTGCCCTCAGCTGGATGATTTTTCAGGCAGCTGCCCAGCGTGAGGAAAGTCTTTGAACAGCCACCGAGAAAGAGTAGGAGAGCGTTGTACTGTTCGGACAGAGAGGGGAGAAGGGCATTACTAAAACATAAGGACCAGACAACAGCTATGTGAGTTCATGCTCCCAGGAGGAGATTGGCTTCACCTAAATTTATCCTTCTAGAAAATGCTGCCTTCTCTGAAGCAGTTGGCTGGCATCCCTCCACAGCCAGTGGGGAGAGACAAGGCACAGCTGGAAGAAGGATTCCTCTGCAATTGATTCCCCACTCCCAAACTCCCAAACCTCTCCCCACCGATTTAGAAGAAGCCTTGTTTTAGGCGGCCTGGGGTATGACTGCGGACATGAAGCTGGGAGCATCCCCGTCGCCACGCTGGGTGAGGTTCCCTTCCAGTGCCTCTGATGTATGAGGCTGTGGGGTAGTTCTGACCATCCTCCTCAGAGGTAGTGAAAGAACGGAGGGAGCAGGAAGGGTGGACATTAAACCGGCATGCAGCAGCACCGCGCTTCGTACCCGCGCAGATCGCAAAAGCCGCTTTGCCTGTAGCCTACCTCAAGGGCTACGGAAGCCAACGGGCATGTGACCATGCTGCTAGAGTCTTCTCATGCACCCATGAGTTCAGCATGGGGTGTGAATGAGCTTACAGTCGCTGCTGTGAAGGCCAAAGGGAAAGCAGATTGCCCTTCGTTTCTGCACCAGTTTGCATTTCCCTTGCTCAGGATGGTGCTCCCACAGCTGAAGGAAAGGAAGCAGAGCAAGCCTCCAGGGAGCAATGCTTGCTCTTCTCCCACAAAGTGCTGCCCACCCTTCCCCCAGCTGCCAGAGCAATTTGTTACCTGCCTTGTGCTGTGGCCAGCGGGCTGCGCAGCTCAGGGCAAGCTTTGGCCGTTCTCCTGCAAAACAGGTGGACGTCACCCATCAGAGGTGGCCATCTCCATCCCTCTCACCGGAGCACAGGCCCAGCAACATTCTGTCAACTCTGTATTTTCTGCCCACGTGTTGGAGGGCTGTCCGGCTGCACCTCAGGCCCAAAACAAGCTTCC